>NW_026636258.1:0-600000 GCF_028554395.1 Pezoporus wallicus
GCCTCCACGTTGCGCCGCGCGTTAAGAGCCCGGCGGGCTTCCCTCGGTGCCTGCGGCTGTTGGAGCGCTGCAGCGCGGCCGCAGCGTGCTGGGGCTGCCAGGGGTACCCCGGGAAGGGAGGAGGGCTGCAGCGCTGCGGGGAAACGCAGCAGCTCCCCCAGAGGTGTACGCTTGCTGAGTGTTACACCCGTATGTTGTTGGGCCGCGCGTTAAAACGATTGTTAAAACGCTGAGCGCGCTTGGGAAATTAGCCGGGTTTATGGGCTTTAAATCGGCACAGAAAAACGCGGTCGTAGAATCATGGAATCAACTAGGTTGGAAATCGCCTTTAAGAACATCGAGACTATGCTGCCGCTTTGTTTCTCTATTCGGGCGCACTGTGGGAATGGTTTCTGGAGCCGCGCGCCTCGCTGCAGGTTCTGTTTGTGCTAAAATGTCCGATTTCGGCAATTTCGTCTTTTTTATGAGTTTAAATTCACGGACAGAAGGGAATAAAGAGAAAAAAAAAGTGGTGTCAGAAGTGGGATTCGAACCCACGCCTCCATACGGAGACCAGAATACCCAATCCCGCCATGGGAAGGCTTACACCGCCTTGAGTCTGGCGCCTTAGACCACTCGGCCATCCTGACACTGCGATAGCAGGCGCTGCCGGGAGGCTCTTAGTGCTTTCTTCATGGCCGCCGCTCCCCTCCCCAGCCCGTCGGGGGAAGCGCTTCCGAGCCTGTAACCCGGAGAGAAGGCGAGAACCGCCCGCTCCTGCGGGCTCCCGAGCTCCCCTCCTCAGCCGTCGCGGGGAGGCGCCGTCCCCGCCGGCACCGCGCGGCCCCGTTACCCACAGGGCTCCGCTGGCGGCGCGACCCAGCGGCCACTTCCGGCGCGACCATTTTGTTTTTCACCGCTCGCCAAGGGTACCTGCTCCCGGCCGCCGCGGCTCCTGCCCCGCTCCTCACCATGTTCCCCGTGGCTCGGGCTGCCCTCAACCTCACCGGTAAGGCAGGAGGAGGACTGGAGCCCTGGGGGTGTTTAGCGGGAGGTTTCGTCGGGGGGGGTCTGAGGATTGCCCCTCGATTGTGACGGTCGTGAGAGCGCCGTCCGTGCCTACTGCTCATTGTTTGCTCTCTTTCTGCCTCTTTTATCCCCTCATTGCTTTCATTTGAGCTGACCTGGGGTTGCCTTCTTCGGCGCTTTTCCTCTTTCGTAGCTGCTAAAGGCACAGCGAGGGCTGGTAGCCTGAGGTGACAAGGTGTAGTCAGGGACCGGCCCTTAGACTTCAAGGGTAAAGTCACCTCTTCAGGGACAGATTCCCCAGTGCTTAACCCAAATCTGGTTCTGGTTCATGATGTGCTTAGTTCGCACCTAAAATAAACCTCCTCAGCAGTGTTTCTCTTATTAGGTAGTTAAACTTCTTTTTTTTTCCCGTTAAATATCCTACCTTGTTCAGCATCACAGACCATGATGGGTATTGCCATCATCTTACCTAGTCCAGTTGGGTAACTGTGAACCACTGACCCGAAACTGAAGATTGTGTTTTGTGATGTCTCTTTATGCACAGATCACTGTCTCAGATAATGCAGCACAAAACTGCTAAACAGACTTTGTGTGTTGAAGCTGGTGGTTTGATTCTTCATTGTTTTCTCTTTGATGAGTGTACCTTTTATAATGTACCTCATACCCTCTCTGACCTGCAGATATCCTCCTCTATTGTTCTATATTACTTAACCATACTACCTGTATATTCACTGTAACACATATGTATATTAACTATATTACTGAACTTATTAAGTTCCATCATTATTGCTGCTTCTTTCTTCATCTCCCTTCAAAAATCATGGAGGAATGAGAAAGGTCCATATCTCCACAACCCTTAACTCCTTACTTTGATGGTGAGCTTCATCCTGAAGATGCTTATGGTACACATGAAGATGTTAAGTACACATGTTGACAATACAGATAGGTACATACAGAAGTCTGAAACTTTTAAGTGCTCAGCAAACAAGTATGTATTTATTCTTAAAAGCGTACTTGAATTTCCACCCTGAGGGCCCGAAGAAAGCATATAAATGGAAAAAGTAACTTAGAGGATTCAGAGAGAACTTTCCAGAGAGAAACTGGGACAGATGAAACACAATGCAAGGCTTTCTGTATATCCTGTGGTTTGGAATCATTCCAAAGCTCCAAGTCCAAAAGATTCATTTGTTTTTCAGCTTAAAGTTTTTCAATGCTTCCACTTGCCTCTGGTGGTGGGAGATGAGGAATGTGAATGGCTTGGATGTGTATTTTAGTTGATTCCTGTGTTTCTCTTCAACATTCATTAGCTCGAGGCATTCGGCAGACTGCAGTCAGACAAGCTCATCGCAAACGTGAGCCTGACTTCCACGACAAACACGGAAACCTGGTGCTCATTGGTGGAGCCGTTGTTTTTACTGCTGTCTGGGGATACGTGAGTGCCCTTTTTCACCACTCTGTTGTGGTTGCTCCTGTAAACTTGGAAGCAGTTGTCTTTCAGAAGGGCTTACTTGTTTGAAATAACTTACATGGTCAGAATTTAGGAGTTTTTTATGTAAGTTAATAGTTAATATTTTAATGTGGTAGAGATGAAAGTTGTGTTAGTTCCTATTTTGATTTTGAGATGTTTCATGAATGTCTGTGTCAGTCTATTGCTTGCTTTTAAACCACAGTAGAAACACAAGTGTTCTCCATTTAACTTGGGATTTCTAAGCTACACAGGTAGAGCTTTTGTCAGAAAAACCCTAGATGAAAATAATCGTATGGTGATGGGGGTTTACGTCCCAGATTTTGTTTTGAAGCTAGACATTCTTAAATAAAAACTGAATTATTTAAGTATTACTCAATATAAATATATTCCACTTGCTTTATTAGAAGATGTCATGTTCTAATACAAGAAATCTATGCTGAAAACAATAGAAACAGCCCTCTATCAGAAGGTTTCTTTGATTTCAAAGTTAATAATCCTGGTTTTTATCCTCCTGCAGGTGCTTACACAGCTTGACATTGAGTGGGGCTTCTCACCTGTGGGTAGAGTCACTCCAAAAGAATGGAGGCAGTAATAAACTCTCTGCATGTAATGAACTGCTCTAAACTTTCACTGAAGAAACAATCACGTAATGGTATTTGTTCTCTGATTACCACTTGTGCAGGGGCATTCCTGGTTTAATAAACATACCTAGAAACCTGCCTGGCTCTTGAGTTTCTGCTGTGCTCTGTGTGTGCTGAAACATAACAGTGTAAAAACTCAGTATAGTTCAATCATGACTTAGCTAGCTCCAGTTGTTCCTGTGAAGGTCACTGGTGGATAACAGACAAGGCCCCCTATAGGGGGCCTATAGGGATGCTGGAGAGGGCCTCTTCATTAGAGACTGTAGTGATAGGACAAGGGGTAACGGGTTAAAACTTAAACAGGGGAAGCTTAGATTGGATATAAGGAGGAAGTTCTTTCCTGTGAGGGTGGTGAGGCACTGGAATGGGTTGCCCAGGGAGGTTGTGAATGCTCCATCCCTGGCAGTGTTCAAGGCCAGGTTGGACAAGGCCTTGGGTGATTATGGTTTAGTGTGAAGTGTCCCTGCCCATGGCAGGGGGGGTGGAACTGGATGATCTTAAGGTCCTTTCCAACCCTAACTATTCTATGATTCTAAAACATCATATGGTTGTCTACTTCACCTGGCCTCAGGCATGTTCCCAGTGCTGAGTTCACATCACCTCTCCTTTCAGCTGCACAGTGAATGATAAAGCCAAGATCCCATATTTTTTCCACAGCAATATTTTCATGTCCTGAATCACCTTTCAGATAAGTTGTGTCTGAGGCCTTTGAGAGGTGTGGAGAACTTAATTTGGAGCCACATAAGCCAGCAGCGTTGCTGCACTTAGAGAAGTGATGTTTCTGTCAGTGTACGCTGCTTTTCCAGTGAATATTGCGTCCTCCAACTTGGCGAGGAAGCGGCCCAGTGCTGTGTGCGGGCTGTGACCCGCAGGGTCAGCCCGAGCCCCGGAGAGGTACCGACACCCGGGTTTGGCCCAGCGGCCACGCAGGAAGCGCCCGCCCGAGGGGAGCGCAGGGCTGAGCTGAGCGGGCCTTCCCTTAGCGACCCCCGCGGCAGCACCTTGGGCTGTTGTCGGGGTCTGCCGCCCGCAGGGGTGGGGTTAGAGCTCCCCCCGCACTGAGGCTGCGCGGCTCTTCCCGGGGGTGACTCGGCGTGTCGGGAGCAGAGCGAGGGAGGGCTCCGGGTCCGGAGCACGGCTGTGAGCCCGCAGCGGCGTTTCCTGCTCTGCCGCTCCTGCCGCCTTCGTGGTGTTTTCTCCAGTGCTGGGCACGCAGGGATGGCAGGGAGCCGCCTCGGCACTCCCGCGGTTCCTTTGGGATGCAGCCGGTGCCGGCGGACTGGGTAGTATCAAACGGGAGTCAAAAGGAAGCGCAATAGGCTGGTTTTATCAGCGGGCATCCACACGCCAGGTCTCGTCGCTTCTTGGTATACAGTTAAGTGTGCACGGGCTTGGAAACGCACCTCTTTTACTGTCGGAGGTCTTCGGAGAAAGACCTGGGATGGGTTGGAATGCGCAAGTTACAGAGCCTCTTAAAAACATAGTGCGACTATTCTGGAGAAGGGCAAAGAGTTGTTCATGATGCTTTGGGCTAAAATCTCATGGAAATGAGCAAGAGCAAACCCACCTTAACTATTGCCTGTCTGTATCCCGATTGTATTGTGTGTATTACAGTGTACCGTGTGAGCACAAACACCATTTGATTAGAAATCGATGATTAGAGTGATTGTTGTAGATGAAAGACCTGAAGCTTTTTCCTTTCCCAGCTGGTTAACCAGGAAAGTAAAAGCCAGTGTTACATATCATTTACTGCTGTTTTCACTTGTATATACATCCTACATTGTTCTGCCTTGTGTTTTGAGACTAAGCTCAACACTGAGGTGCCTCCGTTGCTGTAGTGTGCTCAGATAAGTAGGCTTTATAAATTATAGTCTGTTCTTAATACTTGGCTGTGATTCTTCCAGGGGAGAGTTTATGTCTTCCTAAAATTTGACTTGAAGAGGTGGTGAAAGGACATGAGAGGAACTCTTAACAAAGCCTTTTACTTGTTCAGGTATTACAAAACTCGATAGAAGTGCAGAAGAATGTTTCCAATGTGTGCTTTTCATCCAGCTTGTATAGAAATAAGGTCCCTCAAAGTAATTTCCATGGTGTGCTGACTGAGCAAGACTTGTTAAAGTCTTGAGCAACAGGAATTGCAGCCTCGAGTATCACGAGGCTGTGTGCGCATTATTAGAGATGTGCAGTTTCTTCCTCAATCATTAAGCCTCATACTTCTAATCAGACTTTCAAATATATCTGCTAATGAGCAGAGTAAAACCATGGACCTGCAACCCATTCTCCAGCCCAAGGATGGGATGATACAGCTTTTTCCTTTCATGCTGTCCTTTGTTCCTTTTCTTAGGTCCCTACAGACTTAGGGGAAGGTACAGTTTTCCAGCTAATGTAATTATTTACAGCAGCAGAAAGATAAGTTACTAAAGTGAGCTATAAAGTAGGACTTGGCCATTTAGAAATTTAATAAACTCTAAAGGTTGTAGTTAAATCGGACAGGTTCTGTTTCTGGCATCTGTGGGTTTTGCCTGGCTTTGACCTCTTTCAGTAGCTGTAAGTCCAAGCTATTGACGTATAGAAAACTGGGGGGAAAACTGAAGGTGTGTGTGTAGCCAGAAACACTGTGAGCTTCCCAGTTATACAGTCATAGAATGGTTTGGGTTGGAAGGGACCTTCAAAGCTCATCTTGTCCAGCCCCTGCAGTGAGCAGGGATATCTTCAAGTAGATCAGGTTGCTCAGAACCACATCCAGCCTGGCCTGGAATGTCTCCAGGGATGGAGCATCCACCACCTCTCTGAGCAACCTGTGACAGTGTTTTACCACCCTCCTTATAAAGCACTTCTTACGTGTCCTTACTGCTCCTAGAACAGGCATGGAGCATGTTTGTGGTAGCTTGGTTAGCTTGGATCCTAGAAGCACGAAAGTGGTGTTTTGTGGAGTAAAGAGAGTCTGGGTTTTACCAGTGTTATAACTTCCTCTTTGCATTGCTCATATTTTCTTTCTTCCTTTTTTTGTTGCGATAGTGAGAGGTTGTGAATGACAGCTTTGTCTTCATCAAGCCTTGTCCTGCTTCAGATATTTTACTCAAAGACTCCTGTTAGAACATAAGTTGCTTAAAGGGATGAATTTGAGTTTCTCAGTTGTTTTATGCTTGGTCACTGTTGAGTTTTCCTTTGCACAGGAAGAAACTGCAGTTGGAAGTAGAAATTGTTTCATTTTCTGTTGCATCATTCACTTCATAGAAACACTAGTTGACTTTCTTCAAGGAAATTAGATGTTTGGATTTTAAGCTGCACACAGGCAACCCAAGCCTGTGTTAAGCCTAAAATTGGACCTGGAAGAAACAATACAAAGACTTTACGTCTATTCCCAAATATTGGTTTTGGTTTAATTATGCTTTATAGCCTCTTTCTCTGTTGCCGAGTGTTGATTCTCTGCACGTAGCCTGCCATGCTCGGTTCTGCAGAGCCAGATTATTGCTAGGGCTCTGCTGCTTGATGGTGTTAATGTACAAACAAGGAAGCGCTGCTGCCTTGTGTACTGCAAAACAAGGTGAAAGTAATGAAAGGGAGTAAATTGTGTATGAGAGGATACAGAAAGCTTATACAAAGCTTGTTCAAAGTCTAAGTTCTTTGTCAAGTGAAGCCATTGTAGACGATATTCCAAAACAGCAGTAGTTGAATTGAAGCCTTTTGTTTTCTTGTATTCCAAATAGACAACTGGGAGATTAAAGGGGGGAGGACGGCTGCCACCTGTTTGCATCATCAAATCCTAAAATTCTTTACTAGTTGAGGACGAAGGTGGTTTATAGATGGAGCAATGCAATGGTTAAGAATAAAACCATTGTTGTTCCCTAAAACAGCGTGTGATCCATAACTTAGCGTCTTACTTTAAAGAACATGTCCATAACTTTGAATTACAAGTTATTTATTAGCAGTCATTTGCCTTCATAGTCGGTGGTAACAAAGATCTTCAGTGTCGACTTATCAAATACATGTTGTCACTTAGAAAAATCTTCTGATATCTAGAAGTTTTGGATTTTGTTGATTGTTTCAGCTGCATCCTTCCAGAACCATTACTGTGCCTTCTACAATGAGGTTCCCTTTGGGTTAATGCATATATATGCATTATAATCTATGTATTGTTTTAATGGGTGGAGAAAGCAAACAAGAGATACATAGTGATTGATGGCAAGAGTGAGGAAATGGGGTGTTCCAAGTTCAAGCCGTTACTGTGGTATACACAGGTTGTTACACAGCCTCATGCAGATCTTCTGACTTCTGCATCCATTTTCATGTGAACTTGGTGAAATATTAACACATATAAGGAGAACTAGGATGATATTGTCAATGTGTGTACACCTCTTGCGTGCATTTAGCCTAACTTATTGGTGTAACAAATACTTTTCAGGCTGCTTAGTCATGAGTTTTTCTTACTTTAATGTTGTCGGGAGGAGGAAATTATGACAGAGTTCTTTTAAGCTTTAGCCAAAGTATTTCTACCAGGAAGCACTGTGAGGGAGGCAGAGCAGTAGGAATGAAATGGAATATAACAAAGTAGAACACTGTCTCAGATGTAACCATGTATTAGCTTTTAAATGTAAACCCTTGTCCTGGGAATTCTGTAAGGGGAGGAAAAAGGATATACATAGACTTACAGGTGCTGTGTATTAACCCTGTACATTACTCTGAGGACAACAGCTCTCTAAAGCATCAGGAGCACTGGAATTCCAAACAACTTGGTCTTCAGAAATCTCAGGCTGTACAGAAAACAGCCTGGTAACTGGTGTGAAGAGGCATCATTGCTCACAAATGGCTCCTTTCCTACCTTTAGATTTGAATGCATCTCAGTTTTTAGACAAGTCTGGGTTTAAAAATGATATGAAAGCTGTTAGCAGTTTACAACAGAGCAAGTAAAATTCAGTGTTTGTCATCTTCTCCACCAACATTGCTGCTAAGCATGCATGTATCATATTGATCCTGTTGTGTCTCTTAACTAAAAGCCAGAGAACAAAAAGAAGAGACAGTGCAATCCAACAGATAAATTCCAGCATGGAAGTTCTGGATTCAGTCCTAGTGCTCTGGGGCCTTGAGGGGAAAAAAGCGAATTCTTCTTCTCCTGGGCCTTTATGCTTTTTGAATGCATGTTTGAGTTAGAGTCTCTTCTAGGAAAAGATTTTTGCTGCAGTGCTTACCCAGTGTCTAATGCCAGGGGGCCTGATCAGTTGCTCCCAGGAGAGCAGTCAGAAGACCTCAGTAACCCAACAAAACCTGATTGAATGGTTGCAGCTTGTTTGGTTTTGATTTATTAATTAAATCCAAACGCAAACAGCAGATCCTGTGTTTTATGTAAAGATTGTGTCTGTACAAAGCACATACTTGAAACATAAATGGGATGTTGTATTGATGTAATAGCATTCTAACACGAGTGGTCCTGAATTACTGCAATCACAGTATTTTTGTGCACTTCTATAAATAGCACCCCTCATATTTGAAGTCATTTTACAAACTTTATTTAGTTGATTAGGCCATTAAGGTAGAATAGCTCTAATAATCGCTGTTTGTCTTTCCACATGCTGCCTTCTATGTAGGCAAACACGAGGTTGTGTTAAAAAGGGTGGGAGGGATTGTATGTGAAATGAACAGCACAAGGGCAAGGAGACAGGCTCAGAAAATGGAGGAAATAGTTTGTCCATAACAAACTATAACAATAGATGTTAAAAAAAAAGCCCGAGTATAAATATGTTATTTTTACATATATAATTAGATAAATCTTTTATGTATTGGTGGGCATTCAGTAGCAGTGCTGGTGGCTGCTGTAATCATTTCAATGGCACCAGTTCACCATTTTACATGTGTGGCTGCTGTTAGGTTGACATATGACTTTAAGAAAAGACTTCAGTGCTGTTTCCTGGAACAACAGATATTATTGTACTGTAGCTTGAGTCTTGTACACCAAAGAGCAGGGAAGATAGCCTGGAGCTCAGCAGACTCTGGCTGATATACAGCTATAGCCAACTCTCATCCAAGGCAACACCTTACTAGGCTTTGATTGTTTGTAGATAGCAGCTCACAGCCTCACTTTGTGCTTACTTTATATTTATTGTCAAAACAGAGTAATAGTGCAGCTATCAGGGTAGTTCCCAGTTGGTCATGTACCTGAAGTGCATTTAAATTCCCTTTTATTCAGACCTTACTAGAGGACAGATTGATTCTGTCTGTGATAGACTCTTGTGTCTCATTTTAGTTTGCTGTACGTGCACGTCTGTGCTCATGAAGCACACTGTACGTCAGGTGCTTTTTGAAGCTTTAGTTGTACTTCAGCCTTGTGGAATATCCCTTGCTCTGTGAGTGCAATTACAGTAATGTCTTTGTTTGCTCTGTATGAACTGAGCATTCCTTATGGAAGAGCTGAGGTAAGCGGTAAGGAAAGTATGAAAGTATGTCTTTTCTTGGGTAGCTTTATAGTGGTTTTAAAACTGCCTTGTACCTCTGAGTGTGCAGATGAGCCTGAGAAAGGACCCACCATATGAAGTGAGCTTAAAGTAATCCTCTTCTGGTTCTGCTGGGAGTTAAATTCTCCCACAGGTTAGTGGCTAACAGAAATCTGCTCTGTGATCCTGGCTCTTCACACGCACTGCAATTAAAGGGAAAAAATATGTATTTCATCTATTGAGGATTTCACTGATTCAGAGGTTTATACTGTCTTGACTTGATGATGAGGCTGCAGTGTTGGGGTTTGTGCATCAGGGAGGTAAACCCGTTTCTGTGATGAAACATCCTTGTATTCTTACACGGTTTATAGCATGTCTCAAAGCGAAACCAGAAACGTTCAGACCTTCTGTAATCGGGAACAGTTATGAAACATCACCAAGGGGCAAGAAAATGAATTTTGTCAAACACTGTTAATAGTTCATGTAATTTACTTTTCCAAGATAAGTCCCCATGGTAAAAAACCATGTTCAGCATGTGCCACTCAGTTAAACATCAAAGCCTGCTGTTGCTTCCACTGTAGCCAGGCATTAAGCATCTGTTAAATTCCTTTTTGGTTTCGGCTTCGATCTTTGTGAAACAATTTAAGAACAAATGTTTTAACTGGTTTTGGCCAACAGCAATGCGAAGACTTGAGTAGAGTTTCACAATGGAGGTGAAATCCATCGTCCTTGGTGTGGAGGGGATGACATGCAATTCCTGTGTTCAGACCATCGAACAGCATGTTGGGAGGTTGAATGGCATCCATAACATCAAAGTAAGTGACACTATCACTATTTCTTACAAAGCTTTGATCATACATGAGAAACCATGGCAAGGTATGCACCAAGGGAAGAAAATATGTGGCAAGATGAGAAGCCGATGGTAGGAGTGCATTAGTGTGTTTCTGGTATAAGAGAAAAGCGAGGGCTCACTTCAGTACAGTGGGAGCTAAGTCATTATCTGCTACTCTTAGGTAATTTTCTGCTTCACAATGAAGTCAGGATCTTGAAGTTACGAGGAGTCAAAAAAGGCAAGAATTAAAACTTAAATAGAATAAATCAAAACCCCTGGAGCTTAGACTGGAGAAAAACAAGCTGTCCTTATCCCTTACACTGAACAAATGTCTGCTTGCTCACAAGCCTCCAAGCCTTTTCTTTCAGACTGATAGTGCACAGAGGTCACTTACACAGGTTGAAAAGCATTTGTGGGCTTGAGGTGTCCAGTTCATCATGTGGTAGTTGATTTACCATGAAAAATAAAGCTGCTTTTGTTGTGGTTCATGAAATAAGAGGAGCAGGTAGTGCGGGTGACAAAGGAGTCTAGCCAGCTCTTTCAAGCATTAGAAGTTTCCTTTCCTTTGTACTGTTTGTGAGGAAATGGGAGAGAAAGAGGAGCAGAACTCTAGTCCTGAACTGTTACCAGAGCTACTTGGTTTGCCCTTAATCCAGACTTCCTTGATCTGATTTGATACCAATATTTTGTTAGTATTTTTTCTATCGTGGGCAAGATACTGCATTGTAGAATATTCCAGGGTGAGCTGATCATTCCTACACAAGCCATCATTTTATAGTAATTTTAAAAAGGGAAGCAATTTAAAAGCTGGGAGATTCCTCTTAGTCTTATGACCTAACTTGTGTTAGGAAGAACAGTCCTAACAGCAGCAGCAACAGAAAATGGCAGAGCTTAATTCCAATATTTACATGACACAGCATTTTTTGTCTCCCTTCAGTATGGAGCTTTAACATGACAGGAGGCTCTGCTCTGACACCAGAACCTTGGATCACTGAGCAGACCGTTTTAGAACTAGGGATACCACTGTTAGGCTTTTTGGCATCGTATGGTCAGAAAAATCGCCAGGTGTCCACAAGCATGAAGTCAAATGAAGGCTTAACACATCTGTAAAATAATAAGCCCTAAATAATCTGACTTTAGAATCCTCCCTTTCTCCCTTATTCCAGCAAAAGATGTAATCTTATCAACCTTGCACTCTTACTGTGCTGAAAATGTGCAGATGACTTGAGATAGGAGAAGGAGGAGAGAGTCCTGCTTTAACTTGCTTGAAGACATTGTACATTTCATAGTGTCCTTTACCTAAGGAATGAAGCAGGTTTTTGAAGGAGAGTATTAAGAATTCCTGTATTCTTAATACAAAATACCTTACCCAAAGGTAAAGACTATTTCTAATCCCACTCTTGACAAGAAAATGTATTACAGAAACTTAGTCTGAGTAGAGCAGGACTCTAAGAAACAGGACTGTAAGAGATCATGCGTAGTCATTGTGCTCATTACAGCAGCAGAACTTCAGTTGAGCCAGATCATTTGTTTTAGAAAAATCTCTGAGAATAGTAAACCAGGGTTTTGTTCAGTGATTATGAATTAGGTCAGCACAGGAGATGAATGTTAGGTGCCTGATACAGACAAACAGAGCTGCATTTAGGCTATTTTGCCTCCAGCTGCTATGAAACCAATAAATGTCCACGTTGCTAATTCTGCTAAGGCAAGTAATTGGGACAAAAATGAAGGAAGGTTGTTTTTACAATGGTTTAACTCATCTAATCTAATCATGACTGTGCTCTTTAAGTTGTATCTTTGCCCAGAGGAAAGGTAGAATTGAATGATAATGTGTTTGGCCTCTGGCAGCCATTGGTTTCCCCTTTTGGAAATAGCAATAATTGTATTTGATATATTGTCAGTTGGGAGCAAATTAAATTGAGGGTACAAAGTACCGTCTGATGTGAAAGGTTAACACCAAATCAGGAGGTCTCTGGATCAGCAAAATGTACAGAGGGAGGAAAATCAGGTTCCTTAATGTTTGTCATCTATCGAACGTAGAAACTGAAGTTTGTTCTGTGCGGTCTGGTGCTCTTTATTGCTCAGAGCAAGGTGACAGCCTGTGCCTGAGATGCCTGGAAACTGCACTCCTTTCGCTGCTACTTACATCTGTGCTCTTTGTCAAAGAGTGGTATTTTCCATCCTCGTAGCCTGAGGGTAATTCCTACTAACTGCAGAACTGTGCTTGTGATTATAGTTTTTTCTATTGGGCCCTTTTGCTTTGGGGATTGAATTGGGTTAGTCATCATGATTCAAGAGAGTTTGGCTCTGGAAGTTTCATTAAATGTGTTGATGCTGTCTGGGTGTTGTAAGTAAAAGTGGCCAGACAGACTTGTAAAGGATGCTGAAACTGGGGTGCGGAAGTCTGTTCTTTCTAGCTGTGGTGTGACACAGATGAGTAGAGGTTACTTTATGGTGGCTGTTGGTGTGGCTTTACTCCTCAAGGTGAGTACTGTTGGATAAAATTACACTGAACAAGTATTGCTAATATATGCAAGTAGAAGGTATCTCTAGTCTCATGCAGGGTATTAAGTTTTCATCCCTCAGTATTGCAATTTGCTAACTTAGTTTGGGTTTTTTTCTCTCACCAGGTATCTCTAGAGGATAAGAATGCAGTCATCATTTATGACTCCAAACTGCAGACTCCAGCAACACTGCAGGAAGCAATATATGACATGGGATTTGATGCTATGTTAGCTGATTCAAATCCACAACCTGTTTTACTTGACACTATTTTTCTTACAATTCCTACTCAGTCGTCTCTAACCTCTAAACAGATCTGTAGCACGCTGCTAAAGAACAAAGGTGTTGTGGATGTTAAAATGTCCTCTGATCAACAAACTGCTGTGGTGACATTCATTCCTTCCATTGCAAATGGCAAGCAGGTTATGCAAATGGTCCCAGGGGTGGATTTAAGTATCTCTGCACCAGAGGTAACGCCTGGAACTTGTGAAAGTTCCAGCTGGTCTCAAGCAAGTAGCCTTGTGCTGCGCCTGAAAGTAGATGGGATGACCTGTCACTCCTGCACCAGCACCATTGAGGGGAAGATTGGCAAATTGCAAGGAATTCAGCGGATTAAAGGTAAACCCTTTGTGTGTTTTTACGTAAACTGGAGTTGATCAACCTGTTCCCCAACAGCATCGTGGAGGTATCTTGAGTTTAATTAGATAGCTTAATGTGACAGTTACTCTTTGTGGTATCTGATATTTAGTTGCGTGTTTAATTTGGACTAGGAAGTAAGAAAGGGGCCCAAATTGTCGTAAGACTGTTGCTGTTACATGTGTATAAGTATTGGGTGGTTGCTTTGGATCTTGGTGGGGAGCCTGGAGTAGTCATGTTCTGTAGTTTTGTTACCAGTTATTGAAATCTCTAATACCAGAAGTCTTTTTATATTCTAATTAATCCTACTTTATATTTTCTGTTCAATTAAGAATTAATATTGGCATGTATTCAATTGTATCTTAAAGGCAAGAGAAAAATATAAATAGCTTTGGCATAAATGGATTGCCACAGACCCTTGATAAATGAATGAATTTAGTAAGAAATAACAGTGCCATTTGTGAAAATCCTGGGGAAAGAGCAAAAACCTGAGGAAAAGAGGAGTGGAAAATTGTTGTTCTAGTAGACAAAAAAGGTTGAAGAACTGAGTCGTTCGATATTTACCAAACCAATTCAGTCTCCTTTCCATTGCAGTTAGGTTTCTGGCCATTTAAAGCATTCAAAGCTTTTGACAAGATCTGTTGCTCCTGGGGCAATGTGCTGCTTGTGCTTAGGGCAGTAATGCACACTTATTAATTTTCAGTGTCCCTGGACAATCAGGAAGCTGTTGTTGTCTACCAGCCTCATCTGATTACAGCAGAAGAAATAAAGCATCAAATTGAAGCTGCTGGTTTCACAGCATCTTTCAAAAAGCAGCCTAAACCCCTCAAGCTCAGTGCCATTGACTTGGAGAGGCTGAGGAATACTCAGACCAAAGGCTCTGAGACAGCACTGAAAGAAACCTCAAGTATGAATGACACAAAGACAATTGTCTTCAGGATTGATGGCATGCACTGCAGTTCATGTGTCCTCAATATTCAGAGCACCATATCAGCACTCCCATCAGTAACAAGCATATTTGTTTCATTAGAGAAGAAATCTGCTATTATAAACTATAACCCAAACTTAATTAGCATAGAAGTACTGAGAAGAGCCATAGAGGCAGTGTCTCCAGAGACATTTAAAGTCAGCCTTCCTGAGGAGTACGACAGTGTAGCACTTTACCCCATGCTGGTGTCTACACTGCAGTCTCCTCATCCAGTTTTGAAGGATGCCAGCCAGCCACTTACTCAAGTTGTTGTAATAAATATTGAGGGAATGACTTGCAACTCCTGTGTGCAGTCCATTGAGGGAGTCATATCCCAAAAGGCAGGTGTCAAATCCATTCATGTGTCTCTCACAAACCATAATGGGACTATAGAGTACGACCCTCTGCAAACGTGCCCAGAAGACTTGAGATCTGCAATAGAGGATATGGGATTTGATGCATCTTTACCAGGTAATGGCATATTAAACTTTTACATTTAAAAGGATTGTGCAGTTTTGTTTAGAATTTGGTACCACCCAAGATGAAATTTAGTAGTTGGCACATTCTTTGTGCATGCCAAGGAAAGCTTTTTATCTTCACTGTCAATGAGATAATGAAATACGCATGCATGTCCTTTAGTATAGCAGATTAATTAAAAATGATGGAGATACCTGGAAGCAGAGGCATGCACAAATACCATTTTTTGGTCTAAATTTACAGCAGCATGTATTCGTGGCTGGGGCAGTGCCAGCTCACCCCTCATTGCTATGGCTGTTCACAATGTCCTGAACTGCAATCTCCTTTTCAGCTCAGCCTTCTCCCGAAGTGCAGCTGGAATCCCACAGAACTGAGCCTTCCTCCCAAGTGTCACCCGCCCATCTTGTGAGACAAGAGACAAAGACAGTATCGAAGTGCTATGTCCAGGTCACAGGAATGACATGCGCTTCATGTGTGGCCAACATTGAGAGAAATCTGAGGAGAGAAGATGGTAAGATACATGTCAGTGTAATCTGTTAAACTTCTGAGTGTTTCTTTTAGAGAATCCATCTAGCTTTGGTACAGCTGTTTTATACAGGTGGGTTGTCGAGAGAAGTGCCATTGCTGCTGTTTCATGGGTGAGAGCATAGGATGATAACAATATGGTATTGCTGCTTTGTGGCTAGAGAAGAATGCCTTTGCAAAAGCAGGAGTTGGAGTGCTCCAAAAAGCATATAAGGATCAAATATGGATCCTTGTGAAACTAAGCTAAGTCTTTTCTACTGGAGGGACATGCCCAAGTTAAAAGCAGAAGCATTATGCCTGTGTTAGAAAGCGAGTTATTAGAGAAGGACTGTAGTAAAACGGATTAAAGAGACAAAGTTAATTTTAGCTCTGCAAGTCAGGACAGCTGTGTCTGTCTTCTGTCAGTGATGATTATATTTGCAAGGACAAAAAGTTGCATAACTGTGATGTAACGAAGAGTTGTTAATACAGACTGTTTTAATTATTGTAATGAAGATGGATGTGTTCCAAGATAACCTGGAATTTAACCTTTTTTTTCATCCTAGAAAATGGATGAATCTAAGTCCTTTTCAGTTGGTGTACAATAGGATTGCACGTTGTTAGAGCTGCCCTTTCTCATACGTGTTCTCTCTTTGAAAAAGGCTTCTAGAAATGGTAAATGCAGATCACAAAAATAGGCAGAACTGTATTTTAGAAGACTCTTTTAAGTAAAACCAGCTAATCTTTTCATGTAGCATAGATTGTCTGTAATTAGACTGTTAAAACCATGCAGCTCATGTGGAGTAATACTTCACCTGCCACACCTGCACTTAAGTCCTTTTGTTGCATTGTTGCTGTATCTTCCAAAATGCTGGTGTTTTCCTTTCTCTGTACTTTCCACTGTGGTAGCTTTCTCAATTTCAGTCAATTGCTGCTGTGCCATCCTGCTACTGGAAGTGTACTGGGACTTTTAAACATCATCTGCCATTCACACATTTTGTTTTCTAGGAATACATTCCATACTTGTTGCCCTAATGGCAGGGAAGGCAGAAGTGAGGTATAATCCTGCTGTCATACACCCTTCAGCGATTGCAGAGCTCATCCGGGAACTGGGATTTGGAGCTACTGTGATGGAAAACTGTGGTGAAGGAGATGGAATTCTGGAACTTGTTGTAAGCTAATAGTTAAAACCGTCCACCCCTGTCTTTATTACATTTATCTATTGGATGTGCTTTTGTGAGCGTTCACTCCCTAAAGCATTCATTGTATATTAGAGCTTAATTCACAAAGAATAAAGGATAAGAGTACAACAGGTATGTGTCACAAACTCATCCTGTCCTGCAAACTGTGCTGGCTCAGTTCTCCTACACTAAGTCAGAGAGCTGTTCCTGTGGGATTTTTATTACTCTGGTTATTTCAGGAATTCCCTTTTTACTTTTCTGTAGCTGAGTTGAATTCAGTGTAGCCCAGGCTCTGAGCTTCAAGAGCTAGCAGAGCTTTAGCAGAGCTTCATAACCTTGTCTCCTCTATAGTGCTCTCGTCCTTAACTAAAGAGCTCCACCTCATTGCTTCAAACCCCAGAAACATGCAATACGTAATTCAGGATGGTCAGAAGCATTTTCTTTTCCTACTTTTGAAGATGCTTTTACCGAGTAACCTGTGGCTTTGGTAAAGGAAGGAACCTTTATTTTCCAGGTGAGAGGAATGACGTGTGCTTCTTGTGTACACAAAATAGAATCCACCCTCATGAAGACTAATGGTGTTTTATATTGCTCAGTAGCTCTGGCAACCAACAAAGCACACATCAAATATGATCCTGAGATCATAGGTCCTCGAGATGTTATACAAGTGGTAAAGGTAAGTCTGGTGAAGGCACCAAGTCTCGTACGATATTCAGTGTCTTTTGAAAAGTATTCCAGAAACAGGCGGAAAGACTATTAAAGGAAAAAATCTGTGTCTCTCCTTCCATCTGCTACCTTATTAGTGCAGGGCTCTGCAGATAATATGTATCCTAGCTCAGAAGCAACGCTCTGTTACGACTTTACCTAAGCTTTTATACAGAAATACTATTAAAGCCAGGCTATAGTAGATTTGAAGATACCAGTTATGGATGCGCTTTATTTCTCTGCAAACCCATGAGTACTGTAGCAGGAGAGATGAAACTGAGATAAATTTCATGGCTTTCTCCTTCAATTTCTCTACAATTGTGCCTCAGGAAAAACCGTTTTGAAACCCCACATTTTAGAATAGCATTTTAGTGTTCTAGAAAGGCAGATTTCTACATCAAATTGCTTTTCTGTCTTAGCAAGGTAAATAAAACCAGTAACAATTGTATTAGAGATAGTAATACTGTAAGTATAAGGCTGACACCATCAGTAATCTGACAATAACTTTGTGAGCACAAAGTCTTTAAAAATAGGCTGTTCTCTTTATTTATTATTATGCTTTTTCCCCTTAGGATTTAGGCTTCACCACTTCCTTAGTCAAAAAAGATAGATCTGCTAGTCATCTAGATCACAAGCAGGAAATAAGGCAGTAAGTATTTCTGAACATAGATTCTTCTTTCTTTAATCAACAGCAAAACTTATATTTTTATGTGACTGTGCAGACTTGCTAAACTGCTACCCATTGGATTGCAAACCAGTTCTGTTTTTCTTTTCAATCTGAGGTGGAAAAGGTCTTTTGTTGTGAGTCTGGTTTTCTGCATCCCTGTCATGGGGCTGATGATCTACATGATGGTGATGGACAGTCAACTTTCAGATGCTCATGAACATCACAACATGAGCAGTGAGGAAATGGAGGCTCTTCACTCCTCAATGGTCCTGGAATACCAGCTCCTACCAGGATTGTCTGTTATGAATTTTCTGTCCTTTCTACTCTGTGTCCCAGTACAGGTAAGTGGGAATATGACAACTCCTACTTCACTGGGCTTAAAACTGACTGTAATTGTGATGGTTCTTTTGAGGTGGTTCTGCTGTAGCCAAAATAAGTGGTTCTAGGGACTGTTGGGGGCAGGCCAGGTAGCGTAGAGGTGCTAGGCAGTATCTGAGGCAGCTTGCCCAGCTGCACTGGTGGGCACAGGGAGGAGCTGGTGGAATGGTGTGGAGGTGGGAAGACTTAGGAGTACTATGGTAGAGGTCAGAGCCCTTGGCTAGAGCTTGGATTTTTTTCAGGGAGAGATGGAGAAGGCAAATAACACAAATAAAATGGACGTCTCCCTCTCTTATGGAAATGCTGCTGCTGTGTGTTACAAATGTGTGAATATATATATATATATATAAAAATTAGATAATGTTTATAAATGTGTATATATATATATAAATGCAACTGATGCTCCTATTACAGATGTTTGGAGGCTGGCACTTCTATATCCAGGCCTACAAAGCAGTGAAGCACAAAACTGCAAACATGGACGTGCTCATTGTACTGGCAACCACCATTGCCTTCGTGTACTCACTTGTTGTTCTTCTAGTTGCAATGGCTGAGAAAGCAAAAGTGAACCCTGTAACTTTCTTCGACACGCCTCCTATGCTGTTTGTGTTCATCTCCTTGGGCCGGTGGCTAGAGCATGTTGCAAAGGTAAGAAAAACAAAAGCCATGGTATCTACAAGCTGCAAGACACTAAGAGTCATTTCAGAATGTTGTGTACCTTAAAACAAGTCCCATGAACAAGCTTTATTAGGTTCTTCTAACCTTCTTTGTTGTAAAATCATCTTCAGTAACTAGTAAAAATATGAAATGGCTTAATATGAGTCTGTCTGAAGAAAGTCTTTTTAATAGGGTAAATTGCAACACACACAGTTGTCATTTACCCCACAATTTCTTTCAATAGCATAGTCAGAAAACCATGAAAATTATTATTCTAGGGTAAAACATCAGAAGCACTGGCAAGACTAATTTCATTACAAGCTACTGAAGCTACTATTGTTACCTTGGGCCCCGATAACGTTCTTTTAAGGTATCTTGCTTTGTCATTTGCTTTTTCTGTTGTTCCTTTTTGTTGTTAATCTGCCTAATTCACAGACAAATGTTACCATTCTGTAGAACTGTGGAGCAAATAACTTCAGATTTTCTGGCAGATTTGCCACGTGTTAATGTTAAAATGCAGAAAGAATAACTCTGTTCTTGTCTGGTTTATTGGAATCTTGCTAAGTTTTGCTGTGATAAGAAAAAAAAGTGGGTTTCACAACTAGAGAGTAACTAAAATGATGATAAAATAATGATAGCACTCTTTAAAATGGCCTTTCTTCTGGCAATTTTTATATACACTTACCATGTCAACCAGTGGGATTATGCTTTGTGTGTAGTGACAGCTGGTTTTGCCTGGTAACTTCAGTTGACAGTCTCTTACTAAAACACTATACATCATTCTAGTGAAGAGCAAGTTGATGTTGAACTGGTTCAACGAGGTGATGTTGTCAAAGTGATCCCAGGAGGCAAATTCCCAGTGGATGGTCGTGTTATTGAAGGGCACTCCATGGTAGATGAATCTCTTATCACAGGTAAGCTTATGCTTTTTGCCAGTGTAAAAATGTCTTTCTTTAAACTAATCTAGAGAAGGGAAGTTGAAACTGATGTTCTCACTCCTCTAATTGCATGCTAGGAGTTGGTAGCTATGATAATATTCCTGAAAAATATATCTTGGTATCTTTTGTCACCCTTTTTGTAGGTGAAGCGATGCCTGTGACTAAGAAACCTGGCAATACAGTTATTGCAGGTTCTATTAACCAGAATGGATCACTGCTGATTTCAGCAACTCATGTTGGAGCTGATACAACTCTGTCCCAGATCGTTAAACTGGTGGAGGAGGCTCAGACCTCAAAGGTATTGTCAACTGAAACATTTAGGTTTTGGCTTATCAGTTGGGCATCAGCATGGCGAATCACTTGAAGAGTGGTTAAGATGGTTTAGATCTGAATTGCAGTTGCATAATGAAGTATCTTGCTGAATAAGGACTTGGATACAATCTACAGCTCCAAGCCTCATCATCTTATTAAGCCAATACATAATTATACAGTGTGGTGTGCCAACTGTGCTGCAAACAGCAGCTCTGATCGTGTCTGTGTCTGAAGGCACAGAGTAAGCGTAATGCTGCAAGAGCTGACATCTTTCTTCTTTCTAGGCTCCTATCCAGCAATTTGCAGACAAACTTAGTGGCTACTTTGTTCCTTGTATTGTGGCTGTCTCTGTGGTTACCCTTTTTGCCTGGATTATAATTGGTTTTGTGGATTTTGAAATAGTAGAAAAATATTTTCTGGTGAGTAAATCTCTTTAAACACCTTTTGAAATGTTTAATAAATAGTTAGCCTGCAAGTCTCTTAGACTGCAGTGGTTCCTTCTCTGAATTATCCTTGCAGGCAGTGGCTGGCTATAGTTATTAGTGTTGTTACATTTTTTTACACCTTACCCCTCCTACATTTATACTTAAAGAGGCTTTTACAGTTGTTGATCAACTCCTGAAAGCTAGTATTAGAAACAAGACATTAATTTAAAATAGTAAATACTTAGCATCAACATTTTCCATTTCCATCCCTTCTCTGTGGGGAACAGAAGCTTCTTGTGCCACAAGCTCCAGTTGTGCATGAAGTTTTGTCAGCGTAGTTCTGTGTTAATTCCTCTTTGAAATCAATGGGATTCACCTTCATTACAGATGCCAGAGGGAGATCAGGACCATCCTAATGTGTACCTTAGGGTTGCTTAGATCATGGATTTCTTGGTTCGTGACTATTTCTGATTAGAAATAATTCATTTGCAAGAAAACAATTTTCATATCCTCTTTCTTTGTTGCTGCATATATTTGTTGATAGAGTATCTTTTACATTACAGCATAAAAGTTATAGCATGTGGTACCTTATTTAGGAAAAAGTCCTATAAATATAACACTTTATGGGTATATGCAGTATAGAACTGAAGTTACTAGTTAATTAGTCCTTTGGTCATTAATTTTAGCTTTTGCATAATTTGCCTGAGCTTAACTTTTTAATATTCATACTTTAGCTTATATTTGCAGATATTTTAGCATCCAAGGCAATGTGTAGTTGCATCCATTGTTCAATTTCTTCTACTACTAAAACTTCTGCCACCAGGGTTACAACAAGAGCATTTCTGCTGCCGAAGTGATAATCCGGTTTGCTTTCCAAGCCTCCATCACAGTCCTGTGCATTGCGTGTCCCTGTTCTCTGGGATTAGCCACTCCCACGGCTGTAATGGTTGGTACTGGAGTAGGAGCCCAGAATGGAATACTGATCAAAGGAGGAGAGCCCCTGGAGATGGCACATAAGGTAAGAAATGTGGGTTACTGTTACAGGAACTCCAAAGGCTGGTGTTGGTGGCATGTTCCCAGTTGCTGCCCGAGCAGATCATCACATGTACACCAGCACATGGCGATAAATGATGCATCACCAACATATGGCAGTGAGTTTAAAATAGGTGGTTTCCCGAGGAAGCTGTGTTCGCTGAATAAAGTCTTCCTGTTTTGCTGCAGGTGAAGGTGGTTGTTTTTGACAAAACTGGTACTATTACTCATGGCACTCCAGAAGTGACACAGGTGAAGTTTCTAGTGGAGGGCAACCAACTACCACATAACAAAATGCTGGCCATAGTGGGGACTGCAGAGAGTAACAGCGAGCATCCTCTTGGAGCAGCAATTACAAAATACTGCAAGAAGGTAAGTTACTTATACAGGAATAGAGTAGTTTGTGTTATGGAAGAACCTCTCTTGCAGCACTTAATGTGTATGAATAGTCTTGAGTTATTTATGAAGTTATTGATATTCATTAGGGAAAGATGAAAATTGTGGAGGCATATAAACCACTTAGTACCATGTTAGAGGCACTGGATGTTCAAACTTACGTTTTGATGATTGAATATTTCTCTGCTCCTGTCAGTGTTAGTTTGACTGCACTTTATTTTGAGGGGGCTCTAAATGCAGAATGCTTTTTATCTTTTAAAACTGTCTCAGCTTACATCCTTTTTCTTTAGGAACTGGACGCGGAAACCCTTGGGACATGTACAGACTTTCAGGTAGTCCCAGGCTGCGGCATTAGTTGTAAAGTCACCAATATTGAAGGGTTACTCTACAGGAAAGATAAAATGGTTGAAGAAAACAATATTAAAAACGTGACGCTGGTGAAAATTGAGGAAAACGTGGAGGAATCGGTGCAGCCTGCTTTGATTATCGATGCTGAGCTACCAGGTAAGCTAACGCTGGCTTATAGAGTAAAGTGAATAATTCTTCCTCTTTTCTTCAGGATCCTTAAGAATCATTTTTTTCTGCCCTGGAGAACTGGGCTTGCATCAAGGCACACGTGAAGTAGTTGGTCACCAGTGATTTTCATGGTCGCACATCACTCGAGACATTTTAATTACGTTTTGAAGTTTCACGTTGAATATGGGGCTAGGAGATCCATTGCAGTTGTCTTTCAGCTTCTTCTGTTTTTACTTTGCTTCATCCTAAATTAGCATTTGCTAGCCAAAATCGTGTATATTTGCAGAACTGACTGTTTTTTTTCAATCCAGAACAGTTTGTTGTTTAGGTCTTTTTTATCTATTGGGCTGCTAAATATAAATTCGAAGCACTGAGAAAGGGACTTGGTCCTTTACTGTCCTTTGACCTGTGATTCTTGGTCCACTAACATGGTAACTTCCCATTACTGAAGAAATGTTAGTGTTTTTCTTGCCAAGGACTCATGAAAAGACTCATGGGGCAGAAAGTATTGAGAAAAATAGACTCTGTTTAGATTATCTGTAATGATATTTCAGTGCGTACTGGGAGAACCTGGACAGGATTAGCTGGAGGGAAGCTTCCTCGTTATCTATATGATGATAGGATTGCATTTTCTTCCTTCAGCTACTAGGACTTCTCAGAAATACTGTGTTCTCATTGGGAACCGGGAATGGATGAGCAGAAACGGCCTCGTTGTTAAAAATGAAGTGGATAAAGCCATGATGGAACATGAGCGGAGAGGTCGCACAGCAGTTCTAGCAGCTGTTGATGGTAAGTTCAGTGCTGTTTCTTTTTATCCAGAGGTTGATTTGACACCATTTGAACAGAAAGTAGTAAGCAGTAACATCATAGAAGTTACACCTGAAGCAGAATAATAGGAGGTAAAGAAATCATTAGCTAGTTTTATAAAACCCTCATATGTGAGACTTCTTCCTGCCTTTCTTAGTTGACAGGAGAGTTTCACATAGTCACAGAACCGCAGCCTGGTTTGTTTAGGAAAGGGACCTTAAAGCTCACACAGTTCCAACCCCCTGCCACAGGCAGGGGCACCTTCCACTAGAGCAGGTTGCTCCAAGCCCTGTCCAACCTGGCCTTGAACACTGCCAGGGAAGGGACAGCCATCTTCTGCCTTCTCTGAGTAACCTGTTCCAATGTCTTGCCACTAGGAATTTTTTCCTAGTGTCTAATAATATTGTTAATATTAATAATTACTATAACATCTTAAATATTAATGTTAACTAATACTTTAAAATGTTTGGGTTGTGTAATTATGTTAATATAATTAGATTCAAATGATAATTAAGTATTAGTTAAAAAATGATGTAAAGACTTCAAAGAGAAGGAGGAAGAAAAGAGATATTTTTGTTGTTGTTGGACAGTCCATGTTCTGTATTGCCTTAAACACTGCTGCCTTGCTACCTGTTCTTGTTCTGCTTTTTACTGTCAATATTACTGCTTCTGGAATGGGTCTTACAGGGGGGAAAAGGATGTTATTGTTTTAGGGTAAAAAAATTACAAACACATTCTGTCCTTTTAGGAGTACTTTGTGGCTTGATAGCTATTGCTGATACTGTGAAACCAGAAGCTGAGCTGGCTGTCTACACTCTGAAGAGTATGGGATTAGAAGTTGTCCTGATGACTGGTGACAACAGCAAAACAGCAAGATCTATTGCCTCTCAGGTAAGCTGTTACACACATGCTTGGGTTTGCAGCTTGCTACAGACCACTCACAGGAAGCATGTTGTGTCATGGTGTCACTTGTGGCTGGCTTACAACTGGGCTGTTGTGAAAAATGGTAGTGTAAACACATTCAGAGTAAGGGGGGAGGGGAACAAAAGAAGCCTTTTTGAATGGAAGCAGCATCAACTTGGGATTCAGAGCTATTTTCATATTAAATGGGTTTGGTACTTAGCTCATGAGTGATAATGTGGGTTTTGACCTTGCTATTAAAGGTAGAAGCTTTGATAGCAAGTAGGAATGCTGCAAGACAGGTTTGTGTTTTCTCTCTCTTCAGGTTGGCATCACCAAAGTGTTCGCAGAGGTTCTTCCCTCCCACAAAGTAGCCAAAGTGAAACAGTTGCAAGACGAAGGAAAGCGGGTGGCCATGGTTGGAGATGGCATCAATGACTCCCCAGCTCTTGCTATGGCCAATGTGGGAATTGCTATTGGCACGGGTACTGATGTAGCCATTGAGGCAGCTGATGTGGTCCTAATTAGGGTAAGAAATGAGTGCTTCATTAAAATGAGATGAGAGGTGTTAGAAGGCCCAGGATGTCTTGAATGGTTCAGACACTGCTGGCATGTATGGCCTTCCTAAGCCAGGAGAACTGGAGCAGAATTTGCCTTAGTCATGTTTGTTTACGATAGTGATACTTATCCTATGAAAGAAACTTCCCCATTTTCTGGGCATTGGGCACAGAATCTGGGGGTAATTAAAGTTTGAGAGTGGGCAGAGGAGGAAAAAGTGACCTTTGACGAATATAAATTACATTTCGGCAACATACCACAGTACCTCCAAGGGCTATAGTCACTGCTTCCTGCATATCAACAACCAACCCCTTGACAGAAATAGTGGTCAGTGTCTAGAGCTGAAATGTGCAGTGCTGTGTGTTACTGGATTACAGTGACATCTGGAATAAGGTTGGGGCTGATTCTGTGGGCTCTATGTGGACAAACTAGAGCAGCATAAATACTTACTACATATAGTCTGTTACATCCAATGTATGGTAGTTAGCTTGAGAGTATGATGGTATGATAATTACATGTATACTTTTTTTTATCTCTTTGACCTCTCTTAACATATTAACTTGCAGGATGACTTGATGGATGTAGTAGCAAGTATAGATCTGTCAAGGAAAACTGTGAAAAGGATCCGGATCAACTTTGTCTTTGCTCTAATTTATAATCTCATTGGAGTTCCCATAGCTGCTGGTATGTGAATGCTTCCCTGCAGTAAAATAAGGTTGTGCTAAGTGAGCAGAAGATGGCAGTGATTTACTGTTGTGTGGAAGAGTGCATTATCTATTTCTGACTGTCAATAAGTGTAGAGTTCTCTGCCTGAGGGTGTTGCAGGGGTATACCTGTGAACTGTCCTCCCACGTTATGGCTATTTATTAACATATAGAAATACAACTAAAATTAGACAGTCTGTGTGAAATTGTGTATATTAATATATGAATAATGCTGTTCCTGCTCTGAACTTATTTTCTAGGTGTTTTCCTTCCCATTGGTTTGGTTTTGCAGCCCTGGATGGGATCTGCAGCCATGGCTGCCTCCTCTGTTTCTGTTGTACTTTCTTCTCTGCTGTTAAAGATGTGAGTATGAACATTCTGTGGTTTGCAGTTTGGATTCGAAGCTCAGGTCTTTGACTAAGAATGGCACAAAAATAAGCATGGGACTGTGACAGAACAGTTCATGCAGGTCTGTGTTCAGCATCAAAAGGAGTCAGTTGGTCCAAAGTGCTTCAGACAGTAGTGTTTGAAAATGTCATTTCTCATGTGAAGAGAAATGCACAAGTCAGAAGTGTGTTCACAACAGAGAACTTCTTAGTGGCCTTTGTCAGGATACTCTGGTTTCTGAAACAATGCAGCTGTGAACACCACACTGACAGAGGATTGTTGTACTAAGTAAATCAAGCTGCTGCATTTGTCATTGTGTTGCTGTTTCTTACTCTGCAGTTAGAAGTAGTGTAGCACTGTGATATCTTGTATTATTTACTTGACACAAGTTCTCGGAAGGAGAGCAGAAGAGTTGGTAAGTGACAGCTGCAGCAGTCCACTCTCAGTAGATGCATTTTCCAGTATGTTTTGCAGATGCTCAGCACCACTTAAGCAGTTAAATACTGAGTGATGTGCATCAGCTTTACCTGTTCTGTGTCCTGGCCAAAAAGCACAGAATTAGCCTCTGGTTGGGTAGTAGCCTTAAAATCTGAAACTTTCATCACTGTATAATAGATTGAATTATAAATGTCTCTGGCTGGTGCATGATCATAGCATGTAGAGTAGTTACTTTCCATATTTTGGTGTACTTTTCTTCAACCTGAGCTAAATCTGGTATCTTCTGTTTTTTCCTTCCTCAGGTACCAGAAACCAAGTCCTGAGAAACTTGAGTTCCGGGCCCGTGGCCAAATGAGACACAAGAGCCCATCGGAAATCAGTGTCCACATTGGAATTGATGAGACTGGGACAGGCTCACCTAAACTGAGTTTAATGGATCGAATCATCAACTACAGTAGAGCCTCTATAAACTCTCTCTTTTCAGACAAGCGTTCAGTGAACAGTGTAGTTCTTAGTGAACCAGATAAGCATTCACTTTTGGTAGGAGATTTTGGAGAAGATGATGACACAGCATTGTGAAGGACTTGCCCCTTTCCTCCCACCCCTGCCAAGCGAAAAACCCCTGAAGCAAAATGGAAAACCAACAGAGACATCTGCCTAGATATCTGTGCATGTACTGATTGTTTCTGAAGGGCTTTTCAGATGTATTTCTTCTTGCAGAAAGCTGGGTTTTTTTCAGTGACTTTCCAGGGTTGTTTCTTTGTTTGGTGGGGTTTGTTAGGTTTTGTTTTCTGTTTTTTAACAGTCAAGTTTAGTACTGTGTTAAAAAAATTACAAATGACTGCATCTGCAAAATGCTGAAGGTTCTGTGTTTGCAGATGGATGTGCCTTACTTCAGAACTTCCAGGACGCCTCTCATTCCCACAGCTTGCCTTCTACCAGGAATGGTTCCTCTCAAATGCCTTTTCTTTAGACATCTGGTTCCAGCTTTTCACACTCCCAGCCTCAAATCATCTCACTGTTTGTGATCTGGATTCCTGCAAGGCAGAGGTAACCGAGAGGTTTGGGGTTTGCTTTGACATCGTACTAGTGTTTAACTCTACACCTGCGTGCCCCAGTACACTCCTGCTACTAAGATTGTCTGCTTGAAGGTTGAATGGGTTGGGAGGTTTGCTCATTTTCAACCTCTCCTAAGCCAAAAAATCCTGCAGTATCTTAATGCAGTATGAATGTGATGTAATATAGCAGAAATGTTTAGCTTTTAAGATGGCAGCAATGTAGTTAGTGCTCGCTACCAGTATCTACTAGCACTCTGTAAGTGAACCAGAATAGACTGCTGTCACCACGGATTGCCTTTAAAATCTTTATAGTTCAGTCTTTGCAGATATGACACCATCAAAGAATTAATTATATCAGATACTCCACTAACAGCAATTGCTTGTAAAGGTACTGAGTGTATTTATACTAGGAATGGTCCAGAATCTACTCCATAGATCGAGCTAAACCTCCTTTGCTTGGACTGTTTAGATCCAGGCTTTCTGAGTTAAGACAATCTTCATTACCAAAGTATCAGAATGCAGGGTTTGATCATTAAATTATTAATATTAGAAATATTCTCAGTGAGGAAGAGGTGTTCATCACCCAGTTGCTACCTGCCTGTTTATTACTTAATATAGTTTGTTTAAATCTCTACTGAGGTGGCTGTCTGCAGCAATTGCTAGGTTCGGTAATGGTGAATTGCATTACAAAATATAGTTCATGGTGTAAACATGCAATTCTAGTTTGTACTTGTAGAGGAGAAATACTCAGTTTGGAGTACAATAAGGAGATCTCAGTGTTCTATTTTTTAACCTGAAGTCTGATGTCAGCACATAGATTGTGTATATAAGATCTCATAAGTAAATAGCTTTTGGATTTTATCTGAGAACAGAACAATACCAGTGTATGAAAACAGAAGAGTTGTGCTATGGAATGTGTTTTAGTAAATCGGTGTGCTTGATATCTTGCAGTGAGGAGAACATCATCATTTGTTGCTGCTACTAGATTAAGAAACAACATATTTCTCTTGCAGGTTTTAGGTTCTTAATATCTCTATGTGAATATAGATTATATTTTAAATTGGATTATATTTATCTGTGTCTATATTGTAGTGTTGAGAAATGCTGAGACTGATTACTTGCAAAGTCATTCCATAAGATGATGTTCTCAGTTTTCAGCAGCAAAGTTGTTTCTTACAAACCAGATAGTTACCTGGTCGTACAATGGTGGGTTTTATTCTTAGTGCTCTACAACTATGTTTCCAAAGATTTCTGTTTTCTTCTTTATCCACACTTGTTCTCAGTGGTGTTCTTGGCAAGGTTCTGCAGATGAAAGGGAAATCTCTATGTACTGTTGTCTGGATTATGCTGATGGCTGGTCTTGATCGTGCAGGGAAGACACCAGGTAGATCCAGGCACCCCATGCTTTCAAGAAGGGGGTTTCACTTCTGCAGGTGCTGGTTATGGTTTGTCTAGCATGTAAATGGCAGGCATCATGTTCTTCCTGCAGGAAATAGAGTAGTAATTTAGAGTTAAATTCCTGGTTGGTAGGTAAAGCAGCATGAAGAATTTGTTCAGTTATTTCCAAATGTATTTTTAGACCACTCTGGGTTCTGCCTTTTGTTGTCCAAATTGTAGGTAGGCTGAATGTTTACTGGAATGCTGGTTTCATTGCCAACTTTTTCCCAGTGCAGATGTTTTTCTAGGCTTTTCCATTTTCTCTGAAATCCGGCATTTGTCCATTTACAACAAAATAAGGTTACTTTTCAAAAGCAGGATACTTGATGAGGTGCAAAGATGATTATGGGGGAATAAGGAGCATTAAAATGCTGGCTGAGAGGGAGTGGGATAACATCTTGTAAGTGCAGTCAGAGGATCAAACTCAGGAGAGGGGAAATCACTAAGTAAAGACCAGAGTATAAATAAGGTGCTTGTGATCAGTTAAGGCTTCAGTTGAGGTGAAGCTTTTTCACTGTAACAGCTGTTAGTATTGGAGACAGCTTCTGTTAGAGGTAGTGTTGGTAGAAGGCAAAACGCTGTTGCACTTCTGAAAGAGGCTTGTGTTAAGGGATGCCAGGAAAAGCAGTGTCTGGACTTGTCTTTTGAACTTGAATTTAGTACTCAGTGTTTAAGTAATGCATAGCTGATTAAGAAATCCAGAGTCCAGATCTTTGTCCAACACTCCCTGTCCAAAAGTGTGATATTGACTCACAGAATGTTTATCTTGTTCTTAAAATATCATATAAGGTGCTTTATGTTGAAGAACCAAATATTGTTCAGTTTGAATGTACAGTGCAAGTGGAGTAATGTGGGAGCTAAATGTGTTTTCCCAAATGTAAATGTTTTAATATGTAAATAGTTGCTCCTGTTGGAGACAGTTTGGATTCATAAATTGAAATATTACATGGAAACGTGCAGTTTCACATCCAATTGTATTACTGCTTTGTCTGTTTTATTGTTTTCTGTACCTAGCTATTTATAAAACCTGTGCTGTATTTAAAAAACAGAGTATGTATGCTCCAGGCTTTAAAGATTGCTCCTTGAATCTTACCAATAAACTTTTAAAAGAGTAAACACTTGACATTTTATACGAAGAAGAGTGGGAAGCTGACACAACACAACGAAATCGAGAGAGCATTTCTATTTATTAAAACCTGTTTATTTTTTTGCTTAGAACTTCCAAAGGAATGGTTTAAATCTGATAGGTTTTTTAATATTCCATTTTGGTGTGAAGAATGGGGAAATGAGTGCATTGAGGAATGTTAGAGCTGTTACATTTCTTTAGCAACGTGCAGTCTCGCACTTCTTTTAAGACTCTGCCTCCATCATTGTAATGGCAATTATGAACTATATAATAAAAATATACCATACAAAGATTGTTCTCAGTCATGTTCTGTGATCTCCTTCAAGAATTTCTTTTGCTGACTTAACAGATTCTACTGCCAGCTGCACAGAGCTTCTCCCCATTCGTTCCTCTGCAATGTTCAACTGAAAAGCCACACGTGGTACCCCAGGATATGATGCTGTTAGAATGCCTTATGTCTCCTCCATCAGTGTCTATGATGACTCTGGGCTGGAGCTGGAAGGGCAGAACCAGCTGCATTGCGGAGCAGACTGGGAGAGAGTCCATGAGACCAAGCTGCTGGGGGGAGTGGACTGGGAGGTGAATGTCTGAGGCTCATTTATGGGAGATCCCATAGGCTGTGCAGATATGTTTAGCAACCGCTAATTTTAGGTAGAACAAGTCTTCACCTTCAGTAGCTCTGCTGTTGTGTAGAAGATTAAACTTGCATCTAAGCCTTTCCAAGGTGATCAGTTTTGCTTTCAAGTTAAGACACAACCCTGTAATTTTATCGTCTTGGACTGACTCTCATTGGCCTAGGATGCCCCAACAAGTGTGGAAACTTACAGGTTTTAGCACTTGGGGTTTTGAAAATACAGGCTTGCTGCACAGAAACAGTAACCAAAGCATTTAGGTTTGTTTAATTTAGGCCTTTAGCTATTTTGGGTTAAGAGACTCTGTGAATCCTCTTCATTCAAATGGAACAGTTTCTTTTAACTATGACTGAGTTTAAAAAAAAAAAAAAAATCTGCTAGAATTTTTTTTCGTAAATCTCCACATACGGATTTGCAGCATATTGTTCAGTGAAATAGATCGAAAGTCCCTTGGTCTGTCACTGTGTGCAGGGTGGATATGGTATGTGCCATGTACGTTGTGGAAGGAAAGCTTGACTGAGGCATAGTAAGTCTCCAAGGGTACAAAGCCCATCCTGGCCTCAGTGAGGGTAAGATCAAACGTTTATTTTAAGCATTACAAAAAGGAATTACACAAACCAGACAAAGCTAGAGCTGGTGCGAACACATGGGATTTGTGTTCACATAAACTTTAAGCTTCAGAGCAGTAGTCAACTTCTGGGTATAAATCTTAATATTTTTGCCTAATTTGTCCTTCAATTCCAGTGCTCCTCCCTACTAATGCTCATGGTGCAGAGGGTGCTTTGTAATCAGCAGAGGCCCTGCCTGGCCCTGAAGGTGGAAAAGTTGCCCTGAGGGTAACTCCACTCAGCATAAAAAGCGAAAGCTAACCTTTTGCATGTGCACACACTGTTAAGGAATCCCTTGTAATCTGTCCACCTCTAAATCTGGTACTTCCACAGAGCAATAGCTGGCTGATAATTTACAAAGCACACAAATGAATGTTCCCTGCTGTAAAATTCTTGAGTTCAGAGTGGGTACAGTCACCTACAGACGTGACCTCAGTAGCCATTCACGGCGAACACATAATAGCCTCAAAATATGACATCTTCTTTGTCCCAAAGGCCTGATCTACACCAGCAGCAGAGCTCTTTAAGGAGCTGTTTCCCATTGATAGTTTCAAACACAAAAGATGAGCAGAGCTCCATCCTCCTATCTCCCCTCTTTCACTTGGTGCTGGGATCAGCTTTCTGGTGGGGTGTCACCTCTGCAGCCCACCTACCCCAGTGCCCCTTTTCTGCAAAGAGAAAGCTTAGAACTTGTGCTGAAGCCTGTTTTTAAGTGGAAGCTTAAAATGCAGAGGGTGGTTATAAAGCAGGGAATTTGAAGGCTGGGTCATACAATACAGAAGAAGATGCAGATTATGGGTCTCCAAGCTACAGCCCTTGAGCTTAATTTATGTAAATGTGCACTCCAGTGAACCAAAGCCTGGGATCTGTCTAAACTTGCCACAATCCCATTCCTTTTGGCTAAAGGAAGCAAACAGGATCACACAGGCAAGGGCTATGTCAGTCTAAAGTGTAGCTTCTGTTTTATATTCCTAGAAATTACTTCCTGGAATGGTCACAGATCTAACACCAGATCGGTGGGGTTTTTGTTTCCAGTCCTTTGCCCTCCTGGCTTTGTTGAACTGGTTAATTTAAAAGTGCAGATTTTGAACTGTTTGCACAGGCTTTTTTCTTTAAATATTTGCAGTGTGTTCTAAATATTTCACAATGGGAGGGAAGGACAGAAAGGTGACTCAAGCATGGAAGGGAGCTTTGAGTTTCAAACACATCTGTAATAGTTTCCCTTCCTTTCTAACTTTTTTATAACACACATTCTGGTGCCCTGGCCTTATCCTCTGTGGAATTATGTTCTGCCACCACAAGTTCTCATGTGACATCCTCCCTATTCCCCTTTTTCATGTTCCTCACAAAAAAAAGAAGAGAGAAAAAGCAAGCAAGCATAAAATCAGAGTACACCTTAGGAACTATGGCTGCAGTTCTGCCCATTGTAAGTCACAGTGTTTTTGTTTTCAGATTACTACAGACTTCTACAATACCAGTCTACTAGAACTATATAGTTGTAGTAGAGTGTTCCTGGTCATTTTATTTACGGCTTGCTTAGTCCTTTATTCTTGAATGTCCTAACAGGATTAGCAAGTGTCCCACTGTTCCCTTTCCTCAGGCTGCTGCAGGATATAGCTCTCTTCCATTACTGTGGCTGCTCAAGTTACTGTGTTCATACCATGCACTGTGACATTTCTCCTCTGTACTTTTTTACCCCTAGGAGGTGGCATGCAAGCTTTTTAAATTAAAGCCTTTTACTAATGAACACATCCATTTACTAGGGAAAGTAACAGAGGCTGCAAGGAAGCAGTTATGGACTGCAGCTGGAAAGAGCATTCCTTTCTGAGTCAGCATTGTGGAATTTTAATTTCTTTGAAGAAAGCAGCACAGCACAAAGTAGAACAGGGACAAGGAAACAGACTAGCTTCAGAACAGTTAAATTGTTACAGCACCTGTGGTTCTGCAGGATCACTTCCTTATTCTCCCAGCCAGTCCCTTTAACTGAGCATTGGTTGTCCTTAAGGCTCTGAGGGTAAAAGCAGCTCTTAGCAGCCACACTTGCATGCAGGAGCTCCCTACTCCTGAGGCAGCTCTTTTGCTGAACAAACCCTGGAAGAGAATCCGAAAATAGAGCACTCACAGATGCTGGAAAGGATTCAGGATCAATTTAGGATTTGACTCTTGTGCCTTGGTGGATGTTGCAGTAGCTTTGATACTTCCGGATGTCCCTGCCCACTGGTCCAGGTTCTCTGCCTCACAAAGATCCCGATGGATGCTGCAGGTTCAGGGACCCATGGATACACTCCACGTTTACTCTGAGTCAATATCACAACTATTATTGGACCTAATTTAATTTGAACCCTGACTATATGATTTATAGCTACAGATGATAAGCCACAGTGACACACAGATACACTATGGAGAAGTTTTCCGCCTACGAAGTGACCACATAATAGAGGATTTCACATCTCCTATTACTTTGTTCCCATGTGTCATTTCAGCTTCTATTGTGGTTAGGATAGCTGTATCACTTGGGTAAACTGATGTCTCTAACCTGTCTTGGAAGCCCATGCAGGCTTTTCCAAGCCTTCTGACAAGTCCTGCAGCAGGATGCTCCTGCTCTTCTGCCCACGCAGGCTGGATGTTTTCATCCATGTGTGAGCAATGCTTTAGTTTGCCTCTCTACCTATCTTCCTATTTTGTTTCTTGTAAGGGCGTGCTTGTTTTCTTCTATTTTCCCTGCCTTTTGCTTGTCTGTTGTAGCCTTTCTCCTAAATCTGGCCTTTCTGTCAAGGACAAACCACTCTGTCAGGCACTCAACTTTATCACAATTTTCTCAGCAGTGTCTGCATATTAAAAAACCAAAAAAAATGAACTCACCACATAAACCACACTTCTGGAAAGCGTATTCCTGGTTTTTCCTAGTTGTCTTGTGAAGTATTAAACTAGGTCATTTAAAAAATATCCCAGGTTGTGCGTTGTTTTTTCAGTTGTGATGCTGGGCCTACACCAGACAGAAGTACTGACTGTGAAGGTTTCCAGCCTTTGCCAATTGACACATATTCAACCATTATGGACAATTTACCCTCAAGTAAGACCCAGAACTATTAATTCAGTAGTTTCGAGATTGGAAATAAAAGAGGATTCATTTCAGTGAAATCGTACAAAAGTACTTAAGGAGAAACAAAACAAATAGCTGATTATTTCCAGAAGCTGGAAGAATATGAGTGCTGTTAGGACAGGCAGGTTTGTTACCTGCCATGAACCTCTCTGCCTTGTGCTCCAGAAAAAACACTGAGCGTGGTGCGCTCGCAGATGCATTTTTGAACCTATAATCAAATGTATTTTAACTTGGGGCTGGGGTCTCACCGGGTCTCACCGGGTCTCGGGCCCGGGCGGAAGAAGCCGCTGCTGTAACACCTCTCCCAGCCGCTGAGGTAACACCGCCACAGACTGCGCCGGCTGCGTGCGGGACGTGACCGGGCCTCCCTCCTCAGCCAGGCCTCCTGCAGGGGCAGGCGGTCCGCTGACGGGCAGGCAGCTTAACCAATAGTGATGCGCGGCGGGCAGCGCGGGCCAATCACTGACGGGCGGGGGCGGGGCGAGCTGTGTGCCGGCGGTGCTGGCGGTCGCTGCGGCAGAGCGGAGGCGGCAGCGGAACAGAGCGGAGTGTGTGGTTGTGTAGTGTCTGGAGCAAACATGTCTCTCTCCAACAAGCTCACTCTCGACAAGGTGGACGTGAAGGGCAAACGGGTCGTCATGAGGTGAGGATCCGGCGTCGGCCCCACGCATTCCAGCTGTGCCGTGAGGGGAGGAAGGGCCCGGCCTGGCCCGGCCCGGCAGCGGCAGTCCCTGGGGGTACTGCTGGTGCCCTTGTTCCGGGGCTGGCCCTCAGTCCCTCGAGCAGGGCGGGAGGGTTGTGCCTCCCAGGGATGGAGGAGGGTGGGAGCCGCCCGCGGCCCCCAGGGCCCCGCCGGCGCTGACTCGCCCCATCTCCGCGCTGCGGTGGGGCCGAGCGGGTGCCTGGGGGCTGGGCGGGTTCACACGCAGCTTTCCCAGGCGGGAACAAGTCATCTCCCTCCTCGGCTGCTCGTCTGAGCCTGGGAAATGATTTTCGGTGGGATTTCGTTTTTGTTTTTCGCGTACTCTGGCTCTTGGAAAGACTCCATACATCCCGAGTTATCCATCAAAGAAACGTGTCCGTTGCCTTGTGCGGAGGGCTGTGAACGCAGCCTCACGCTCTCTGGCAGTGCCGAGGTACCCGGGAGCGGAACCACCGAGCTCCGCCTTGGTATGTCGCTCTAATGCACATGTATCGTCCACAGTCTGAGAGGAAAGCCGGGGGAGCACTATTCCCCATTTCCCTCTTTCTTTCCTGCAAATCCCAAGCCCGTTGCAATAGAAAAGTGAAAATACGGCTCTACCCCAATAAAATAATAATTCCGCTTTTTGCAGCATGAGTTAAGTCGCAGGTATTCAGCATATCCTGTTGTAAAACACTAAAATAGGAGTTTATAGCTTATTTATAAAGTATCAAGGCCTGCTGAAAGCCTAATGTTGGAATTGCTGCCAGATTCCTGGAGATAAGGGCCCTGAGTTATGTCATGATACATCCTGCTGGAAGTGCTCGTGTTGTGGGGTTCTTTGTCCAAGGTCACTGAAATGTGACTGCTGTGTGGCTGGTACCTTGCTCGGTGAGTGCGCAGGTAGAACAGAACTCAAACTTATCTTTCTTGTAGTCTGTACCAGACAGCTTCCACTTTTCATCGTGTCTCTGTCTTATTTTGTGAGACGTAGTAGTTCCCTAGAAATTTGCTTGGCAGAAACTAGCCCTGTAATGAGTGAAGAAGCTAGCTCGGAATTCACACGTGCTTCTGAAATCTGGTGAACAAAAGATCCCTTTTATCTCTGTAAGAGTTGAGTTTGGGTATTTTTGCAGTCTGACTGGCTGTACCTTTTCTGAGTTGTGTTGCAGGGAACACCCTTGAAGTGGCAAAGGATGGGTTAAGTCAGCTCTTGGTCTTGATACTTAGTGCACTTTAATCTGTCTTTACAATCCAGTGATGAGCTACTAAAACCGAATGAAACAGCAAATGTGGTGCCAGTCTCTGCTGCCTGCTTCTCATTTCCCTGAACAGAGGCACCATGTGCTCTCACTACTACTGAAACCAATACCTTTTTTTCTCTTCTCGTAGTCATCAGAATTTTGGCATACTCATAACCTGCTTAACTTCCAGTCCTAAAGTAAGCTTCTAGAGAAGTTGGGAATGGGGAGGAGAAAGGGTTTAAGGGGAGCTCAGATTTCGGTAGCCTGCAGTGGGGCAGAAGGGTGAGCTGTGTCTTCCTGTTGTAGCTCTGACGGCTCTGTAAAGCAAACTATTCTTTTATTCTCTCATTTTAGAATAATAGGACAATAAAATGGCACGAAAAATGCTTTTCTTTCCCCTTTCTAGAATTCATCCCCTGCACCGTGGGGCTGCCAGTTCAATTCCTTTCTGCTCAGCTACTCCTGTTTTGCTGGCAGCTTTTGTTGTTCTTTCAGTCTGTTTCTCGTGCTGAGCAGGCTGCAAGAGAATTCAAGTAACTTGGTGAGTCTTGCTGTTGTTTAATACAGATACAGAACGATGGAGGGTGAACTTGAAGGCCATGTTTCACTTTCCTCGTTCTGATACGCTGTTGCAGCCAGTTCTCTTCCCTCCTGTAGATCTATGAGTAATTTCTGCCTTCGCCGTTACGCAACACAGTTTCCTGCTGCTGCTGCTAGTCTGCACGTGGGCACAAGGGATGCTAGTGAGAAATGGCTGATGAAACTCCTCCCTTCCATCCCTTCAGCTGGCAGAGGTAGGGCAAGATCTACCTCCAGATCCTCCTCAGGTTTTCCAATGGGAATGTGATAAGCCCAGCACTTGGCTGCAGACAAATTGGAGGACAGAAATTCAAAGTTGTAGGTGATAACTGGACCACTTCCTGGAGGCTGCTTGCTTGCTGTGGCAATCCAGCCAAACATCTTGGAGGCCTCATTAGACAGCACAGTGTCACTTTTCATTATTTGTTTCCTTTCCCTTGGAAGCTCCTAGTTCATGATCCAAGGGTACATTGTTTAAAACGAAAAGGTTGTGAGGAGCTTGTTCAATCTCAGTTTTATTTCCTGCTTGAGCATCTTTGCTACTGCTGCCATGAGCGTTAGGATGCCTCGGTGGCACAGCTTTACTAAGTCATTCCAGCAGATGTTTGTTCTCAGTTTGGCTGATAATGTCCTGATTTCAAAACAGAAGTTGTACACAAGGCAGAGCTAAAAATCTTCCTGTAATTGTCATGTTGCTGTTCTATCCAGTGCCTTTACTGGCAGGTTCCCTTGGTCTTTGTAAAAGAATTTGTTGAGTATTTAATTTTATTTCTGTTTTCTTTTTTTTAGGGTTGACTTCAATGTTCCAATGAAGGATCACAAAATAACCAACAATCAAAGGTGAGTCTTAATTCCCATCTCAGATAGAAGCCCCAAAGTCTGTTTTCTTTCCCATTTTAGCCCAGTTCTTTTAGCAGTACCTGGAACACTACCATGATTAACCTGTCATTGCTCATACCACACTATTGGATGTGTCTCGGAGAAGGTCATCAATTATTAATTAAAACCTTTGTAGCTATTACTACTAACTGCAAGGCTTCTTCTCACTATGGAAAGCATATAGAAAAAATCTTGTAATTTTACAGACCCTAAACTTCATTCTTTAAATATGGTTGAAGTGTTGTGACCATTTCACAGCCACATCCCTTTGGCTGTGTGTAAAAATTTGCTGTATTTTTTTGTAGTATCCTTTTTTGCCTTCTGGTTACACTGCAGTTGTGTGAACTTGTTGGCTTATGTTAGAATAATTGTTTCAATGAAGCATACAAAGACACAAGATTTAGAAATGGTTATAGCAAATGTCTTGCCTTGCTTGTCTCTTACAGACAGATGCCAGTTTTGTTCACCACAGTATGCTCACTGCTCAGCATACCCATCATTTCTTTATTGGTCAGGATCACTGACTAAACCAGGAAGCCTGGTTCTGTTCAATTGTGTCCTGACATTTCTTAGCTAGGAGCAATCAGCACAGTTTAGATTACAAAATGTATTTCACTCCTGTGTCCTACATCACCTGGAAGATAACAGTGAAATGTATGAAAACATAGCTGGGATGAGAATTTTGCTGATGCTTTCTGGTCTGTGCTCCAGAATTGTCACAGTCCCTCAGAGAAGAGTAGGTTGGATTAGGTCCATAAGGACAGCTGTGCCCTGTGGGATGTGGTTAGTCTCCTAGACACTTGTTCTAGCAAGGACAGTTTCCTAAGAAGCCCAGTGTCCCTTTCAGAGACTTGCTGGTGGTGATGCCTCTTTGATGAGAGGTTGGGTGAACTGTGTAAGCACCAGAGGTAGGATGGGCTTCTGAAATAATTATTCTTCCATGCTCTTCTCCTCCATTACTTTTGTCATTTTTGAGGGACAGCTCTTGAGGCTTTTGTGTAAGTGGTCACTAAATCTGTTTGCCTGGTAAACTCTATCTGAATCCTTTTTAATTTGTTCTCTGCTATTACAGAATTAAGGCTGCTGTTCCTACCATCAAGCACTGCTTGGATCATGGAGCTAAGTCAGTGGTTTTGATGAGTCACCTAGGTCGTCCGGATGGTGTTCCTATGCCTGAGAAGTTTTCCTTGGCACCAGTAGCTGTGGAGCTTAAAGCACTCATGGGCAGGTGAATTAGAAGAGCAATCCAGCATGCACCAGGCCTCTCTATCAGTGGACCTGGATGTTTTCCTTTCTGAAAGCAAGAGTCACTGGTGGGATGACAGTGTTCATCTTGTTTTTGCAGGGAGGTCTTATTCCTGAAGGACTGTGTTGGTCCTGAGGTGGAGGCAGCCTGTGCTAATCCTGCAGCTGGCTCCATCATCCTGCTAGAGAACCTCCGATTCCATGTAGAAGAAGAGGGGAAAGGGAAGGATGCATCAGGGAACAAGGTAAAACTTCAAGTGCGGCTTTTTTGTATGCCTGCTCTGGTCTTACTACCTTTTTTGCTGCAGAAGGATAAGAAGACAGCGGCCTGTATTAAACTCGTTTATTAATTTGCTTCCAGAAGTGTGTCAGAGATCTTTAGTTCAACATGTCCCAGCATTTGTACTATGCTGTGCAGAAGTTTGAGTCAATTACATTGAATTTCCAAGATGAAACAAGTGAAGTGAAAGGCTATAGATGACTCATGAAGGTGGTGCAGTCTGTAAAAGAAGGAGCAAAATAGGGTTGTGCAGGAAATTGGTTGATTCTTATTAGACTTTATTTTTGGGATATCTAAAACAAACCCCCAAAGTCTGTTGGAGATGGTTTGTTGCTACTGGGGCTGTAAGAATGATGCTTATTTCTTGATTATCTGGCTATTGTTTTAATATAATACTTAAATATGCTGCAGCAGAGAGGTTTTAAACCCTTTTGCTGCCTGCTCTTAAGAGCAGACATCCAGAACCAGGCTGCCTTGCACCTCTGACATTTTCTTGAAGGTCAGGAAGAACGCTTGCTCCAGACAGCTGCTTTTCTTGGCGATGGTGACCCCGATGACTTTACACAGGCCTTGACTCTTTTCAGGTTCAGTGTATGGAGTGGAATGCTGACATCGTGTGGTGCCCTTTATGGGCTGACACAGGACTCCTGTAGTTAAAAAACCAGCCTAGAGAAGTAGTAAGCCCTTGCAGATGGCAGTGAGAAATGCAGCAATTAATTACTAAAACTGTGTGCCACTGAAAGCCAGTATGGTGGCAGGAAGAAGAGTGGGGCAAGAATGGAATTTGCTTTGGGAACTGTCCCAAGTGCATTTCTGTAGTTTTCATCTTATTTGGCAGGGTGTAGAAGCCTGCACTGCAGTTGAGCACAACAGGAGAGGTGCTGTTGACAGACCTGCTTCTGGTCCTGACAGAGGTGAAAGTCTGTGCTATGGAAATAGCAGTGCAAGACTGCAGGTTACTAACTGATGCTTAGAAACTGTGGCTTTCCAAAGCAGATCAAGTGATTGTGGTTCGTCACTTGGAGCCTCTTGTGTCCTGCTTACAGATGCTACTGGTTTTAACAGAAGCATTTAGTCTCTTGGTGAATTGCCTGGTTTTATGCAGTGAAGGAGCAGTTGACAGTGTAGTTCTATAATCTTGTGGTCCCTTTGGCTTGACATTTGCTCAGGCAGTGTGGGTAAAAGCACACCCAAAGCTGAACCCATCTGCCATTAATTAGAGCACCTTCCTGCCATTGTCCCCATGGTGTTGGATCTGTGCCTGGCTGTGTGTCTGTTCTTGCCCACTACACACTAAGCTTATCTCCAGCTCTCTGATGCTGGCTGCTTTCTCTATGTCCTGTTGTAGTGTGCAGGTTATTTATCAGTTAATAATCAATGCAATTGCTAAATCAGTTCTTCAGGAGTTCATTATTTTACCTTTGGCAATTGGAGGCCATGCTTGCTTTGTTTAGTGAGCAAGCATGGGGTTTTTAAGTTGCATCTTGGCATTGCCTTGTCTCTCCACACCCTTTCTGCATTACCTGTGTTCACCACTAAAACTGGAGGTCTGTTGGAGAGGGACTGAATGGCCAGGAGCACTGCAGTTTGTTCCTGTTCTGCTAGAAACTTGAAGTGGGAAGAGTCCTCAGGCCTGTAATAGCAAGAATAAACTCTTGGGCAGTTTAAACCATTTAAACCTTTTTGTTGCTCCTACTGGACTGGGAAAGAGCATATGAAATACAGTGATGAACTGATATGTTTCTCCAGCTGGCCTTTCATTGCTTTGGGTTTACAAGGCAAATTGCTGACTGTGACTTTAGTTTCAGGATCAACTCTGTGTACCTGAAAAGCAAAAACCTGTTGCTCTTTCTCTTTTTAGATCAAGGCTGATTCTGCAAAAGTGGAGGCTTTCAGATCCTCTCTTTCTAAACTGGGAGATGTCTATGTCAATGATGCTTTTGGAACTGCCCACCGAGCTCACAGGTGTGTATCCATTTTCCTTCCACAGGCAGAACTGCAGAATGATGTCTGCTGTGGAAACACATAAAGCTTTGCCCCAGGGAGTTTTCCTTTTGGGCTTATCCCATTATCCTTCTGCAGTGTTGGCTACAAAGTAATGGATTTAGTGGAGGTGGGTGTCAGTAGTATATGCCGTTTCATGCGCTCAGGGAACAGAAGACAGCTGAAACTCTTAAAACTTGAACTGACCTTTTATGCTTTCAAGATATAAAAATTATTGCTTGAGACATGTATAAATTGTCCTGCAATTAAAGCAGAACTCTTTTCCAAAAGATTAATAGCTCCAGACTGGTAATTCTCATGGAGTGGGTTTAGGTATTTGTACTAACTCCAGTTAGAGCAAACTCCAGTGGTCCCCATTAAGCTTGATTTCATAATCCAGTGCTATCACAGGAAGGCATTTCTGCTCTCACTGTGCTTATTTGTCCCTCAACGTTTTGGATCACTCTAAACAGTATAAATGTCTTGCATAGTGATATGTCTGTGCAAAAACTATCTCAGAAACTGTGTAAAGCCACCTTATCGAACTAGGAAAACAAAACCTTGTGTTTGTTTTCATGCAGGTGGTAGCTGTTCTCCCTCCTGCAGCTGACTAAAGGATTGCCTTTATTAGACACAGGGCTGTTTGGACCTGTGCTGATAGGCAGTTTTTCTTTCCTCACTCTTTTTATTCTGCAGTTCCATGGTAGGTGTCAACCTGCCTCAGAAGGCTGCTGGCTTCCTGATGAAGAAGGAACTGGATTATTTTGCTAAGGCCCTGGAGAGTCCAGAGAGACCCTTCTTAGCAATTCTTGGAGGGTAAGACTCAAGAAACATAAGAATTTTGTATTTCTGTTTAACTCCTCTGTTAAGAAATGAAAAGCTATTTTGGCTTCATTCAAACAAGTGCTTGCCTTTAATTGCATCTGCAGTTCAGATCTGTAGGTAAGTCCCAAGATCTCTGTAAGATGTCATTAGAGAGGAGCTAACTGATCATGTCCACTCCTGCGATACTATCAGGGAGTTCGTTGTATCGCCTGACCTCTTACATTCCCCAAATTGAGTTTGTTGCACAGATGACCCAGAAGACCTGTTAGATACACACGATGGCCCTGAAGCATTGTCAGTGACCCTTCCTCCACAGTCCAGAGTACAAGCATCCTGCAGGCTCAGCACTGCGGAAAGTGACATGGACTGTCATTATGCAATGATGACCTGCTGTAGCTGGATGGGCCTCTGCTCTTCTGCAGCAGTTAAGTTCTGTGCAGAGAAACCTGAAAAAACAAGTGACTGCTTCTGTGTAGAAATAATTTCCCATTGCTGCTGATTTATGTCATACGTGTTCTTAGTTCAGCACCATGGTTCTATGATGGTGTATTTCAGTTTATCAGATGAATTAAAATACTTTGCTAAGTAATACAAAGCTGGGACATGGTGACATTCCTGTGTTCTTGATAGAAGTATGTGGCTTATTACTGCTCTTTGCACCCAAACGTGTGTTAAGAACTAGTTTTCAGTTCTCACATAAAGTTTGGCACTTCTGTGACCTTAGTTATACTGAACAATGCTTTGTTTTCTTTCTATCAGTACCCTTGCAAAGTTTACAGCTGCAGGTGACCCATCACTAAGCACTATACCTGCCTCATTGCCTTTGATGGAAGTAGCATGAATATCACCAGGGGAAAGTTTGTTAGTTATCTTACCAGATGTTTGAGTTAGAGCAGCAGCTAGGATGGCCCAAATGTTAAAATATCAAGCCTATTTGTAAAGTCTGGAAGTGTTGTAAATCCAATGGGAACAAAATAAGCTCTTTTGAGGTGCATGATCAGAGTAACCAGCATGTCCTGGTCCAGGAGCTTGATACTAAGCTCATTGTGTGACCAAAGGTTGATGAATGCTGACTGCATCTTAGTCACAGGAAGAGCTCAGAGTGGTTCAGAGCCAGAAAACACCTTTATGTGTTTGAAAGCATCACCCTTCCACTGATGGGTCATCTGGTTCCTAGGTGGGATGGCAGATGAGCAACTCTCGCTTGATTGCACCACAGGGAGGTCACACTTGTAAGCTGCATGTGGTCCAGCTGCAGGCTTGCTACTGCTTATATATAACAAAATTTGGCCTAGAAAATGAACTGAGAACTGTACTAACAAGGAAACTGGAAATGAACTGTGTTGGCAAAGACCATGTGCAGGAAAGTACTTCAGTGCCAGGAGCAGGGTATGTGCAAGGAAAAGAAACAAAACTAATTCACCTTCATGTTTTCTGCCTGGAGCTGAACACAGCAGGACAGGCCTCACAGGGTTTTGCTGTGGCTTTGTACCATCCCATCAATGCTTCTTCACCCATTCAGTTCCCACAGTGTAGCAACATCAGCAGCTTCATGGCTTAAACTGGGGTCAGTGGCTGGTTCACACCAGAGCTCTCTGTGACCAGTATAAGATTGCATTTGTAGAGGCAATACCTGTTTTGTATGGTTAGGTCTGAAAGCATTTCATTAATGAAATTCATACAATTATCCATTCAGAGATGGGGAAACTAAAGCAAGAAGAGGAAGTGGTCTTGTCTAATGTCACCAAGCAGGGTGCTGTGAAACTAAGACAATAATGCAAGTCTTCTGGTTGCCAGCCTAGGTTTAGCTCAGGGTGGTTTCCTACGCTCTTTTATGAAGCTTTCTTTTAGATAACAACAAAAATTTCATACATGGCATTAAAGAGGGAAGACGGGAGACTTCTGTCTATTTACTGCCTCTTCTGCCATTCCTACATAATGTAATGTTGGTATTGTTGTTCCATTACCATTTGTATCTCATGTCAAAAGCAGTCATCTGCTTTTGGGCAGCGCAGTTCTGTGTCACACATCAGCCTGGTAGTTTAAAGCTGTTCTGTGAGTGTGGTGGGTTACAGGAGCTGGGTGTGTGAGAGCTGGTACAGAGAATCTGGGGTTGGACAGTGGCTGTGAATGGCAGTGCTCTGATCTCTGCTCTGCTGTGCTGGACAAACAGGGGAAATCAGGCTGTAAAGTGTTAAACAAAGTTTATATTTAAATAGGAAAACCATGGAGGGATGAATAATGCTCTTGTAAGTTGCTATTTAATGCTGGCCTGATACGTTGACAGATTCCCTTCCTGCCTACTTCCAACAACTCCTTTATTGGCTCATTCTCTCAGAATGGCCTTGATATACCATAGTCATGTTATTGCCATTACTGAATAGCAGTTGATGAATTCTGCTTCAATCCAAGAAGTCCCTGTAAAGCTTCATGTTGTCTTAGCTAAAGATTACTAGAGACTAAGTTCTGTCAGAGGAGTTTGGGGCAGTGGCTGTTATTCATTATTTTTCCTTCTCTCTTTCTGTCACCAGAGCCAAAGTTCAGGATAAGATCCAGCTGATCAGTAACATGTTGGATAAGGTCAATGAGATGATCATTGGTGGTGGAATGGCATTCACCTTCCTCAAAGTGATCAACAACATGGAGGTATGAAAAGAGCAATCCAGTGTCTGCTCCTAGTAAAGAGTATGGTCAGGATGTCCCTCGTATATTGTATTGAGAACTCTCTACCTCAACTCTACAAGAGCAGGGAGCACAGAGAAGTTACTTGACAGTCACTTTGCTGCCTATGTCTAGCTGGGTACTTTAAGAAAGTCTTTCTAGAATTGTTGTGTGAGCAGTTTGGCTTGACTGCTGCTGTTCTCTTCTGTAATGACCAGTAACTGAACAAACACCTCTCTCACTTTTCCCAACTAACTTCTCTAGATTGGCAACTCTCTGTTTGATGAAGAGGGATCAAAAATTGTCAAGGACCTGATGGCCAAAGCAGAGAAGAACGGTGTGAAGATTACTCTGCCTGTTGACTTCGTCACTGCAAACAAATTTGATGAGAATGCACAGACTGGGGAAGCCACAGTGGCCTCCGGCATTCCTGCTGGCTGGATGGTGGGTATTAATAGGCAAGGCACTAACAGAAGTAATGGCCAGCAGTGGGGCAGGAAAGACACATTAAAGGAATGGAAAGAGTCATTGTGATCCTTTGCAAATGCTTCTGAAGGCAGTCAAGCTGCATAGAATATATTGGTTTAATGAAATTGAAGCCATTTTGTTCTGAATTTTTAAGTCTAAAGTAGCTTTTGTAAGAGTTGGATTAAAACAACAAAATTCCTCTAAACCTTTCAGATACGGACACAGTAGAAATCCCTTTTATTTGACTGGAATTTAAGTACAGTTGGCAAAAGTTTCTAACCAAGGCTTCAGCCATCTGACATTGATTTAAAAATCACTTCTTAACAGTAGGAAGATTGGTACCACACCACACTCCACCCTACTGCAGCAGCTGCTGGCAAATCTGTTCCTTGGTGTGTAGAGGAACTTTTGCTTTATATCCATGGGTGAAGGGGAAGCTTCTGAGATCCCAGCTAGACACGGGTGACTTGAGATGAGGGCCAGCAGTAAGTGGCTTCTCTTACTTGTCTTAGGGCTTGGACTGCGGCCCTGAAAGTGTGAAGAAGTTTGTTGAAGTTGTGGGAAGGGCCAAGCAGATTGTGTGGAATGGTCCAGTCGGTGTCTTTGAGTGGGACAAGTTTGCCAAAGGAACCAAAGCCCTGATGGACAAAGTAGTAGAAGTAACTGGAAAGGGCAGCATCACCATTATTGGTAAGTTGTATGAGTGTGCTCTTGTCTTTCTAAATGCAACAAGAAGCTGCTTGCCAGTATCATGCTAAAAATACTTGTCAGATTTGGTTTTCTTTCCTCATGTTTTCACCTGTGCTTCAGCTTGAAGTCAGGGCTTTAAAAACTGCTGTATGTAGTAATGTGGAGTGTTTGGCAGCAGGACCAGCTTGTAGCAAGGCTGTGGCCCTTAAACTGCAGAGAATCTGAACTTCTTGTGTCTCTGATCTTGTTTGTACCACAGGTGGTGGAGATACAGCCACTTGCTGTGCAAAGTGGAACACTGAGGATAAAGTTAGCCATGTCAGCACGGGAGGTGGTGCCAGCCTGGAACTGCTAGAGGGTAACTCTTCTTTTATCTTAACCTGTTTAGCAAATCAGGTAGTTCTGGGTACTCTACCATGTGTCTATACTCAAGAAAACACAACAGTAAAGTGAATGTCATTTCTGTTCCACCACGTGGAGTTGCACATAGCTTTTGAGCAGTGAGCCCTCCTCACTGCTCTTCTTTTGTAACCCTCCTAGAGGAAGATAGGAAAGAAAACGGGAGTATTCTTGCAAACAGCACAGTCTGCCACTCCCAGAAGGCAAACCCGCTGGAATGGAAAATAAAATGGCCTCAAGAGCATGCTGTTTCTGTTTTGTAGATGATCCCCTGAGGCACACTAACCAGACTGCTTAAAATGCCCAGTGGCTGTTAGGGAAATCTCATCAGAATAGTCTGGAATTGTTGCCAGAAGCCTCCTTTCCAGCGCATTGTTTGAAATCCCCTGGTTTCGGGAGCCCTCTGGTGCTCACTTACCAACCTGCAGGAGGGTGCTTGCAATTCAAAATGGTGAGAATTTACAGGGCTCTTCTAATGAGTAACATTGTACTTTAAATGAGTTTTCATTTCCTCTGGTAATTAGCTGTTTCCCAATGTGTGTAAATTATCTAATGCTGTCAGCTTCTCTGTGGAAGAGAAACTGCAGTAAACTGCATTGCAGCTGGTACTTTCCAGCAGTTCTATGCGAGACAGAGCTTTTGTTTCTGTTGCCTAGGGAGTGATGGGAAAGGGAAGGAATGCAGATGGTTAGAAGGAAACACTGTGCAACCGATTGATTCAAAAGGACAAACTTGTCTAAGTTTTGGCCCAAAATGTGGGTTTGTGTGTGTGATCTTTTAAATGTAATGGAAGTCTTGCTAATTGGAAAAGCTTCTGAAGATCCAAGGGGGAAAAAAAACCAGCAAACCAGGGAGTTGTGAACAGTGTTAAAATTCAGGGCTGCCACACAGCTTGAGCATCAAAAAGTAGGATTTCTGGAAAAAAGCAAAACCAGAATGGTCTCTCTTTGTAATTAAAGTAGGACAAAAGGCTTAAAAATGCTGTGGAAAACATTCCACTTTCATAATCTGGAACCTCATACTCAAAGGTGAGCATATTCCTTACTTCCGTCAGCTGGAATGAGGCTTGTAAATACCCAGACCTGGGTGTTTAAAGACTTGAGCTTTGTAGGAGGTTTCATTTCTTAATTCTTTCTTAAAGTTTCCACCACACACTCCAAAATTCCTTTTACGTGCCGCTAGGGATCAAAGAAAATATGCAGCAACCCCCTAGATCCAATCAAAAACCTGTTTGCCATCAAACTGAGTGGAAAAAGATCTGGGCTGTTTGGATCTGACACAAGCAGAGACTTGGATAGACACTTCCCATTATTGTAAATGGAGAATTGATGACTGTGGTACACTCAGCATCTTTCTGCTGACATTTGAGGGAGGCTGTGCTCTGGATGAGCTCTCACTACAGCCTTGAAAGATGTTTACTTTGTGGAACAGTGTAAATGTGCCCGCATGCCCTAAGAGCCACTGTTGTGAACAGGAGTGTATATAGAGCCAGTCTTTTCCATTTTTAATCTATAATCTCTCATTTTATTTTAAATGCTTCAATTGCAAGAGGGTTCTTAACCTCACTTCTGTGTTTTAACTGCTTCCAGGTAAGGTTCTTCCTGGTGTGGATGCCTTGAGCAACGTGTAGAGAACAGAGCATCAGTCACCCCACTTCCTGGTCCTGTGCACAGCCCCTGAGATTCAACACTTCAGTGCTTCTGTATTTCAGCTCTGCGCTAGGCAGATCACAGTTAACCCAAACTGGACAGGGTTTGAGGAGAAGACAGCAGAGAGTTTTACGACTGCAGTTTACATGAGGGTGGATTTGTCCACTGTTCCCCCGACTTGAATTAATGTAGTGCGTTTAAACTGTTGTTGTGAATTTAGAGTGTATATATTTATATTTTGCCTTTTCAAAGAGATTAATCCCTGTTAGACATGTCTGTTTCTCAGAAAGGAGTGCACTGTGTAGCTTCAATGTTCCTTGGCATTTTCATCACTTGACACGGTTCAGAAACAAGAGGGGACTCCAGTTTTTTGGAGGCTGATTGTAATAGCTGCTGAATAAACATATTTAAAGTGCTCCCAGTTTGTATATGGTCTTTCAGATACTTAGAATGGTCTACCTTAAAATATCTTATTCCTGGCATCAGGAATGGGAGATGTTTTTCCTGTCTGCACTACATTCTTTTATTTTTGCCCAGTGGATCTAAAAGCACCCAGTCATAATCAAAGTGAGCTTTGCTAGTACGGAAGTAAATTGTTACAGATGTGCTGTCACATTCAAACTTCTATGCCAACATGTACTAAAGTAAGATGCAATTTTGAATCTGTAACAGTCTAGTAAAAAGTACAAATTTGAAAGTGTTTCTCTTCTAGAGAACTCACCTTATAGTATCTAATATAGGGGAAACTGAAGATAGAACAGGTAAGAACAGTCACAGGCAGACAACTTCAGGAAAACTTGAGCCTTTGCTCAAGTTTGTGGTCCTAAAAGCACTGAAACTGGCATAGTAAAACCACACAGCTGGACAATTTGGTTTCTGTGTGTGGCTTAAGCACGCTGCAGAACTGCACATGCTGGCAGAAGAGGACCACCAACATAGTGCAACTGTATAAAGTTTGTATTTCCATTTCTACTGTTGTGTGCTGGCTCTGGTGCTTCCTGCAGGACCCAAATGTGAGCAGAGGGTGGCTCTAAACCCAACCCAGGAGTACTCCAAGCTCAGGCTGGCTTCCAAGCATCCAAAAGTGTGTTTTGGATTATGTGAGCAGTTCTGCTCCTAAGAACTGTAAGGAGATGCAGTGCTGCAACTGAACCGCTTGTGTATCTTCCTGCTGGATCAGAGAGAAGTGAGTGATGTAAAGCAGCGATAGCCTGTTTTTATTCCCAGTGAATTCCCAGCAGGAATTCTAGGGAGCTTCCCAGGAGGTTTTGCATGGCCTGAATAGTATAAAGCAGCCAGGACAAACCGTGGAGAGAATCTCTGAGGTAAGCAGCAAGCCACAACACAGAGTATGCTTTTAAGTTAATTTGTATGTATGCACATAACATTACCAAACCAAAATGAAAGCATCTGTTGCAAACAGACACAGCCTATTTGCCAAATTTTAGTCGTGGTGGGATGCGAATTAAAACCCAATCATGCTGAAGTGTGTGTATAAATATATACTCAGTGCATTTTAAAGCTCAAAGTGACTATTGCAGGGACCAGACACTAGAAATAATGCAGATGAGTGCAGCGCCGTGCTTTCCTCCTCCACCTCCCCTCCTTTGGAAATCTCCCGAGCAGTGTCTGGTTACACATGAATGATGCAGGGTTTTGCTGGGATTGCTTTCTCACTGCTACTCCTGTTTTCCAGGCAGGGGTGCAGACCTCTGACGGCTGCAGTAACGAGGCAAAGGAAGGAGCGAGCTTGTCAGCCACAGCAAAAGACTATGGATTTGGGGAATCCACTAGTACAAAACCAAACATTCCACCATGTTTTAGAACAGATGATTCTTGTCTGGCTCTGGTAAACAAGGCCTCGTGACAGCACAGCCCATTTTCGTGTCACTTTTGCACCCCTGTGTTGCTGGATTCCCAAGGAGCAATAACAGATTTTCCCTCCATAGCTCCTTTTGTGGTATTTACGGTGAGAGGTTGATGTGGCTGCTACCTCTGCTGGGCTTTTTCCCTTCTCCATAAAAAGCAACAAAGCCTAAAAGCCTTTTCCCACCTGAGTTTGGATGTTAATTGCCACTGGCACCTCTAAAATGCCCTTGTTCAAGGAATGCTGCTGGTTAGAAACGCTGTAGGAGAGACATGAGAAGACAAAGCTGTCACAGAAAGCTCATGATGTGAGCTATGAAGATAACAGATTAAGCACTTAAGTGGGCTGGTTATAAGAACCAGGTGAAATAAAAAGTGAAGAGCTTAAACCCTCACTGTTGAGATGGTAAAAAATGTCACCATGAAAGACATAAATTGTTGTCAACAAAATAAGCTCCTCATAGGCCGAAACACGTGAACCTTCACACTGGTATCTCCCTGCATAATTTACAATGTACTGTTAGCTGCCGGAGATAGAGAAAGCGTTTCTGTGGTGTAAAACATGCAAACCTGGAGAGGTTAGTTGTAAAAACGGCACCTGTAGCACTGGCGATTTGGGGGCCTTGTGCAGGGACATCGGTCCTGGTGTGGCAGAGGGGGCCCAGAATGCCCTTTCTATCTGCAGATCTGGCTGGGCAGAAGGCTGCTGAGGCAAATGTACCTTCAGAACGCTAAAACATCAACACTTTGGGCTATGGCTCTGCCTTTGAAAGGATGGAGCTGCGCTGAGCAGCGGCCATTTTGTGAGCGAAGCCATGAGGCTGGGGAAGCATCCCCCCTCGGGGAGGGAGGGATAAACATCTCCATCCCTTCTCGTTCTATGTGTTCCCCATGGCACCTGCCTGCCTGGTGAACCCCACGGCGTTTCATGGGGGACTTCTGTGCTTCCAGCCCCCAGGTGCTGAGTGTCCCAGGCCTCCATGAAGCACCCTCCTGCCCCACCTCTCCTTCCCCAGCCAAGACACGGAAACCAAAAGGGCCCTACGGCGGCGGCGGCGGCTCAGCTCCGACCCGGGGCCGTGGTGTGGTGAGGCCAGGCGAGGCGGGCCTCCAGCTCCCGCCGGCGGGCGGGCGGGCGGTGAGGCAGCGGCAGGACTACACTTCCCGGCCGGCTTTGCAGGCGCTGTCCCAGCGGGGGATGCCGGGTGCCGTAGTTGCAGCCGCCTGGTGAAAGTTAATAACCGAATCTGGGGTAGGCACTTCCCAGAGCTCCTCGCTGTCTTTCATTGCCATGCCGGCTTTGTCACCTCGGAGGGAAGAGGAGCAAGATGGATGAGCGGGGAGCCGCTGGGGCAGGCGCCCGCGGGGTAAGGAGCGGGTGTGGAGGGGGGGTGAGGCCGGCTGCGGGAGGGGAGCAAGGCTGCCTGCTGCCCCGCCGGCCCCCCGCGAGCAGGCAGGGGCCGCGGCCGCGCTGCCCGCCCGGGATGCGGGGCTCGGGGCAGGTGCAGCGGGGAGTGGCGCGGGGGTTCCCCGCCGCAGGGGCTGCTGAGGCGGCGGCGCCGGCTCCCGCCTAACGGCCGCGGAGTCCCCGGCTCGGCCGCTCGCCTCCAGCCGGAGGGAAGTGCACGGCCCCGAGGCGGGGTGCCCCCTCGGAGCCGGAGAAGGGGCTCCCGTGTCCCTCCGCTGCCCTCACGGACATCGCCGCCTTTCCCGGGCGAGGTGGGCAGGAGAGGGGCGGTTCTGTGGCTCAGCCCGCAGCCCCCGGCACCGCGTCCCGTAGTGGGGGTCAGCGCAGGCACCGGCGGAGGTCTCCGGGAGCTCTCCTTAACGCAGCGAGGTGAGGGGAAGGCTGTGAGGGTTTGCAGCGGGGGCTGTTTGATGTGTGTGGTAGTGGGGGCAGAGGAGAGGGTGTGAAGGAGAGAGCAAAGCTGTCCTGTCCCTTCCCTGATCCATTTTGAAGTCGTGGTAATACAAGGGGATGGTTTGCTACCCACGGTCCAGGGCCTCTGCCATCCTCTTCCCTGTGGAGACCCTGACAGCCCCCAAACCCCACAGGAGCCGATCCACATCTGCCCCAACTCTGAATTAAGCAGAATTGACTCCAAATGCTCCTGCTTTGATCTCTGAGAGAACAAAACGCCAGTCTGAGGGTGCTGATCCCCAAAGAGTTAAAAGCTTTGTGTTTGCATCCTTGCCTGGTAGAGAGTGGGGATCCCACAAGCCGCTTTGAGGCTCTGGGTTTAGCCATCCCTGCTAGTACTTCATGGTCTGCCCTCAGGTTCAGAGATTTTGCCCTTCATTAGCAGACTGATTCAGGTAGGCCCATACGTATTCACCATCACATTTACCAGATGGTTGAAGCAGAAGCACAAATCCTGTTTGTATCAGTGTGAGGACCCTTTCTTAGGAAGGTGAGGGCTGGAAGGCCACTGTGAGATGCATGAAGAAGATCCCCGTTCAATTTTCAGGTTAAAACTCACTGTCACCTCTGATAAATGATCCTCAGTTCAGCTCTAATGCAGCATTAAATAGCAAATTCCATCTTGGTTCGCTTTTCATTTTTATTCTACTTTTTAACAATAATTTTTCATTAAGCGTCTAATCCTGTGCCAGCATTTCTCATCAGGGAGGCTCAAGGTGCTTTACAGAAGAGGTACAAATATGATTATTCCAATTATCCTGAGGAAGGCTGTGGGTTTGGGCAGCTTCTGCAGATAATATAGGCCATAAATAATTAAGAGTACAATCCAATTAGAAGAAATCCCCAGTCATAAACTAAAGTGCCATACTGAAGCAGACGCTCTTCAGAGACCCTGTAACCCAATCTGCCTGATCAGAAGAGCATTCCATTAACCCACAAATCTTCACTCTCCTGTCTGCCCCAACAGCAGGTACTTCTACACGCCTGTGCAGGATCCAAGGGAGGGAAAGCGTTAGAGTTTCAGTCCCCAAAATCAGTCTGGAGCGTGTTCTCCTATTAAAGCTCCTTATCTTGTCAGTGAATAAAGGTCTCGTGTTCAAAGGCTTACCAAAGCATACAGCCTGAAGTGAGCAAGGTTATGTGCAGAAGTGATCTAGTTTTTTAGCAGAAATAGTTACTGGAAGTTAGTAGCATTGCTCAGACTGGAGTCCAGAAGATACGGAGAAGGTTGTGGCCTGGAATCCAGTTCATACATGGCCTAAAATGAGTTGTGACCCTGAAACCTGCTTTGAACACCTTGTCAAATTTCATCAAAGTTGGACATGTACTTTCAAGTTTGGGAGCTGAGGCTCCAGGTTGCTCGTGCTAAGCTGGGTCTGTGTATTCTGACACCTGCCTGTCCCCACTGGAAGCCGACTATCCCAGAGCCACTGTTTATCCACATAATTCAGCAGTAGGGCTACAGGGATGAAATCCTTGTTCTCATTCCAAATACCTGCTGTCACATCTTACTTATTCTGTGGGAATGTTTTTGCTCCGATTTGTGGTTATGCAGTGTTCAGCGATGACCTAATTGCAACGTCCTCATTAGGCAGAGAAATTCCTGAGTTTGGCTTTATAGTTCCCTTTCTCAGGAAGTAAATCATTGCTGTGTAACATCATCTGCCATCAGCACTGCCACTTTAGCCTAATGTCTCACTAGGGATCCTAGGGCTGATAGAGGCAATTTGAAGCGTGTGGATCTACAGCAGCTTCTCACACTTGGCCACAGTAATGTCTAACTTAACCCAGAACAAGCATAGACCATCTTGTGATGAAAATGGTGAATGAAAAACCTGATGACCTATAGCAGCTTTCTTACCACTAAAGTAACCGCACCTGTGTTAATTTGGTGGTGTGTAGTTTCCTTCAAAGTTGGTGATACAGGAGCAGGCACAAGTAAAGCTGAAAAAAGGCCAAACTGGCTTGTGAAGAGGTTTAATCTTGGCCAGGGAAAGTTGGTGTAATTTTCAAATGTAACTTAAAGGGATGCTGATTGCAAGTTACATTAAAATGAGTCCCTTTGTCCCTTAGGGTCTTGGAGACACCTACATCTTGATTTGTCTGTGCCATAATTTCTTCATTTGTATTTTGTTCAACTGTAATTCAGTCTCATAGGCTGGAAGCTTTGACTAGTAAGGCATAACTGGAGCTCTGAGTAATGTTGGTGGTACTGGAAATGTACTCCAAGTGACAGAAGGGAACCTCCAGAAATAAAGAAGCAGGATTGCAGGCATTTTGAGCAGCAGGAAGGAGGGTGAGAACAGAAGAAAGGGGGAAGGGACAAAGGAAAGAAAAAGAAAAAGCAGGAAGAAAGTAAACCACCACTGTTCTAGGTGCTAGTAGGTGTGGTGTGGGTGACTGAACCAAGTTTCCCTAAGAACATTATCATATACCACTTTTGGGAGGGAAGAGAGGGGAAGAGGGGTCCTGGAGAAATGCATATCCACACAATGAAGCCTTTGGTTTCTTCCCTTGCACATTTGTAGAACGCTCACGTCTTTCCCTTACCCCAGGAGACATTCCCATTTCCTTTCATTTACCAGTGTTTGGAAGGCGGAAGGAGATGAGGCACTGTTAGGTTCCCTTATTAACTTAATCTGTGGGAAGCCCTACATAAATCATTGAATTTCCTAGTTTTGATATAGAGCGAGGTATTTGTACAGTGAAGTCAAACAGAAGATGGAGGTTCCTGCATGGGGAAGCTCTGACGCTGTTCCAGTCTTGTGCCTGTGACTCTTACTCGTGCATTTCTTTGAAGTCTGAAGCTTAGGAGTCTGCATTAATGATCAAGGGACAGAGCTGAATACAGAATTTGTATGGTACGAAGGTAAAGGTGTAGGTAGGAATGTGGGAAGAGAATATTTAAGAGCAGTCTGGCATGTATAGTTAATAAAAAAAAAAGTAATCATGTTAATTTCCTTCACTTACTTGAGTTCTCAAAGCTTTATGCATCTTCTCATTCCTCATAGAGCAGTGATCTCCAAAATACTAACTTCCTTGAAAAGTAGAAGACTTCAGGGTCAAACCTTTTTCTCCTTTTCTGCAATGGAAACTTGCTCCAATCCCTCAGGCAGGAATGTCTGCTCCTCATGCAGTGTTTTAGAGCTGTTCTTGGCATTTGGCTGTCAGTCTGTCCCCCTCAGCCAAGTGTCAGCGATCCCTGAATGCTTAGAAAGCTCCTTGGGACTCTCCGCAGATGTTAAGCGCTTCTGAAGTTCAGATTTGTCAGGAGCAGGATGCATTAGAACAATTATTTCTGACTTTGAGTTACGATTATGTTAAAAGTCACTTATTTTTACCACTGTGCTTGTTCCTTTTAGGGCTCTTAGCTGTTTTCTAATTCAGGAGCTGTTCTTCCCACCTTTTACTTCAAAAAAGTAAAAAGTCAAAGTAAAATGCTGTGTAGCTTTGCTACATTTAATATACACCTATCTACTGCCTGAAATGGTGAAATAGACCCTGACCTGCTATTGTAGCTTCTGACCTGCTATTTTAACTGCTTTTTCCAGAACTCTACCCTAATTGCTGCTTTTTCTTGACTGAGCAGCAAACCAGTTCCCCCGTAAGCCCCAGGAGGATCCAGATTCTTCTGAAGAAGCAAAGGTCAGAATTTCAAGACTCAGCTTATATGTAGGGACCTTATGAAGCAGATCCTAAGGTGGTGGTTCTGACCTGCCAGATACGGAGCTGCTTTCAAAACCCTGGCCCTAGGCACAGCGTGATTGCAGTCTTGCTCTGGACGTCTCATGTGTGGTGGAGGGCTGCAGGGTTTTGGGAGCACTGGGCCTTCATCAGAGCCACTCACCCTCTCACATTATGTAATTCAGCTGTGGCTGCACACTCCACCTTTTCAGAGGGTTGACTCTGACCCTCAGGTGGAAAAAAAGGGTATCTCATGTCTCTCACCATGAATGACCGGGTCCCCTTTCTCAGACATGTGTTGCTGCTGTAAACTGTATCTCCTAAGTATCCCAAATGAACCAGTTCCTGAGAGCCTTGCAGGCATTGAAAGGGAGGGAAAGGCAGAAAAACCCCATCTCTGACATTGTTCTCCCCTCTAGTCCCCAGGGAATTAAAAAGACAATTTATCTTAAGCAGTTCAACGTGTACTGAGCTTTATTTCGTTAGCTAAGACAGAGCAGAATGTCTTTCCATTACTATGTTCAAAACTAAAGAACAAAAAGCTACCTTGAAAAATGGCCATTGGGAAGCAGACCGGGAAAAGGCAAGAAACTTGAGCCCTTTGCTAATGAATACTCTGTCCTTAACATTGTCTCTTTTGTTTCCCCCACTTCCATGAGCTGCACATGGATTCAGTTTGCCAGTCTTTAACCCTTCTCACTGATGCCCGGTCTCTGCAGAGTTTGGAAACTGGGACATTTGTCACTCGGGTACTTGGCTTTGGGTTTATTTCTTTTTGCTCCTGATCTGTTTGTCCCTGTGCGGTCTCTGGCTGGGATGCAGTAAAGCAACCCATGAAGGGTGTGGACAAGGCTTGGGTGCATGCTGAGGAGAGGGAGTCAAAGCTTTTCCAGCTTCCTGGCAAAGGGTGTAACAGAGACAGGGTTGGGAGCCGGTTTGCTTTTATTAAAGCACAGTAGCATTTCCACTGTGATGTTGGTGCTATGCTAGGACTTTTTTAAGAAGAGCTGTTTTTCTTGGCATAGCTCTAAAACTGATGGAAAGTCAGGGTGGAGCCAAGGGATTTGGCATCCGGGGAGCTTCTCACACCAGCTTGTCTTTATGTGGCATCACAGCAGAAGCGCTTTCTGCAGAGAGAAGCATTAAACATCAGGTGTTTATTTGTGACTGAAATTTATTCCAGTGAATGGTGATTGCCCATAATAAATACACTTCTTAGTAATGACTGTATTGTTTCCAAAACCAAAACTAGCTCCTAGAGTTCCTGTTTGCTAAACTGAAAGGAATCAAATTACTCACCCATTTCAAACAAAAGTGGCATTCTGTATCAAAATCATAACGCATTTTCATTCCTCATTTTTCCTCTCAATAACTGCTGAACAAAGCTCACCAGCAGAGAGTGCTGGTGCTCTTCCAGAATGGGGCAGCAGCTTCTGAAATTGATTGTAAAATCTAATCAGATTTTGTGCCATCATTCTATTTTTAGTTTTTCATTTCAGTGAAAATGAAATGTTAATCAGTGATCTGTGGCTTGATATCTTGCCGGCTCTAATTATCAATCTTCTTGTAGCTTACTACAGGAGAAAGATTGCTTAGAGGTTCAAGTCTGTGCTCAGAAAAATTGTCACTTTCTGAAGCAATTATTGAACAGAATTTCATATTTCTTGTTCCAATGCATTTGACCTTTTTTGTACATAACATTTTTTCCCCTTTCATTTCTCTCCTTTAATTTCATGTTCAAAATAATCTCTTTATTATTCAGTACAGCTTCTGTGTAGTGGGGGGAGACAGTCCTGCTCCTGCAGTGAGTAGAGCTCTAGCATTTTTGTTGTGCTTATTGTTTCATAAACACCATGCTTTTAACCTTCCCAGGCAATGGAAGGTTGCTTCCAGCTGAAGACTGATTTTGGTCATTTCTCAGTTCTGAGCCTGCTTCTGACAGTGGTGCTAAAAACATGTTGCAGAAACTTGAAATCCAAAATGAGCCCTGTCTCTATGGTATTAATGCAGTTGCATCATTTTAGGACTTTAAAGAGGTTTGGCTTTTTGGTTTCAAATCAGCCTCTTCATCTTTATGAGCATTGGAATATAAGTCTGTGTTTTGCTGCAGAAGCTGCCGTGCATCTCACTCTCTTGTGAGTTCATACATTCTTTAGTTATCGAGAGCAAACAAAGACTGTGCTGAAGTGCAGGGTCTCCATGCCTTATTCTTACAGCTCACTCTGATCCAAATCCACTGGAAGCTGAAGGAATCTTTTAATTCATTTCAGCAGATTTTGAAGAGAAAACTCTTTTCAAAGAGGCAGGAGAGTGCAGAGAAACAAGGGAGATGGTCAACTTTCATACATCAAGGTTGTTGACACAATAGACATCAGTTAAAGGCTTATAGGTCCTTCTCTGGGAGAAGGGTGACTTGTAAGGAAATCCTTTTTCCAAACTAACCTTATTTTGCTGAACCCACATTTAAGTCTTAGGGTATGGGGCATGTTTAGAGCAAAGATGAAACCATTAATTTGTTTTTCCATAGTTGGCAGTTATCATTCTTCTGGTTACACAGCTTTCTTCTGAAGTTCCCCATAGAAAGGGGCCAAGGTTCAGTAGTTAGAAAAGTTCTCTTTACAGGTGGTACCTGATCAATCAACTCATGGGTGACACCTCACTGCTGACCTCTATATTGCATCCCACTGTAGTAAACTCTTCCTTTTCTCCCCCTTCCTGTGCAGACCCTTTCTTCACCCAGGGAGCCATTTGCTGAACTTGAGTTTCACCCATCAGAGGTACCATCCAAACTGACACACTTCTGAAAGTCATCACACACAGTATGATACAGACCCTTAGGTGAGCAGGAGCCATATTAAAGGACAGGATGTTGGCTATGCAAAAGTCCCTGTATCAGTTACTTCCCTCCCAGAAGTTACATGGTCATTAAGCTTTTATTGTATAGAGTTGGTAGAATAAGAAACGCGTAGAAAGACACAGCAGTTCCTCAGTGAAGGACAGTGGAGCACACAGTGTGTGACTATTCCTCCTCTTGTGTTTGGAAAAGTAGGATTTTTCTAGTGATTCCACACATGTCAAGTTTCATAGTAGCAATTTCTGGTGGTGTTGGTCTGTGGATATCTGTCATTACCCTCTGTTGGTGAATGATAACTGGCTTTAATTATAATTCATGTCCAGTCTCATGTAAGAATGATTTTGTTTCTCTTCAGAAATCAGAGCTGGCCTCCAGCCATACCCAAAGGCAGGACCTGAGGGAGTCCTTCAGGGTTTGTTACAGCTTCGGGCTGAATAGGGAAGCATCATCAAATCCTCTAAATACAACTCAAAACAGCCATGACCACCCTGGGGGGCTGTCCAGCCTAGTGGTAAAATGACAGCAGAAACTGCAGTGCTGAATGTCCACATTCACTGTAGATGCAGCAACAAGGCAGGTCCTGTGGCCTGTGACTCCCAGTCTCAACTTAACTCCCTGGACTAACCCTGCTCTACCATGGTGTCTTCTCCACATGTTTCTTGTGATTCTTACACAGTTCTGAGTTGATCTAATCTTGTTGTGATCTGCATCCCCTAATGATTCGTTCACTTCCTGTCCTTCAATGAACATATCTGTCAAACTGACTTCGGCTTCTTTGGCAAGAAATATAAAGTAATCTCCCTTTTCAGAACAGCCTATTCCTTGTTCCTGCTCACCTCATATGCTTGGCCTCAGCTCCTCTGCTTAGTCTTTTTTCCTATTTCTTGCATGGCAGTTTTTTTACTGTAGAGTCATTATTTCCCCCAACTGCATATTTACAGACTAGACAAAGATCCCCCCAGCTTTGGTGGTGGTGGGAATGTGCTGTCTGGTCCCAAGAGCTAAATGGCACTTCTGAGCACTGTTAATAGTTTATTTTTATGTGCAAGAAGAAAAGCTCTGTGAAACTGGCCCGAGATCAGAGATCCAGGGAAATTAATTTACACCCCTCTCAGCTGCACTGAATGGACGCGGGACTGAGTAGTGATTTCTCTCTGTACATGAGGGATAATATCAGCAGCTTCCTGAGCTCCAGCTGCTGTGGACAAAGGACGGTGGAGTTACAGCAATTCCTGGAGGGAGGAACTTTAAGATGGAGGAATTTTAAAGAATGTGAAGGACAACCTCTTAAAAAAATTGGAGGTGGAGCAAGTCCAGGTCATCCAAACACTTTGTAAGCCCAAGATTTATTTTCCTACTTTGAACTAGTCGCCATTGTGACATTTATCTTTTGTGCTTTTTAACACATCTCCTGTGACCTTTGTATGATTGCATAAATTGGCCTGAGCACGTTGGAACAGTTATTAGGAACCCCTTTCTTGTGCTGTTTCCTGAATTCCCACATTGTGGCGTGATGTGTGTATGGAAACTGCTCGCTTCCTCCGCTGGCAGCCGTTCAGATGTGTGCTGGAGCTCCTGAGGACTGGGCTGGGCGGGAGCTGGGTGAAGGGAGGATACAGGGGGGAGAATATTTTAAGGAAGAGAATTTGGATTCGGTGCATCTTTGTTCTTTTCCAGTTCTGATAAAGCTGTTATCTCCCATTGTGTGCGTTAAACATGAGCAGTGCTAGTGCTCTGCAGAATAAACGGCAGCAAAGGAGTGGAGGTTAATACGCCTCAGGCAAGGCTAGCTGCTTTTCAGTGTCTGCATTAAGCAATGTTAAGACTCTACCTTCTCTCCCTACTGCCCACTATGTTCTTTCAGTGTGTGGGAGGGAGACAGGATGTGTGATTGAAGCATAGTTTATAACTCTTGAACTCTCTGTAGCTACATTTCCCTTACAAGTCTGCCCCTCAGCATCTAGCAAATATGTGCTTCATTAGCTGCTGCTGCCTTGTCTTGGTTTTTTTTCTGCATTTGCAAGCTGTAAGGTTATGGGATGTTAATGAACTGTTTACATGTGCTTCTACATTTGTTCCACTGCAGTGTTCCAATGAATAAATGTCAGTTAGGAGGGAAAAAAATAGATGCTTATATATGCTGCATTCAGCATTACTGAAATCTGACTTCCTAGATTTTTTTTCTGGATCTTTCTTTTCAATGTTAAGAGTTGGGAATGTTGGAAGGGATTTGTTTGCTTAAAGTAATTACAAGGTACATGGTTGAATTCCTAGAATCATTGAATCACAGAATAGTTTGGGTTGGAAGGAATCTTAAACCGCATCCAGTTCCAAGCCCCTGCCATGGGCAGGGACACCTTCCACTAGAGCAGGTTGCTTCAAGCCCTGTCCAGCCTGGCCTTGAATCATGTTACGTCTTCTCACATGAAGAGCCCTGATGAGCTTCTGTAGGCCAGGTTGCACCGGGCAAGGATTTGACATGTGGCCAGTTTTTGCACACTTAGTACTGTTGGAAACTAGTGTCCTCTTACAGCCAGACCGATGGACTTCATGTTTGCATAGTCAGACCTTAGTGTGTTAAATCAACTGTGACAGCTTCTTTCATTTTTAGTTTTGCTTGTTCTTGAAATCACAAGTTAGTGAACAGGAGCCAGGAGATGAGTAGAAGCCATCACTGGGAGACCATCATCAGGAATTTACAGACAGGAGTGACCTCAAAGGGGAGGATTCAAGTGTGTTGTATGCAAAAGCCAGAGGAGGAGGAGGTGGATTGTGAGAAAGACAGTGTACCATTGTTTGTACACACGCACGTTCGTGTGGAAGGACTAGTTTGTTATCTCGGGCCCTGTTTAGGCTGTGGATTTGCCCTGATTACAGGTGTGGGGCTGGGAGAAGGTGAAGTTGTTCACCCCATTTCAGAACCAGATATGGTACAGGGGTTGGTACCCTGCAGAGACAACTGCACTGCTGCTGCTACCACATGTGATTAGATCCTCCACAACAGGGAGGCTGCCTTAAGCCTTCCTGTCAGCATTTTGGAATCTCTTTGCTGGCCTTCCTTGAATGGGCAGACAGGCTCAGGAGCAGCATGTTCAGGATTTTCTTTAAAGTTTGTTCCATGTTTAAACTGTTTTTAAAGTTGAAATTCAAGAGTGTGATTGCAGGCACTAAAGCCTTCAACAAAACCCACCTCTGAATGTGCCTACCAACTTTTATCATGTAGAAAAGTGAGGAAACATGGAAGGTCCTTCTTGTGAAGGTGGTGAAGTGCTGGGTGCCCAGAGAAGCTGTGGCTGCCCCATCCCTGGCAGTGTTCAAGGCCAGGTTGGACACAGGGGCTTGGAGCAACCTGCTCTAATAGAAGGTGTCCCTGCCTGTGGCAGGAGGTTGAAACTGGATGAGCTTTAAGGTCCCTTCCAACTCAAAAACATTCTATGATTCTATAAAGTCATGGTTGCATTTGGAGAAAATACTGAAGTCTCTTCCATCTCCTACTTCCACCCCAACCATTAGATCCAGCTGTGGCAGAGTAGCAGAGGTCTGTGGATGTTTACTGTTGCAATAGACTTAAGCCTTGGAAGACTAGATGATGTGTACTTAAGCAGAACATTACAGACAGGGAGCTGCTTTAATATCCTGCTTACATGTAGTTAGTCATGATCAGTTCTTGCCACGCTTCCAATTATTTTCAGTATTCAGCCAGCAAAAAGCGGGTGAGTCAGCTCCTCGGCCGGTGTGCGCTGGTGCAAACCCGCCCTCCTGACTTAGCGGAGAGGTTCTGGTACCCTGGGGCCGGCAAACCCCTGTGGACGCTTCTGCCGGTGGCCGAGTTACTCATACGGAGCCAGGCACAGGGCCGGAGCTCCCCGGGGTGCGGACGGGCGGTTCGTGGGGCCGGGGCCGTACTTGGGCCCCGCCGGAGCTCGCTCCCGGGGGGAAGCGGCGGCTCCCCGAGGCCGCCCCGCTCACAATAGCTGCCGGCGCAGCCCCGCGCCGCCGGCCGAGGGACAGGCAGGGCGGTGCCAGCGCGGGGCGGGGCGGTGCCGCCGGCGGGGGGCGGTGCCGCCGCTTCCTGCCCGCCCCGGCGGAGCGCGGTCCCGCGGGGCGCCCGCGCCGCAGAGCCCGGCGGAAGGAGGCGGAGGAGGGAGCGGAGCTGCCGGGCCCGGCCCTGCCTTGTCCTGCCGCCGGTGTGCGCCTGCTGCCGCTCCAGCGCCGCGTCCGGCCCCGCGCCTCGCCCCGCTGCGCACAGGTAACCGCGGAGAAGAAGGCGCCGAGCAGCCCAGCGTACCCCGGCGCGATGCTGCTGGCCGCCCTTGCCTGCTGCGGCCGTGGGCGCTGCCGCTGACAGCCGAGCCTGGGCCGCTGCCGCCGGGACGCGACTTCCCCTTCTTTTTGTTTATGCCGCCGTTCTTGAGAATACCGCTATCCTTCCGCCAGGGACTGGCGGCAGGTCCTGCCTGACTGTTGGATTGCTACCCATCCATCTTCATTGCCTGTCTGAAAGTGTATTTAATAAACGGCAAAAGTCGAGCCACAAATCCAGTGCACATCACGTTCCCTTTTCCTGGGGAGTCCGGTTTATTTCAGCAGTTAAAAAAGTTTATTCCCCTCCCACCTCCAGTTTTATTGACACTGAGCATGAAGAAGATTTACAAATGAAAGCGCCTTGAAATACAACATCTTTTGGAAAGAGCTCTGCAGTTCGCCTGTTGAGTCTCGAATTCCACCCTTTGCCCCTGCTGAATCCACTGGTCTGCCCTTTACTCTCTGGGGTAAAAAACCAAACAACAACAACAAAAACCCGAAGGGGAAAAAAAATACCTTTGGCAGCAGGGAAGCTTTGTCTGCCTGACCCATCGAGCTCCAAGTGCCCAGTTTCAGAAAAGAAGAAAACCCTTTTGTCTTCAGCAGATCAGTAGGTAAGAGACGTGCTCTTGGCACAAGGGGCTCGGCATTCATTCTCGCAGCCTAAACCTGGCAGTTAAACTGGCCGTCTGCTCTGTCAGCTTTTGCCCATCACTTCTCTCTCCTGTAAAGATTACTCTTGCCTAAAACCTGCACTCGTCCACCCTTTTCACCACTGGCAGTAACCACAATTACTAGTGATGCGCTTGTGTGTAATGGGATCAAGGAAAACTGAGTGGAATTTGCTGGAGTGGGTTTGTATCGGGCTGGGTTTGAAAGCAGCTGCGTTTCTTGCGGTGTTCTTTTCTTTTGAGCGAGTAATCACAGTCATTGTGCTCGTAATCCGCGTGTTGAGATTGTCTTTGCTCGTCATGCTTCACGGAGAAGCATGGATGTGCCTTTACATATGCACGCGTGCAAACAGGGCTTCCACCATCAGCTGAGAGTCCTTGCTTCGCACTGGAATTTGTTTTACGTTAAGTGCTTTACTACTGTGTCACAAGGTATAGAAGTGTTGAACCTGTAATTAACGTGCCTTAACAGGTTATTGAACATGGCCAGGGACATGCTTGGTGCTGTGCAGAGGGAGTGTGAGTGAGGATGTCTTCTTTGTTTTGAGATATTTATTTCTTTAAGGCAGAATTCTCAGCAGGACATGTGCACATTATAACTGGATGGAGGCCCGGTCTCTGTGCAGGGAAACATATTTTGTAGCATATCCCTTTTTGCAGGGGCTGAGTGCTGGATGTGTGCTGGTTTACAAGGGATAATACCCCTGTGAATTCCCACTTTTCCTTCTCTTCCAGCTCTGTACCCACATACCCACTTCCCCATGGCCAGAGTTTCAGTGCTACCAGTGTTTGGTGGTGCATTGTGGAATTTTGTGTAGCTGGTAGTAGGACTCCTCTTTGCATTATACTGTTCCCTGTGGAAACACACAGCATTCCCCAGCAGGAGGATCTGGCTGTTCATGTGGTGAAACTGGCCTTGACATCATGCTCTTCCCCACTGCGTGGGTTTTTCCTGTGGATAATACAGGAAATGCTACATACTGCTCTGTTGTGATCCCTGTTCCTCTTTGGGTTTTTTAATTTATTTTTCTTTTTACCCTTCCTCTTCCCTGGAGGGATATTTGTGGGAGAGGAAAGTGGGAAAGGTGTCCTGGGCCTGCCTTGGAGTGAGGGCAGCATCAGCATGCTCTGAGCTGAGGGACCCCAGAGGACTGAGCGTGCTTCAAGTCTCTGCTGAGGTTCAGTGGCCAGTGGGGCACCTTGCTGGTGGCTCACCAGCATCTGTCCTGGGTGTGAGGACGTGGCACAGGTTTTGGCTGCAGTCTCAAATGCTTTCCTGCTCCTCTTGACATCTTTTGGAGACTGAGTCTTTCAGGGTGGGAACGGAAATGCTGTCTTCTTGAGATTGCCCTATGCCCGTATGCTGCTCCTGTGTGAGTGGTGGGCAGCAGCATGGCAGTTTTCAGGGCTGAACCCTACCATCAGGACTGTGCCCCTGTTAAATCTTTGGGTCAGACTTTCTCCAGGGTTCCCTCAGTGACTGCTCCTCTCAGAAGCAGAGTCATGAGCTGACCCTGGAAAGATTTGCCCTGTAGTTGAAGATGCAGGTTCACCTGGGGCACTTGGTCTCCCTCTCTTTTTCTCCAGGACGCTTCTTTGTGACATAACCCCCTGTCCTTAAAACATTCCTGGGAGCCACAAACACAACATGGAATGATTTGTTTCTGCTCTAGCACTTTCTTGAGGAAAGAGTAGGATTTCCAGAAGGACGGAAGGAGGTGCCTGGTCTTCTCCCAAGCTTGTTATCAAGGAGGCAGAGGGGAACCTGGGCAGTGTGGTGTAGGCACAAGTCATGCAGTAGGACATGGGATTTATTGCAGTGGTGTTGGCACCTCATAATCGTGATGGTGGTTGGCATGAAATACTTCAGTTGGGATGGTTGGTTAATATACTGGTAACGTGGTTCATCATTCTACCTGTTTATGGCGACACATGGCATGGGATTGTGCCATAAATGTGGCAGAATCAAAGGATTGCTCTTTCCTGAAGCCTGCTGGAGTGACTTTGGACTAACAGATGCTTTGTAGCACCAAACACCGCAGCTGGGCCACAAAGGTTTTGTACGTAATAGAAATGTATAAAAATTCTCTGTAGTCTGTAATACAGCTCAAAGGGCAGCTGATTTAGACGTGCTTGAGTGTTAAGGTCAGGGGATCACATTCCATAGGTTACTAGATGAAAGTGCTTGAAGAGGGCATAGCATAAATATTTGATTCATATAGAAGGGATTGGTGCAAATCCTTTTGTCCCTTCCTCCAAGAAGTTCATTAGGCAAAGCACTGTTAGCAGGATAAAACCCCACCAAACAACAGAAAACTTTTTACCTCCTTTGTGCTGGAGGAAGTAGGGCATTAATGCAATGTGTTAGTGTTGAATTCCACTAAAATTCTTCTCAAGGAGTGCACCATCAAGACCAGCTAAGAGAACTCCTGTTTTTAAATGTAAAATGACTTGTAATGCATGGGCTCTTGAAGTTGGGTTGACCATTGTATGCAAACATTGCCAGCTGGTGGGATCTTTCTGGATACAGATGAACTGCATTTGTACAAGAAGGCTTGAATGATGTATTTCAGATGCATCCTGATTAGCATAAGCCATTCACTTTGCAAAAGAATAGCAAGAATCCCAGAAGTGTAGATAATTTAATAGTTCTGTTGTTCTCTTTATCCTGCCTTTCATCAGCAGCCTGGCCAATCTTTCTGTTTATTTAGAAATCAGGTTGATTGTTTTACTGCCATGTTTTCCTAACCAGGACAGTGAAACTGAGCATTTGCAACCCCCAAGTTCTGGAAGCAGAAATGCTTCTCTCTTGCCTGTTCCTTTCTTTTGTCTCCAGTTAAGTGTAATGTGATTATTTTCTAGGGGGTGTTGGTGGTGTTTTTCGATAGAACAACTTGCCCCCTTTAATTCTGTGTAGCACCCGGCACAATGATGCCTTGGTCCATGGCTGGGGCTCCCTATCACTCCAATGAATGAACAGCTGAAGTAAAACTTCATCTTGTTAAAGGCTTTATTTTCTTAAGGTGGCATAAAATCTGCTGTAGGTTTTGATTGTTGCTGTGTTACTGTGTATATAGAGAGAAGTCTTTAATTCTACCATTACCAACAGTCCAAGTGTATGTTCATATACGAACACTTAGCTGTGAATGAATTATCTGTTCTTCCCTTTCTTGGGGCAGAGCTCTCTTTTGCAGTTCTTGCTTTATTCTTACTGACAACTTTAAAAAAGCTGCAGAACTGTCTGACGAGAAGACAAAGCCAATGTAAGAAAGTTCTTACATGTTCAGACTTTGTATTAAACTAAAACCTGGCTCCAAACACCTGTAAACGACAAGATTCTCTGTTCAGTGCAGAACATGGTGTGTGTTAGGTTCTGTTCTGAATTAAAAAGAAAACGATGACCTTGTTCTTGGCAAACAGTTCTTGGATTATTAGATGTTCCCACTTTGGAGTGAAGCAGAAATGCTTTCTGAATACAGTAAGATGCCTGTTTTCCCCCATCTAACTGTGGTTGCACATTCCCATATTTCATGGTATTTCAGACACTCACTTTTGAAGAAGGCTTCTCAAAGGTTTTCTAATTGAAACAGCCCTATGGATTTTTTTTTTCTCCTTGCTATTGTGGATGTTATAGTGGGAGTGGAATGTCCTTGGTTGCCAATGTTTGCTGCTAGGTATCCCCCTTCCATGGAGACCAAATGTTTATAATAGTGTGAGAACAGCCATTCTTGGTGATTGGCAATAAGGTTCAAGGCTCTCTTTCTCCTCTTCTATCCACTGAAATACAAGAGAGGACTTGGATCTCTTGGCTCTTCATAGAAGTGTTCCAAGTTGCCTATTGCTGGGGTTATAAAGTTTCAGGAAGCAGTAGGGGATTTGTCAAAATGATTTAGTCCATTTTGTTGAATCTGGACCACGACCGATTTCTGTAAGCTGCTTTTCTGCTTTCAGGAATTCTTTGCTTGTCTTACTTTCTGATGAGTGGTTACTTTCTAGATTGGACTTGCATCTACCCTCTTGTGCCTGATTTTCTCTGTACGTGTCCCATATATGGCATCATCATATTGTAGACTTTAAATCATTGTTTTTATGAAAGAACAGGCACATAGCTGCCCTGTGAGTCCAGTTTGGCTGGACTCAGTTGTTAAACCCTTGTAGACAGAGAGTGTATTCCCAAACAGCTCTGGAATGCGGTGCTGGCCACAGGAAGAATTGCATGCTGCAGCCTCCGTGCTGTGGCCATACCTTCAGCTTTTGCAAAAGTATTTGATGCTGAAATTGTATCCATGTGAAAATACTATGCTGTATGGAGAGCTCTGAAGTCAGCAAATACCCAACTCTTGAGCATTACTTGGCTCTCCAGGGGAGCCTTGAAATGTAATTTTTGAGACAACAAAAAAATCTCAGCAACTTTGGGGAATAATAATGTAAGGGAGCTCCTAGGAGCAGTTCATTTTTAGATATGCAATATAACATTGGTCTGACTTGCCTGCTATACCTGTAAGTGAAAGCTCTTCAGGGCTGATGGAGTTTGTACTTACCACAGACTGGTTTGGGTTGGAAAGGACCTTAAAGCTCACCCAGTTCCAACCCCTGCCACAGGCAGGACGCCTTCCACTAGAGCAGGTCGCTCCAAGCCCCATCCAGCCTGGCCTTGAATGTAATTTTTTAAGTAAGCATATATTTGAAACTCATCTGTGTATAAATGGTCATTCAAGGCAAACCAGACATAGTATATAAGCGGGAGATGGTGAATGCAGAATGAATAGGTGAATTAATAGGAACTGTAAAGAAGAAGGCATGAACAAAACAAGAAACTGAGAACAAAACAAAAAGGCCTATGGAAACAGAATTCTCAAAGCCTTAAAATCATGTCTTAGTAGAGAGTGGTTATATGAAGGAAGAGCGTATGTTGGAGTCTCCTGTTGTGCCTGGCAATCATCCTTGGTGAGGGTTGTCGATGTGTCATGCTGTCTTATGAGCAGCTCCCACATTGGCAGGTTGTTGCTGGAGAAGTGAGTGCTCGCTCCTGTTCCTCCTAGCTGGATCGTCTCCTGTTTTACTGGCACGCAGTCTGCATTCTTGGTCCTGCAGAAGGGGCTCACAGACAAATACTGCCATTCATACTGGTTGCTTTTCTGCTTTTCCATCCTCTCTCAGAATGACTCTTGTCATGGTTTGGTTGTGTCTAAGCTTAAAATAACCTTTTATTAAAAAAGAAAATACTAAATATCTGAAATTCTTTGGGAGTTTGGAGAGGTCTTTGATCGTTTTCCTTGATATCTGCTGTTGGACTGTATAAGGTCCATCGGTATTGGTTAGGATATAGAACCAAGACTTTGTTTAAATCATAAAGAAGTTCACTGATGTAATAAAATTGGTTTTTAAAGGCCTTGCAATTATTTGTATTAGCAAAGCACTTACAGTGTCTAATTGCAGACCAAGATGTTGTTGAGTAGCTCTCTTATATGAGTGTCTATGAATTAAACCAATTTAAGTTGTTGTTTAATGAATTAGTGTTTGTAAGGCCTTGTCTAAGAACTGTATCACGGGAATGTTTACTGTGAAATGCTTTTGTGTCTCTACACAACTTTGTTTTTGAAAGAATTACTTCGTCTTTGAGGATTATTTACTGTAACCCTCAAGGAAACTAATTCCACATTGCAGTGACTTTGTTCACTTCAGGGTTTGGTGGACTTTTCCTGCTGTTCTAATTTGGGTGGTTCTGTGTTCAGCTGAAACACATTTTATTGCTTCATACTAGGGCTAACCCCTCTTGTTGTGGGGCTTGGGAAAAACAGGGTGAGAAAACATATCTTCCTTGTTTTCCCGCTGTCTTTTGGAAAAGAAACAAAGCTGAAGCCTTCATCTTCCCGGAGACAGAGAACATAAACCCAGCGTATGATAGGCTGCAGAGGTGCACGAAGAATCCATGACCTGTATTTACCGAAATCATCGCAAGTGAGTGCTGGTACTTATATTAGGTAAAACCAATTTGAAACACTTTTTACTGCAGGATGATAAAGGTTGAGGAGACCGAGAGCAATTAAATAGCATGTTCCATCCTTCCTTCGGGTAAGATCAGGGATCAGTAGAGAGCGGGCTGAAAAGAGTGCTCCAAAGTTATATGAAAACCCCAGCTTTTGTTGTTGCCAAGTTGTGATGGGGTGTGGAGCACTCGGATCTTAAAAATGTAATAAAGCATCTTAGCACCTAAGGAGAAGAGTGGATTTGCTGCCTGGTGAAACCCTGGTGTGTGTTTGATTTGGAGAAGGAGGGATGGCAAGAGGAAGTGTGTCTGGGAGGCCCCAGGCCCTGTCCCAAGCTGCTCGGGTGGCATTTTGAAGGGGTGTTTCCATGGAGCAATCCCAAAAGCTGACATGGAGCTGGTGCCTGTGGAGGCAGAGGGCTCCGTGGGAGCACTGGGTACATGTTGCCTTGCGAGGCAGGGGACAGCAGGTTTCCCAGGTGGGTGAGCCCTAGCAGTAATGTTCCTCAGGCTGTGGAGAGCTTGGTGCATTTCCTGCTGGCATGGACTACAGCTCTGCAGGAGAGCTGGGCCAGGATTAATGATCTCAGAGTTGTGCTTGAGGAACAACATGTTACCTGTGGTTTCTGTGCGTGCAGAAGTTCATCTTAGCACATCTCGGTGCTTAAGTGGCATAAGATCGTGATGTGTCGTTAGTTGCTGACACTGCTTCATCAAAACATGAGCGTGCAGGTTTCCTTCATGAGGGGAATATTGTGTAGCTCTAACTTTTCATTTCTGCAACTGCTAGGGATGGATATCTTGCAGAAGTACCTTCTCCAGCTGTGGGAAATACTCAGAAAGTTCTCCTGCCTTCTGCTGGCCTAAGTTTTGGGCTACCGACATCCTCCATCAAAACCATTTAGGCAGGATCTATGATTAAAATATTTGCTGCTCCAGTTATGATGGAAAATCTTTCTAGTAGTGGTGAAGTTTATATTAGCAAGATGTTTTGCTGGTATGGTTTATCCAAGGTTTCCTAAGTAATACACCTAAACCCAATTATTTCGTAGTGTAACTGCAACTGCTTTAGAGTGGTTGCTGGACTAGTTACATTGAAAGAAGTCAATTTGCTGAGTGACATAGTTGTGGCAACAAAAACATAAATGGAGGCCAGGATTTAGCCCATCAACGCTGCACTAAAGCAAACGTAGTAGTGTCTTCCTCCCAGTGTGGTGGTGAGGCTCAGTTAATCGTCTTGCAAGTAATTAAAGGTTTCTGCAAGGTGCACATGAAAGCCCACATGATAAAAGAACAATGCCAAACCCCACTTTTATAACATCTTTGCTTTCTAAAAATTCAGTGGTCTGGATCTTCTGTTGGGTTTTACTTTAACAAGATAAAATGCAGATCCGTCTTTTTAACCTGTGCTACCCACTAAGATCCCAAAATGGGCTTGTTTTGTGATACTGAGTTGTCCCAGCACTGCGTTAGGTTTGTTCCCTTCCTTGAGCTGCGGCGTCATGGAATGAGCACTGTTAGGTTGACTGTCAGGTGATGTTACCTGCATTTCAACTGTTTATAAAGGCAAGCAAAAAGCATCCCTTTAAAAAAGAAACCAGAGGGGCTGTGCCTGCTTGCTGTGTGTGTTCTGTGACCCGTCCTGTTGAATTCTGTGAAACTGCTCTCTGAAATAGGGAATACTCCTCCATATGGCAGCTTAAAATAGTTTAAGTTGTGGTAATGCTAGAAAAAGCCAGAAAATTCCATGCTAAAGTTAGGCCTTCGTGATTGTTTTCTTCTCTACACCCTCTCCACCTGCGGTTTGTATTTGTGTCAAGATACGTATTTTCAGGATGTCACAATGGAGATAGGAGGCAAAAATACCTTAAGGTAGCATGAAACAGATAATCTGGGGGTTGTATTTCTATTGTTTTCAGGACTTAAGATTTAGGTTTGAATCTGAACTTTATTTTTAACACAGGTGGTGATTTTAATCTTTTTGTTTATCTCACCAGCAATTAAAACAGCCTGATCCTATCAGTAGGGACAAATGATGCACTGTCAACATTTTGCTCCCTTCTGATAATGCACATGAAACTCCTTTGCGTGTTTGAAGATTACATTTTACTCTCACATGGCTTTCATTATCTGAGAGCCCCGAGGAGAGGCCTGGACTAAATCAGTGAAGGAATGGAGAAACCACACAATGCAATGAAAACGGTGCTAAGGCATACTTGGGATAGTTGTGGGACAGGGGCTGCTGACGACAGAAGCAAGGCGCTGCCTGAGTGCTCGCAGCAGCAAGAAGTGGTGCATTCTTAAAAGACAAAACAAAACTTGATGTTGAATTAAAACTGTGGCTCGGGCTTACAGCAGTTCCCCACTTCCACAAGGATTATGACTGGAAGTCTGTGAAGTTTGAAGCGGATCAGTCTTGCTCGGTATGTGCTGGGAGGCAGTGCTCTGAAATGAGACCTGATGTGACTAAATGTGGGTAAGCTAAGCTTGATCTGGTTTTATCAGGAAGGTGGCTAAAAGGTGAGCTTGTGGCTTTTATGAAGTTAATAATGAAGTTAGTGTTTCATTAACTGTGCAGAAATTGCAGTGCATGCCATGAAAGGGTTGTCTCTGCAGATGTGAGTAGTCTTGGTTGTGCTGCAGAACAGTTTAACTGAATGGTGGGATGTGTTCACGTAGAAATATTCCCAATACAAACAGCAGGATGAATATACCTACACTGGTTTTGCTGTTAGACCGGTATATTCAGAGTAAACCCTCCTGCCCCTCTGACTTTTAAAATCCTGTGGGGGAACTTGAAATTCCATCGCATTCTTATCAAAATGCTTTAAAGCCGTGAAACATTCCTGTTTGTACCAGGCTCTGTAAGTGTTTGTTCTTCTCTTCTCCCCCCTCCCCCCCCCCCTTTGTAATATAAAACCTAAATTATGTTGGTGAAGATTATAGGTACTTCCCTGTGAAGAAATTGATACTTTATAGTGAGGGAGCAGCAATTCAAAGGTCAAGTAAGGTCTTCTCAGTTTTTTCCTTAGAGATGTTATTTAGAGGGGTTCTTCCTATGTTGATGTCTCATTTATCTCAAGCCAGACCAAGTGACTAGCTGCTTTTTCTTCAGGCCTGCAAGGCTTTCTTGTGCCAATACCATGAATGTTTGAGGAGGGTGGCTGGTGGCTCTTGGTGAGACAGTCTAGTCCTTGCTGAAATTGGACTCCCTTTGGCTTGGAGAGTTGTTAGAAGCGTGACCAGTGTTTGGCTGTTCAGGTGGCCTCTCGCTATAGTTGCCGGATGATCTAATAGAGTGGGTATGCACATTATTTGCACCCCCCAGTGACATTGTTCTTGTTTTTAGTTAAAAGAAGGAAGTTTTTCTTGTTTGCCCCATGACTCTGTCCTCCTGGTATGAAGATGAGTAATGCTGGCGCTGCTCCATGCACCTGCTCGCTGCCACCCTTCAGGATCACCTGAGCCACAGTCAGCAGATCTGGGCAAGCAGGGGTTGGATGGTTGAATGGGAACTGGGGAAGTGTTTATGGTTGGAGGCTGAAACCCTCTCTTGGTCAGGAGCAGGTGCTAAAATGCTGTCACAACTTTGGGATTTGTTGTGTGCCGCCTTGCAGGTTTGGGTGTTGACGCCAGACGTTGGGAATCTTTATTCCTAAGGACTATACCAGTGTGCATTCACTCCCTTCCTCCTCCTTGGGTAGGACTGAAATGAACCAAAGAGCATTCAGTGATAACCTGCACTATTCATTAAATAATTTTGGGCCTTGCCCTTGTGAGTTGTATTCCTGACCACTTCAAAGCGAGTGTGTGTGCACAACAGGCACGTTTCCAGTGGTCTTACGGACACTCATGTGAAGTAAATTTTGCAGGATCAGGCCATCAGCCTGCTGGGTTTTGCATAGGCCACGCAGCAAAGGCATGTTTCTATTAAACAGAGGGTGGCTCAGCGTGGGATCTGGTCTCTGCAATTGCCCAGGGACTTCATAGCCAGCCTTTTCTATGCTATCTCTGTTTTGTGTTCCCTGCTTGTGTTAGAGCATGCAGGTATGTCTGAAGATAACTCTGAACCTAAAAAACAACCAAAGACTTCATCTAACTGATAGCATCCTATCATCACCTCTGCCAACCAGGATAAGCAGGATCACATGCACATTGCTTAAGTAAAACACAGAATAACTTAGCAAAATGTACTGCTTAAGTTTGAAGTCTGCCACTGTCACTGCGTTGTTTTGTGTATGACACAAAATTTAGTAGTAAAACTGAAAGTGTTTAACTGTTCTCCAGCGCTTTTGAGGTGGTGAACCTGTTCCCATCCCACCTGATGTGTAAGCTAATTAACTTCTTGGCTAAGCAGTATTTCTGGGCAAGTAGGTACAGGCTGTCCTCACAGGGACTCTTGCATTCCTCTTCGTTTCACAAGCTCAAGGAAGATGCTTCTCTTTGCTTGTGAGGTTATTATTGCTCCATGCAGGTTAATTGAGCTATAGTATTATAGCCACTCATCAAGCAGTGGTGAGTAGCTCACTTGTCTAAGCTTGTTTATTTTTATAATGCTCAAAAGTATTTGCATGCTGTACAGAAATGTGCTGCTTTGGTTCCTTCCAGCCTGGCAGTATTGTAATTTTAAATTCTTTATTAATCTTTCTTCCTCATGAGGGACTGGCAAGGTTCCTGTGCATAATTACATGATGTTGAAGACAGAAGCCTCAGCTACTGAATTTTTACACAATGCCCTGCAAACATGGGTCTTTTCTTCCTTAAATAGTACCTATGCTGCCTCCCTTTTTATGCCCATTCTTGATCTCAGCATGGATACATGCAAGTATTTGCAATTCCTGTGTTAGTTCTACCACTTCTAGACTAATGTTTTGCTCAAGAACATACAGATGGAAACTTACCATGAATAATTTCGGGCTAGAAGTTAGAACAAGGTAGTGAAATGATAGAGCTGTGGTGCACAGGAGCAAGCTGTGAAATCGGTTCAGCCCGGGAAATCTCCCTCACAGTGTTTTCTTGGAACAGAATTAGTCTAAAACTGAATTTTCCACTTGAAAAACGAAGTGTCTGTGGGCTTTGCGGTCATGGAGAGTGCACCATCCAACCCATAAGCCAGTCCAGTTTTGTAGAATTATTGGTAGTCTGAATTCAGCCATATCCATCATAAGAGATTTAGGCTAAACCCCCAAATAGGTCTGCTTAAAATGTCTACAGAACCTATTCTGATTTCCTTCCAGCTCTATCATAACAACTTTTCCAGTGCACCTCACTGATTTCCATCTTTGGCACACTGAGAATTGAAATTGCTGGAAGAGCCTAACACAAATAGAATTTGGTGTCCAAATAAATAACACATGGGCTGCAGTACCGACTGTATTGTTCATTTTTGTGTCTCATTACACAGAAAAGTTAACTCCCTGGTTCTGCCGTGAGTTTCCAGCTCGCTCAGAAAGCAGATTTCAGGAATGCTGCCACCCAAGTTAGTTGCACAAGATTTTCTTTGTTAATTAGAAATAATGGGATAAAACAAAATAGGCTTGATGCGAATAGTTGGTATATAAAGAAAGGAGGTTTGCTGGCCGGAATATCTTCATATTGTATCTCTGTCCCCCTTTTGGTTTGGATTGCCAGGCTGAGTCCTGCTTTACATCCACACTAAAATTAGTAATATTCAGTTCCAGCAAATACTTTTGGTGTGAACTTGCCCTCCCTTCATAGGTTCAGCAGAATGAGCTTGTACTGCTGTGAAGTGAAACGCTGTGTGTGAGATGGTTGCATACAGAATTACTTCCTCGAACGTTTGAAGGAGTTAAACATGCACAGATTGAATCTGTCTGTTGAGAAAATCTTTAAGGCTGAGAGGCAGAATCTCAAGCTGGGTTGTATCTTTGTATTAAAAAAATAAACACACACACACCACCACCCCCTTAGATTTTTCCAGTTGAGACAAAAGAAATCTTTGGGTGGAAAGGCAGCATCATATTGCATAATAAAAGCCTTTTTATGCTCTAATAAAAAGGGTTGCTTAGGGCAGCTTTGCTTTGGAAAAAAAAAAAAGCATTAAGAAGAAGAGTCAGTGATGATGCTGGTGTGAGGGGGACAAGGAATCCTCAACGTGTGTTGTGCAACACTGGGAAAAGAGGCTAGAAGTTGCTCTCGTTATCTGGTATCTTAATGCCTGGTTTAAAGGTTCTTTACTGCATATTTGCTGGCAGCTGTTTTCAATATATCCCTCTCGAGCTAAGTCACCAGTTAAGAATTTGACATTAGATGTTTTTTTCAACCACCATCTTGAAGTACCACACCACACAGCACAGCCTTGTTCTCTGCTTAGATATTGTTCATGTGCCTTGAAATTGCTGTTGACACCTCAAGTATTTAACTTGCAGATCGGAGATAATTTTTTGGGGGTGTGGATGTGTGCCATAAGAAGGCAGAGACAGAAGTATCCACGTCTGCATTCTTTCACTGCATCTGTTCCCTTTAGGTTTTTTTGCAACATTCCAGGAAATTAAGTTAAATTATCCATCTCAATGAATATTTTTAATTTCACTAGTTCTGCCCTTAAAGTACAAGCATACTGTATGCACAAGTATGTTCCACTTCTTTTGCATCTTTTGCCTTTTTTGTTAGGACACCTTCAGTAGTTGTTTAACTGCTTCTTGAATAACATGCCCAAATACATGTTTCTCCTGATTTTAACCTCAATGGTTAAAAGTTTCTTCAGTGCTTTATATTCTGAAAGAGAAAAATAACATAATCAAAGAATGCTTTGGGAATTAGAGCTGTGCTCTGCAGTATATTTCTGGCATTCAGTGTCCTTTTCTTCCTCTCACTTTCCCAGTCTGTAAAATAAAGCTAATATTCGTATACTGATCATTCTCACAGACATTTCTGAAGCATAATATGTTGAAGTTCATAAAGCATTTAACCATAGCTCTGTTCATCAAAGGATTTGTGCTGTTGTAGTTTGAAATCTATGGCACCACTGGAAAAGGAGCCATAAGCACAGGGCATCATCATCTGTGCTGCAGCTTTCATTCTTAGCAAAAAATAAAACAATGGAGTTAAAGAATTAACGGGTTTTAATCACTGTTTCACTTGGAGGCACAGATGGGACAAAGCATTACTTGGCAACCTTTAATCTTGGAGCAGAAATTGTCGTGATTAAAGCAGCAGCTGGAGTATATTGTGAGGACAGGGGGGTTCATTCATTCTAAAGGGACCAAAATTGTTGGGTTCTGGGAGAAAATGAGAAGCTACAAAAGCAAAATCTGAAATATGGGCCAAGGTTTATTATTCTTGGGGTCTCATCTGCTGATTAAAACAATGTTTTCAATGCTTTCCTCAGAATTATTTTGGAAGCGAGGAGAGTGTCAAGTGATCTGGCCTACTGAAGAGGAGACCGAAGCCATCTCTGAGTGGAGATTTTGGACTTGCATGAGGAAGGCTGTGTGTCCCCCCATGTGGCAGAACTGCTGCTCTTTACCAAGGAAGTCAAAGTGAAGGAAATAGGTATGTGCCACTTCAACTAGGATTTCAGAAGAATCACAGTAACAGGCCAGTTAACAGGGCCTGAATTCCTAGTTGAGGCAGCCTGGAGCGAGGTGGGTTTTGACTTTCTCTTCATTAACGGTTGCAGAAGGGTTCTGTCTGCCTGATGTGTCCAGGCCTTGTATCACAGGGATAGATTCCTGCAGCAGGCTGGCCCAAGGGAGGTAACTGGGTGGTTGTGGAGACACAGAACAAAGCAGACCCTTCAGGTCTGACTCCTGTAGTCCATCCTGGTTTTGCCACGGAACCAGCTGTTGGGAGCAAGTTACCTTTTGCTAAGGGATAATGTTAAACACAAAAAAGGGTTCAAGATAAAGTGCTAGAATGCCAATATGCACTCTGCTGTTAGGGCAGTGCCGCAGCTTAGCCAGCAAGTAAAGCATGCTCTCTATTCTGGACTGTTCTAGCTCAAAAGTAGCTCTGCTTTTAGTTAAATGTCTCAGAGGTATCATTAATTTTGGATATTTCAACTCATGCAAGGCCAGCGGGCATGAGTTTCCATGACAAATTGCTGGCTCCACTGGGAGACTGAGTGAAGTGTAATCACTGCTGGTCACTGACTTAATCTGTACTTAGGATGTGCTTGACATTGGCTCTTTGTATTTCTCTAGTTAATGCACAGTGTTTTTTCCTGCCACTCAGAGGTCGTTTTCTGTTCCTTAGGTCAGACAACTCTTATTCCTCCTCTTGCATTTGCATGCATTCAGCTGATGGTATTTAGATGTGTGAAGATTTGGTTGCCTTTGTATAGCAGAAAGTTGCAAAGTCCTCACTTGCACCAGTACGTTGTGCTTTCTGCAGCAGGGAGACTAGGCGCTGATCTCACTTAGGGTATTTCATAACTCTAAAAACCTGCTGGCTGACAAGGTATTCATTAATTGCTTTAAACGATCTAAGCTAAGAGATATCTTTACTTCCTTTGAACCATATACTGTCTCAATGGGCCTCTCTTTTCCCTCCTCCCCACCCCCTTAAAACCAACAAATTGCTGATTTCACCCTTTAATCCTTGTCTGCTTGCAAATATGGGGAGTGTGTTTCACTGTTGGTAGCCCCAAATGTAAAGCAAACAGGTCTTAGGCATTTTTACCATCATCCTGGGAGTTATAGGTCTCCTTTTCTGCCTGAAAGCAGCCTTGCTGTCTGAGGTATTCAGCATACATCCTACAGCTTGCAGTCCATTGATATTCCTATAAACTTTCAAGTCACCTTTCATCACCTTTCGAAGCTTTGCCCCCTGGCATGCAAGTCCTTCTTAGGTCAAGGGCCTTAATGACCCCATTGTTATGAGAACCTTTGGTAATCTAACCTGCTTTTTCTCTCCTGTATTTCAAGCCATTGCTCTTAAATGTCTCTTGCTTGATCCACTCAGGCGCTAATAACCGTGTCTCCTTTCCTTAGGTCAAGGGCAGCTTTTACATTCCACCCAAAAGGCACCACAGTTTGAGATGAGGAATTCAGAAGAGCAAGCAGCTACGACAGTTTTACAACGCCTGCTGCAGGAGCAGCTCAGATACGGAAACCCAAATGACAACCGTAACCTTCTTGCCTTACACCAGCAAGCCACAGGAAATGCCCCCCCTTTCAACAGCACTGGGAGTCCAGCATCTCAGAACGAAGGGCTGAGCTCCCAGGACCACCAGCTTGTGACTCATGCTGCCCGTCAGGAGCCCCAGGGCCAGGAGATACAGGTGGACAACAGCATCATGGAGAAGCAGCTCTCCCCACGACTTCAGAACAGTGAGGATCTCCCGACCTATGAGGAAGCCAAAGTGCAGTCACAGTATTTCAGGGGCCAGCCACATGCTAGTGTCGGGGCAGCGTTCTATGTAACAGGGGTCACCAACCAAAAGATGAGGACTGAAGGGCGGCCCACGGTTCAGCGGGTGAGCCCAGGGAAGGTCCACCAGGATGAAGGACTGAAGGACCTCAAGCAAGGGCACGTCCGCTCCTTGAGCGAGAGGCTGATGCAACTGTCCTTGGCCACCAGTGGGGTCAAGGCCCACGCGCCTGTCACAAGCGCACCTCTCTCCCCCCTCTCCCCGCTTTCTCCTCAGCAGTCCAGCGACCCTTATAAGAATTCTGGCTCCAATGAGTTCTACAAGAACTCGGTTCAGGCCCCTTCCCAGCCCAGCATGAAAGGAATGGAGCAGCGGGGTCCTCCTCCAGAGTATCCATACAAAAATATGTCCACCCCATCTATGAACTGCAAACCTCAGGACTCGGGACATTTCTATAGTGATCATCGCATGAACCAGCAGGGAAGATCTGATGGGCCAATGATGAGGTATCAACATCCCCCTGAGTATGGGTCAGTCAGGTAAGCAAGATCTTAAACCAAACTCCTTGACAGCCACACGCGGAATGACGCGGAATGACAGGATAAAACTCAGTCCATCACCCTCAATCCTGAGGCAGGTTTTCTTTCAGCACAGATCTCATCTGTATTATGTGAGATGACATACTGTGTTCAGCTACAGACCATGTCTGGAAGGACTGTAACATGTTTCAGTAGCTACCTACAGAGGCTTGACTCTTTATTAAAAAACCCAAAACAAACACAAACTAAAAATACTCCGACAAACAAAACGAGTCAGCTTGAGTTTATGGCATGGGGAAGTTTTAACGCTGAGGCTCCAGAGCCTTACAAAAGGTTTGCTGCAAAAGCCAAAGTTAGGGTGTGATTCATTGTAGAAACTTGCAGTTACTTATTGCAAGACTTAAGCTGTTATTTAATTACATCTGCCCAGACAAAAGAGGTTTTTTTAGCTTTAAACTGCATCTAAATGCTATGTAGGAAAGGAGAAAGTGACTGAAAGCAACAGTGGTGCAGGTAACCGCCATCACCTGAACTTCCTTTGGAGTTTCTCAGGCATTATATTCAGCGGACCAGAGTGTGAGAGTGGGAAATGGAGCTTGCTTTGTGCCTCATCCCAGGCTTGCTAGCTTAGCTTTCACACATTTTCCTTGCATCATTTGAAATCTCAGCCTGTTCTGGTTTCCTTTAGATAAGGAACTAGATTTGGCTTAAGCCAACACTGATGTCCATGTGGGTGAAGGTGAAGTTTTATTTAGGTGGGCTGAAAATATGGCTTGGCTTAACCTGTTCTCTTAGCATCTCATCTCTGTCCAAGTCCAGGTGAGATATGGTATAATGATTTTGGCCTCATTTTGAAGCTAAAAGGATAATAAAGAGGAGGGTGTTGCTACACTGAGTAAATGGTGAGGTCTCTATGCATTGATATTTGCACATACTGTGTTGTCCTTGGAGGGGAGCACGAAAAAGTAACTGGTCTGTATTTGAGAGCAGAGTCTGAGCTTTGGGGAATTTGAATCTACTCAGAACCTTCCTAGTCCTATGGGGAGCTATTTTCAGAGTTTGTCCACCATTGTTTGTGATCTGAAATGACTTCAGCATACAAGCCTGATGAAAAGGCCCTTTGATCTGGCTAAATAAATAATAAAGAGGCCAGGAAAAGGGGAAGTAAAGGGTTTTGGGGGGGTAATGATTGTAGAAGCTCGTTGCAAATGTTTTTGCAAATGCAAAGGTCTTGAATCTCCGTGCATACACGAAAGGGAAACAGATCCTTAATGGTTATACTGCATCAGAAATACTCATAATATTGCATATAGTGAATCTAAGACGCAGCCTGCTTGCTGTTTAAGGGAGAGGTATTTGAAAGCACGCCAACAGTCAGCTCTTCTAGACAGGGTGATTTTTGTCTGTATTGGATGGATCCTGGCTGCTTTGAAAGAACATGGTGGGGGAAAAGGAGGGGGGAGGAGAAAGGTTCAGCTGGCAAAGTTTCCAGTAGGGGAAGCAACTGAAATTTGTCTTCAAAGCGTTGGGAATCTAATGAGGTTACTTTTTAACCTAAATAGCTGCACGGAGGAAAGGTTTCCTTTGCAAGCGAATGCTGATGCAGTAGAACAATCGCAAGACTAATCCATAAATTACAGAGCAGCGTAGCAAAGGAAGGGAGCAAGTCCTCTCTTCCCCTCCCTCTCCCACACACTTGTAAGAGAAACTGTCACTGAGACAAGAAACCTTCTGTGTTACTAAAGGTGCAGCTGGGTGATGGTGTGTGGATTTTAAAGGCCCTCAGCTTCCAGGAGGACATTTGCCTGGCTCTGGGCAGCGCTGAGCAGTGTCTTTGCAGCCTCGCTGGGGTGATAAAGTGCTTTCCGAGGCTCCAGTTTTCCCAGCTCTGTGTTTATGGGGATTAATTTGGGCTGGTAAATATGTGCATTTTTTGAACTGTGTGTCAAGGAAACAAAGCCCCTTCTTTCTGCTGGCGAAGCCGCACCCTTTGCTGCGGGTTTTTCCCCTCATTGTTCGGGGGAATTTGAGGGTGACCTAACGATGCGGTTTAAATAAAACTCGTTGAGCAAGATAAACATTGGGGAATTCACAGCATTCTCATGCTTCACCCTCCCCAGTCTGGGAAAGGAATGGGCTGTGTGGTAAGTTTAAACCAGTCTGCAAACACTTTGCCTCACCTGCTCCTGGGCGGTGTAGGTTTGGGAACACGTATGTGTTGCTAATGATGTTGGCTTAATGTAAATACCGGGCATGCCGGAGGCATCCAGGCTGCTGTTTGGAAACTGTAAAGACAGTTCAGAAGAGGGATGGCTGCAAGTGAAGCTCCGAAATCCAGTTCTCTCCCAAATAGCTCCACTGCACATTAGCACTGGTGATGAAAACAAACCTGCAGGTCTAAGAGAGGAAGATGGGTGCCTTGGGCTCGGTGTCTCGTGGGGTTGCAGGATCTCCTGTGGCAGAACAGTGGGAGCTGATGCAGTTTTGGGTGCAGAGGAAGCTCACTGTTTCTGATTCAAGCGCCATCCTCTGCTGGGAGCCCAAATGACTGAGCTCCTGCTGCGGTGATTAATCCTGTTGACTTCACAGAAACTTTTTGAGAAAGAGGTCTGTAGAATTTGTCCCATAATTAGTAAATCGCTTCTGTGCACTGCGTTCCCCTCAGCAGCATCAAAGTGGGGGATAATCAGGTATGACTGGGAAGCAGACCAAAAATGCATTGGTTTGATTTCAACTGCCTAATGAAGTGAAGTCTGCTCCCTCCTGCTGTCAGCGTGTCCCTGTTCATGCAGGGGGGCTGTGGAAGAGAGAGGAGCTGTAGCTTCTTGAACATGAAACAGGCAGGAGAAGCTGGGAAGGCAGAAAAAACTTTAACAAGCCAGAGACCTTTCCTGATCTCTTCGCATTTCTGCCCTCCCCATTTTGCTGCCCTACCTGCAGACATATGTGACTTATGTTTGCAATCCTGGCAGCCTCAGAACTCCCAGTGGCTGGGATTGCTTGCAGAGCTGCCCTTGCTCCGTAGCTCTGTCTTCATGACTTAAAAGCTAACATGACCCTTGTAGTTGTAGAACCATAAATCCAGGTTTGTACTTGGTGTGTGTCTCTGATACGCGCCAGGGGCTGTAAGGGAAGCAGAGATTCTTGTGTGATACAGTCTTCAAAATGAAGAAGCCCTTACAGTTATGTTTTCAGACTTAAAGACCCGGAGGAATTGTTGCTCTGAGGCTTTTTTTCCCTGTGTTTGGGGTTTTGAGCTCTTCACGACACTGAGGCAAATGGAAGGAGATTGTGTAATTTTGTTTTCCATGTATTTTGAGAGTCTTTCTGCATTCTTACATGGAATTTTGATGACTACTGCAGGGTTACTCAAGGACTGAAGCTTTCATGGAGGGAAGTTGCTGCTACCGTGCTATCAGCAGTTCTGTTAGGTGACCCCAGTAGTCATTTGTACCTTGAAATTTTGCAGTCTTGACTTAAAAATATTGAGAAATGCAGCTGGGTTCATTCCTTTACCTTTCGGAATCTCCAGTCCAAAATTGGTTTACCAGAGAAACAAATTCTGCAATTCTCATGTTAATCTGAGGAATCTCAGAACCAGGTAGAGTGAACCCACAGAATAAGACAAAGTGAAGCAGATGCTAAAGAGTTCTTTGAACGAATATGTACGAATTTGCATGGAAGATCTTAATGAGGTTGCTGGGATTTTATGTGTTAGGATGTTGTGTTACCTCATTTTGCTGGGAATATAAACACATTTGGGACATTTTGGATGCTCTAGTGCTTTTGGTAATGCCACAGAACCAGAGGCTCCCAGCTATTCTGTTTTAGCTTGAACCCACAAGATTGGTGTTTCAAGAATGTGAGAGGGTTTGGATGTGAGAGCCAAGATGCTGAAAATCTTGGAAATGTCTCTTGGTTAGAAATGCTCAGCCATGGTTTCCTAGAGTTGTTCTTTACAATAGGTTTTAAAAAAAGTCATTACCAGGCATGTCACTACAAAGACTGTCCCTTCAGTATTTAGCTTCTGCTGTCGTTTCCCTTTGGACATCTTTGTGCTCCTTTCATTAGCTCTCAGGTTCTGCAGAAATGGCAAGATTCTGCCCATGTGTCTCTGATGAGATGCTTTTAGTCAAATAGCTCAAATTGTTAACTTTGACGTCTAAACAGTCCATCTAAATAGGCTTATAACACTAACACACCAAGTCAGTCTGAGTAACTGCTTCAGACTGTTTTCAGACTGGAAGAGTATCGGTTCAGAATTGGAAATGTGGTTTATTGCATCCATGAGGCAGGCTGGCAGCGTATCTCTTTTGATCTAACCTCTGTAGGTCATCAGAGATTAAATGTCACAGCAGGGTTATTCCCTAATTGATTATAACATCAAAACAGAGGTGTCAGGTAAAGAATAATCTGAAGGAGATGAGTGGTTTCTGGAGATGGAAAGTTTTAACTCTGCACATAACTGGGTGAGCTAGGAAAGGAGCTGGAAACCACCTGAGACAAAGCAGACAACCTTCAGAATGGCATGTGATGGGTTTGCCTCATTCTTCATTATGAGAACTGGCGAGTAAGGGTAATGAGGTAAATGCAATGATAAGTAGAGCTGGCCTCCCAGGAGGGGAAAAAAAACAAAGTGCTGCTACTAAGCTGCACATTCCTGAGGAAATTAATTGCACGTCTCTCTTCTGCATCACCCCTGAGATCCTCATGCTGCATAGAATCATTTCTGGGGAAATACAGCTTCTGAAATAATGTTGCTGGTAGGGGCCACAGTCACCTGAGTGTGAAGAAGAGAGAAACAGTAACTAGAGCAATAATTATTTGGTTTTTCCTAAGTGACAAGACTAGATCTGTGTCCCCATTAAGGAATTTGAATGTGAGCTTGGAGGTTTCTGTGCACCTTCTCTGCTGGAAGGCAGGGAAAATGAGACATGAGGTGCATGATACTGAAAAGTGAACCTTGTGCTGGGCTGAGAATGTCCAAACTCCTCTGTGCACTGCCAGCCAGATGTGAGTAACGCAGACATTTCCTCTTTGGACCCCTATGAAGAGTTGATACATTCTTTCTGCAGAGAACAGGAAGGATGATGCTGAGCGTTAGCATATCGGCTGAGAAGCCTGTTGTGTAACCCTTGAGTTCCCAGTTCAGCTTCTTGCTTGCTGTTTTCAACGGTTGTGCCATTAATGCTCTCAGTGTGGTGGGGTAGCTGTGCTGTGGGCTGTACTGTACATCCAGTACCTCTGCTGTGCTCAGCAGAGCAAGCACGTTGGGAACACAGGCAACCGTGGGGGTATTCTGTAGCAGCTGTGGCTAGGTGGAACAACAGCATATACTTTTCCAGCTGCAGGGTTGAACTGCATCCCAAAGATTGGGGAATTTCATCAGAACAGGAGTATTTCAGAACAGGTTGAACTGCCGGGCTGGGTCTGCACCAGGCTGAGGTCTGTGCTTAAGAAGAGCCTGGATGCAGCATGGAGAGGGAGTGACTTCAACTGTTAGAATAAAGAACATCCAGAGAAGTTAAAGGTTGACTATCTTTGGAGGAGGAAGCAAAACCTGCCTCCTGAGGTCATCCAAGCACAATACATCCACACAAATCTTCTAAGAGAGGTTTTGTACTTGGCTGAAGCAGCACAAGTTGAGCTGGGGATCTCCAGCGCCTGGGAAATGTGAGCTGGTGTAGCTTGGAGTTAGTTGTGTGGTAGACTCAAGCAGGTTTCAGGTTCCTAGATGTGTCTTTGATATCCTGCAGTGGCTTTTGTTAGGAGCAGTAAACAAATCAGCTGCGGGTGGTTCAGAATGAAAGGCCTGGTTTTGATTCCTAGATTGGTTTTCAGACCCTTTAACTGTCTCATTTGGCCAGGCTGCAGCTTGTTGGTTGATACTTCAGAAAGTTCACATCAGTGGTGCTAGCTTAGAGCTTAGCCATCCCCTTTAACTCTGTATCCTGGATTGCAGAACAAAATGCGTTGTTTTCTTCATGAGAGATGACATATTTCAGGACAGAATGGAAGAGCCCATTCCTAACAGTTTAGTTGTTTTATCCACAAAATGTGGAGAAAAATTACAATTTTGGTCAGTAGTTGTTAATGGAGTTTCTCTTAGTGTTTCTGTACAACATAGACCCAAGAGGAAGGACCTTCGTGCATTTGTAATATGTTTTCTGATAATGATTTGATTTTGAATTTGTTTTTAATAACAAACTTAGATGAGGAAAAGCTCGTATATGAGTCTTTTGTGTGGGAAGGTCTGTGGAAAGGAGCTACATGGGTCAGCCCACACCTTTTCACTGGGTTTGTGCACCATCTTCTGCATGACTGATGGAGCTCCTGCTCTCTGTTTTCCAGGCAGAACCCAGATGTGCAGCTGCAGTTACAACAGAGACCACCTCACCACCACAGCCCAACTTCTTCCTTGACATCCCTGGGATCTTTGACTTTGCTTCAGTCTCCACCGCCATCCAGGCTGTCCCCTTCCCAGCATCAGCAACCTCTGACTCCCAGCCAGGGAGATCCTGGAATTCTGCCACGGACCCAGCAGCCATTCTTATCAAACCAAGTCCACCAGGGGGACTTGTACCGACTATGCCAGCCCTTCCTAGGACCGCAGCAGCAGCAAGGAGATTCCTATTCAGTAATGTCCCGGGCTCAGCAGATCCCTTCCCCATATCAGCAGATGCAAGTAGATCCTTTTGCCATAGTTTCCAGGGCCCAGCAGATGGTGGAAATCCTGTCAGAAGAGAACCGGTCTCTACGACAGGAGCTGGATGGATGTTATGAGAAGGTAGCCCGGCTGCAGAAGGTGGGTGTTTTGGGATATCGGGCACTTTCCTGTGTCTCGTATTGTCCATAATTGAATCATCTAATCTGCAACTGTTACATTCCTTGCCTAAGGGATTGATTACCTACTTGGGAGTCTTTTACATGCAGATTGATTAGTCTGTATCCTGTCCCCTAGGGCAGCAGCTTAACTTTGTCAGAAGATAAAATCAAAGCCCTCAGTTTTATTGTAATAGTTTACTGACCATGCTCAAAAGAGCATCCTCATCAGCTGTCTTGAAGAGGCTGACTGCTTGGCTTGTTTTGTTAAATTAAAGCCAGTGTTCTTATGCCCAGGATAGCAGCAGGCTTCATTTTCCCATCAGTCTAAAAGACTTTAGAGACTGCAGGAAGGGCTTGATTGGAATGACATGAGACCATAGTCACTCAAGGAGGCAACAGGGGACATTGCCACAAAACTGGTTGGCAGGACTCTGTGCAAGGCAAGTACAAGGCTGCTATGGCTACGTTAAAGACATTTGGACTGTAGGACTGAAACTAACACTTCTTTTGTCGCCCTTTCAATGCCGAAGTATTTCTGTGAAACCTTAATATCTTGGTTTGGATGGACCTATTTGCTACTTTGGCTTTATGAAACAAGCAGAAAAAGTGGTGCTAAAATGTTTTAAAAGAAATATCCCAGTGAGACCCATCATTAACATGCATGTGTAGAGGTGTGTTCATTGTAGCCTCATAGAAATAACTTCCTGATGACCAGTGGTTTAAAACTGGGCAGCAGGTCAGCTTTGCTTGTGCCTTGCAGCTGTGAAGAGGCTGATGCTACTTGCAATTGAGGACTCTGTGGGTCTTGCTCTACTCTTTGCACTGAGCAGTCTCCAGGGCCATAAAAATGAGTGGCTGCCTAAAACACTTGTGCGAGTTCAAGTGACCAGTCTGGCTTTTCACACTCATGATTCCCTATGTTACCTCTTTCCAGGGACATATGTTCATATTGTTGTTTTGGTTTGGTTTTTTTTGTTTTTTTGGAAGGTCTCTGGCCAGGAAATGCTTTAGAGAAATGTTTGACAGCTTCCTGGTAATGAAAGAAGGGTAAAAATGCACTTTCCTCCACCCTCCTGTTGATCACTTGCTGTGCTGGTGGAGTTTGCTGTTACATGCATCCATGCTTCCATAGCAATGAAGCATGCCTAGTAAGGAGAGTTCGAACTGAATCTCTTTCTGCTCGTAGTGATCAGAGAAGCTTCACACGAAAGGCTTAGAAGGAAGGATAAAATATTTTACTGCAAATGTTGCCCTCCCCCCATTTAGTAAATTGACTGTTTGAAAGAACAACTAAGTTGTGGAAGTGTGAACAGAGAACATCAGGAGATTCGATTATGGCTTTTGGACCCTAACAGTTGCAGAGCTGCAGAGTTCATCAGTAACACAGGATCTGACAGTAGTGTTTTTGTAGCATAGTTTTGTCTGCCTTTCTTGTTTTATTTTTCTTACTCTCTTGATACCACACTAGCTATTTATATAAATGCTTTTTGCCCAGACTAACAGTAGTGCCAAACTGCCCCTATCTTAGAAAATAATAGATTACCTTTGCACTTCTTCAGTTTGCTTTATCTGTGCTTTTGTATTGAGTAAACAGGACTAGAATCTGGAAGGAGAGTCTAGATCTTTGAACCATGGGTGTCCTTTATGCTGAAGGAGCCACCACAAACCTGAGGCTGTTGTTTTACTTGATGTATAGATGTAGGTTTCTTCAATAAAGTAAACTTGAGAGAAAATGATCTCCTTTCAGAACCTGAATAATTGTGAGTGATAAAATAGTAAGTGCTTGTTTTCACTTCTACTGCAGCTGGAAACAGAAATTCAGCAAGTTTCAGAGGCATACAAAAACCTGGAGAAATCATCCTCTAAACGTGATGCCCTGGAAAAGGCCATGAGAAACAAACTGGAAGGAGAAATTCGTAGGCTTCATGATTTCAACAGAGATCTGAGAGGTGAATGAAGTAAAACTTGTCTTCTTCAATGTTGGGGTGTTTTTATTGTTGTACTTCCTTGGCAGGACAAGTTTCTGCTGCAGAATTTACTGTGTCTGTTGACAACTAGACTGTGACAGGATACTCAGGTATGTTCAGCAGCCTAAGATTTTAAGTGCTTGCTGCAAGTATGGAAACGACAGGTTTAGGAGGGTCCTGTAGTTTCTCATTTCCAGCCTGTCTCTCATTGAGAAGAAACACGTGATAAGCCAAGTAGTATAAACCAGATGCAAGCCTGGAATTCTCTCTTGTCTTATATCCTAGACACAATTTGTACAATTTGTTCCATTTATACAAATGGAAAGACGTTTTGCTGACTGCCTAATCCCACACCAGGCATGTTCACTTTATTTCCTGTCCAGTGACCTTTTTGCACTGACATACAAACTGCAGACTGCCTGTTCTTCCTGAAGGTCTTGTCAGTTCTTATCAGTGTAGGCATCTGTTTTTTTGGATCTCCCTTCCTTTTCCAGAGTGAGATGTTATTAGTGTCTGGTTCTTGCTAAGAGGCTGAGGCAGTATGATGGCTGACAGTAGAGAGTGATGTTGAATAGTATTTGACCTTAACATGGGTAAAAGTTTTGCCATTAGCTTGACAGGTGAAAACCGTCTGCAGTTTGGGGTGTTTAAAGGGAACAATCAGGTTTTTAAACTCTAAACTTATCTTTTTTGCAAACACCTTCTGATTGTCCTGCGTGTCATCTGCTCTCACTGCCCCATGTCTCTTACTGAGACTGTGTTCCCAGAAAATGTTTTGCATCCAAGAAGTAAGGCCAGTGCTATTGAGAGGGACAGTACATGAAGGCCTGCATTATATAATCTTATTCATAATAAAACACAGCATAAACATTTTATTCTTACTTTCATAGACTGACATAAATTCCTAACAGCCTGCAGCAGCAGAGCCAGTAACCTGTCCTTAGGGTTTTCCTGTTTCACCTAAAGTCAGGTAACTGGACAACAGTGATTTAATCTTCTAACTCTTCAGATTTAGTGGGGAATTAAAAGGGAATCTTTTAACTGCACAGTGAGATTTATTTGGGTGGAAAGAATAAGGTGTCTTAGTGTTTGTAAAAAATGAAAAAATAGACATTTTATGTGTTGTCACTGTTTAAAGTAATTTCTTTGCGATTTTGTTTAACCTGTTTTGTCTCATTGAGAAGATTTTCTGAAGGACATAGTTGGAAACTTTTCAAAAGTGGATGCTAGCTTCTGGAATCAGGAGGTCTGTTCCCCTAATGGGGAATTGCATTGGAAATGTCCTGAACAGATGTGACATAGTCCTTGAAAGTTTTTAATGACTTAGTGTTCCTTCTGTTGAAAACTTCTGCAGAGCGCATGGAGACAGCCAACAAGCAGCTGGCAGAGAAGGAATTTGAGGGGTCTGAAGACAATCGGAAAACCATCTCTCAACTCTTTGCACAAAGTGAGTTATGAGTGAGTTAGTGAGTGGGGTCAGTACCAGTGCTCCAGCCATCCTGGGAGGGATAACAATGCAGCAGGTTACGGTAGGTCAGATCTGTCAGTTTTCTACCAGGATGGAAACCAGGGCAGTGACAGTCCAAAACTGGCAGTGGAGAAAGGATTAAAAAATTCCTTTTCTGTCAGTATGTAAAGTCCATTTGATGCCCTTTTTCAGCTCTTGAAGCAACATAGTTTGCAGTTAAACTGCCAGATTAGTGTTTCCGCCATAATATACAGGATAGTTTGGCCACCTATTTTGTCCCCTTTGGAATTAAACCTTTTCAGGCTGACAAGAGTCCTGGCATGAATTAAGGCCAGCGAGACTGGAACCTGGTAGGTCTCCTATCTCTTTAATTTGCCACTGTGCTATCCAGTTCTGCAAACGTAAGGGGGATGAACACTGCATGCAGCATGCTGGGTTGGGTAAGGGTCATGAATTCTGTCCACAGCAGTGGATTTATCACATGGCAAACCAAAATGACGGATGTGAAATGCTGCTTTTCCTTTGTACTGAAATGTCTTGAGGCTGACGGCGGCGAGCCAGCTTTTCTCTCATCCCATGGTGTACTCCACCCTTCTGACAATGCTCACTTTTCTCCAATTGTTATATAAAAAGTTAATGCAACAAAATTTCAAAATAGAGGTTTTCTGTGGTGTAACACACTGCTTTTACTCTGTCAAATGCTGCTATCCCTCTCTTGTGTTTTATTTAGCTTATTCCTTGTGGATTACATTGCAAGCAAATGGCTATCATCAGGGTGGGAATTCAAAACTCGTGGTGGTAGTGAAAAGTCTGAGTTTAGTCTCATATTCAAACTGTTTGGGTGGACTTCATAGGTTCACCCAGAGAGGTGGGGAGGTCAAAGCTGTGAGGCCTCACACTCAATTGCTCCTTTTGTATGAACATGGAAGCCATAGTGCTACGTTTCCTTAGTCCCAGCATTTCTATGGGTGCTGTAGGCACCTGTCAAGTGAAGCTGTTCTCGTTTGGGGAAAAGTCTGCAATAAAACCTCCAAAAGCCTCACTGCAGGCACTTACAGATGAACAAACAGACTGCAGGCACTTACAGATGAACAGACTGCAGGCACTGACTGATACCTGCTGGCTTAATGCCACCCTGCCTCATCTCTGCCATTTTCTACAGCACATTTTAGTGTGCTGACAGTGTCAACAATTCATTTCCTGGGTGGAGGAGAAATACTGGGATAGAAGAGGTGAGGAAAAGAATAGGTAGGCAGTGACATTAGCGTTTGTCCTTGTCTCATGTCACAAGCTAGCTCCGAGTTGCAGTCAGGGTTTGGAGAGTTCTGGGTGCTGTTGGTGGACAGGTTCGTTTTGCAACCTGTGTGTGGGCTGCGTTGATTCCTTAGCAGGAGGGAATCTTTAGCTACCCCGTGTTGCTAAAGCTTTGCTCCTGGCTCTCTGCTGGCAGAAGAAAGGGAATAATTGTGGTCCTGTAAATATAGTTAATGCACATGCTTGCACAAACTCTGTATTCCATATGCAATCTGTCCTAACACCCAGGATCTAGTTCCTGTTTTTCAAGCTTTACACTCCTTATCCTCATTCCTTTGTCGTGGGATTCTGGTTTCTGGAATGCAGTTTCTCTGGTGTCATCAGTGATGGGTGTAGATCACTCCAGGGAGTATTTTGTGGTTATATATCCAGCAAGGGTGTTAATGTTATCATTATAGCTGGTTGGCCTGAGCTGGGAATGACAGCATATACAGAGGACATCAGCTCTGTGTTGTGGCTTTGCTTTACACCTCTGTGTGATAATTTCTCCAGTCCTCAATTATTTTATCATTTATTTTTTTATAAAGGCAGTTTTCCTGCTCATGAAACATAGCAGAACTGCTCCCACTTGGTCCAGCTTTCTGCAGAGCAGCAGCAAAAGGCTGGCCGCTGTGCTTAGGTGCCTTTAAAGGATCAGACATGAGCTCTCAGTGCTGGGCAGAAGGCTTTCTTGAGCTGCAGGTTTGCTTTAAGCAGTGACAGAACAGATATATGTGCCTCTGGTCCAGAGTGTCATTTTTAAGTGCTGTAGAGGAAGACCGAAGAGTTCTCATTTGCTCACTTGCTTTCTGTCTTCTCTGATGGTACTGACAGCAAAGTGGGACAACTGGGTGTTACTTTGAGGAGGAGGACAGCTACCCCAGGCAGAACAGCTTTCATGTTTGTGGGGTCAGTGTGAAAGAAAGGAGCACAAGTTTTTCAGGCACAGAAGTCTGCTGTCTCTTCTCTAATCTCTCTGGAATTAAAACCACCAAGTTTGTTTTCTGCTGCTGAAAGCTTGTACCTAAAGAGGTGCCAAGTGTCACTAACCATCTGTGTAATCAGAGCAAATTACCTAACTGTACTGAGTGATGCATCTTCTAATCCTTCTCACTAGTACTTGAAGGTACCATGCTTGTTTTTCAGGGTTACAAATCTTCCTCTTCCTTGAAAGCCATGTCCCTGTTTTTTTCCCCACTTAGTACTAGATTTGCATTCTCTCTCTTGTAAGAAGTTCCAGAAGAATCTTTCCTTCACCTCTGGAGTGAAAGACTCCTGAAAACTGGGTAAAGACAAGTGCTAAGTGATTCTCACTTTGTTTTCATAGACAAGGAAACACAGAGGGAAAAAGAGAAACTGGAAATAGAACTGGCTGCTGCACGCTCCACCAACGAGGACCAACGCAGACACATTGAGATCCGAGACCAAGCCTTGAACAATGCTCAGGCCAAGGTGGTGAAACTGGAGGAAGAGGTAAGGGTGCTGGGAAAGAGAAATTAGGCTAGCTTGGGTTCCAATTTGCTTGCTTCAAAACTGTTTGTATGGCTTAGCGTTGTGTTGGTTAGCTAAGCCACTGAGCTGTGCACAGATAAGCCACAAATCTCTATTTCCTTGGAAGTGCTTTCGTCTAAGCAGGCATGTTTTGTTTTCTTTTTGTTTCAACTGATAAAAGTGGGCTGGAACTGAAATCCCAGCCCTGGCAACCTCCGAACTTGGCAGACATTCAGATCTGGATGGACTTCTAAATAATACCAAATGAATGCAGCTTGTCCCCTTGCCAGGTGTTCCACTTACACCAGGTTATCGTGGAGCACAGTGCAGATCACCGTCTGTGCCCAGCATTCGTAATAAGCTGGGCACGACCTTGGCTGTTTTCTCTCCCTTTCCTCCCAAGAGGTGAGAATGCATCTGAGCTGCCTAGCGAGGCAGCTTTCGCAGCAGTTTCTTTTGTAGCCATTCACACATGGCTCCCACCTCGCTGCCCTTCTGTGTCACAGTGTCTGTCCTCTTTCCTCCCGCCTACTCCTTTCCTCTCAAAGGCTCCATTTCCCTCTCCCAGACTCTGCTTCCTTTACTCCTACTCTTCCTCCGTAGTGAGCCTCTGGAGGAAATCTCATGACCAAGCACACTTCCTCCATTGCAGATTTGTTCTCTCCTCTAATTCTGCCATCTTTCTGCCTAGTAGCACTCACTGTCACCCTCACTGTGCCTCTGTCCATCTGCATCTTGCTGGCTTCATCACCAGGCTGTGGTCCATCACTGAGGAACCAGGTTCTGTGCAATACAAATGATAAAAGAGCAGTGAGAGGAATGCTTCAGTGTCAGTGGGCACATTCAGCCTTGCACACAGTTGACAAGTCCATTGATTTCACCAAAATTGCAGCATCACCTGGCAAGGCTGACTGGCACCTTTGTTGCTCAGGGGGATAGGGAGCATTAGGTTATAGGCTAATTTAAATGTGACATGATTCTATTTGGCTCTAGAACCATTCTGTCATTTGGTCATTGACGTATGGGATCTGTTTGGCTTTCCTTCAGATTTCAGCAGCTTATTGCGCTAAAAGTCTGATGTGTAGCTAACTTTAATTACACAGAATATCCATATGGCTTCCTTGGAACTATTCACATGCATGGAATCAACATGCATATTGTGCTGTGTTCAGCCAGGGCCAGCACACGCAGCACTTGGCTAGGCTGAACCTCTTTGTAGGTACTACTGTTGGCTCCCTCAAAGTAAGTTGAAGCCTTTAGGGGTAACAGTAATTGTATGTTTTCTTTTCAAACATCTCTTGTTTTACTAGAATTGGGTTCAGTGCTGCTGCAAAATATTTCTGCCTAGCCTAGGTAGAGTAGTAAAATAGGTAAGTAACTGGGGGGCTGAGCTGCATGATAGCTTAAAACCCACGCACATGCTGATAGGGAGTGAAATGCCCTGCATGAGGGCTTGTGGTCATTTGCATTCAACCTTTGCTCGAATCCCAGGGTGTGCAGGAAGTGCCACCCTTCCTGTTGTAGATAAATATGGAAGCGTCTCAGTGAGGGAGCAGGAGTTAACTCTGCTTTTTCCTAGAGGTGAGACAGTTTAAAGGGAAGCTGAAGAGGTAAAGAGTCACTTTTGCAGGTTTCCCAAATCACTTTTTAATGAAATGCTTAGGATTATAAAGCATTTTTTTTTTTTGCCTCATTAGTATTAAATTGTGGGAACTTCTCAAATCCCCAAGCTGTTTGTTAACATGCTTTCCAAAAGACAGCCCAGCAAGCTGTTCTGTGCTCAGGGCACCGTTCAGAAGGGACTGTAAAATGTAAGCCTGGGTTAGTGACATTCAGTGACCAAGATACGTGAACCATTTGTCCATTTTTCATGTTATTCCTGCCAGCTCAATCTGAGTTACCAGTCCCTGTAATAGTCAGGAATTACCAAAGTAGTCCTGCAGAGGAGGGTGGAGTTTCTTATGCTAAGGTTTGGCAGCCACTCTGGCTCAGGGCCCAGGGGGGGTGTATATTTCAGTTGCTGCATCCTGTAATGTAAGTTTTCAGCTGGGTTTTTTTCCTCTTCCGTTCCGACTTCTTATTAAGCAGAGTTATGCTGCCTTGTATGCACCAGATCCTTTATAAAAAGAGTATTTCCATTCTAATGGGAGCTATAAGCCATTAGAGTAGTTTAATTTATCACTATATCACTATAGCTGAATTTAAATGTTGCATTGGAATTGGGACTTCCAGACTTTTTTTCAAGACCTTTCCCTGAATTTCCAGTATAGACAAAACAGCCCATTTAGAAAATGTAGGTATTTGTCTACTCCTATGCAGCTTTGAGAGCTTTTATGTATGTTGGATTAGAGCTTTCATATATATTGGGTTTTAGCATCCAAGTTAGAGGGAACAAAGAGATAAAGGGATGCTAAATGGGATGGAGAAAGGAATCATCTTGGAGATACCAGAGTATAGTGTGAAGCAGTTGGAAGCAAAAGTAGATATTCATAGAATACTTGGCCTGGTTTGTTAGCAGGGGTGAAGTGACTCTTCAAATTTAGAACAAGCTGACATTAAAGTGTTTAATAGTGCTAAAAAGGATGAGTGTTCATATTTTAAACAAACTTAAATATGTCTATGAACAGCCTTGCTAAGTACGTATATGTTTTATATGTAGTAATTAAACTCTGCTGCTTCTCTACTCTGTGTAGATACCCGGTTATTAACCCCTATTTTCACTGCTCCATTTTCATTCTTCCCTTTAGTAGATGTTCCACAGTTATGCATATCAGCAGCTTGTTGAAATTATTCCTAGTGAAGTATTAATCTGTGTTTTTTAAGGTCAAAGCTTCAGATAGTTTTCATTACATGAGACAAATTTGAGATAAATTGAGTAGATTTGAGGTAAAATGCATGTTGGCTTAAAGCTGTGTCTCACAGTCAGAAGTGGTTAGTGGTATTGATACTTGCAGCTAAAGCAATGGAAAGTTCTCATTTTGGAGCATGGATTGCCATGATGGTCTCATTTTGATACAGAAGTTTGAATGGCTGCAGTGTGCAGCAGTTTGTAGCTGGTGGATGGTCACAGGTGGGCCAGTGTCATGTGTGAACTTTTGAAACTGTCACATCACCATGATTTAACAACATGTGCTGGCATACACATTGAGAGCCTGCAGCAGGCAGAACAGATGGTTAAATTTCTCCTTGCTCTGGTCCAGAGACAGAATTACTGGGTTGCAGCAAGGCCCATCCTAACCAAATAGAGACTCTGGGTGAACACTGGCTTATTGCAGGTCCCTTACCAGGCTTGTAATATTGGAGGAGGGAGTTTGATGCCAAATACTTTAGCCACAACTGCTGGATGCAGAGGGTGCAATTGCTACTGTTTTTACACTTGACAAAGGGAAAAAAAAAAAAAAAAGGAATATCCAGAACTTTTCTTGAACTTGGCCATTTCTGCTTACCCTGGTTAATTCATACCACGGAAGACCAAACTTCAACTTAAAAAAATTAGTGGTTTTTCTTTATAGCAGTGTAACTTGCACTCCTTTGCTGCACCACTTTACAAGCCACTGTTTTAATGAGTGCCTTAAAGAGACAGCTTTGAAAAATAGTGACTACCACTAAGAAGTTATAAATATCTCCTCCTTGCCATCCTCATGCACACATCCTTTCTAATGGGTGCAAACTGGGGGCTGAGGGAAGGGAAGAGGTTTGAATGAAACAAGTGGCTTGTATTTAGAAGCCCTAAGATCTTTCAGCCATCAGAATTCAAAATAAACCAGGTATCAGAGCTAAGGCGCTGTATTCATTTCCACTCAGCTGTTGTGCAGAGCAATACCACACTATTTCTGATAACACTGAGGGTTCTGTCTATGGGGAAATATAGAAATGTTCATTTCCAAATGACATCTATTGTAGTTTATATGCTGTGTCTAAAATACTTTCACAACAGAGCTCTGGCTTGTGGGGAAGAGACCCAAAGGAGAGTTTGTGTGATTGAAGCTTGTCTGGTTCCTTCCAGTTGTTTGTCTGGATCTGTAAAAAGATGTTTCCACTCTCCACAGCTTTGTCTCACTTAAATGTCTTAGACTCTCAGTGCTACATAACTCCTTTTAGGACAGAGTTGCTTCTGAAGGGGATGCTTTCGGGATGGCTTATTGTTCATGGATGGATAGGATGCAAGGTTCCCTGTAACTAGTGTGTGTGTATCTTTAATGACCTGTGTAGCAACACAGAACTGGATTTTTATTGCCATGTCGCTACCTCTTAAATGCTGCTTGTTAGTAATTTTCCAGAGGTGGCTTTGGGAATCATAACTTATTTTAACACAAACAATTGGAAAGATGACATTATAATATTCCCATGCAACAAACAGTATTCCCTAGCAAGAGGATAGTGTTATCAGATTGCTTCAGCATGAGTTCTTGCTGAGGCCAGTGGCGCCTTATTGGGCCCGAATTCAAATGCACTGAGGGTTCAAAGGCATCCTAGAGGAATATATTCCAACTGCAAGAGGGAGAGGTGGTTTAGATGTGCTTGCTGCCTCTTTTTTTTACTACATTTCTGCCATAGCAGGCAAATTCTTGTGGGGAAACACATTTTCAGCTGCATCTGAATGGATTCAGCTTTAGGATAAACCCAGAACATAATGAAAACACCGTGAACATATTAAACAAAGGACTTTGAAGACATCAGAAATAGTGGGTGGGAGAGAAGCAGATGCTGACAAGTGTTACCAATTTGCTGAAATGGGAGCTGTCCAAGATGAAGAGGGTAATGGCTGGGTTTGTCAAAATGCCTGGGAGAGTTTGTGAATCATTGCTAGCTATGCAGGAAGTCTTCTTCCCCAGAAAGCTCTTTGCTGAGTAACGCATCTGGAAGCAATGAATCTCTTTTAAAAGATCTTCCTTCCCCCTCACTTACTATGTCCAGGACTGCTTTTGTCCTGCAGGGACAGCACCAGTGCAAAGGATGTTTCAGGCTTTCCCTTGTTTCTAGTGCCTTGACAGTGAAAACTCCTCATTCCTGTATGCCTCTGCTCCCTGTGCTGTGTGAAACCTCCATGCCCTCTTCAGAGCCTTTCTTCTTGCGAGGACCTGGGATTACTGAAGGAGATTGCAGGGTTTGTCAAAGCCAAATGAGGGAACAGGATTTGTTTGGCTTTTAGAATGCTAACTCTAATGGCGAGTGACACAGAGCCCGGTGAGCAGGGCACAGCGCGGCAGCTGGCACCAGCAGTCGATGCAGGCTGTTGGTGCAGGCAGGGCAAGCGGGGTGTCGAGCACAATGGTGAGCACTCGCCTCAGGGCCTGGTGTGGGAGCTCTGCTCTGGCCGCCCCAGCAGTGGCCAGCGTTGGCACCAGACAGAGCTGATGAGAGGGGAGGCTGCAGTGCAGAGCTCGGGGTGCAGAGAGTGCCTGCACTGGTCTTGTGAGGTGAGGGTGCACAATGGGCAGGGTGCACTCGGTGGGCCCTGGTGGAGGTCCTCCTGCAGCAGGGGCTGAGCTGTGGGATGGGATGCTATCAGTAGGCTAAGAGATACCAGGGAAGCTGAGAGGGAGCTGGAGTGCTTGCTCCAGGCCCAAACTGTGCGGGGACCACAAGTGTCCACTTTAGCGCATACCAAAAAGGAGGAGGGCTTTAATCCAGGAAGCTGGGAGCTAGTAATAAAGCCACAAAAAAAAAGGAGGAAGAGGACAATTAAAAGCAAGGGACTTCTTCCAAAATCTGATTTCCCCACCCAGAACTGCTTCACAGCTCTGCAGGGAGCTATTGAGCAAATGTACTTGATCAGGAGGCTAGGGAATCTTTGAGGGGTATTCCCTGCATCAGTTCACCCTTTGTGTACTAGATTTCTGCAGAGTCCCAAGCCAGGCCTTGCCTTCTCTCTTTTTCTTGTCCTCCTTTTGCAGAATTCATGTATCATAGCGGTGGATGTGAACTGGAGCATGGCTGCTCTTGCTTGCAATGGTTTAATTAGAAAGTTGTGTTGATAGAGTTAAAGCCTGACTTCTGATACTTGATTAGGGTATTTTCCAAAGTAGTCAGGGATTGACATGGATGAGATATGCACATGATTAAAGTTGTGCCATGTGCCATAGGAAATGCTGGGAAGGGATACAGTCATGCTGAAGTTCTCTGCTGCGCTTCCAGACATGCACTGAGGTCATTTGAGCTCTTACCCTCTTAAAGAGGTATTATAATAAAGGTATTAGTATGAGTAAAATCCTCTGCATTTTCAGAGCACCCTTCAAGGCAAAGCAGTTACATTATGTGAGCATGAGCTTGCATCTTACTTAAATGCAGTACCGTCAAAAAGAAAATTACTATCTTGTCAAATGTATTTCAAATTACATACTGAAGGGCATGACAGCATCCTTGTAAAGCTTCAGGAATGAACTCTTATCTAGAGCACGTGTCCACTGCCAGGCCTGTTGCAGAAGAGAGAATTCCAGTGTCCTTTGATGCCGTCTCACCCATGGTGGATGTTCCTGTGGCCCTTGGCACTGAGGAGTCAGTTTTGGTTCTTTGCTGGAAGAGAGAGGGTGGGGAATCCATGGCCAATGACCAAGAACAAGCCTCAGCATGCTGCTTTTTTTTCTTCCTCCCATCTCATTTATGGCTACAGCACCCTGGAAATACTCGGGAAACTGTTTCCAATTCCTGTCTTAGGAAAACACAGTCATACTCTCAACTTATGCTAATGAAATCCCTCTGTGCTTGGAAGACTTATTCCTGATCCTCTTTACATTGAGAGGACAGATCAAGTCAGATGGATTTGGGAAAAACCAAATAAAATTAGGTTTCACTGCTTCCACTCCTGGAGAATCCTGGTTCACAGAGAGGTAAATTGCTCCTCACACATAAGAGTGTGTGCAGAGGTGGCAGAATTGGAAATGAGTGGAATTGCCAGAATATGCAGTGAGTTGACTTGAGTGCAGCAAATGCATGAAATGAAACAATCTCATATATAAAGGTTAATTGTGTCAAAAGACACTTTGGGAAAGCTAGGGTGTCTGGAGCACATACATGCCTTTATAGTTTACTAAACATCTGTGTTCCAAAAACCTGAATATTATTTGAGGGATTCCTGAATTAATTCTCGTTTTAAGCCATAAAAAATATACACAACCCCCAAATTTTCTAACATTCCTAATTCTCCCTGAGCTGGAAGATGAAGTGTATTTTGTGAAGGAGGAAAAAATGTTGTCTTTATGAAAAGCCACAGAACAAGCCATGCCTGTACTTAGGTCTGGTGCATGAGTTAGGCATGTGCAGGCAGTGCTGGTAAGTTGGGCAACAGCTTGTGTTGCAACGTTTCACCTGCAGGTTTGGCTGATGGGAGCACTTTCAAAGTGAATGTTTCAGTGGAATTTCTGTGTCCTACTTCTTTCTTGGCTGGGCTCTTGGTATTCTTTGAATGCAGGCCAACACGTTAATCCTCACTTAGGCACACTCAGGTTTATTAATTATGAAACTAGGAAAATGTTGTCGGCGGCTACTTTGGCAAGGGGAATTTCACCTGTGTGTTAAAAAACTGTTCAGAAATGTCAACACTTTGGGGCAGGTTAGAAGAGCTCAACTATCTGCCTGTCCTTCCTGAGGAGTGCGGAGGAGAGCTGATTTTCCAGAGATTATCATCCATCTCCATGCAGGATATTTCACTGCTAGTGAGTTCATGAGGTTGTTCCTTACTCTTGTCCAGCTCACTAAGCTCATACGCAAAGCCGAGATACTGGGTGCTCTGTATTTCTAGGTTGTGCTGCTGACTCATGGTTTATCATTTTTGGCTAGTTACAGAACTACTTTGAGCTGCTGTTAATCTAAGTGTAAAACTATAGTGCATTAATTCACGCTTTATTGGAGTCTGAGAAAGCTTAAATCGGTATTTTTAAGCACTGTGGTGTGGAATTAAAAAGATAAGTATAACATTTTTATTGATTTCCTGCAGAACAGCAATGGAATATTAAGTTGTATTAAAATCTTCTTGTCCCTCCCATTCCAAACAAGCTTGAAATCTTGAGCAATCAAAGAATAAAAATACCTTTCTAGTGTGCATGCACTGGTGGGAAGGCCTTTGGCTGGATTACTCGCTACTTATTGTAACTTTTATTATAAAATACCAGTTTGGGGAAGATCCTGTAGGGCAGCAGCATTCATGCTGTGAGATTAGATGCCTGCTGACTTCATGAAGAGAAGAAAAGGATACCATGTCTGGCATTAATAGTTCGGAGGTTTTTGTGTCTGTGCTGTTCACATTGCAGTCTCTGGATTGTCTTAAGGAGCAGGAGTGTGAAAAGGGAACATTTGGAAGAAACACGTGATAAGACCTTTTTGGGATGAAGGTGTGATATAAGAACAGCTCCTGTAGTTCAGATCAAAGCCCAGCCAGCCCAGTATCCTGTCTCCACCAAAACTTAGAGCAGATTCCTAGGGAACACTATCATAATGAAGCTAACAGACAGCAGTACTTTCCCAGAATACTTCCCGCTTCCAAGAAGGACTTCCTGAGCCAAAAGTGGTGTCTTTTGTCTTTAATATCCCTTAGTGGACTTTTCTTCCATGAAGCTGTTAGAGTAGCAATTTGAACTCACATAAGGGAGTCTGTGTTTTGCATTGTGGTGCTGCGCTAGACTTTGGCTCTTACTGTTGGGAAAAGTTGCCTTCTTCCTGCTATTTTTGGGTTTTGGGGGTTATGACAATCATACCTAAAAAAGCAGTGACCCCAGTTTGCCACAGAAGGCCATCTCATTGTGATTGTTAGTCTTTTCCCTAACAGAAAATTATGTCCATAAGTATGCAGTATCCTATATATTAGATTAGAGCTGGGCCCTGCGTGTGTATTATTATAATTATTGATGTAGTTATTGTTATTATTATTAGTTTGGTTTAATTCTGCCTGAACTGTGGATTAACCGTGTGAAGACAGTTGTTGGCAGTCTCAGCATGGTGGCTTTTATTGCTTACTTTGAGGCAGAATAACAGCTTGGTTTGCAGGATGAATGATGGAGGAAGATGGAAGGGCAGGAGCAAGGAACGAAGCAGGACCATGTCTTACTGGGCTAAGATTAATGTCCAGATAGCTAGAATAAACCTGGCTGCAGTGTGGAAGGATCATAGGCCATGTCTAGTGTGTGCTTTGATCCTATTCATTATCTTATAGGACTGGAACAGGGTGCTGCAAGGTTGGATTCATTTTCTGCTTAATCTCGTAAAAACACTGCTGGCATTTTCCAGTACTGCACTGAAAAGTGTTCCCAACTTGTGGGCCAGCTCTGAATGGTGCCTTTGCTACTTCAGTAACATCTGTCAAGTCATGAAACACTCTGTTATGAACACTCTGTTATAAGCCCATCAATGCTCTCAACCATGTGCAACAGATAATTACCTCAGTTTCCCCATCATTACCATGAGGTCACTGAGGACAAAAAGAACAAATACACCTAAAAGTAAAGGAGCAGTGGTGAAGACCTGTAACATCCTGAGTGTGGAGTCCAGAACAGGAGTTTGAGGCACACTGACAGGAGTTGTCTGGAAATGGTTCTTCCTGGCTGGTGCTTTTGTGCTGGGCTATGTGTACAGAGCCAGAGCTTCACTCCCTTGTTCTTATTATTTAACTGACATTGGATTTTCTTCCTTTGTTTCAGCTCAAAAAGAAGCAGGTCTATGTTGAGAAGGTAGAGAAGATGCAGCAGGCCTTGGTTCAGCTGCAGGCAGCGTGTGAGAAACGGGAACAGCTGGAACACAGGCTGCGGACCCGACTGGAGAGAGAACTGGAATCTCTCCGGATGCAGCAGGTACCTGCTGTTGCCCTGTGCCACACTAGGTTTCTTGTAGGATTGTACACGACACCCTACACCGCACATAAAAGGGCAGTGGTTTCTTCTATCTTGTAATTGGTAGCTAAAATCATGGGTTTGCTGGTTGTTGTATTGCTTTACCTTGACTTAATTTTTCTATTCCAACCTGAAAAGTTAGGTAAAAGAGCAAAGGGGATCCATCACAGCCATTTAACTGAGATGGTGTTCTATTTTTAAGTAACCTGGTTAGATTTGCTTTTAAATGATTGAAAAGATTTTGTTCACACTTTGAGATTGTATATAAAATTAATTAACTGGTCTGAAAAGAGGCCCTTCAAAAAGCTTTTGCATTTAAAAAACCCAAAGAAACCCAAACAGCAAAACCTATTCTGTAAATGCAGTTGATGGAAAAAGATGGGGAGCTTCACTTAGAGCTGTGGGTTAAGCTGCCTTTCTTGGGAGCAGTGCTTGATGTTTTATGACATTTGAGTTTCAATATATGAAAAATAGAAGGAGCCTTTCTTGCATTATATGAGCTTGTTGCCTGGCTTTGACAGAGTAAGGCTGAACTATCCCTGCAGATGTTTCAGATTAAGCTCTAAGGGAGATGATTACCATCAGCTGGTTTGCCCAGTATGGCATAGGCCACTGCATTTCACTCTGGGGGGTTCTTGCCCCAAGCCAGTGGTGCTCTGGACCAGCCTCTGTCCTTCAGACAAAAAGCAAACAAACCAACCCTGAGCCTCACAGATGTGTCTTGACACCGCTTTTTCCTTTTCCTTGCTTTTGGAAATCAGCGTCAGGGTACATCTCAGACTGCCAACGTCTCAGAGTACAATGCCACGGCGCTTATGGAGCTCCTGCGTGAGAAGGAGGAAAGGATTCTTGCTCTGGAAGCTGACATGACCAAGTGGGAACAGAAGTACCTGGAGGAGAGTGTGATGAGACAGTTTGCTTTGGATGCAGCTGCAACTGTGGCTGCGCAGAGGTAAATAGGGCTTTTCATAGGACTGGGATTATTTTCTTTTTCCAGTTGAATGTCATATTTCCCACCAAGGAATGTTGTCATACCACCCTCCCATGATACCTCGCCTTGTGGTCTGAGCTGCTTCTCAGACTTCTGCATGCAAGTGAAGCTTGGCTGCTTTTCCTGGGAGCTGTGCAATTGCCAACAATTAGAGACTTCTTTTTTTCCAGGGGAAGATTCCTCCGCATGCAGGAGCCATTTTCCAGACTAGAATTGTTCTGAGCCATTCCTAGAAGCTGTTGTTTCAAAAATAGGTGTATGAGAAGGGGTTTGTTTGTTTGGGGGAGTTTTTAAACAAGAATCAGTCCTTGATGAAGTCATGTGAGCTGGGGTAAGCTTGGTGATTCATAGAACTCACCCTGAATGCCTGACTTGTTCTCCAGCATGTTTTTGCAAATTACTTTGTGGTATTGTCCTCAACATGGTTATAACCAGAAACATCTACTAGGAAATTCTGCTCCAGACATTCTGCAGTGTATGGAGAGCACTGCTTGTGGGGGTGGAAGGGTGTCTGAAATCTGGTAACAAGCTCACATTCCAAGACAACTGAACAGAAATGCTTACTATGGCTGTAAATAGGCCCAAGTGCTTCAGCTAGTTGATAAACAAGAGCTGTTACTGGAGCATGACTCTTTAGCATTAGATATTGCTTGCATATAATTTCATGCCTCACTAGTTTCTGGTTCTTGATGGCAGATTTTGTTTTAGATTGTTTATGAACCTGATTGGAATAGGGATGTTATCACAACTGGCTGCCTCGCTTGTAAGATCATACTAGAATACAGGGGTAAAGCTGCAGATCTGCTGTATTAGCATTTAAAGAATTACCTTATCTTGCTCCAGCAGCAGGCTGTTATTTTAGGGTATTGATGCTTCTCGTGCAGTTTTCCACCTCTCCAGAGATTCTCTAAGGGCTCTTGCAACTGCTACTGCTTGTCCTTAGAGGACATGTCATATTTTCAGCGTGTGCTGATAACTAGGGGTCTGGTCTATTGTTTATCATGGAATGAGAGGGGATGTGTTAGGCCTGTTGAGGTTTTGTTAAATTAACAGTCAGGAAAGACCCAGCCTCTGTTTTTAGGTATTCTTCTAGCTGTTTCTCTTCCAAAGGAGAGTATTCCGTTAGTGTCAGTACTTCTGCACCTTTATGTTTTGGTTAGTGGACTGAACAGCTATCACAGTGTTAACACCAGGCACTATATGGAATCAGTCTAAAACTGTTTTCAACCCACTCCCAAGTTTTTTGGAACAAACTGCTTAGGGTTGCTTAAGAAACTTCCATGCATAGTTCCCTTGGTACTCAGATTCCCTGTGTGATACTGTTGGAATGGGAAGGGAAAAAGCTTTATACCTGAAGCAAAGTTTGTGCTGTTTCAAGAAATGTGCTTAGTGTTCTATGCCATGCTTCCTCCTCCCTGTGTCCTTGGAATTGCCTCATTGATGGGATTACAATAGCTCAGTGAATCAGTTAGATTATGGACTGGCCTGAGATCGGTGGCAGATTGACTATTGCTGCAATTACTTGCATATTTTTGTAATCCTTTTTTCATTAGGACTGAAAGTGGGATTTTTGGAAGACACTGAGCCACTCAAAAAAGTGAATATTATTGCTTGTTACTTTTGAGCAATAATTTTGTACTGCTAGGAGGAAAACAGCAAACTTAACTGCTTTTTCTTCTGCTCTACTGCTTGTTCTCAGGGACACGACAGTGATCAGCCACTCACCTAACCCTAGCTATGACACCTCGCTGGAAGCTCGCATTCAGAAGGAGGAGGAAGAGATCCTGCTTGCCAACAGGAGGTGTCTTGACATGGAGGGAAGGTAAAATGCAGTCTGGTCCTATCTGGCTTCTTTAGGACAGGGATTTTAAATTAATTGTCTGGCTAGACGCCTCAGAACCAGAAATTCTTGTGTCTTCACCAGTAGCAATGATGTAGGATGCCAGATGCTCCTTTGGCCAACGAATTATCTATGTGGTCATCCAAAACCTGTCTTGATACTGAGGACTAATGCAAAAAAGTCTTGTCTTAGGTTTTCTGCATTTAGCTTGTTGCTCTTCTCTCTTCAGGGCATCTTCATCAGGCTCCAGCCACATTTTAACAGCCTCCTAGAACTATTTTCCCTGGGATTAGGTCCAGTGCAGACTCCTCAAAGTGTGTTAAGCTTCTTTGCGTTGGTCTCATGTCCTGTCCATAACATTCAGCTTTGTCTCAAAGCCCCTTGCATGGATGGATCTTTAGAGCAGCTTCCAGTAGCCAAAGGTGGGAGGGTATCTCAGTGCTGTTCACTCATGCATGTGTACAGGAAGTCTCATGCATGATCTCCTCTGGTGGGCCAGTGAGCAGCCAGTATTCAGAGCAACAAGTTCACTGGCATCCTCTCTCTGCCTCCCAAAATGCCTAAGGAAGTCCCAGTCACAGCCATGGGGGCACTGAGGCCTCAAAGGAGACAGGAGTACAGGTACATTGTTTTTCTCTGCACTTCTCCAAAGGATTAAGACTCTGCATGCTCAGATCATTGAGAAGGATGCCATGATCAAAGTTCTGCAGCAGCGCTCCCGGAAGGAGCCAGGAAAGACAGACCAGCTCTCCTCAATGAGACCTGCCAAGTCACTGATGTCCATTTCGAATGCTGGCTCTGGCTTGCTGTCCCACTCCTCAACACTGAGCAGCACTCCCATCCTGGAGGAGAAGAGAGAGGACAAGAGCTGGAAAGGCAGCCTAGGTAAGTTTTAGATAACAGTGGCAATTCAGATATGCAAGTCACTGCTTAGAAGGGAGGCAGGAGCAACAGAAGGAAGAAGGTGTATTGGACAGGCAGATCAGCATGCCATAAAGCTGACTGCAAGCAAGATGGAACACTTTTATCACGACTGGCTGTTTTAATCGCTTTTGGGAAATACGATTTCTGATGTCCAGGCTCTGTCATTCCAGGCTCTGTCATGTCCAGGCTCTGTCATTCAACTATTCAACAAAAAACTATTCAACAAAAGCCTTTATTCCTAATTTGATACCTGACTTTAGGGATATTTGAGTTACAATTTTCAGAGGTCCCAAGTGCTTGCTTTCATCTGGGTTGTTACAGCTATCTGAATATGTAAAGTCTCCTTGAATAGGAGCAAACATACTAATCAGGATTGCTGTCCTGTATTGTACTAACCTGGCTCCTGTCTGGAATGGCTCAACACCATTATTCAGAGAAACTGATCAGTTACAAAGCAAATCTTAGATGATTTCTTTTGTTCTGAGGGGGAGTTAGACCCACAGGCCATCCCTATAAGAAATGTAAACAAGAATCTGTTGCAGCTGATTTCATTGTGCAGATTTACCCTGCCATAGATGGGCCACTGCTTGGAGACAGGGAAGTAAGGAGTTCGTGCAAGCTTGTGTATCTTCACATGCAGGATGGATGAGGATACTGCTATTCTTCATGTACTTCAGCACCCAGTGATGAAAGGTGCTCTAGAAAGATAAATGAGTGCTGTCTGCTGAAGCACAGAGCACTTTCCAGACCCTAGAACGAGTACTAAGAGTGGTGCAGAACTGATACCAGTTAGTTTTCTGGAATTGTGACATTTTCTTCCCTTTTTCCACAAAGGTGTTCTGCTGGGAACAGAATATCGCTCCGAATCCATTCCCTCCACCCCCTCTCCCGTCCTTCCTTCCACACCATTGCTGTCAGCCCACTCAAAAACAGGCAGCAGAGACTGCAGCACCCAGACTGACCGGGGCAACGAACAAAGCAAAGCTGCACCTTCCACTGCAGCTCCCACACCAGGACGACTCCCCAGTACCAACCTGGCCTACAGCGCAGACAAAACAGGTAACAAAGCTCAGCTGCTCTCCCAGAGGGCTCCCTGCCACTGGCTTACCATCAGGTCTGCTCAGTGGCACAGGCTCTGCCATACCTTCTTCCATTCAGGAGCACTGGGTTTAGTTTTTGTGAGGACAGAAGGGTTTCAGAGGCAAGTGTGACAATGTTCTGAGGAGTCTCAACTGCTCCGAAGGGAGAAAAAAAAGCCTGAAGTGGTAGCATAAGCATGGACACACTGAGTGGAAAGGTATAGCAAGGTTTAAGAACTGGAACAGGTATATGCAAATCCCAGGCTAGTCTCTGAGTCATTGTCTACTCTGAAGTAAATTGTGAGTAGCATGAGGGGTTTAAACAGTGTATGAAAATGGGTTGTAGAAACTGGCCATTGCATTTCAGTGGGTATTCAAAGCAAAGTGGACTCAGATAAGGGGGAGGAAAGGTAATTATTGTGACAAAACTGTCTCATAATTGTACTGTCCCAGTCTCAGGACCGACCTCAGCATTGGCCCAAGTAGATCCACTTGACAGTGACTGTCACATAAACTGAATTTGCTTCCCACAGAGCTCTGAGCTGGCAAGAGCTGCTCATTTTCCAGCCCACTCTGCCAAATCAATGCAGATTACACAACCTTGCCTCTTCTAGTTACAGACACGTTACAATTATGTTGTTCTTTATGGAAGAGTGAATTTGGCTGGTCTGCTGTGCATTTTGCCCATGCTGAGCTATTTAATGGGTATCAGGCGAGACAGGGGAACAGTTTTTTGTGGTGAAAGTTTATGCTGATGACATTAGTTTAAATGTAGTCACTCCAGTTTCACGTGCCATTGTGTATCAGTGGGAGATACCCAAAGGGAATTTGATAAAGTATCTTTATCTGGCTACATGCATGAAGAATTGAAGAATTGTTTTAAAATGAAATAAGGAGTTGTCAGCTATCTTTTGGCCAGTGATAGAAGATGACTTTTAACATGTTAATGTCATTATTTCTGACCTCATTGAAGTTACAGCTTTGATTGTGTATCTCTTTTTTTTCCTCATCACGTAGATGGGCCAATCTTCCACTCCAGCACCCTTGAAAGAAAAGCCCCTGTTCAGAGCATGGGGCAGGACCTCCCAGATGGAGAGATGGTAGAATACCTCATCTGAAAGGCTGTACCAGGGTCTGAGCTGGGGTACAGTAGCAAGATATTCTTAAAAGACATTTTTATTGGGAAAAAATGTAGTACCTGAGAAATAAAAGAACACTCAGCTGTTTGCTCTTGTATATTATGTCTCAAAAGTATGGACAGGTTAATTTATAATTTGTTCTAAATTATAAAAAACCCGTAACACTTGTTCTTTGGAAGTTTCCCTGTTATTGTTTAAATACCGTATCGTGTAACATCTGGAGAAAAAAAAGCCAAGAACTTGGGTGCACTACATCAGATATTTCATTTCAGTGTTTGAAGTCTCTTAAACAGAAGTACCTCCTCTCACAGCTGTTGGTTAAATATCTGAATTGATCACAGCAAGGTGAGCATGATGCCCTTCTCATGAGCAGAACCAGGGACTCGGTCATGAGCATCACTTTGTGGTTTTAGAATACAGGTGTTCTGAGAAACTTACAAACATGAGCTGTGATCGAGGGAGATTTCTCTTTACACTCAGTGTAAGAACTCAGAATAGGTATTTCACACCCATAGGCTGGACAGTTTTGCATTTTCTTTTTTTACTTCCCAAACTGTGCTATTCCTTTACTAAAAGAAGACTCTGGTGATGAATGTCGCATTTCACAGGTTTAGATTCATTGAAAGATTTGCCACTTTTTTCTACTGAAGTACTTTTCCAGTAATTTATACAATGGATAGTAAATAAGATCTTGCATTCAGGTTTTACATAAATTAAAAAAGGAGAGTTTACAGGCTCAGTCCTGATCTGTTAGATCAGATTCCTGCTATTATAATTTCACTGGCTTTAGTGGAACTACTCCAAATTTACTGTAGTGCAAGTGGCAAGCCCTGTCGCTTTTCAGTGTTAGCAACTTAGTCTGCTGCATCTGTGGAGATCTTTCTCCGTAGCAGATTTTTCTGTGTTTCAGACGTCCTTTTTATGTCCCTCCTTCTTGAAGAGAGCAAATTCTTTTTCACATAGCAAAACCTCAGAGGGAGAGCTTTAGAGAGAAGCTCTGTGTAAAGTTTCAGATGGCAAATTTTCTCCTTCCAAAATACTTTGTTTCTTCATCTAACTGGAGAGAGCAGCTTAAGGAAAGTCCCAGTGGCATTACAGAAGAAACTTACACATTCAAGTCATTGGGTTCACTTTCAGGTTACTGAGAACTAGCACAGATGCAGCGACGCTTTGGTTGCAGATGCTATAAGGAGATATTAAGACCAATAGAAGTAAATGAGTATTTTTTGTTACTGTCTTTGCATTTTATTAAAACACTTCAATATTAATCTCTGTTAAAACTACTTTTGTTTACTTGAATGTTAAAATATTTAATTAGCATTGGGAACCTGGCAAGTCTCAGCTTTCTTGTGCAGCATTAGAGTAGCCAGATTTTCATTTAAGATCATTTCTCCCCAGAAATAAGGAAAACCAGCAATTAATCATCAAACGGTGAATATCCTCAATTCCTACTTTGTTGACACTGTTCATATGGTGTCCAACTGGAATGGCCTTACCAGATGAACAGATATACCATGGATTTCACAGTGGATGGCTGGGAGGTGAAAGCAGGTGCCTTCTGTCTCCTGCATAGGTGACTTAGCAGTGCCTAAAGATCAGCCATGAGTTGGATTCTGTTTGTCTTCTAGCGATAATCACTTAAAACCAGGAAAACACTTCCCATCATTTTTAGCAGATTTGCTGCTTGATAGTGTTTTTCAGACGATATTCCTAGACCCACAAAAGCTCAATATGGCAAAATGGTTATGGCAAGATATGAACTAAGCCTAAATAGCTTGGGGCTTTACCAGTGACTAACAGGCAGCACAAACTCTTCTCGCATCACCACTACTTCAAGACACTTCAGAGCTGCACTTTGAGGCTTTGACTGTTTCTGCCATATGGGACAACATCTTCCTGGACAGTGCATTAGAGCTTCCTTACTTAAGTGTATCCTGATGATCTGAATTAGTTCTCCACCCTTTTCTGGACAAACTGTTGACAGCCTCTTCGTTCTCATCCCTGAGAATGTCTTGCCTTTATTTCTCTTGTCTTAATTCCACCCCAGCGTATGAAGTAATGATACTCTGGATGATTTGAAATGATTTCTCTTCCTCTTCCACAGCTGTTGGAAATGCAGGAGGAACTTTTCTCAGTAGCTCAAGGTGTCCATTTTTCTTCCATTTCAGCATAACCTTCTATATTATACTTTGTGGTTTGGCCTTAGAATGAAAAACAAGGGAGATCAAATGCCATTGAGAGGGGGGCAGAGATGTTTGAGGGCTTTTCTGTTCTTTTAATGTCAGGAAAAATGACATTCCGTCTTCACAAGTACTTCTCGGCAGCGAGGAAAAAAGTTTTGCAACTGTAGGGCTCTAGATAAACAGTTCCAGATCACTTGCTTCACATTAATTCTAGATGTGGATCCTCTGCAGATAAAATCTGGTTTATAAAAGTGATTTTCCCCAATCAGTATTGGCTGTTCAGCTGGGGTACGTAGGAATAATTGGTTTATTTTCCTTGCAGCTCATTATTTTCAAACTAACTGCCACTGTAATCTAGTTACACAGAGAAATAAAGAATATAAATAGTTTTTTGTGAATAAAATACAAATGATGGACAGCAACAGTCTCCTCCAAAAATGGAAACCAGGAGGTCTCTGACAGGATTGCAGGAGCCTTGGCAGCTCTCTGCCTGTGGAAGAAGATGGTGCAGTTTTACATTGCTTAGGTCAGGTTCTTTACCTTATTTTGTAGTTTTGATTTCTTCCAGAAGCAAAACCCCCAAAACTTTTGACATGGAAGTTTGAGGTCATTTTCCTGTGCTGACAAACCAGGAGCCATCAGGAATGTATTCTTTCCCTCGAGCTTCCTCAGAGCCATCCTGGTGTGAATCTTAAGAGCTGCTTGCTTTGAGGAAGATGTGTACTATAGTCTTCAGTCTCTCTGTACAGATTTGTATTTTGTTTTTAAACAGAAACTGCTTTAAGGAGACAAACTGCACACCTAGTTCCTTTTCCTTCTGTAGAGCTTATTTCTAGTAGAAAGTGATTTTAACACAATGATTGCAATGGCCTTGTTTGCAAACCAAAATCTTAGACTAAGAGTTTTTCTGAAACTCGGGTATTAGAAGTGGAATTGTAGCTTTTATAAAGAAAGCCACATATTCTTCTTTGTAGAACAAAACAAGAAAATCAAGTTTAGTTGTTTTTCCTCTTTCCTTTCGCCGCTTACAGAATGGCCAAACTCACAAGTCCTTCCCTTGGGCAGTTCCTTTGGGATTTGATAGCGCATTGCCTGAGCTTTAGAGGCTTTTGTTCCCATCTGACCTGATGTCATTATGAACTTCACATAGCTCCTACCTGGCAGCTCTTGTCGGGTCTAGAGCAGCAATTTTCTGCCTGAGGTCTGAGAGCTCGTGAGGATCTGCAAGTTGCTCCTCAGGAGTCTCTGAAGGGGGGGCTGAGGTCAGCAAGGCCCATCAAGGGGCTGAAATGACTTGATTCGTGTGTGGTCTCTGCCTCTGTTGACAAGTGTAGAGTGAGAGCCTGAAAACTGGCATTACCTTTGCTTCATTGTTGAGGCTGCCTGAGGGAGAGGTCCTCTAGAGTTTTAGGCCAGAACCATTTCCAAGGACACCTCCTGCTCCAGGAGCCCACACCGATGACCAGTGGCACATGAGACATGCAACACCCGCATCCTGTGAGCCACGACACCCATGGCACCAGTGAATCCTGACCACCATGGCCAGATGATGTGTGTTCTTCATTGTATCACCACCATTCCATAAGCAAACTCAGTGCAGTCAGGGCAAGCAAACCCCTGATGTGACTTTCCCTCCCTCCCTGTGAGGGCTGGCATAGGTTAGCCAGGATTCACTGTGCTCCTTCATGCCACGGCTGATGGTTTTACTCTGTGCCAGGGGTGGGGGGCTGTGGGGAGGGGGGGTCTCTTTTCATGTATTTGTATAGGAACTCTTTTTTAAACGCTAGCATTTTTATGTCTAGAAAGTAAAAAGACATTGTAAAATGTAATTGTACTGTATTTATGAAGAAAATACATTTCTTTTCAAAAAGACCTTATTCTAAGTTGGTTTTAGAGTCTGACTTCCAACAACATCATCTCTAGACTTCCAGACACATTGAAACCTCTCTGGTTTGCACATACACCATTAAGGCTGTGCTAAACTCCTGAGACGGAAGAAAAGGTGATCCTCTGCCCTCCCATCTCAAGCAGAACTTATATTGAAGTATTTGAACACTTACTTTTGTTCAGCTTAGGCTCTGCTCAGGATCAGCAATGAAGATGCTGAAATAACTGGAGTCTGGAACAATGCAGCTTCCAAGCCTTGCCTCCAGGGAGAGGTAGGGAAGCCACTGCCCCTTTGCTTTGCCTGAAGCAGGGTGCATCCCCAAGAGAGGTAGGCTCAGGCCTCCTGTCCTGTCACTTGGGTCTCTCCCATGTGTAGAGAATGAGGTTTGGGGGACAAATGGCTTCAACCTACTTTCAGCAGGGTTATGGTCTAGAAGGTGAGAAATGAGTCAAGAGAGTGATCTCTCTTATATAAATCTATACTGAAGTGAATTATATTTTTTCCTCTATTTAAACCATCAAGTTGGTTTTGTAATTTGTGACAGAGCTATTTTGCAACTCAGCTGTTGAAACAGTCCTAAAGCCTTTGAAGATTACAGCAGCTTTAATTCTAGGAAAGAAAACAAAGCAATAAGTGTAAATAGACACTGAGAGATCTCATAAATGGCTATTGTTATGCTTGTAGCCAGCTATAAAAATATTTGGTGTGGTTTTAAAGAATGGTTCTTTTGTTTTCATTTTTCCCCCCACTGATTTACTTGTTTTGCAGTCAATTTTCTTAGTATGAAAATGTTATTGGTTGGAAAACAAACCATATCTATGCCTTACCTAGTCCTTGGTGCTGCTTGGTCTCTAAGTTTCTGACTCCTAATTGCAAGACAAGGTAATTGTCAGCCCAGACTCTTCCCTTAAGCATCATTTTTTGTCCTTCGCCCTGCCTGGTTCTGCAGCTGCACACAACTCTGCACACTTCCATGCCTTTTTTAATAGCCAGATTAACAACATTTGCTTACCATAACTTCAAGCTACAGTGCCAGTCATCTCTCCCTTGATGGCCAGACCATTGTTTAAATGTCTCTGAGGGTGACAGCACATGGGTAACCTGCAGTCATGTGAGTATTTTCTACATCACTGTCTTCAACAGACCAATTCATATGTTTGAATGCATTTTGTTGCCTCCAGTTTATCTTTCCCCTCTCATACTGTCGGATGGAAGGAGCAGGGATTATTGGGAAGCTGATTGAAAGTGGTCAGCCTTGAGTCATTTTCACTGTTGACTTTTGAATTTGATCTTAGCTGACAGACAATAGATGCAGATGAGCTCTTAGGAAGAAGTTCTTCCCCATGAGGATGCTGAGGCACTGGCACAGGGTGCCCAGAGAAGCTGTGGCTGCCCCATCCCTGGCGGTGTTCAAGGCCAGGTTGGACAGGGCTTGGAGCAACCTGCTCTAGTGGAAGGTGTTCCTGCCCATGGCAGGGGGTTGGAACTGAATGAGCTTTACGGTCCCTTCAACCCAAACCATTCTGTGATTCTATGATAGTTGTCCTCTCCCCTGGTTGCTGGTGCTGTAATAAATACCAGCTTGACAACACCAGGGGCCAGTGGTCAGTTTAGCAAATGCATCCCCTATGCTTTCAGGCCTTTGATGTTTTGTCTATAAATCTCTGGCATGCCAGAGAACAAGCAAGACAACCAAAACCACCCCATCCAGACAAGGAAAACAGCTACAGAAGCTTGCTAATAGCTGGCTTATTTAACAAAACAACTGTGGCCCATTGCAGACAGAGCTCCACAGGGAGCAGTGAGAAGCCACAGGGATGACTTGGGGTTCTATGTCCCCTTACCTTTACTTGGAAGCATGTTGACCGGCTCACTTGGACGTAACCATCTGCCTGACGCCATTCCATGTGCTGGATGGATGCATTGTAAAGACATCTCCTTCCATCCCATCTCCTGCTGCTTGGCGTGCAAAAATCGGGGCCTTAAAAGGGGGAGAAAAAGATGGCAAGGTTGTTTTGGGTTCTTTCCATAATAGCACACAACCTTTCAGAGGTAGCTCTCTTCCTGCTTCCCAAGACAATCAGAATGTGAGCATTTTGTATGTTCTGGAGCATTTACCTGGATTTTGTAAGAAAGAGTAATACAAAATAGCAGCAGAAGACTGGCCTTTGAAGGTGCCCTTGAGTCACACTTGCACCCAGTGACATGTTTGAATGGGAATCACTTTGTGTTTGGAGGTAAACTTCAGAGGGAATTTTTTATTGATCCCATGCCAAGGGGAGTATTAACCTTTTAAATACAAAGCCTTCATATATATATATATATACACACATATATACACACACATATATACACACACACAAAATACAAAAGCTGGCAATTTTGAGAGCCTCACTGTACAAGATGGGGTTGTCTTTTTCTCCCTAGTAATTTTTTAAACATAAATGCTCAGGTTTGAAACTTCAGTATTTCTCTACCCTTCTGTTGCTGCACCTTAGAACTACTAAGAAAGAAACCCTGCCATCTGCAGCATTTCAGTTCTTTAGTTCACCATTTTCAGGGTGTTCTGGTTGCTCTTCCCTTGCTGATGGGCAAAGCACAAGAGGACAGGACAGGGATCTGCCTCCTGCCAGAGGGGCTTGTGGAGACAGGGCTATTGTGGTTGAGCAGGACCTGGGCTTCCTCACTGAGCTGCAGTGCCCAGAGCAAGGCACTTAACAGCACACAGCCTTTGTCCTCATTAGGTTTCAGTGTTAACAGGGCTCACCTGAGCTGCTTTTTTGCTCCACTTCAAGTATCACACAGCATCACTACAAGCACCCAGCACAGTCTAGGGCTGGACCACTTCCACTTGTTTCCCATTTTGGGAGCAATAGCATCCAGATCACGAGAGCTAGCATCAGTTATTAAGTCACCATTTTCAGAGGCTGGCAGGGAGAAGCCGCTGCCCAGGGCAAAGTCAGAGCCCTGCACAGCCAGCAGGATGCTACAGGGCAGCAAACCCAAAGGGACCCATCCCTTCACAGTATGCTAGAGATTGGAAGGGACCTCAAAAGATCATCTAGTCCAATCCCCCTGCCGGAGCAGGAACACCTAGATAATGTTACACAGGAATGGGTCCAGGCGGGTTTTGAATGTCTCCAGGGAAGGAGACTCCACAACCTCCCTGGGCAGCCTGTTCCAGTGTTCCGTCACCCTCACTGAGAAGAAGTTTCTTCTCAAGTTTAAGTGGAACCTCTTGTGTTCCAGTTTGTACCCATTACCCCTTGTCCTATCATTGTTTGCCACTGAGTAGAGCCTGGCTCCGTCCTTGTGACACTCCCCCTTCATATATCTATATACACTAATAAGGTCACCCCTCAGTCTCCTCTTCTCTAAACTATAGAGACCCAGCTCCCTCAGTCTTTCCTCATAAGGGAGATGCTCCACTCCCTTAATCATCTTTGTTGCCCTGCGCTGGACTCTCTCCAGCAGCTCCCTGTCCTTCTTGAACTGAGGGGCCCAGAACTGGACACAATATTCCAGATGCGGTCTCACCAGGGCAGAGTAGAGGGGAAGGAGGACCTCTCTCGACCTACTAACCACCCCCTTCTAATACACCCCAGGATGCCATTGGCCTTCTTAGCCACAAGGGCACAGTGTTGGCTCATGGTCATCCTGTTGTCCACTAGGACCCCCAGGTCCCTCTCCCCTACACTGCTCTCTAACAGGTCATTCCCCAACCTATACTGGAACCTGGGGTTGTTCCTGCCCAGATGCAGGACTCTACACTTTCCCTTGTTATATTTCATCAAGTTATTCCCTGCCCAACTCTCCAGCCTGTCCAGGTCTCGCTGGATGGCAGCACAGCCTTCTGGCATGTCAGCCACTCCTCCCAGCTTAGTGTCATCAGCAAACTTGCTGATAGTACACTCAATTCCCTCATCTAAATCATTGATGAATATATTAAATAATACCGGTCCCAGTACTGGCCCTTGAGGCACTCCACTAGTTACAGGCCTCCAACTAGACTCCGCCCCATAGACTACAACTCTCTGGCTTCTCTCCTTCAGCCAGTTCACAGTCCACCTCACTACCTGATCATCCAGACCACACTTCCCTTGCTTCACCTCCAAACACTACAGGGGTTTGTCTCCTTTGTTTGCAAGGGTTTGGGTTTCTGTGACCAACCCCAGGGCTGGTTGTTCCCAGTCAGAGGAGTGGAACACTTCTGCCTGTTCCCCTGCTTGCCAAAGCTCCCAGTGTGACTCCCGGCAGCTCCTGCTCCCTGCCTGGCCAGCCCAGGCTCCATCCCAGAGCTGTCTGCAGCAGAAGGAAGAAGAAACCACAAACTGGTTTGATGTTGGAGCCAGCCATATTGATTCAACTCTTTCCCATCCCTTTGCCTTCCCAAACTGAGAGCAGCCCAGACCATTTTATCATCTGTTTTCCTAGAGGGAAATACTTATCCTTTCATCTCAGTGCTGTGGTGAAATCCCGAGCTGATGGAAAGACCTCAGTGCTGACCAGTGAGGGAGCTGGTGCTTGAGCATCATTTGGGACCAGCTGAGGGTGACCGAGTCTCCCTCTTGGGGGTTCATCTGCAAAGGAAACAAACCCTTCCCATCAGAAGTCACTTACAGAGTGCAGGATTATGGACTTGGGTGTTTAAATGCTGAGGAGTTCCAGGAATGTCACTTCTTGGGGGGAGGAAAAAGCAGTTTCTGCCCCATCACATGTCCCATGTCACCAGCCAGGCAAGTCCCACACTGGGACAGCTGAGAGGGCACCAGAGACTTAGAAAAAGAAAACAGGACTGGGAATTACTTAATTAGAAACAGTTTTCTCCTTTAATGCTCTGCAATTACTTTGAGGTTAGTAGAATTGTTAGTATTATTAATCACTGGATTTCCAGAGAACTAAAGTTAATAGTACCATAATTGGGGCACACCATCCAGCAGCAACTGCTCAGTGCCAGCAGGCAGCTAATTAGGGCTTCCAGCCCTTCTCTTTAGGCAGATCTTGCTTCTTCGAAGTCTACACCATGGATAACTCAGCTGCAGAGGGTTAAAAGCTGAGGTAAGTGCAGCAGCAGCCACAAATTAGCAAGGCTGAGACTTCCAATGGCTCTGCCCAGGTTTCCAGTCCTGCCCATCACATCTCAGCCACTTACTTGCCTTCAGGTGCCTTTGGATGCATCCCAAGGCAGGCAAGGAAAGGTGCTTTCTGTATGAGGTCCTCCAGCTGGAGCCAGGCCATGGTGATGTTTTGGTCCTGAACAGGCTAGGAGGAAGCTTTTCTGTCCAGGTTTGTTGGTTAATGAGGCTGTTATTGCTCTACCTGCAGAGAGTGAAAGGGGACTTAGATAGTGAAGTACTGAAGGTAAAAGGATAACCACGATAAGGAGTGAAGTGGGGAGGGTGCCAGGATACTAAAGTAAGGGATATCCCAGTCCTTCATTTGAAGAGGGAGCTCCTTCCGGATGTGATAACGCTCACCAAGTCTCTTAGCACCACAGGAGAGCCTCACTAACATACCATACCATCACCCACCACCGACACAGCAGCCCAGCTTGCTATGGAACTGGGATGGAACGTCTCATGGAGTGCTTCAGAACCGAGAACTGAAAGAAAAGATGAAGAATAAAAGAAAGCAGGTACATTCACTAGTCCCAGTCACCATCTCTGGCAACACAGTGAGCTCAGGGTTAAGATGAAGGCTGAGCACTCACAGAACCCAGGATGAATGGGACAGACATGAAAGACTGGTGCAGCAGGAACTGAAGAAGACACGCCACCATTCCAACACCCTCCAGAGCAGCTTGTCCAACTCTATCCTACCCAGTCACACATAAGACACCCTTTTCCTGCTGCTGCCTGCTTTGCAGCCAGCCAAACACTTCAACCCCTTGCAGTCACCCCTGCTGCAGTGTGCCAAGTCCCAGCCTGCTTCCAGGGCCGGTTTATAAACCCTTGGAGCCGCCCCTTTGCCAGCTGCTGGGAATCAGCTCTTCCCAGCAGGCCCATCCCCTCATTGCCCCTGCAATTGTCATCCCATCCCGATGGACCTCCCAGCCCTTGCTGCCCCAGCAGCTTTCACTCTCCCTGGATGCTATAGGCTCTTGCTGGCCATGGCAAACAGAATCTGCCTTCATTCCATGGTAGAAACATCTACACATTGATGCCAGAGTGTATCCAGAAATTGGAGAACACAGGAACATGTTTGCATCCCTACTCGAGAAGGAGATAGTAATTGCAACCTAATTGCATTAGTGCTAACTGCAAATTACCTGCCGGTGGAAAATGAGGAGGTTAAAGCTGACTAAACAATGCAAATTAAAGATGCAACCGGCAGTATGGCCACACATTATGAATAAACCTAGGTTTGGCCTGGACAGAGAAAGCAGGTTTAGGTCTCTTGTGCAGACACGGTGGGACAGTGTCTGCCCTCCCCCACGTGGATGCTGCTGAGTGACCCCCTCAGGTTACACACCTGAAATCCACATTTAGCCCATCCCACAGCCTATTAAGATAATGAAACCCAAATTCCGGTGTGAGTTCAGGTGCCTGGTGCAGGGAGGATCAGCAGCCAAGCCGTGCCATGTGGTTTAACCCTCAGATGCTGCTGCTGAGTCTTCAAGAAAGCAGCCAAGACCTAGATGGATTAGAAAAACACTGAGCAAATCAGGCTTGAACCAGCAGCACATCACGTGTGTAGCAAAAGGCTTTGATGCCAATACTTCATCATTTTAAACCAGGGTTGCAGGCTGCCTGCACAAGGCATTGCCAGTGAGGTGACGCCCTGCTGTATTCGTCCTCCCAATGTCTCAAAGTGCTGCTCAGGCCATTGCCCTCCTTCTCAGGGCAGGTATGTCCATGGGCATTGCCCAGCTTTTAGGCACTGCCCAGTGAAAAGGCGCATTTCCCAGTGTCCAGCCCATTCAATACTGGTCTCTCCTTAGGGAGACAAGACGGAGCAGGGACAGGTCACCCAGAGGCCCCCCAGGCATCACTGGAGATGCCCGTGTGCACCCGCTCTGCCTTTTTCTCTGTTTTCAATATGAAGGAAGGGAGGAATGAAGCCACGTGTTCACGAGGTCAGGGATGGATTCCAGGGAGTTTTGTTTGGGGTTAGCATTAAACATTTCACTGGTGCTTTGTCTCTGTGTGGCTGTGCATTGTTGGTCTTCGTTTTATGCCAGTCGAAGTTATCCCACAGCACTGAAGGTTCATAAACCTCCAGCAAAGCATTTGAACTGCTTTCACAGCTAAATTCATCCTCCCAGCTTAGTTATTTTCCCTTTGCAGAGGGACCATTGGGGAAAGCAAACAATGGTTGTCTTTGAGGTGCAGAGCTCTGTTGAGACCATCTTTATATAGTTGATTACAGTGGGTTTTAAACCCAATCCCAAACTTCACTGGAGAACCCAAGTTCTTCCTGTAGGATTTCCTAAAGCCTCTAAAGGTGGGAATGCTCCAGGAGCGATTTCCCTGGAAAGGTTCCTTTGGTTGGGCTGCAGCTCCAGGGTTGGTGTTCGAACCAGCAGGGACCTGCCTAGTGCATGTTGCAGGAAATATCCCTTCTTGGTTCCTGATCTCCACAGAAAAGCATCATTTAGAAGGAAACCTCCAGCCTGCAGAGAGATGATGTAAAAAGTGGCTGCGCTTCCCAACCAAGGGGTTTGTGGCTAAGTCAGAGCTTCGTTACCAGGGACTGCCTCATCTCCTGTTATTATTTGTCTCATACTTTGGTATTCTTTTGGCTTCTCATCATTTCAGCTCCTCTGAACCTCCCTTACCCTGTTCCTCCAGCTTTGCTGTTCTTGTAAAAAATGCCCAGATTTCCATTTTCCCAGGTTTCCATTTGGGGTTTCCTGTGCAAGCCATGGGCTCCACTCCTGCCCCTGCATCTCAACCCTGGAATCGGTCCCCACCTCCCTTGGGACAGCAGCAGCAGCAACTCAAACCTCATCTTGACTTGCAGCTGTTGGTGCTTCTCTGGGTAAGCACTGAAGTGTTAGGGATTTTGGGCAGCAGCATAAAAGCGGTTCAAGCCAAGCACCAAAGTTTAGCAGCAGCATGGGGGCTTTCAAGGGCATTTCCACCTGCAGCTCAGCACAGCCACTACCTACAGCAAGAAACACAGAGGAACCCGCTGCTGACTTTCCTTGACATCACTGCTTTAAAACCCCTGGTATTTCATGCTTCATAAACATAGAGAATAAGAGGCAAGCTTCATTTATCACCTAAATAGTGCTATCAATGGCGGCTCCATGCTCCAGGCTGGATTCTGGCACTGGTGATGGACACTGCTCTCGGTACAGGCAATAAACAGATCAATAGGACAATGCAGCCCGGGGCGCTGGAGGTGTGATAATGCAACCACAGCTTCAAAACCTTGCTGAGACCCTCACTGAAGACATTTGTGATTCTGAAAACAAGTGGTACCTTGTCAGGTTACATGTAGCTGTGAAATACTGGTCTGAGGAAGGCCTGAAACACGGTGCTGGCCCAGGAGAGCAGCCTGGGGCTCTGCTGGGTGACCAACAAACAGGGAAATCTGAACTGCAATTAACTGACAGAACAATGATGAAAGCAACCCCACAGCCTCCTCTCATCGAGCACAGCAGAACCTGGCAGTGGGAGAGGAGATGGAGTGCCGGAGGATGGACACAGGTTTGTGCCAGTGTCACAAAAGACACTTTGATGCGATGCTGAGATGATGCATTCTGGGAGTTACATCTTTGCAACTTCATCTCTTGTGGAGCATCTTCGCACTTTGCCACCTCTTGACGCAGAGCCCAGAAGCCATTCCTGGGTAGAATGGGCTGCTCGTAGCTCAGGAACAAGCTCAAAAGCATCCCTGGACAAGGCACATGGGCTGTGGCCACGTCACCGGGGCTCAGGCCAGCTTGTCCCTTGTCCCAGTGCCGCCAAATCCAGCCATAAACACTCTTTTCTTTCCTTGTCTGATCCAGCACGACCTGAACTCAGCACCTTTGGTGTCACAGCAGCCTCCTTGCCCCATCGGGCCTGGGCACAACATCTGAGGTGGCTTCCATGGGGCATCACGGCCACTTCCAGCCGCCCCCCGGCCCTCTGCCCGGTGCTGCCCGGCTCGGGCTGTGTTTGTGAGGTTGAGCACACTGATTTCTCAGTAGCCTCTAGATGGCAATCGCTTGCAGCGCTGCTGAGGAGCCTCTCCGAGGCTGCCGACATGGAGCTCACCGGCTGGTAGAGCCGCCGGCTGCATCAGCAGCGGCCGTCTCTGCTGCGCCCTGCCTGGGAGCAAGCAGTGCTCTGAGCCTGATGTTATTTCCCAGCATCCTTTTTTGTGTTGTAACTGCTTGTTCACCCTGCCGGGGGGGGGGGGGTGGCACCTCCCTGGTGCCGCAGCATCTCCCCTGGGTACCCGGCTCCTGGTGCTGGGTATTGGCAGCAAGGAGCAGGAGGGCATCAGCCCACCATCAGCCTCAACATCAGTGTCAGTGTCCAACGTACCTGGAGAGGAAGAATCATTAAATCATCACCCATTTTACCCCTACCTCGCTAGAAGGGGCTTTTCCCATCACAGCTGAAATTCAAAGTGTGTTTAAGTGCCCTCCCCAGCAGGGAAAGCCTTCCGGGATGTCTCACTGCAATGGGTGAGCTTGAGACACTGCAGATTTGCACTGCCCCCCAGCACGCTGCTCACCGCACGCTCTATGTGGGGCTGTGGTGTGCTGCTGGGTCCTGCTGCGGACGAGTGAGCAGCTTCAAGCCAGGGGACAACAAATATCACCTTCCCTCAGGGCTGGGCAGAGCATTCATCACAGCACATCACCAGGAGCAGCGACATGACCGGAGCAATGCCATGTGCATCCCGGGCAGACCCCAGCGATGGACACAGTGACTTGTGTTAAGAAAGGAGCGTGCTTCCAGCCCATGGGACCACTCGCAGCAGCTTCCAGGCACACAATATGGCAAATATTGCCAGTTTCCTCTGATAAAAGATAATCACAGCCTATTTCAGCCTCAGTGGTGGGAGATGGAGAAGAGCCAGTGTCACCTTCCAGCTTTGGTCCTGCATGCTCACACTTACACGCAGCCACTTGTGCTCTCTAATATCAGTCTGTGCATTCTGCAGGTTACTGAGCTGCTGCTGGAGCTGGTGGAAGACAGTGGATTTTCATATGAAGACCTTCCATTTGCTGTAGCTGCTGCATCCTCCCTCCAGCTAAGGACAAGGCTCAGCTCATCCTGCAGCCCCGTTCATCCCACTGACCACCCTCTGCCTTCGCTTTCCCAGGTAACAACTTCCCTTCACATCTGGGTTCAGGATTTTCAAGGGAGGTGCCTGGGCTCTCCCTGCCTCCAGGTGAAGGTGTAGCACTGTCAGTCAGGGTGGGAGCAGCAACAGCCCCGGTGCACATCACCCGGCACAGCTCAGCACAGGAACCAATTACCCCCCAAAGAAAGGGGGATGCTCATGCACAGCGGGTCAGGAGCAGGATGAGCTGCTGGTGTGCTTGTACCATCTCTGGGGGACTGGGATTTCCTGGTGGGACATTTGCCCAGTTCTGGAAGTTCTCTGGTCACCAGGGGCTGAGAGCCATACAAGGGAGCAAGTAGCAAATGATGAACCATTATAGAAAGGCACGAATCACCAGGATAATAAATAATGCAGTAAGAGGTAATTCATTATCTCTATTTACGCTGTGCTGCCTGGTTATTGATTTGGATGTGGTTTCAGTCTAGGCAGCCCTGACTCCTTCAGGGTTTCATCTGTGTTTTTCCATCTTCCCTTTGTTAAAGGCCCCTGTGCTGCAGGTCTGTACAGGACATGCAGCCTCCTGCTCCAGGAACCAGTGCTGTATTTCCCTGGCACAGACCATCCTAAACCAGCACTGGGCAGTGTCAGGGAGAGAGAAAGACTGAACCCTGGGAATAGCATCACGGATGTGGCCGCAGCCCATCCCTCGCTGGTGTGGTGATGTCAGAGATACCAGATGTCTCTGTTACTGCCCAATTTAACGGTGTTTAATGAGGTCACTTCCATAAAGGAGACAATTATTTCCTGGGAGCCGTTTGCTAATGTAATTAAGTCTGCTTTCAAGCCTGGTTCTAGCCTGCTGAGAGCAGGGCTCTTGTGAAACACAAAGCAAGGAAGGACGGGACCAGCGATCACCACCACGATGTCAGTCCGTCCGAAACAGGGGCTTTTTGGTTTCTCTTTCCCATAAACGGGTCAGGTTGGCTACAGTTGGATCCGAGCAGCATCCTCTGCATCAGGAGTTGAGTGTGCCAGTGCTGCTGGGTTGGGCTGGAGCAGGGAGGTTGGAGGTCCCACCAGCTCGGGCTCAGCTGTACCCAGGTACCCATCTCACCTGCGGTACCCCTTAGGGCAGCCAAACTCTTCACTGCTCATCTTCGCTAGCACTTGGTCACCTGTGACTGCAGCTGCTGCTGTGCCCTGGGCTGGGTTTTCATCCTATTTCCCTGCGAAAGCGATCCAAAGGCTGTTCTGGGGATGCACCACGCGCAGTGTCATCTGTAAGTGTAAAAGTTGGGGTTTCATGACTTGTTGTGTCTGTTCTCTCGGAGGCAATGGAGCCTGGAGGAGTTGCTTCACTTCTTTTCTCTCAGAAAATTGGCTGGGTACAGATGGCACTCAGAGCATCTTTACTGAAACAAATAGGAGAGGGCAGGGCGCCCAGAGGCTCCTCTGCCCAAACCTGATGGGCAAAACACAACCGGGAGCATCTGCCAGGGCAGAGCAGCCGTAGCGGCAACAGCTCCATCAGAGACATCGGCTCCAGCCCCCCCTGCCCGAGTGCAGCTTTAATTAAAAAATAAACTGTCAGACACCATAAAAAATTAAAACCTAAATGCCTTTAACATCCATCTGTGAGAGTCTGAGCAAGGCTGATGAGTCAGAGCAGCTGTCGCCCTCGGAAGGCTCCGGGTCCCCATGCAGCAGCCTGGGTCCTGCTGGTGGTACCCGATGTTGTGCCTCCGTGGGGTGGCATGTGGGGAGCATGATCGCCTCCCAGCGTGGCTCTCAGTGAGGAACAGGGAGGCCTGGAGCCCTCCTGCAAGCTCAGCACTGCTTTAAGTGCTTTCGTTTAGTTTTATAGGGATTTTTCAGCTCCCTTTAGACAAAGCAGGTGTTACCCGGTGGTTCTGTGACCACGCAGCAGGGCCAGTACAGGGGGAGATGCTGGAGAGCAAATGGGACAACAGGTAATGGGTGCCAGGACTGGCCCCACTCTGTTTTGGAGGTCACAGTGATGGGGACAGCCAGGCATCTTTTCATCTACCTCCTCTTGCTCTTAGTGCTTTGGTCCTTCCCCACACCAGGAACTGGGGCAGCTTATTGCTGCTCTGCAAGGGGAAAGGTTCAGACGATGACAGCGCTGCATCCGTGCCAGGCCACCACTGCATTATTTAGGCTGAAAAAACAGCCCCATGTCTGCTGGGGACTCTGCCTGGAGCCTCAGTCTCTGCCTTTACAGAGCTTTTCTGCACTCCTGCTGCTGCTGCTGCTCCTCGTGCAGGCAGACATGCCCCCATCCAGCACGCTGGGTTGATAACACTTGCTCATCTTCCAAGTGTGCCGCTGCTCTTGTGTGATTATTCCTGTTAATTACTTCCTTCAGAGCAGAAGCCAGATGCAAAGCTGCCAGCTGTGAGTGCTGCTTGGCTTCTGCCCCTGTATCCGCAGCCACTGCCTTTGGAGAAGCCTCTTGGAGCAGCGGCTCTTGGTGCTGTGCTCACCCAGTGATGCTCCGAAGCCTTCCTGCAGCCCCTTCCAAAATGTTATTCCAAAATATTTCCCTTCCCTGTCACTTTCCTGGATATTTGGGTGTTGGATGTGCAGGGATGTGTTGGTCAGAGCAGAGGATGCAGGAGCAGAGTTTGGTACCGTGGCTGGGTACCAAACCCCATGGCATCTGCCTCAAGATGGGGTGCTCTGCCCCTGGCCACACTGGACACGTTCCTGTGAGAAATGGGAGACAAGGCCCAAGTGTGGCAGCAGAGGTCCCCAGGCTGGTGTTTGGGAAAGGGAAATCCCGCTTCCGAAGGGCCCCTCTGCAGGGCAGGAGGAGGAGATGTTTTTCCTTTCCCCACCACCATCGTTTGAGGATGCACATGAATGGCCACGATGAGGCTCTCTTGCTTTCCATCTGTAGTCAGCTTCACAAAGCCCTTTGCCAATGGTTTACATGGGAATAGTTGTGATTGTGGAGTGAAAAATGTGAATACTCTGCAGTATTCTCTGGAAAGTCGCCATCTCTGTGCACAGCCAAAACGCGCTCACAGTGGGAAGCGAGGATGTGGTGGGAGCGGATCCACCTCCCAGCACAGGCAGAAGGCACTTCGTCTCCTATGGGGAGGAGGGCACTGGGGCTGCTCACCCCAGTGGGCACAGAGCGAGGGACATCTGGGTTTGCGCAGGGGCTGGGATGCTCTTGATGCTCGGGTCCTCCCCTCACGTGCTCAGCCAGGGCAGGGTCCCAACACTGCACAGCACCAGGGATGCTCCATGGGCTGAATCAGCACATCAAAGTCCCCAGCACCATCCAGCTTCAGCACTGGTGAACACACCAAGGGTTTCTGGGCTGGCTCATACCAATATCAGGGTTGAGCATCACACAGCAATCGCTCCTTGGGGCTCCCTGATCTCCAGCGGAGGCACCAACACTGAGCTCCATCAGCACAAATCACCCCTGCACCCCAGGGAGGTGGCTTATGTGGCCTTTGGGAGGAGCTTGTTGACAGACTGTCACTTGGAAGGCTCTCTTTACTCTTTTCTTCATTACAGCGCTTTGCACTACACTTTATAATGCAATCTCTGGGAGCAGTGGTGGAGAGCATGTGTGGACAAACACCTCCCATGGCCACCAGCACTGTTGAGCAGCACACGAGCCCACGGCAGCAGCTGGGCAGAGACACTCCATGGACCTGGATGGCTCTCAATGTCTTTCTCTTCCTGAGTAGGCCCTCCCTGAGCAGGAGAAGGGAAGGGCGAGAGGGGGCAGCTGTGTCTCTGCAGATGCTTGCTCCATCACAGCGCAACATCAATCACCACCGACCAGGGTTCCTGTGAGCCTGCTGCTGCTGCTGCTGAGCTCCCCATCTTATGGTGCCAGGGAGAATCTGAAATAAGAATTTCACTGCTGGTGTTTGGCACGTCCCTCCTGTGATGCTTAATACCCATCTCTCCCTGCAGAATGAGCTTGATGTGTTTCACGAGGCCTCCCCGGGGTTTCATGTTTGAAGGGAGAAGTAATCCCCTTAATTCATTACCGTGACCTTTAGGAGGACCACAAGCCCCAGATGAGATGTATGTACACATGAGGTCTTGCTGCCCTGGGGTAAAGCAAAAACTGAGTGCCACCATGGTACTGGTGAGCTCTGAGAGCCACGATGGACCAGACTGAGGAGGTGAAGATGCTCACACTTCTGCTCCTCAGTCCAACATCCCCAGTGCCAGTTGTGCCAAGGCAGACCCAGGACCAGATGGACACGACAGTTTGATCTGCCCCGACACCAGCAGGACACCGCACTGTCAAAGGGCAATAATCCTTCACAACCATTGAAAACCCAGTTTTCTTGGAGGGTGAGTGACTGCCAGAGGGTTCCTGGCAATTGCTCTGGACACAGGCTGTGCCAGAGAAAAGGAAAGCAAAGCCCAGCTATTCCCAGCCGTCTGCCCTGAGCTCCAGGGGCTGGCTGTCAGTGGGAGCTGGGGTGAGCACGGAGCTGTAAATCCCACCAGCACAAGAGAAAAGCAGCGGATTGGAAGGCGAATTACAAATATAATATTTAAATATAACAGATAAAGCCAAAGTCCATGCGATTTCCCCATAATTTACACAGGCAAACCTCGAGGTTTGCCCATGAGGACAGCCCAGGTTGCAGGCAGTGGCATTACCTCACTCCGTGTCCATCCCTGCAGCCTCTGCTGCTCCCAGATGCATCCCGTGTGGATGCTCCCTCTGCAGCGGTGCTCCCAAGTGAATTGCCATGGAAACAGAGAGCCAAGGCAAACAAAACGTGGCTTTGAGCAGCCACTGAGAGGGTCTTCACAGGGGACAAGCTGCACTCATCCCTTCTGCCTTCAGCCTTCGTCCCAGGGGCTTAAGGCTCCAGAAACAGCAGGGAGAAGGCAAGGAAACCTCATCCCAGAGCTCCCTGGATGTGCTGCAGCCTTCCCTGGGTCACTGAGGGTTAATGATTCCCTATTTCTGTGACCCGGTAGGAGTTTGCAGTGATTTCAGTGTGCACGTCAGAGCGATGCTGCTCTCTCTGCTGCGCTGGTGGGGGACGGCTGCAGGACCGAGATGGGAAATGAAACTCATTAAACCATGAGGTCTCCACTGTGCATCCTCAGGCAGAGATGAGTCCCTGCTAATCTGCCCAGGCTGTTGCACAGGCACAGGCACAGCTCTGTGTGGAGCTGAGATCTGGTCACATTCTCCTTTCCAAGTGAGGCTGGTGCCTGGCTGCAGTCCCCTCTCCCAGCTGCCCACACTGCTCTACCCACCTTGCTGGTGGCTGTGGAAAGCCTGCAATGGGCCAGCTTTCACCAGGCTTGTGGCCAGGAGACAAGGGGATGGGATGGGATTGATGAGATTGGATGGGAAACAAGGTTTCTAAACGATTCTTTAGTAAATCTCTGTGTTCTATTGACCAAAACCTCAGCAGGGTCAAAGAACCCTTCCCACAGGTGTCCAGAAGAGGAGGCTTCCCAAAACATCAGTTTCTATTCAATCAGGAGCTCCTCTGAAGTCTGCCCCTCCTTGTCCATGCTGGCTTTCCAGCTTCTGGCCTCTCCAGACCATTTAGTTGAGCTTCATCACCACCAGAGCTAACCTTGCCTCCTAGGCACTTAGGTATAAATAATCTTTTACTATATTAATTACTTTGCACAGAAGGATAAGACATAAATTATAACCCAATGGGATATAATTGCATGTTCTTAACATGTGTGCTTCATTGCTAATTATCCCCATTCTCCCCAGCAGCTTAAAAAGCAGAAGCATTGAATCGTGTCTTCCAGGGAGTAAAGCTGCTGAGGCAGGAGAGCAAGCCCCTTCTTGCCACCAAAGGGGGATAAAATACTGTGGCAAATACAAAACCAGCCCCTTCTCACCCCGCATTAAATCTGTTGGATGCTGGTGCCTGCAGCTCTCCCATGGGCCAGCGATGCTCACAGCAGCCCTGAGACCTTCCTCCCATCCTCCCTTCCTGAGGCTTCACTCCTGCCTCTTTCCACTGGCAAAGAAACTTCTCTTGGCCTTCTAAATACATATATATATATATATATATATATATATACTGAAAGCTTTTTGACTTAACATCTGCTAGCAGGACTGTAGCTTTCCAGCAAGTACCCTTTGCATCAGGGTGGGTGATCAATGGCTCTGCAGAGCCTGCAGTAAAGGAGACAAAAGTCAGTCGTGGCTATGAATAGCCCCACAATATGACCTGCTATCTATACTTTGTTCACCCCAGGAATTAGCCAGTATAATGCTGTGCTTCACATTCTCCACCTGGGCAACAGCACCAGGCATCACTGTAAGTCTGGTGCCCACCATAGCCCAGGTAACACCAGCAGACTTCTGGTACCAGCAGAGACGGCCTCAGGATGCCAAAGCTATGTTCAGCTCCAGACTCCAAAGCTCAAGAGCTTTCAAGTCCATACTGGTGTTTCTGCTTATAGAAAGTGTCTTGTATCTCAGACCACACTGAGATGGACATGTCACGAGAGGACAAATTCGTATCTGCAGTGGGCAGCATGTCCTGGGCTGCAGGGACCCATGGTAGTGCTCTAGAGCTCAGTGAAGCCTCATTGCATTTACTCAGCTATAATATAAATCAGGATCTTGTCCTCAGGACAGCTTTTCATAGACTTTCGCATCTATTTTCCACACAGCCTCCTTCTGCTTCCCAGAGCATTCATTTTCTATTAGGACAGCCCATAGTCAGCACATCCCCCTCAGCTTGCTGCAGGGCCCGTTGGCTCCAGCCCCTATTTCTAGGCTGGCTCCTTTGCAGCACAAATAACACCTGGAAGCTTTTTTGGGGCAGATTTCCAGCCTCACGACACTTGAAGTCACCGACTGCTCTAGTCTGGTGATGACTTGCAGAGGGCAGAGGCAGAGCTGGCCATGCCCGCGGCAGGGTGCGAGGACCGCTCTGAGCCCTGGTTTCACGGTGCAAAGCGGGGCAGTGCCTAAGGGTTAGGCAGAGATTTGCAGAGAAAGGCAGCAGCCGAGCCCCCATTTCCTTTCCCTGTTCCCATCCCCGCTGCTCTGCAGGGTTCAGTGAGGGGCAGGGGATGAAAGGCAGGGAGAAGCCTGCGGAGTCAGGGCAATGCGCTTCCCGCAGCGCACGTCTGAGCCTCTATCCAGGGACTTTCAAACACCCAGCCCAGATCCCCATGTAAAAATAGTTGCAAGTGTTAATTGCAGGCAGTGTCAGTTCAGGAAGCTCCTACCGAAGCCTCAGCTGAACCTGGGAATGAGCAGATAATGCATGATCCTTGCGCAGCTTGCAGGAAAACAGGGCTTTTGAAGGGGATGAATAGGTGGGAGAACAGGGAACGCGTTGTTTCTGTTCTTTTCACGGCAGGAATACAGTGCATTTGCAAGGTTATCTTCCTCTGAATGGCAGATTTCCCCTCCTCTCATAACTCCTTTATTGGTAACAGCTTTGTCGTGCAGCTTTCCTTGACAGCGCTTATTTTTAAGGACATCTTCCATCACTTATCTGACATATCACAGGGATACTTGGACTGCCCTACGTGGTGTGAGAGGCATTGCCAGCCTCGCTGAGAAACTGCTGCTTTCCGGGGTGGACACTCATCCCCTCCTCGCTGCAGCCCCTGCTCTTGTCAGCAGCACAGCTCTAACCAGCTGGAGAAATTAGCTTCTATTATCAGTCAATCAGAGAAAACATTTTAACAGCTCATAAGATCACCTCTCCGTGCTAACAGCACATCCCTGCTCTGCTGAGCCTGCCTCTAGGAAGCTCGGGGACTCTTTTCCCTCCGATTATCTGGATTTCTCCCAGCTCTCTGTCCTGCACGTGCAGAAATGTAGCTACAAGTGGGCTGATAAGCAGCAATATTTTACACTGCGGATTTTAAGACATGAGTGAAACACACTCATGTTCATAAAGATTTATTTTATGGTGATTTCACGGGCAGAGTGCTGCAGGTGGACCGCAGGAGCAGAAGGTTCCTCCACCCATGGTGCAGTGTGAGGCATCCCTGCCCATGGCAGGGGTTGGAACTGGATGATCTTAAGGCCCTTTCCAACCCAAATCATTTTATGATTGTTCTATGATTATACCCCAGGTGCAGCTTCCCAGGGGGAAACGCTGTCCCAGAGGTGCCTGTGTCCCGCAGGAGGAAGGTGAGCACTGACCCAACAGGGATGTTCATCCTCCTCCTCCTCTGGCAGCAAAAGGGATAAAGCTCCCATGGCCATCGGGGTGGTGGCGGGGTGCCACAGATGACAACCCACAGCGCTCAGCAGCCTCCCCTTCACACGGGGTTCGGAGATGTCTGGGTCTGAGTCTCACTGAGCACATAATTGCCGTTTCAACTAATTATGCCCTGAGTTAGAATAGCTCCCGAGCAGCCTGCAAAGAATTCCATCTTTAGTGCCTGGCTTCCTCATCAGGGATAAGCTGCACAGGTCAGAGCTCACACAAGGCTGCTGGGCGAATATCCCACCGAAGACAGGGCTGCGCATCTCCCAGCTCCGTGAGCCCCACAGCGCTATTGCGGCTGCAGCTACGAACCAGGGGGCTGCAGCCTGATTTTTCAGGGCATTTCTGAGTTTCCTGTCGCATTTTGGTCCTGGTGGCTTCATCCGCACTCAGTGTGTGCCTGGTGTAGCGGCCGCAACCCTCCCTCCCATGCTGCTCACTGCTGGAGGCTGTACCCAGCATCCCGTCCCCTTCGCACGGTAAATGTAAGAGCGTCAGCACTTGTTTAATTTGCCGCTTTGAACATGCATCAAAAAATGGCATCACTTGCCATGGCTGATAAAATCCTCTTTCATCCTGTGATTTTTCTATATCTATTTACTGATAGTTGAGGAGAAAACAAGATAAACAGCAAGTGATGGCCTGTACCATGGCAAACAGCTTCCAGGCAGTAAAGCCGCCGTGCTGCTTTCGCCCTATTAAAAGAAGAAGTCATTAGCATACCTGGATTCATTACAAGTCTAGTAAAAACCTTCAGAGTGAGGGGAAGCTTTGTCATTCAGCTTGCAGGATTGCCTGAGGGAGAGGTTAACTAACGCAGGCGTGCTTTAACTCGATGAAGGTACCTTGTTAGAGGCTGTCTCTGGGGGAGCCCGGGGTGGCTCCGGGGCTCTGTGTGCGCCGGTTTGGGATATTCAGCTCCTTTCTCTTCCTCTTGCTGCAGGGAAGGAGGTTTCTGCGATCATTTCCCCGTGCCCATCTCCCTGCTCACCCCCAAGCACCCGTCCTGCTCCTGCCGACCCGCAGCTCCATCCCTTTGTCTGCCCAACTGGTGATTTATCTTCTGTTCTTCCCCGCACACCAAGAGCCTGCCGGGCTGCCAAGGCTGAGCTTGGTTCCTGCACAGCTTTGGCTTTGTTCAGGGTCTGGCTGTTGGAAGGATGCAGCAGGCGCGCTGCCTGAGCTGACACTGTTTGGGAACACTGTATGGGAATACTGTATGGGAACACTGTTTGGGAACACTGTATGGGAACACTGTATGGGAACACTGTACTGTTTGGGAACACTGTTTGGGAACACTGTTTGGGAACACTGTATGGGAACACTGTTTGGGAACACTGTTTGGGAACACTGTATGGGAACACTGTATGGGAACACTGGGAACGCTGTATGGGAACACTGTTTGGGAACACTGTTTGGGAACACTGTATGGGAACACTGTATGGGAACACTGTCCAGGCAAAACCCAGGCTCCAAGAACCACTATGGAAGCAATGTCTGAGGAGCGTGAGGCCGGCGCTATAGCACTTTATTTGGTGCTTCTGAAAACTAAAGCGGTTCTTATTGTGGTTTCTTCATTCCAAACCATAGTCCCATTAGATGCCTTCACAGCTGTGGAAGCAGGGAATTGAAACTGGTCATTTGGTCACTTGCAGCTAAGCAGAAGCCCCTGCAAAGCCCCAGGCATGCATCGAGCCCTGGGAGGGCTGAGCAGGGTCTATTGCTCTGGCTGCTGCCCGTGGATATGCCATGGCTGCCCATGCATGCCCATGGCATGTAGCAGGAGCTCCTGGTCACCTCCAGCTCTGGGTGCTGCTCCCCTGCTGCTCCCAAGGTGCAGGGTCAGGAGGGGACCCATGAGGTGCTGGAGCCTCCCCTGCTTGGAGTGGATGGTCCTTGCAGCAGGAAAACTGCTGTTCTTTGCCTCTTCCAAAGAAAAAGGAAGATTCATTAGGCTTTGCTAAGGTGTGCTCTGGTTAGGCGATAGCATTGGTTCCTAAAATACATGTGTAGGACAAAGCAACTCATCCCATTAGCACGCAGCTGACATGGAGCCATGCTCACATGGAGACTCGTAATTCCAACCTGGCTATCGATTTCCCAACCAGCCTCGTTTCATCCCTGGCACTGGGGTGGAAGCACCTCCGGGGTGGTGTGGAGCTGGAGGCTGGGATTTCCCATGGCATCACCTGGCTTCCAACAGTCCATGGCTCATCTTTCCTTGTGCACCGGCTGAAATCTGGTCATGCCTGGAAATGGCTGCGGGTATCCTGTCTGCATCCGCAGAGCGTGAGCAGCAGGTTATGGAGGGGATCCTGCCCCTCTGCTGTGCTCTGGGGGGACCCCCCTGCAGCCCTGATCCAGCTCTGGGGCAGCAGCACAAGAGGGACGTGGAGCTGTTGGAGTGAGTCCAGAGGAGGCCATGGAGATGCTGCGAGGGCTGGAGCAGCTCTGCTCTGGAGCCAGGCTGAGAGAGCTGGGCTGGGTCAGCCTGGGGAAGAGAAGGCTCCTGAAGGGGAGACCTGAGAGCAGCTCCAGTGCCTAAAGGGGCTGCAGGAAACCTGGAGAGGGGCTTGGGACAAGGGCCTGTAGGGTCAGGACAAGGGGAATGGCTTTAACCTGCCAGAGGGGAGACTGAGATGAGCTATTGGGAAGTTCTTTAGTCTGAAGGTGGTGAGGCACTGGCACTGGTTGCCCAGAGAAGCTGTGGAGGTGCAGGGAGAATGCCTTCAACTGCACGGAAGCTATGGTTCAAATTGCAAGCTATCATTAAGCCTTCAAGCAGGCAGAAAGGTTTCCCTTGAAAGCAGACAGAACAAAAAACCCGATTTCCCCTAACCAGCAGGGGATGCCTGGGCTGGTGGAGGCACTGGGAGGACTAACCCAGCCAGTGCCAGCGCCAGCACAGCCAGGGCAGAAACCCAGCACCTCCATTCCTCTGCTGCTGCTTCTCATTTCCCCCTGGGAATTGCCTCCCCTTAGAAAACCCCTCGGGACTGAAAGCTTCCTACCCCTTTCTAAGCCATGGTTACTGATTTCTCCTTTTCCCTGGGCAGTGGAGAGCTGTGCAGGGCACACTGCAGGGGCGCTCAGCCACCCGCCACCGCCAGCCAACACCAGCAATGGAAACCTAATGGACGGGAGGAATACTTGCCCTTGAAGCTACTGGTGGGAAACACCAGGGGCAGGGAGCTGCCAGAGCTGCCCAGGGTTTTCTTCATCAACATCACATCCAAACAGGAGGAGACCCCTGGGAACCACAGCTTTCCCCCCTGGTGGGCTCCCTCCTTCCCATGAATTGGATGTGCCAGCCGTGGATCAGCACTTCCATGTCTTTTTGGCACTGCCTGTGTTAGCTGGAGTTATGGGGAGCATTGAGCCATACTTTTTGGGAGTGATGGGGCAAGGATGCAGCCGAGAAACATCCCCCCCTTGCACACAGCCTCCCTGCTCTTGGCCAGCCTCGGACCCCACTCGCCCTCCCTCCCTGGTGCTGGCAGGATTTGCCCTGACCCCTTCTAAGGATAACTTCCCAAAGCACCATCGGGATGCCAGCACCTTCCCAACGCCTTTTAGCAGCTCCTTGGTTCGATCTGGTGCACGAGAGGCGCTGTCATTATACCAGCTGCAGCAGCAGTTGGGGTATGAAGCCAGCGGCTTTCCAAAGGTGCTATTACTGCCCGCTCTCACAGACACCCGTTCCATCCATCTATTGTGCGGGCAGGATTCCTCAGGAGTGAGTTCCATTTAGCTGTGTGTGAGGGTTAATTCATTTTTAATGCTAACAACCTTCTCTTTGTGCCCCATGGCTGTTCATCAAGTTCTGGAGGGATGCAGGAGCCCACCTCCCCACAGCAGCCGCTCAGTGCTCCACGAAGGACGTCTTTCAGCGATTATGTGTGTGGATGTCATTTTCTCTGCTCCATAGCTCTAACCCTGTAATCTAGGGAAAGTGACATTTTCCACTGCACAATATGGGTTAGGCTTTGGTTCTGATGATGTTGCCTTTGCCAATAGATTTTTTTCCCAGTGGCATATGGCACGCACTGTTACATCTGCTCCCATTTCCAAGAGATCCTCTACCCTTTGTTGAATTTTTACAAACGCTATCAGTCTAAATAATCCCAAAGGCTGCTATGGCAACAAAATGGGAATTCAGTTTGTCTCTCTTCCCTTTTACTCCCTCTTTTTTAACCCTGGAGAATAAGGGAGAAGGATGCTGGCTGTGTCTTCCAGTAGCCGACACTGGTGGTGTTGATGCCTTGGGACGGGGTTTGGGTCCTGATCAAAAACCCACATCTGCCAGTGTTGTCCTACATGCAGGAAAGAGCAGAGCAAAACACTCAATGACCTCTTTATATGGGTTGCATCACTCTGGTTTTGAAGCTGGATGTGACCTTTTTAGCACTGGACATGCCTGAGTGGGTAAATGAGAAGCTGCTCATTGCTGGCTGCAGGCAAATCCCTTTATCCCACCCAAGCATCCCGCACCATCCCACCGCAGGAGGGCACAGGGAGCACTTGGGCCGCTGGAGGAGCAGCTTCCACCTATTGGGGGAACATCTGAATTTGTGCAGATACAATAACTTCTCTAAAAGAATCCATCAGAAACCCCTGAGACTGAAGCCCCTTTGGACAGCTTTCCCCCTCCTGCTGCCCCAGATTGCCTGCTAACCAAGCCTTCCTCTGTTGGCAGCATTGCCCTCACAGCCTTCCTATCTGTTTTGATCGTCTTTATCCCCATCCCTCTGCTGCTTCCAGGGGAAGGCAGCTAAGTTGCTTTCTCTATCAACAGCAATGGGAGTGTGGTCCTTCACCTGATCCTGCAGGACTGAAGGCAGGTATGTCACACAAAAACCTGTTCCAGCAGTTCGAGTGCGGAGCTGGTCTGTGTTACCTAGAGATAAAAACAAAGCCACAATTCCAGCTGGAATCAGGCAGCAGCTCATGGAGGAAAGAAACCAGCGAGGTGCAGAACAGAGAAGGTCAAGGCTGCCTTCATTCATTAAAGGCTCCATCCAAGTCGTGGCCTCCCAGGACCTCAGACACACACATTCCCTTAATTTCTGCTAGGAAAAGCAGCCAGAGCTGCAGTCTGCCGTTAGCCAGGCCCTGGGTTTGAGCAGTCAGCGCGGGATTGGGTTTTTAAGGAGAGCCCTAATGCTGCGTCCCAAACACAGCATTTGAGAGTTTGGCCTTACCTGGGGGACACTAAACCCTTCGGAAACCCCACTGTGAAATTAAACCCCACACCCATCACTGGGTAAGGGCATAAAAGACCAGATAACAAAGTGACTAAAATGATTTATCAAGACTTTATCAAGACCTGCATTAACCTGCACTTATCTCACCCTCACTGCACACGTACCCAGGGAAACAAAGGGAGGAGGATGTACAAGGCTTCTGGGTTAAATGTTACCACTGGTGCCAATAATGGCTATTTTTAAATCTACATTTGCATTTCTCATTAACACAGAGAAATGAGCCTGGGACAATGATAAGCCTTGCCTTTGCTGGGAGCTGCGTGCAGCAGTGGCACTGCACACCCGAAGCAGCCCTGCTTCATCCCCCGCTCTGTTCATTTTGTCAGCAAAGCTCCACAAGATGCTTAGCTAAACCTGGTGGACCTTGTACTGATCGCATCCCATCCTCCTAGGGTAGAGCCATGCTTCAGGATGAAGGCTCACCAAGAAAAACAACATAAACCCCTTGGCCATTCCTGGCAGGAGAGCTCCCCAAGGTTCCCACTCATCCCATGGACATGGGTGAGCCTGCAGGGTCTTATAGGAGTGTCCCGCAGCTTCTAACTCACCACCACAGGAATTCATCCACTGAAGCAGCTGATTTAGTGAGTGAAGCAAAACCAGGGAGTGGTTTGCTCACAAAGGGCTGAGTCTGGAGAAGATGAAAACCATTTTGGTAATCAGGAGCAGACAAACACGTCTGCGCACGCAGTGTGAGCAGGAAGGACACTGCGCCGCAACCCAGTGCTCTCACCTGGGCTTTGTTTTCTTGGGATAAAGGAGAGACCCCGATGGGCAGCGCAGGCACGGCCACTGTCAGGGAAGTACCTGAGGGGTTCCCAGGGGCTGCTGTGTCCTGTCCCACTCCCGTGTGTCCCCACGCATGCTCCAGTGAGGAAATCCCTCTCTGTCACAGCTACAGAGCAGAGCCCAGGATCTATTTCCTTATGTTCTGGTAACAGACTCCCTGGAGCAGGGGGGTGCTTGTGCTGGGTACCCGGGTACTGCTGGTAACGGCTCGGAATGAAATTTGTTGGCAAACCATTTCAATTGCCAGCACTTTCAAGCTCCAGCTGTCCTGCTTTGGCAGCCAGGGATGTCGAGCTGCTTTTCCCTAGCGCAGCCCCTCCATCCAGGCCCCGGCCAAGGGTTTGCAAGAGGTTTGTGTTCTCCTGCTACCAGGCACTAAATGTTTCTGATCCGCTTTGAAACACGCACGCTGCTCCGGAGAGCCCTCAGCCGTAAGGAATCTGCCAGACTGCCCAATTACAGAGATACTAAGTTAATAAATATCGCCTATAAAATCAGACACGAGGCACTGCAGTTTCATTAAGATCTAAACGGCGTAGTCTGGTTTATTGCTGTCCTTTATAAATTATCCGCCCAACCCTCTTGGTTAGGTCTGTAGCTAAAGACAGCCCCTATCCAAATTTATTGCATTTCACATATCTAAGACACTCCGTATAGACTGAATCATTACAATTTATTTCTCAGAGCTGCAGTGTGTTCTAGGGAGCAAGGGAAGCGAGCCTGTGGCCATGAGTGGGAGAAAAGCTGGTGGAAATGGGGCAGGAGCTTGTGGCTCAGGTCAGTACCTGCCCCTGTGCATGGTATGTCTTGTGACAGTGCCTGGAGAAATGGTACTGCCTCCTGATGTGCCAGAGGATGCCAAAGGCAGCGAGGATGCTCTTGAAATACCCTCAGGAGAGTGGTAGTTTCTAGTATATTCTGTATGCATGAACACACACCCCTATATGTGTATATACATGGATGTATACGGGTCCTGGGTAAGAGCACGTCTGCCATGAGCTACCCTATGAGAGCAGATCCGGCCATGGACAGAGGGAACAGAACCCCCCAGCACACAGACCAGCACCTTCAAGGGCTTCACAGAGTGGGGGATGTTTTGGGTAAGCAGCCTGCAGCGCCAGGCACAGTGAGGAGTGATGGGGGTCCGGGGAGTTCCATGTGTGGGGCAGGACAGACACGAAGGTAGGGCACAGGTCCCAGCCGTCATCGCAAGGGACCACCACAGAAACCTCACACGTGAGAAATGTTTGTGCATTTCTGAAGGTGTTGGTGAATTAATTATTCAGAGCAAAATCATCAGGGTGAGAACCAGTGTTTGTTCATCTCACACAACTGAGAACTGCATTAGCTAGGAGAAAAGGATTCATATGAGTAGTTTTGTGCCATGGCCAACATTTGCACACTGCGTGTGAGTGGGGTTGGTGCATTGTGGACCATCAGGGCGCGTGTTGGTAGCACCTTCACCTCGTGGGGCTCCGCTCTGCCGCTCTCCATCACTGTACACTGCCTTAACCCATTCCTGGAGGACTCAGGGGGTTTCAGTGGCACTACTCAGGCCACGATGTACCTCCTTGAGCGTGGGCTGCAGCGTGCTCTCAGCCCACTGCTGCAGGCTGTGTGCCTCTAGGAAGTGCTCCCAGCCACTTCTGTCCCAGGGATTAATGACACAGCTTAAAAACAAGCCACCACCTCCAGACAACTTTTAAAGCCATTATAAAGATGTGGAGAAACCTGAAGCTTGGCAGCGTTGCCTGCTAGCACCTCACCCCACCGTGCATCTCTGCAGTTGCTAAATGCTGCTTTCTCCCTCTGTTTGGGGCAGAGAACTGCCTGCGTCAGGCCAGACCCATGGCTTGCTGCTGCTATAAACGTTTTACAACCTCTTGTAGGAGATTCTGCATACCCCGACCCTTTCCCACACTGCAACCTGCCCAGGCAGGAGCAGACTGGGCAGCCAGAGCCCCTCTTGCAGCCAAATGCCACCATAGATAAGGAGCAGCACTAAAACCCGCTGAGGCTTTAGCAGATGTGAGTGCAGCACCTTTTCTCCCCAGGCCAAACCTTTCCACACGTGAGCAGAGACATGGGGCTGCGGTGAGGAGGAGTGAGCTCCACTACATCCCACTGCATCCCAACCTCCCTGCCTCAAAACAGTTTTCAGCTTGTGGCTTGAGAACAGGAGTCCCCTTGGAAATCCCAGCGTGAGCAGGGTTTGTCTTTGAAGGCACACATTGCTCAACAGATTGCACTCGCTTCCCTGGGAAGTTTCCACCATGACGCTGGCCAAAGAAAGGGCTGTGTGCTTTACACCTGCTTTCACCCAGCCTCTGCCCAGGGCCAATCTGTCACCAAGCTGCCGCAGGTTTGTGAATGAAACCTCATTACCTGGGGCATCATTGACCGCCCGCATCATCCCCAGAGCATCCTGTCCTGCACACACCAAGTGCGGCAAAGACACGGGCAGGAGCGTGTAAGATCTTAGGGTATTTCCCAGAGTAAAACAGGCACTTTTGGGGCAGCAGAAAACGTGTTTCCGGATACGTGATTACGTCTGCAATCTGTACGTAACGGAGATCTTTTCTCCCTCTGGTGACTCCCAGGCTGCTCTCTACTGATTCATTCCTCTCAGCTGCAGAGGACTGAATGGCTCTCACTGCTGGCCCCTGCCACAGGCGGATAAGCTCCACCCAGAAGGGATGGCAATTCATCACTGCTGGCACCAAAAAGCAGTTTTCTGGGAGGTTACAGTGCAGTCTAATCACAGGCCTCCTCCCCACCACAAGGTGCAGCTGATGGGCATAGATGTGGCAGCAGAGCTCCTGATTGCACCGGGGTTTTGCAATCAACTCCTCACAGGGGTACTTTTTAGTGGGATTTGGGATGAGCTTGCACTTGGTATGAGCTGGGAGTGACAGGGTCGGGGTCCTCCTTCGCCAGTGACACCCAGAGGGGTGCTAGAGGGGCTTTGGAAAGAAATGTGACTCCCCAGAGGCCTCCTCAGTATTTTTATCCATGTTTTCTTCGGGACTTGGGTCGCAAAGGTCCACCGTGCACATCAGTGCTCAAATCCATAGTCCCACAGGTTGGAGAGACGCCGTGCGGGGCTCTGCCTGATTCCCTCCATTCACATTCTGCCTCCCTCGGCCAAATTTTCACTCATCACGAGATCCAAAAATATAACTGTCCTACTGTGAACTTGTGCATAACATGTTTGACAAGCTGCTTGCCATGTGCAGAAGCCAGGCTGATAACACTGAGTCCCTACAAGGGCAGAATCAATTGGGTTCTCACAGCCCCGTGCAAGCTCTGAGTCACCCACCAGCCTCTGGAGCTGCTTGGGATCCCACTTAACCACTTGCTTGTCCCCACAGCAGCAGCAAGGGGGAAGATCCCCGGGTAGCACTGACGTAAATAGGGATTTGAGATGCCACACTGTATCAGTGCTGTGGGGTGTCCCATGCTGTTGCCAATAACGTGGGAGCAGGAGATGGAGGATGAGAAAGGTCCGTGCTGCGTAGGTGAGAACCCTCGTGTTAAGCACCAGCCTCATCTCTCACCGCGACACCCGAATCATCATGTTGGAATAAACTGATTTCCCCCTGCCCAGCTCTCCATGCTGCTCACCCTTCCCTGAAGAAACCTGTGTTTTAACATGCACGGGCCAGTTGCATGTACTGGCATGCAGAGCTCATCCTCAGCCCCTCCATATAGAGCAAATCTGGATTTGCCTCTACGTTGTTGCAGGGTGCTGGCGTTGGGAATCTGGCTGATGTATGGGTTAACAGCAGCCTCTTATCTTGAGGGACTTCCCATTTTTAAGGATTAATACTAAAAAAAAGTGAAAGAAAATAAAGAGAAAGAGCCATTTTGAGCTCAGGGCTGGATGCCAGTGAGAAGGGAGTTTATTCTCTGCCTGCAACACTGAAGCACAGGGGGGGAAAGCAGCGACTGCTGCCTTGGCTCAGCTACACACCAGCTGTGTGTGGGCACCAAGACCACAAACGATGCTCTGCAGCTGTGGGGACAGCCGGAGAGATGCTCTGTGTGAGAGAACAGGGTAAAAAGAAAGCTTTTAAGATTGAGAGATGATCATCCATACGGCGCCTGGAGAGCAAGTGTCTGGTATCAGGAGCAGCAGGCAGAGGTGGTTCACAATTGTCACCTGAAGAGAGGCTGCCTCTCACTCTTGGATCCCATCGGCTTTAACTCCTCTTCTCCCTTTGATTTTCCTGGTGTGAGCTTTGAATGGCCTCCTCTGTGCCTCCTTGATCCTAGTCTGGAAGGCAGTTGCTGTGTGATAACTCGTCTGATTGCACTTCTTTTGCTCAGTTTAGCCTCTTTTCATCACCTCCTAGGGTTTTTTCCTTTTTGCATCTGTTTTCTGATGGTGTGGTCATGCAGGTATCATCATGGGTAGCACCCCTAGGGATGAGCCTGCTCATGAACCCAGGAAGGGAGCTGGGCTCTATGTCAAGCTGGGGACACTCAGACAAGAGGACAGCCTGGTCCATTGGGTTTGTGCTGATAAAATCAGAGGTAACTTCAAATACAAAAGCACTGGCAAAGGAGTTAGTGAGCATCCGTCCTTCCCCAGCACCACCACAGTCAGATACCACCCTTCACATAACTACCCAACAGCTCCAAGCCATAAATCCTACCATAACCGTCCTGTCCGTATATAGAGGAGTATAGGCACATACACAGGTGTCATTCCCCGCTGCAGCAATGCCTGTACAAGCAGAAGCCCTAAATACCATCCCCGAGATGTATCCCAGCCTCAGGAGACACGGCTGAAAGAAGGAAAAAACAGATAGGAAAACAGTGATAAATATAAATCGTGTTTTTTTCCCTGAACCATCGTGTTCCTGTCCGTGTGACTCGGAAGGCTTTCATTTCTTGTCTCTGATTTTCCCCTTTCCCAGTAAGCAGAAAGGTCAGGGAGTGATTTCTGTCACAGCAATTCCAAGGGGGAAATTTGCTGAAGGAATTTTTCAAAGATGAAAATACAAAAGGAGTGCTTTGCTTATAGATACACACAGAGATGCCTGGCAATAGGAAAATCACCATCAAGCAAACAACTTTCTGAGAAGCTTATTTTAAGAACATTTGACAGCAGTAATGGCGAGTTCTTCTGTGTTTTCACAGCGGACGAGGAGGGGAGGATGGGGCAGAGGGAAGCCTGCTTGTTTGGCTTGGGAATTTTGGGAAAGAGGGAACCTTTGCATAACTCAGACAGTGAGGATGAAAAGTGATGGATTTCTTGGTAAAGTGCTAATAAGAACAAAGAGGTTTATCAGTGCTATGCTCTCTGTGTCTTGAGGACCTTCCCGTATTTCAGCCACATTCCTGAGCCTGTGCAAAACCAAACTGATGGGAGAGAGCAGAAGTGAAGCACCCATGGGTTTATGCTGTTGGGTTGGGAAAAGGATGGGAATGGGCTCCAGGCCAGGGGAAGCTTTGCTGGCTTTTGTGCTGGGCAGCTTCCGATGGGATAAACATGAGCCACGACCAGCTTAAAAGCAGATTTCCAACTTGTTTAATTGCTCAGTGATGGTGAAGACTGTCTGAACAGTCAACAGGGCAAGATTAGGCTCTGTCCTGCCCCTGGGGTTAAGGGCTAGGGAGTTGGATGGGGATCTCCTGACCTGGGCTTGCTGGGATGCGCAGAGGTTCTTCCCCATCCAGGGGGGATGCTCACACCACTCCCTCCCATCTTTGGGACCTGCCTGACCCCAGGCCATTTTTAAAGTGGTTTAAATGTTGCTGTTTAATCTAAAGCCCCTGCTGCAGGGCTGACACGATGTAGTGGTGCAAGAGTAATTACAGCTTATAAATAACATTCCCGTGGAGGCATTCAGTTTAGGTCCATTTTTCACACAAACTTATGGAAAAGGTCTCGTTGAATCCATATCTGGATGGAAGTGGGGCTGGATCTCTGCAAACAGTGATGAGGTACAATTAATAATAGCTCATAACTTGCTGTGCCTGCGTGCATAGGCTTCTCAGTAAAGATCTGCTTGTAGATAAGATGGAGAGTTTAGGAAGCAGCACAATTAATAACCCACTACATTATTGCCTACCCATCCTTCCTGCCAGCCTGCAGCAGACACCAATAGATGACAATTACCAGGGAAAATGACATGGAAATATGCTTCCAGCATTGCTCATAAAGTACTAATGTGCCTTTAGAAGTTATTTAGCATGAGGTGGGGCTGGGAAGCATATGGCTCCTGATGGAACAGCGTTGCTTGTCCTCTGAGCCTGTCTTACCATGATGCATGGTTGCCTGCTTGATCCTGATGTTAAAGCAGGACCAGGGCATGGATGTCTGCTGTGCTTCATGTGTTGGGAAGTCACAATATAGATTGGTTATCCTGCCTTGGCCAGGGTTTGGACTAGGTGACCTCCAGAGGTCTCTTTCAACCCTTAACCATTCTGTGATTCTGTGATTATCCCTAATTTTGGGTCCAGTTTAGGGGATTATTTCAGTCAATCTCCCGCCAGTTTCTAGCAGGTACGAATATGGTTTTGCCTTGGGTTTTCCGTAAGTAATGCTTAAATTTTGGGCTACTGTTAATCAATAGAAATGAGGCCAGGTTTCAAGGTAATTAAGCCCCTAATTAAGCACCTGAGCACCTCTGCAGTCCACCCCAGGTTGTGCAGAGGGGCTGCTTACAAAGCCCATGGATGCATCAGACACAGCCTGAGGGGGAATGCTTTCTTCGAAGGACAGGCTTCCTCTGCTCAATAAGGCAACCTGGTTGTTTCATACATCTGGTGGGAATATTTAGGCTTTTAGACACTACACAAGTTGTTTTCAGAGGAAAGAGTCCATGAAGCCCCAAAATGCGGGCTTCTTCCTCTGAGAGCTTTCCAAGTTCCCGAAACTCAATGCCCACAGTAACTTGCCCAACACCAGTGTCAGGTTTAACCTCGTTGTTTGCCCTTTTCCCATTGCATATTTACGTGGCGTGCGGCTCACAACATCCTCCTCCTTTTCCCCCACCCCACTGGCAACAGCAAACCCTTTCCCAGGGCTGTGATTTGGAAGTAACGCTCGTCAAGAGACTGAAGAACAGCGGGAGCAAATTGGTGCCGTTCTCCCAGCAGGGTGGAAGAGAGCGGAGAGCGGCGGGGGCTGCGTGGAAGGATGGATGAGGGGTGAGGAGTGCCAGCCGCTCCTGCGAGAGCTGCAACTCAGTACTGCAAATCACAGGCGTTTTCTATGGGGCGGTTTGTGACACCTCCGTCGCAGTGCGCTCCGCAGCGCACCGAGCGGCAGGGAAAGGCTGCAGGCTCCGGTGCTTGCCTGCTCCATCACACCTTCTCCTGATCCAGAGTCGTGCCTAGGAATATCTTGGCAGCTCACAGGAGAGCTAAGCCTCCTCTGTCATGTTGATTTCCAGGCAGCTTAGTCCCAGCTCGTCCTAAAGAGTCTGATATCTCCAGGAGAAAATTCCTGCAGGAGTAAGTGTTTGTGATGCACTTGTGTTGTAACTGCCAGAAAAACGGGTCAAAGAGCTTCTCTCCTGAGCAGATCGAGCCCTGACACCACAAAAGGTGTTTTCCAGCAGTGCTGGTGAAGGGCTTGGTCCCCAGTCAAACACATCCAACATCACCCAGCGAGGGCTGAGAGCATCGTGAGAGCTGCCTCTGTCTGTGGCCGCTATAGGGGGGGCACGTCCATGTCAATAGCTTCTATTGCAGGTGCAGTTACCAGCTGTATGCAAAGCATTCTCTTTGCAAAGAAGCATTTTGTTTTAGCTGCAGGTATGAGTAAGAGCATTGATGTGATTGTCTGCGATGCAAGACATCAAACAAGGAGGCAGTGAGCGTTAATGAGACCCGGGCAAGAAGCAAAATGTGATTTTGAGGGATGAGGCTCCAGGGGATGCTGGGTTTTCTGATACAAAACACTTGCCTATGCACAGAAGTAAAGCCTGAACCTGTGCAGCCCTGCCTGCTGGGGAAGAGACGGGCAAATGAAAGTAAAAGCTTGCTCTGATTTCATTAGGGAGGGAAAAAGGAGAAGGGAGCAAGGACCCAACCACCAGGCACTGGTGGAGGTGCTGGGGTTCATCTCAGGAAGCAGAAAACAAACTTTTTTGCTGACGCACACAGATATCAAAGCCAGTCCTGGGGCACAGGCAAGACTGGTGGCAGGCCAAAGGTTTCCTTCCCTTCAACACCCCATTTTCATGATGCAGATTTTGCATTTTGGCACTTAGCAGCGATCCATGGATTTGTCTCAGTCACCTCCCCCCTCTCAGCCCTAATGAGCTCGAAGCAGTCGGTGAACAGCACTGGTTCTTTAATTTGCTAAGAAGTGTATGAGAAGAACAGATATTTGTTCTTGGCAGGCTGCTCCAGTCAGTTCAGCATTTAAAGGGATCGTCTTCAGCACAGTTATCGTTTACCAGAGTGCTGTGGTGCTGCTCTGAGCCCATTTGAACGCCTTCCTTGGCTTTCTGGGGTTTTCCCCTATTAAAGTCTCATCCTAGCATTTCCCAGAACAACTCTCTCCCCTTGGCCAGGTTTTCTTCAGCCCCAACCTTTTGGCTTCAGCTGGGACCCAAGACCACGCTCAGGTCTTCTTATAGACACCATATATAAATCTTCATATATACCAATACCTTGAACGCGGCCACACACAAAGGCTGGAGGCAACAGGAGGGGCCTCTTTCCTCACTCAGTTTGTTCATCTTGGAGAGGGGATGTCCTATCACTGTGGGAGAAGAGCCACTGCCAACAGGCACCTCTGGAGCAGGGGATAGTCCCCCGGAGATCACCCCTTTTTCCATGCTAGCATCATGTAGGGACTCCCACACCACGTCTCTGCTTTGGCTCATGATTCCCTAAGCCCCATGAGGCTGTTAAGCAGTATCCTTGTGCTGGCTGGGGCATCAGCTTCTGTTTAACTGTTTTCTGTTAATGGCCTGTTGCTGCGGGCAGAAAAACTCCCTGAAGTCATCTGGGTTTGAAATGCTTTGAAATTCCAATGGGAAATGCAGCACGTGCTTTTGCGCGAGCTTTAGGTGTGCGATTTAGCGCACGTTTTCCTGCACCCTTTTTGTGCACATTTAGTGCACACACTCTTATGAAAAGGGGTGCTGGGGTACCAGGCAGTGCAGGGGGAGGATGAGCTTGGCAGAGGCCTCTGGAAATGGGAGAGGGGCATCCCGGGTGACTGAGCCCTCCCGTGCCTGCTTCTATTGGGTTTCGCTTTAAAGTGATTCTGGTGGCAAGACAAAGCTGAAGGCTGATGAGGGACCACAGTGGCTGTCGCTGGTGCCACCGGATTTACACGGGGAAAAGGGTGGTTGAACTCCTAGGGCTGGGACACCCTGTTGCAAGATGCAAATGCCCCATGGGCTGGTGGGGTGGCACCGGGGCTCATCTCAGAGCAACCAAATCCCAGCACTAAGCCACGGTATCCTTTAACCTGTCAGAAACCCAGCCAGGAAGCAAGGGTTGGGCATCCATCTCCTTTGACAGGGTTATACAAGAGTCACAGCTCTGCGCTTCAGTGCAGAGAAACAGCAAGTGAAAAGTGTTGGTCGGTACTTAAATAGAGGGGAGGGGGAGAAGGAACCGTCCAGGAGGAGATGACACTTAACATACTTGTCACTCAGCAGTTATTGACAAGACAAATTTGTTCCTAAATGCTGCGATAAAACGATTCCCAGAATAGTGCAGCTGTATGATTACATGTAATAATTATATCTTATTTATTAGTTTTCATGTATATGCATATATATGTGTGTGTGTGTGTGTGTGTGTGTGTGTAATGTTAAATACTGCTGAAGTAGGAAGGCAAAGCACCTAGAAACCTTGAAACCCATCTTCAGGCCCCAGTTTTGCTGCTGTCCTCATCAGGAACAAGATGTGGCTCTAAAGAACACAGGCTGCAGCGCTGCTCCTCACCAGATCTCCGAGTGCTTTTACAAACGCCAACACATCTGTCCTTAGAAATTGTCTCACAGAGCAAGGTGGGTATTTTCTATTATCAACGTGTGGGCATGGGAGATATTACCTGTTACAAGCCCCTGGACTAATTTTCTACGACTTGTCGAGTGACCGTGGGGTTCGAGTCTCCATAAAAACATCTGTCATCTTATCGATGTTTACCCGTGATAAAAGGCATTGGTGATAGATGCCTCACGGGCCTCATTTCTCCTGCCAAACTGATTAAAATAGTACTGGGGGGAGAAAAAAGGAGAAAACAAGAAGAAGCTTTTGCTGTTCTTCTCTGAACAATTTAATCTTACACAGCTGTCACCATGTGAACCGTCCCCCAGGCTTGTTTTGGGCACCTGAACTCTTCTGCTTCCCTTCTGACCTCTCATTTTTGATAGTGTCTCCTTAGAGAGCCCTCTTGTTTGTGTAGTGCTAGTGCAGCTTTAGAAGGAAGTGATGTGCCAGCTATTGATACCAAATCACTGTTTGTTCCAGGAAAAATACATCTCTTCCATCACGACGGTGGATACACAGGCTATTGCAGAATTGGGTGGCTCGGATACGTGGGGCTGAGTGGGTTGGAAACTGGAATCAAAGCCTGATCTAGTTTAATGATGCTTTGGTCCCTTCGAAGCAGAGGGCAGGTTGGGCTGCCAAACACCACAGCCAGATCAGCAGATAAGCCGTGCCCTGCTGTGCCATGCCAGGGGTGTTTATTCTGTCCAACTTGCACACCCACATGGAGGAGAACCTTGAAGTTCTTTGCAAGGAATGGACCTATGGAGGCTCCCAGTGACTCTGCAGAGCCCCCCAGGCCTCAACTTGGATGCTTAAAATCATGAAGTACAAAATCCCCATAGATATGTAATGCCTATGCATACATAAGGAAACAGATATTCCACTAAGAAAAAAACCTCTGAATAATAGTAGTCTCATAGTGAGAAAATAAGTCATTTGACCAAGATTCTCAGACTCACTACAGGACTAAACTGTTAAAACAAAATTAAAACAAAAGAAAGAAAACCAGATGAAATGAGAGTCTTGAGCATTTGGGTTTTTTCCCCAACCCTTAATAAACGATACCTCAAAATAAATGACATAAAACTTCATGACTTATTGCTCTCTAAAACATCACTGTTAGTGCTGCCTCCTGGGAGCAAACATGGCAATGTCATTCATCCTAAAGGCCTGGTGTAAACGCCGTCTCTTTCCAACTCTTTCTTTGCAGGTTGACAATAATTTCTGCACCCAACATGTATTTGAGTCCCACTTGAAGAAGAGTGAAAAGTACCTCCTGCTTTATGGGTGTCAGATGCTCTGCTGGTGATCTGGGCTGAAAGAAAGAATATTTAGCTCTGAAGAAAAATGAAATCCTCTTCACCGTGTCCCACAGTAGTTTCTTTTACAGAAATCACGGTCCTGCCGCTTGTAATTTAGAGTCTCTTCCAGGCCTAGCACAAAGCAATGAAAAATAAGGTGTGCTGAAGCCTGCCCAATGCCTTGAGAAAATATACCTTACATTAATCAGGGGCACTTCGTCTCGTGGGCAGTGTGCTCATTAATCCCCAGCTCTCAGGAGACAGAGGCAGGGGAAGGCAGCTCTTGGGAGAAGGAGTGCTGGGACCATTGCTGGTGAGGAGCTTTGGCTGTGCCTCACTGCCACGGCACAGGGCAAACCCCTCTGCCCTCCCTGGGATGCTGTGCCATGATGCTGCGCTGCGATTCCCCATCTCCCAGAGCCTGGTTTGGAAGAGCGGCTCCTTTGGTAGCAGCCAAGTGTGAGTGACTTGGAGCTTAGGGCACGCACAGTGGTAAAAATCCTTCTCTTTTCCCCTTTTTCCCTGGAAAACTGCAGGTCTGAGGCCGTACTGTGGGGCTCCAACATGAGGCCATTGTCCTCCCCGCTGCATCTCCCAGGTCTCAGCTGGAGCTGGGCTTCTTTTCCTTTCCCAACAGGGAAGCATTCACTTCCCAGATAGTGCTGGGCAGGTGGAAAGCTCTGGAAGCATTGGACAAGGGCCCTGGGGTGTGAAGCCCGGGAGCTTCAATAGAGGAGAGCAAAAGAAGGACGAAGAACCCCAGCTACAGAGCACATTGTGAGCACGGTGTGGCTCAGGGCTCCACCAAGCACCTACAAATGTCAACAGGAATTTTATCTTTAATATGTTCAAAGCCAGGGCCGTTGCAAAGCCTTTTCATTACACGAGTTGTCTCTGAATTCACCCTGTCAGCCCTGAAAGGGATGCTTCCAGCACAGGGCACGCTCAGAGAAACAAGAAGCCTTGCAGTGATTGATGGAAACATGGAAATATTTGGAAGCATTAACAGTAGGGGCAGGCTGGAATGAAAACTCGGAAAAGTGGAGGTCCTGCTCAGTAAGGGAAGCAGAACTGGCTTATCAGGAGGTCCTACAATGGAGTTGGGTTGGTAACACTGCCCCGAGCCTCCACTTTTCAAACTAACAGTAGGGTTTCTCACTAGGATTTCTGGCAGAGCTTCTGTCTTGGAGCCAAGCAAACCCTTACAGAAATCCTGCTGGGAATGGTAGGGCCTGGGCTCCTTCTGCTGTGCGAGACCAGCCCCAGGGTTGTGCTTGGAGCTGAAGGACTCAAGTGTGGCCCTGGCCACATTCTCAGTGTGACCCTAAAAAGGTCCTTGAGGAATGAGAACAATCCGGTGGCCTTCCTACTTCTCTCCCCCTGCTGCTTGAGCATAGAAGCTTATCCTACAGTTTGGCAACAGTTTATTGTATAGCATAGTATATACAGGCAGGTAAAACTGCCTTTCCCGTGGAGCAGAAGATAATGTAAAAGCACTGTAGCCTGTGACAGATTATGGACAAGGCAAAATCTCTCATGTGGCTCAGGAAGACAGTTCCTCACTAATTCCCTCCAGGAGCCAGTTTATCGTACACCAATGGGTAAGAAATGAAATCCAGTCCAGAAAAATTGGGAGCTTTTGAAGACCAAATGAAGCACAAAAGCTAAGCTCTGCTCTGCTGCCCCCACTGCTGCAGTTCAGATCCATTTGTGTCTGGGAAGCAGGCAAAAAGAAGTCTAAAACTTAGACCTGGTATTAATATTAGGCTTAATATATTCGAATGTGAAAGGAAAAGATGATCAGTTTAAACCTGGTGGGTGGCATCAGTTCCACTTTAGTGTGTTGCTGCCCCCAAGCAGAGCCTGTGGGAGCAGCAAAGCTGCCCTTCGCAGCAGGGAAAGACTATCCATCATCTCTTGATCCGAGCTGGATGCATGGAGAAAGGTACAAGTGGTGTCTGTGAGCAGCATCCCATCACTGCTTTCCAAGGGCATGGCCTCCAGCAGTCCCTGAGGCTGTCCCTATGCAGGAACGCTGTCCACGCTGTCCTAGAAGGATGGCACGTGTGAGGCATCCCAAGCAAAGTGGTTCCTGCAAGAATACAGCTCCTGGAAGCTCACCATTAGTGTGGGCTTTTAGTTGAAGAAATGAGTAAAACATCCAGAAGAATTTATTTAAATAATAATAACTACCAAAGAAAAATCAGCTGTCTGATCCTATTTTCCAAAGGCTGAGGTTCCTTCCTTACATATTCCAGGTGGTTCAATAGCAGCTGGATTCAGACCTGGCTTGGCCTGGCTTTCAATTGCTATTTTCCCCATTTCTACTTTATGAAGGTGCATTTGAGATGAGAGCTGGGCCCAGCCGGGGTCCTCACCAAGCCTTCTCCACTACATTTGAAGATGCAGATGGGATGCAAGTTCATTTTATAAACAAGGTGGCTTCTAAAAGTGGTTAAGTGCAAAGATGGGGCAGGGAGTATCACGGCGTTATAAGCAGAATGTGCTGCAGATAAAAATCTCACCCTTGCAGAGGAATACAGACACCAGGAATACAGACACCAGGAATACAGACACCAGGAATACAGACACCAGGAATACAGACATTCTTTGGCATCCCCAAGCCTTTGCCAGGCAGGGCAGGATGCTTGCAAGGATGTGTGTGCCTCTGCTGCTGTGATCCCCTGTATCACAGGCACAGGCCCTAGATAACTGATTATTTGGAGACTGAGAAGATGTTAATAAATATTCTCCTCCCAATGAGATCCAATTGGCTTGTCTCAGGTAGGAATAACGCTGCACTCCATCTTGTCTCAGGGCATTTTTCAGACTAGGTACAGGAGCTATAAAACAACTTTTATGATCTTCCCTCAATGAAATAATGACATTAAATCCCCAACGTCCGATGTACCCAGCACTATAATTCACAGGTGAAATGAGAACGTGTGGCTGGGGGACAGCTCTAGTCGGAGGCAGGTTTTATTTATTGGGGTTAGGGTTTGTTTTTTTGCTGCTGCGCTTTATTTCATTATGGAACCTCTCATACTGCATTCAGCATTAATTCATGGGGCATTATTTGAAGCTTCTCATGTAAAACCAGTGAAGTGTGTGCTGGATGTGCCAATGTGTGTGCACAGCTACTTCGTTGAATCTGTTTTATCCACTTTCAAGTGCCTCTTTTTCATATACCCCGATGTTTTTATTAGTGTTTAGGATTTCAGTAGGTAAACTCTTCTGAATGGTGCTTTCTGGGGATCTCTGGCATTTAAAACATTAAAGCAGTAGAGCTGAGGCTGGATTAACTCTGAGCTCTTTAGCGTGGGTTATGTGACTCAGATGCCAAATTTGAGACTCTCCTCTTTGGTCCTATGACCAAAGTAGCCAGCAGAATTAGGATTAATTGCTGGAGTGATAGATAAGAGATCTTGGGATCTCTCAAGGTGGCTGAGGCCAGCATCACCCCTAGGCAGAACAGCATGGCCAGGGGAGACAGGGCACAACGGAGACAGCACAAAAGCAATTGGTACCAAGCTCACATTTCAAGCAATAAAAATGAAGTTGTTTCCATTCTAAAGGCAGCAAATTACCTGGCTGGGTTGTTACGTGTGACAGCCAGCATCTGTAACACTCACACAGTGGGATTTTTAGCTACTGCCTCTACTTTTCCAAATCACTCATTATTTGTTCAATCATTTGTACATTCGTCTCCTTCTTTTTCATGATGTGCTTATTACTGAGTGTTTGTATTAATACATACTCTTATAAACCTGCCCTGATCAGAGTGGAGATGGAACTTGGAAGAGCCATAAACCCCCTGATCCCTCTGATGGAGACGTGCAGTGCATGAGCTCCGCACTCACTGGTGCCTTTGGGGTAGTAAAAAGAGGCCAAAGATGGGTAAAAGAGCAGTGAGGGGAAAAGGATGGCATTAGGAGCCTGGTTTCGGGACCGATTCACCAGCCTCTAACCCCTTCTTGCTATCTGGTACTTGTCCCTGCTCCTCTTGCCTTCCTGGGGATCCAGGCGCATCCCCAAATCTCTAGATGCAGATTACAAAGACTGACTCCAACACACATTCAGTGACACGTACACATCACCTTTCTCTGCTGTGACCCACCTGGCCCACAGCAGCAAGCACAGAGCCTCCTTGCACACTTATGTCCCTTTTCACGGGCACAAAGCAAGCAGTTTCTCTGCAGAGAGCACACTGCAGCGTGCACTGCAGCAAAGCTGTCACTGGCACAATTCACAGCAGTGCTGGTGAAGAAAGATTTGTTCCCATGGGCAGTGGATGTGACGTCTGGTTCCTGTTCCCTTGTTGTGCCATGTTTTGTCTTCTCCATGCTGTGAGGCATGGGGCTCTGTGCACCTCACCTGGGGCTGCCATTGCTCCTGGCTCTGTGCGTCCCACCTGGGGCTGCCGTCTCTCTGGGCTCTGCGCATCCCACCCGGGAGGCAGAGCAAAACAGCCTCGTGATGAATGAGCTCTCATGCTGAAGGACTCATTATTAACCCTTAAAACCACTTCATCCCACATTGATCAGCAGGGCTGGGCAGCCTCTCCCCTCTCCCAACCAGCCAGCCGCAGCCGGGTGACAAGCAGGACCGAAGAGCCCTGCTTGCTTCATTAAACACTAAACTGCTGTAATGAAATATGATGGCAGTGATAAATCCTGCCATTAGCGCCTGCCTTTGGGACATGAGGGTTGGCCTGAACACAGGGAAGGGCTGGGACCCCCTCACAGCCCAGTCCCCAGTAATTAACATGCAGTTGAGCTGTGCAAGTGATGCACTCAGCGTTTCTGTGCAGTACTTCAAGGTGCTCCCCTTAACACAGGATGTATTTTACATCATCTTTCAACTTGTAAAAACCTTTCTGCAATACGGTTTTCTTTTGCTTTACTTGTTATTAGGTTTTGCTGTTGGTTTACGGTGTCTGCCATAATATGTGTCTGCTCTTAATGCTTTGGAAATTACTGTATATTAATAGTGTGCTCTGGATTTCCTGCATCTTCATCCACACAGATTAGAGATGCTGCAGTTCAGTGGTAATAATTTTGGAGACAAAATAAAACAGAAATACTATGAATGCAGAAGCTTAAAGCTGAAGTTATCTTTATGGTGTATATTATTTCACCTCCATGAAATAGATATACATGGAAACCCACAGCTTTCTAACTGGGGGTGGTCAAACAAACCATGTACTTGGACAGCAACACAACTGAAGCCTGGGAAAGATGACTGTGTTTTAGCATCTGCCCAGTGACCGCAGCGGTGGAATTTGAGTGGCCATCATGGTACAAAGCAGGTATCAGCCAGTCTGGTCAGATGGGGGTAAGTGTGACTTTTGGGGACACTGAGATGATGGTGGGGTTGGGTTCACAGCCTCCACTGTGCCTGGCAGAGTAGGGCTTTTGTGCTGGGAGGAAACACAAACACAAACATCTTAAAAGCCACAAAATCTGTTTAAAGACCCGGTCTGGCAATGACTGTAAGCTTATGAGATCCTTCATCCCTGTTCATTGAGTACTTAAGCCACTTTGGAGGTGTATTTATCTATAAGCACAGCCGTAAATCCCACAGAGTGAAGGAGATGGGATTCATGTTCATGCAGCTAGGAACGTGTTTAAGTGCTTTCCTGCACAAGATACTGAGAAGCTTGAATCGATGGTGCATCTCCAATGCTAAGAGCAGGATCGGGCCCTCCATCTGTATCGACTAATCTGACTTTAAGCTGTGACAAAAGCACTACTTGTGTTACACCTAAGAGCCATCCTGTTTCCATGAGATGTTTCAGCTGTGGCAACAAATCCAAAAGGATGTCTGGAGTTTGCAGGATGAATGATTGCCTGTTAAAAATACACGGCTACAACAAAAGCACATCTGTGGGTTGTGTGCGCTCGGGACAGGAAGAATGAGCACCCATTTCCAGGATTTTGAATGATGGAGGCCAGTGCCGTGCCCTGGGCCCAACTGGGGGTCCCTTCCAGGGGGTACTTGGATAGGGTACCTGGCCATAGTACAACCCTGTCCATAGTACATGGACAGGGGTTGTGGCACTGATTCCCCCTCAGGGAACTTGAGCTCAGACCCCACCAGGGACGTGCCTAATGGGTGCTATGTGGGGTGCATGAAAATGCAAGGCAGAACCTGGTCTGCTATATAAACAGGGAATTTTCTTTCTTTCCATATAAATTGTCTGAATTTCCGTGCTTCCTGACTGTCCATGATACGATGCTCTGAAGGCAGGGAAGAAAAAGAGATGGATGCATATGGTTGTAGAGGACAGACACTGGACTGGGAAGTTTTGACAGACATTGAAAGCCCGTCTAGGTTTTCAGCCAACTCTAAATTGATTTTGTGGCAGACAGATCATTAGAGGGTGAGAAAGGGACAAAAAAAGAGCCCAAACTGCGTTTCTGGTGCAGACGGAGGAGTTTTCACATCACTTGGAAACTCCGTGGTACAGTACAGGCTGTTTCACATAGCCACATAGGTTTCCAAGATGTGAGGAATATGTTTCCCATAGCAAACACATACAGCATGGCAGCAAAGTCCCATTAATCCTTATTTAACCTGCTAACCATACTGTCAGATCTTATTCCAATACTAATAATTGTTAATGTTTCACTTCACATTGGGCCCTTCCTGCACCTTGGGGTTGATGGAGCCAGATTGATCACTGTTCGTTCTGAGCTAAAGGGAAAGCCGTGTTCTGGCATTGCTGAGGAGGTGCTGAAGGGTGCTTCTTGTTTGGGGACTCACCACTTCTCATGCCCTGAACACCAGCAGGATCAGCTGGATACCAGAGGAAGGCAGAAGCGACAGTCAAGACCATCGGATCAGCTCCTTATTTTCTTGCACACTTTGTGGCCATTGGCAGGCCACACGCTCCTCTGAAGCAGGAATAACCCTTCAGATCCACAGATCTCATCGCCCTGTTCCCCAGGCCATGAGCTGCCCCTACACTCCAGTTCATTGGCCAAAGACCCCAGTCGTATTCTCCCTTGATCTTCCTGCATCTGGACATCAGTGATGCCTTTAAACAATGCAGTCAGTTGATTAACAACTACGCTACCCCAAGCCAGACATAGTGCTAAGTCTGCTCTGAATCCATAGTGTCTCAATCGAAAAGCAATGATACAGCATTTATCCTCCCCTTGTATATCATTTCTGAGTTGTCTTGAACCATATATCTCATTTAGGGCAAACCAAGACACAGCTAGATTAGATTACGGCAAGGAAATGGGATTATTTTAAGTAGATAATATAAAACATGCCTATGGAAACTCTATGCTAATTGCATTATCTTTGGTACTTTGTGAGAGAATTATCTGTATTGTATTAGGTGCTGGAAACACACCAAAATGCTGTTTCAAAACTGAGTGGGTTATAATGACAAGTCGGTCATTGGTTACAAATAAATTAAAAGGCAGGAGAGGTTTGTGTTCATAACTCATGGCTTTCATTTTGTCCCTCTGTCTCGAGGCCATGGCTGTGAAGAGCAACCACACGCCAAGGGCTTAAACACAGAGATGAAGCTCTTGTGACAATATCTGCCATCAGACAGCTCTTTCAACTCCGATCCTTGCTGCTTGGGAAACATCAGTGATGGCTCTACAGAGTGCGGAGAGCAAGCACCAGCGGACATCACTTGTAGTCAGTGGTTCTGTTTTCTTGGAATAGGCAGATTTCCTACATAATCTGTCCAATCGGGACCAAATGACAGTGACAGCAGTGATTTTTTTTCTCCTGCTGACAACCGGCTGGGGGTAACACAGATGTTGTCAGCAACGTCATGGTGTGCTTGGAGCTGGAGTCCAACCAAGTGTCATCAGCAGGATCGGAGGTGATAGATTTGATGGGCTACTAATGAACCTAAATATGATAACAAAAATTGCCTTCTCATCTACCTGAGAATTGAGGAACTGGAAAACACGATGACAGCCTTGGTCTGGGAGTCACACTGCCCTTAGCCCCACAGCTCCAAAGCATTGAAGATTCAGGAGAAAATGGAGAAAATGACTGAATTGCCAGTAATTTGGCTGAGATAGCAAGAGTCATCTGCTGCTGTCTCTGCCAAGTCTCACCGTGCAGCCCTGGACAACTGACCTCCATTTCCTCCTGAAGGTGGATAGCAGCTATTTCCTCCTTTAAAAGGCTCTGTTTGAAAACAAAGTCATATTATCATTACAGCAGGAGACTGTACATTGCAATAGAGGCAGGGGAGTGAAGGTCTCACCCACATCTTGCAGGTAATGATATCTTGCTCAAAAAGTGCTTTTCTTTTTTTCTCTCCCCCACCATTTAGCTATAATAATTGCCCAGTTCTTCAGAAAAGGAGCCTCAAATAGTCAGCCTTGCTCTGGGTTTTGATGAATGTCTAGTGTAGGGCATGCACTAAGTGGCTCGAGGATGTTGGGAATAACTGGTGCCATCCAGGAATATTTGTAAGGGTCATTTATTGAGCCCAGGCAGCACATGGGCCTTGAGGCACTTAAAGTGGTGTCCCCACACTAACCACTTCACTGTTGAATATTATTTCCTCTCTGGATGCATCTGCCTTCAGGTTGTCACCGCATCTTATGCCCCCATGTCCTGGTTTCCCCCCCAGGTTGAGTTTTTCTCTGGCCCTGCTCAACTTGGAGCCTGCAGCCAAGCATCAGCGCAATGCCAACACGGCTGATGGGGATGCCTCAACTGGAAAATCCACTGTGCCAGTTCTCCTAATGGTTCAGAAATAGGCAGCAAATGGTGGGACTTGTGCAGCTGGGAGGACCCAGCCCTGGAAGCCGAATGTTAACTGCGCCCTGTGCTAATGGAGGGTTTCCACAATGAAACTTCTCATTACCCAGGCATTAATTAAAGACCTGGAGGGAACTCCTCGCTGATGCCAGGCCTGGCATCATTCTGTGCTGTTACATCAACCAAGAATCCCATGGGAGCAGAGAACACTGCTCCCGCAGTGCTCCCTGCCAGCAGCTCACACAGCCGTGGAGCTTCTGCTCTTACATCCAGCTCAACACAACCAGTTCCAGCCCAAGGAAAAGCTAAAACCCAGCACTGCTGACTCAAAAGTTATTCTGTTATTGGTACGCTCTGCTGCCTGTCAGGAATGTATTTGGGACTATTTATTCTTAAGTTGTCTTTTGGGAGCTGATTTCCGCTCCCGTGGAGCTGCAGAGAGTTTGTGAACCGCAAGGACTGAACGCTGAGCAAAGAGCCTTCCTCTGAAGAAACACACGCAAAGAAACACCAGTATTCTCTGTACAGCACAACGCACTCCCAGCCTCCTTCTTCCATTTTGGACTGAAATGCTCCCGAGACTTACAGCATTTGCAGGGCAAACGCAGTGCGGGCACAGCAATGGGAGCTCCCTTGCCAATGGCTCCAACAACGTGGCCGAGGAGGCACTGTCACAGCAGGTGAAGGGCAACCTTTATTTTTCACAAACACTTATTCTAATACAATATCATGTCAATGACGGCAACTATTGGGAGGCATTAATTTCTGCTCATTTGATTTCTTCCTATGGTCTCACCTAGAGCCAGACCAGTTTTGAAGGTGAAGTTATTCATCATAACAGACAGATCAGAGGACTAATGCTGGTGAATCTCATTTGAGTACATCTAATAACTGTGGCTTGGAGGAAGGGAAATAGGGATTTTTACTTTTTTAAGGAGTTCAAAACCTTCAAGGTTTTCATTGACAGAATCACATTGCTCTACAGAAAAACGACCCTGTTCAGTTTGCAGAAAGACTGAAGAAAGCACCATCAGCTCTTTCCTTAAAGTCTGTGGAAAGACCTTTGGTTATTATTTTCTCCATGCTTTAAAGCTTTGTGCCTTTCCAGGTTCACCCCATGTAGATGCTTCCCCTGTCTCACCCAGTTCCCAGATGAGACACTGAGGCAGAGAAGCTGGAGCCCTCGGGTGCTCTCCAGGAGAAAAAAAACCCACCAAATGCTCTCCAGAGCAGCCCCAAAATCCCAGAACATCAAAGTGGTGCAGCAAACTGTCCCCTTTTCCTTCCAAAGCACTCGGAGCAGCAGCGGTTCCCTGGCAGATGGCTAGCAGGCACAATTAAACCTGGCTTTCAGTGGAATCTTTGCCTTTGCTACCTGTGCTGCTCTCAGGCCTCATGTATTAATTATTCCTCTTCCCAGGCTCTTCAGCAGGCCTGGTACAAAAAGAAAAAAGGCAAAATTAAAAGCACATTCCTCTGATTAAATCCCCGCTCTGATCCTTCTGGCTGCAATCACCTCCCTGTGGCTGAAAATGCTGATTTTCATGGAATCATAGAGTCATAGAATAGTTAGGGATGGAAAGGACCTTAAGATCATCCAGTTCCAACCCCCCTGCCATGGGCAGGGACACCTCACACTAAACCATCTCGCCCAAGGCCTCGTCCAACCTGGCCTTGAACACTGCCAGGGATGGAGCATTCACAACCTCCCTGGGCAACCCATTCCAGTGCCTCACCACCCTCACAGTAATGAATTTCTTCCTTATATCCAATCTAAACTTCCCCTGTTTCAGTTTTAACCCATTACCCCTTGTCCTATCACTACAGTCCCTAATGAAGAGTCCCTCCCCAGCATCCCTATAGGCCCCCTTCAGATACTGGAAGCTGCTCTGAGGTCTCCACGCAGTCTTCTCTTCTCCAGGCTGAACAGCCCCAACTTTCTCAGCCTGTCTTCATACAGGAGGTGCTCCAGCCCCTGATCATCCTCGTGGCCTCCTCTGCACTTGTTCCAACAGTTCCATGTCCTTCTGATGTTAAGGACACCAGAGCTGCACACAATGCTCCAAGTCTGAATTTTGCTGCCGAGCCGCTAACGCCTGCCTCAGGCAAGGAAGAAAGGATGAGAATTTGGTTCTTGGGCTGGCCTGGACTCACATCAGCCCTGCCAAGAAGATGCTTGGGCACCCAGTAAGAGAAAATCTGAGAGAGAGGAGTTTTAACAGACTGGTGGGGTTTAGCCTGGGAATGTATTTTAAGCAAAGAAATAGGATTTCTTTGCCATTTTCTACTACTTCCCCATTTTGCTCACACAGCAGCTCACCTGTTTCTGCTTAACTGAACAGAACACAAACTGCTGTGCCTCGACTGAGAGCTTATACTGCTTTCCTTGCCTCAGATTCCAGGGCGCAGGAGGCAGGGGGGACGAGCGGGCGTCGCGTGCAAGTTGCTCCAATGTGTGCCAATAAAATGTTCTCAGCACATGAGGCGCTTGCTGGGAGGATACGGGGAAATCTGTTGCGGAGAAAAGGATCTGAGACATGTTTGTGCCAGTTTACAAACTTTTTTGGCAAGCAAGGGCTTTGTGCTCTGACACCTATAAAACAGGCGTCGCAGGGAACAGTGAATTGCTGGTGATGGGCTCCGTGGGAGATCTAAATCACAGCTAAGCTGCTTTTATTCTCAGATCCTATATTGTTATTTATGTAGGCAATTAGAGAGCCGTGTGCTAAAGCGTGTGTCTGATGCACCTCTGACAACCAGAGCAGCACGCAGCTCACTACTAGCCCAATGTTCCCAGCTCCCTCTCCTCTGGCAATGTTGAAAGGCACTTTCCAAAGAAATGTGCCCTTCTTCCCACCGAAACGTAAGATTTTGTAACAAAATTACATGTCCTAGAAATCCATCTTGGGTGATATTCTGCCCATAGCCATTGGCAGATTCCAGGTCTCATTCTGCAGCTCATTAGATCTGGGAATAAGAGCCTTCAGTATTTGTTACAGAAATGTTATCACTGAGGTCCGCAAAGATTTCATCCCGTTTTGGATGGCGATGAAAGATGAGATTTGATAATAATGACATTCCCTGACAGCTGCCTGTGGAAGGTTTCTGGGTTTTAATGTCAATCTGCATCTCTTGTCAGCGCTTTATTCAGCAGAATTTGCTGTGATGCCCTTGCCTTCCAGGAGAAATTAAGGAAATAGCCCTTAACTCAGCAAAACATTTCTGAGGGAGAGATTTTTGGTAGGATAACTGGCTGAAAATTAACTAATTCTTTTTGTATGAACAACTTCTTGTTTTGAAGATAATCTTTCAAAGGAAATTTTCCACTAGAAAACCTGCATGACAGAATGTCTCCATTTCCCATGTCATTATTAATAGCACTGCTCTATGAGCAGCAGAATTAAGATATTCATCAAATACCTTTATGTCTATATATCAAACACCCAGTTTCAAATCTGATGTATAAATCATTTTCTTCAAACTTTGGTTTTCGATAAGAAGATGTCATTCTTGGTAAATGAGGATCAAGTCCATTATTTTCCTTTAGCTGTAAATGTGGAGTAAAACATTAAAAGCATTTTCAGAATGGTACTGATCTTCCCATAAATGTGCCAATGCCAACAAATGGTACCTTCAGAATATATAACCTGTCATTGCAGGTGTTCTGGGTAGTGCCCCTGTCAAAAATATCTGCTGCCAGCATGGATAGAAAGCATTATCAAACCCAGATTCCCCCCCCCGCCAAACACTTTATGGGCCAGGGATATGCACTGGCTGAGCCAGAAAGCCTCTGGCCTCCTTCCACTGCATTCAGAGCAGTTGGATGATGAAGATTTTGGCTTGACAAACTGCAGTATCAGCCACCTTGATAAACGACATGTTTTGCAGGCACTTGAGCAGTGCCCTGGGCTCTGCCCACAGCTCCGTCCCTGCCAAAACATCCACCCCCTGACCTTGCCAGGCTTTCCCTGTCCCTTCTTCAGCTCCTGAATGATTTCTCTGTTTCCTGTCTGTTGGTGGGTATTGAACCCACGTGCAGGGAGTCATCCCCATGTCCCTGGCTGCTTTGCATGCAAAGCTGGTTTCTTCCTCTCTCAGCTTATCCACAGGGCCTGTGAGGGCTCACGGGGTGTTCTGCTAATCTCCAAAAATAACAGGGTTGAGGGCAAAGAGGGGGCAAGTTTGACTCTCATGAGCGAGAGAAAGAAATCTCTATTTAGCAAGATCTCTCAGCTTTTCAGTGAGGAGGTGTGCTCCTGACCTGCGGTACCCCAGGCACTTCTGGAGCCCATCATCTTCCGCTCTGAAAATGGGCTCTGAAATACAAAGTTGAGGATGAAGTAGCTGTACTAGATGAAGGGAGAGGGCGGGGATGGCAGGACACGCGGGACTGAGGGAGGTTGCTCCCCATCACCTCTGCTTCATGCAGATACCCTCTCACAGCATCCACCATCAGCTTGGCAGGGGCGGACAAACCGACAGACCATTACCAGAGCATCACCTGCTTTTGGTGCAGATGCCCTCAAGCTAAACCCTTCCTGTGACCTTGCCTCTTTAACACATGAGCTATGTGCAAAGTTGTAGGAATGCCCAAGACATCATTTGCTGTTTCAGATGCTGCCCTTCAGCACCCAGAAGCATCAGGCATCTGCTAACACCCTCATCGCAGTGCTGTCCACTGTTCTCTGGAACAAACCAATGCATCTTAAACCACCAGCATATTAGAAACTGCATCATGGCTGCAGCGAGCCCTGTTGCAGGAATCTTCCAGTTGTCCTCTTTGCCTTTGCCCTCCCTCAAAAGCAGACAGCTCTTCCAGTCATCCTCATGAGTTCTGTTGATGATTAATGCACAGCAGGAGCATCTGGAAAGCCTCAGATGAAACAGAAGGTGGTAAATGGAACTCTTTTGTAACTGGTAATGAAAATGCCATTTTGTCCATCATGAACACCCCAGATGGCTCTGGACCCACACCAGCATGGGCAAAAGTGGGTCACTTTTATTGGAGGGCCATGTTTGTTGAAGATATTTGGTGCTTTCAGAGAACACATCTGCACTGAAAACCCGGGGTATCCTATGATTGACTCCTTATATAGTGCTGGGATGACCTTGGACATGGGACATTGGAGTCATCCTCTTTTCTCTGCACTATTCTACTTGCAGAGCTGTATTTCATTCCTTGAACTGCAGCTGGACACATCTACAGAGAGCAGGTGGGCTGGGAGAGTAAAGATAAAGAGTGTGCTTTATACTCAGCTTTTAAGCAAGGGTGATAACTGTGCATTTCAAAGGATGTCCACCAAGAAGCTGGGCTGTTATATGTGTTTAATTAACTTGAAAACTGGGCTTTTGCTTTTCTGTGTTATTATTCTTTTGATATTATTTTGCCTTTTCCCAGTTAAATTACGTCAAGAGCTTCAGCTATTTTGCTTGGAGCAAAAAGGCCTGTTTCCTGTTTCTATTGTTGCTCTCTATATAAAATAAGAGAACATAAGACACTACAAAGGTACAGTTCTGAGGCAGCGTTTGCTCTCTACAATACTAACAGGCCCAAGTATATGTAAATGTGCATACATACATACGAGTGTGTGTGGATATAAATACATATGTATACTTCTATGACGTTGGAGTTGGGTAGGTTTTGCTGCAGATGCCCCAGAGACCTGCTGGAGCCCCAAGCTCTTCAGAGGGACAATTCCTGTCCATGGAAGACAGTAGTCTCTAGACAGAGGGAGGTAATATGTCAAAAACAACCCATAATTTCATTTATCTCCTCTAGAGTCTGCTTTCTTACAACTTCGAGCTGCACACAGGAGCTAGGATTCACACTCAGCAGGTAAGTGTACCACTACCAGCCCTGAGCCGTGTTTCTAGCTGTTAGAAGCCTCGCTCCCCTTCTTCTGACAACCTTTTGGCTCAAAATGCCACATGCCTCAGTTACACTGGCATCCCTGCACTTGTCCTTACATCAAAATCAGGACAATTTCCTGCTGCTGTTCGGGAGCTGTGCTCACCTGGAAGGGTTGAGAAGCTTTGATTTAGGGGGAGTTTCTGGTCTTCCTGGTGCCATTTATATTTTGCCTTCAGAGACATTATCCACAATTTAATACAAATGAATCAGAAAGGAATCCTTTCTTTTCACCAGTACATCAACTTTTTTCCTTCCTTCCCTTTACGCTTCCATAGCCTTGATGCTTTTAATTCCATTAAGTATTGTCAGTTGTAGCTCACATTACATGTGCTGTACAAACAAGAGCCCAGCTGTAGCAGAACATTTCTAAAGGCACAAACACTGCTTTGGTGGATATACCAGGGATGACAAAGACTGCCAGGATGCAAACCAGGGTCTTTTGCCCTGTATCTAAATTTGGGCTAGAGGCACATTGTGTTCTAGTCTCATAGAAGGGGTGAGCACCAATTACAGGATGAGCAAATATACACCTATATAGTACAGATACACATGTACAGAGCCACTGAGAATGTTTCGACCATGCAGTATGTCTGAAACGCAATTGCAGACAAAAGATCCTACACTTAGGAAATCCATGTGATATCAGCACCCCCTGTTCTGTCAAGCCCAAAGCCTCAGGAACCCAGAATGTCCTGGTTTTGCCTGGGATAGAGTTAATTTTTTTCCCAGTAGCTTGTACAGTGCTGTGGTTCGGATTTTGGCTGGACTCTCCAGGGAAGAAGACTCCACAACATCTCCGGGCAACCTATTCCAATGCTCAGTCACCCTCACAATAAAGAAGTTCTTCCTCATGTTCAGCTGGATCTTTCTATGGTTTAGTTTATACCCATTGCTCCTCATCCTATCATCTGGCACTGAGAAGAGTCTGGCCCAATCCTCTTGACACCATGCCTTCAGATACTTAAATATTTGGATCAGATTCCCCTGAGCCTTCTCTTCTCTAGGCTGAACAGGGGTATATCAGATCTGGTGAAATTCAGACAGTGCCATTCAGGGATGGCATCTAAATTTGGAACTTTTTTTATATTACAAGTTCACTACATAGGGAAAAGTTTTCCAGATTACAACAAAAATCACTGGTTGGTCTGACTTCACCAAAATGTCTATCACCATCTTTTCACTGGAGCCTAGGAACGGCACTAATATGATAATGATCCCTTTATGTCCCCAGCTGATTAGGTGTGAACAATGACTGATGACTCCCATATCATTAGGGATTTCCTTTCCCTCCTCTGTCTTCTCCCCATTTGAGACCATCAGAAATATTTGCTAAACAAGAAGTAGTGCCCTGCCTTTTCCCTGGTAAAATGTTCACCCCCCAAAAAGGAGGATCTAAATCTGGAGTTTATATATAAAGAGCTGATGCCACATGAGTCGTATCGTAACTCTCCACCCTGCAAGGCAAGGAGCCTGCCAGCAGGGAACGTGCCAGCGCTGAACACCCACCACTTGTCACTCTCCCGCTGCACACAAAGTGCTGCCACCAAGATGCTTCTCTCCAATTACCTCCGGGCATTACGTTGACCTATCTTATGTCCTATAATAGCACCTGCCCTGAAACACAGAATGACAGCAATATATTGCAGAGTTTATAATGAGCCATTGAGGGCTTTCGATTAGGAGGCAGCTCTGAAGCTGGCTGTGGGCCTTACACATGCACGGGGAATGCATATGAAAACAAAGTTCTTTTTTAATTGAACTTTGTTATTAAGAGACACTCAAAGAGAGGCAGGGAATGTCTTGAATTCCAACAGCTAATGCAGAATCGAAGATGTGATGAGCAATTGCATCATTATATGTCAAAAGTGAAGTTAATTTCAAAGAGGTGAAACTTCTTGTTAAAAGCTAAAAAAATATACAGATGGCACTCACTTAAAGTGTACTTTTATGAAAATGAGGGCTCTATGTGTCTGCTTGTCTTCTGACAAGCACATCCAGAGCTGAAATGTTTGCTCTGACTGATCTCGGAGACTTCTTTCAATAATGTATGTTTAATACGGATTATTTTCCAATATGCTGTAAAGTCAATGGGCTTAATACAGTCCAGCCGTAAATCAGAACCATGCAGTCTCTCTCCCCCCCCCCCCCCCGGGTCCCCACCATGCTCCTGGAGAGATGGGGAGGAGAATCGAAAGAATGTAACTCCCACGGCTTGAGATAAGAGCAGCCCAGTAACTAAGGTATAACACAAACCACTGCTGCTGCCACCAATGATAATAATGATAAGGGAAATAACAAGGGAAGAGAATACAACTGCTCACGACCCGCCAACCGATACCCAGCCCGACCGAGCAGTGATCTCAGCCCTTCCGGGTAACTGCCCCCAGTTTATATACTGGGCATGATGTACTGTGATATGGAATACCTTTGGGTCAGGTGTCCTGTCTCTGCTTCCTCCTGGCTTCCCCTCCTCCCTGGCAGAGCATGAGGCTCAGAAAGTTCTTGGTCAGAGTAAACATTACTGAGCAACAACTAAAACCATCGGTGTTATCAGTGCTGTTCCCAGGCTGAAAGTCAAAAACACAGCTACTAAGAAGGAGAAAAATGACTGCTACTGCTGAACCCAGGACATGCAGTCTTTAAGGTCTGGGGACTTTTATGTGCCACTTTGGAAGAAGAAGTATGCCTTGGAAGTTCGAAGATGATTTGTAGGTAAGAGACCAACAATTCGACAGTATCTATGAAAAGAATCTATAAAAATCTGCAAAAATCTACAAAATCTACAAAAGACCTTTCCTTCTCTCCTTTCCTTCTCTTCTTCTGCTCTGCTGCACCTCCTGAGCAGCGCAGAAACCTCTGGACCAGTCTAGGGTAGCCTATGCTGAATGAAGGAGTTGATAAACTGGGAGCACACACATCAGAAACGCATCCAGAATTAAGAGTAGTCAGGTTTAGTGAGGAATAATACTGATGTGCTTTGGGACTATTCTTATTGTCATATCCACTTTTACAAAGTGCTCCCCAGCACACCCGATGTCAAGGGACACTGCAGGCACACCATGTGCCAGTTTCCCACTGGCTTCTTGGCTACAAACCAAGTCCACACTGTGTGTGAAGCCAAACAATACTCCAATGGGAAAAACGGTCTGCCACAACCATCCAGTTCATCAGCTTGATGCTTCAAATCATGGTATTCAATAAGGACTTTTGACCAGTGAGGGGTTGACAAAGCAAATAACCTATTTGCATTGCTCAGACGCAAAGAGGTGACTGAGGGGCACAGCGATTTGTTATTTGGAGTTATTTCCCCAGTTAGGTGGCAAACAGCTCACTTGTAATGGATAATATTTACTGGGGGAGTGGAGCTATGACAGCACTATTTGGGTCTTAAATGAAGGTCACCAACTTTCACTGCTGTGGTATGCCAGGGTGGGAAGGGGGTCACACCAAACACCGAAGCTCCTTTCTCACCCCAGCATCCTACCAGGTTACCACCAGCCTGGAAAGGGACTCGGAGAGCTGCCGGATTAGTATGACTTACACAACTGAAATCAGACACAGTGATGCTGAAAACTAGCCTTTATGTGGCCATGCTTCACCAGCCTGTTCCTGGCTCTACAGCAGGGGAGACACTGGGAGAGCAAATCCTCCTGGCAAAGCTCAGCGGGACCCTGCAGTTTGCCCAAACTTATCCTGGGACAGGAATCACTTTGGCATCAGCAAACATTTCACGTGTTCACTGAGATGCTGGGGACCAAAAGGCGCATTAAAATCAAACATTCAGCTCTTCCCTGGCTGCAGGGAGCAGAACCTCGCCATGGCAGAGCAGCAGCTGCTCCTCATGCTGCTCCCAAGGACCAGGTAACATGAGCATTTTAATTAGTGAACAGAATTAATTAATTCTTGAGTCAGTCTTTAATTTCAGTGTTCTCCAAGGGGGATCTTTCTGAGACTTAAGACTTGAAAGCAGAGCACAATGCAAGAAAAGGGGAACATGTTCAATATAACTAACGACGCAGACAGCTTCCTCCCACAGAAATTATATTATATACGGGAGCTTATTTCATCTTTCCCTCCTGGGGAACATATTACAAATGCTGTTTACTAGAGCAGCCTGAGACAAAATGCTTGCATTTCCTAACATGGAGGAGCCTGGCAGATTCTCTCCGTTGTTCATAGCTCTTGGTCATATCAGCTCACTTTTCTGCTTTCCTGTGTGTTTCCAGTAGTACCACAGTATGGCAGAGCCTTCAAAAGAGTAAGAAGTACTGGAGGCTAAGAAGTCCCGATATCAACTTGCCTCAGTGGGAAGAAAATCACCATCTCCCCTCATTTTGTTTCACGTACAGAACTAAATGAATCAGATAATAGAAATCACAGGCTGAAGAAGGCAGTGATTCGCAGGAAGATTTGTTTCCACTGCTTTTGAGCAGCATAGGCATGGAAAAATTGTATCGGATCAGAGACACTAGCCCAGAAAGGCTCAAGATGCATTTGACTTTAGAGGATTAATTTTCTTTAAAGCTGCCTATTTTAAGAAATGTGGTTGTGTAAAGGACAGCATAGTTACTTAGGAAAAAGCAAAGCTGATAGCTCAGATGGGTCAGTTAATCCCCTTTAAACCCCCCTTTTTTTTTGAGGAAATCATGTCTTTCCAAAATGAGGCTAACCTTTGGTCACACATCCCTGGTTGTACTGGAAAGCAGCATCTAATCATGTTAAGGAAATTAGCCTATGTGCCAAAAATAGAAATAGCACAGGGGTCGGAGTGTGTGTGCATGACTCTGCTCCCCTCCCCAAATTCTGCTCCCACCCATGCACCAGCTTAGCTGCTTTCGTGTAGAGAGGATGAGTGAGAAGAATTGTCCCTGTAGGTTAACCTTGATTTGAGCTTGAGGGAGATTAAAGGTTTTTGCTTTCTCTTGCAGTTTAAGGCATGGTGGATTGACAGCTCTGGAGCAAGCTCTTTGTGAAAAGTCTGAGCTACAAGTTCAGTGTTGCTGAAGTCTTAAGGTGAGAGCACGTCTTTGGAAGCTCTCCCCTACAACTCTCAATGTTACTGAAATTACTTCTTAAGCAGCAGCGATGGCCCTGGTTATCCGCAGGAGGTCTGGGGCCATGAAGCCCCTTTGGTATTCTGAGAGAGAGAAGGTTTGTTCTGCCCAAAATACAGATGGTTAAAACCTGCCTTTTCCTTCTTCACCAATAATTGGCTCCAGAAAACAACAAAACCAGCAAAAACATCCTAATCAGACTAATTACTTTGTTTGCTGCAGGCAAATTGGCTGAAGCAGTGGGTGTCTGGGATGCAGTGGGAGACCTGTGCATGATTCCCACCCGGGGCAGGAATAACTGGTCAAAATTGCCCAAAGGGGGTCCTGGAGGGCCTATTCCCGCTCACCCTTTGGGGACCATCCACTTGGATGCCACACTGAGTACCTCCCAGGGTACAGAGGTGTCTGGAAGGTATTTAAAGCACTGGCGTTACACACTGTTTCTAATTGTATTTTCAACTTAAATTGGTTTTATACCACATGAGGTATGAGAGTCTGTGCTGGCAGGGAAAGCTTCCTGCTAATCTGCAGGAAGAGTCTCAAATCCGTACTCCTCGTGCTCATCTTTCAGTCAAGTGATGCAGAGTAAGACCCCACAGAGAATACATCTGCAGCCAAAAGAGTTACAGCAGCATCTTTATGAAAGCTCTCTGCATGGATTGAGGCAATGAAGGAAATAAGCCCCGGAGAGATGGGAGAAGGGAAGGTGTGTTCTCCCCAGGGCCCGTAGGCAGCAGGATTTTCACCACTCCCTGCACAGCTTGGTTTTATAACATTAGTTTCACTTGAGTTGATGGAACTGGTTGTGCTGAACACACGATGCGTTTGCTGTGGCCAGTGTCACTGCTGGCTTTGTGCTTACCAGCAGCGTGTGACACTCTCCATCCTGAGCCCAGGGCCACAGCTCTCCTGGGGCTGCAGCAAACAGACCTTAGCTACTGTGTGCATACAAACATAATGTAATCTTAATCTGTAAGTACACACCACTGGAGAAAAGCACATCTGATCCCTTAGAAAGCCTGGGACAGGCAAAACAGTGTCTTCACTCTGCAAACGTTCGGCTTGCTCAAGTCTCATCCTGTCTCTGCTATCCCAAAGTCCTTTAGATATGGGAAGGCACTGTGAGAATACGGAAAAGTTGTTAATGTCTGTTAGGCCCATATATATATTTCATATATACTTTAGCATCTTTAAGGGTCTGGATTTCCTGGCACAGACACCCAAGGCTTTTGAAAGCAGCACTGTGCTGTTTGGTTTTACCCACCCCACTGTGACGTGAGGGTGCTCCTCAGGGGGCTCGCCTGCAGACACACAGGGTCACACCATCTTTGGGGTTATTAGAGCAGCTGTGTCAATACTGGCCAAACTGCACTAAACTCTCTCCTTGTTTCCATAGTGACATTTCTGACTATATGAGTATTTTTGGGCTCTTTCTTGTCACACTCAAAATCATGAAGCAAAAAGGAGATATAACAGGCAATGTTACTACAAGTGGATGTCCCAGATGAGACCAATGGATCTGCATGCATTTGGGACAGCACCATACAGACATACCTCCCTGGGGCAGTGCCACGAGACAGATTTCTGTCCCCCATCTTCTGGTGCACAAATATCCCAGGAAGCAAATTGTTTTCAGCTTTGTTTCCCATCTTGTTAATGTTATCTGCCCAAAGGACAGGCAGTGTCCTATTCTGAGAGCATCAAACATCCAGAACAACCTCAGTTGGATGCAACCAGCATGGGAGCAGTGGTGGTGCTCTGGAGTCCATCCAGATGTGGCTCTGAACCTTGGTGATTCCCAGTCCTTCAAATGGGAAAAATCTTCCTTTCAGAGGAAACCACTGTGGCTCTTTCAGCCTCTGATCTCTTTGCTCTTAGGGTGAGGTCCTTGCCGCCAAGAATAGGTTTGGGTTAGCCAGTAAAGGCGGTTCAGTCTCCAGTGTCTTATATCTACAGTGTGGTCAATGCTGTGCTCCTCTGCCCTTCCCAGCTCAATGAGCACTGTAGCTGCATCATTACTGTAACCTTGTGGGAGGTAGCAAAAAGAACAGCGACTTGTGATTACATGTGTTTTAGCAAATTCACATTCTCTAATTGCAAGAGAGGCTCCATAGTCTGAAGAACAAAAGACCAGGGTCTGGTGATGAACATGATAAACTTATCTGTGTGCTCTGTTTGCTCGGCAAAGTACAGTTGTCAAATAATACGCTCGCAGGGTCTGGGAAGCAAATTAATTTTGTATCCTTTAATCAAAAAAACTTATATTTTTCAAAATAATACCCTCTTTTCCTTCCCTGAGGGCCCTGCAGAGCATAAAGCAATGCACAGAAAGGGGAGAAATAGATGGAGAAAACAAACATGGTGACAACATGACAGATCTTTATAATCTGGGAGAAATTTCTTCCTTTCTTTTATTGCTGCATGAATCTGAGCCTGGAGTTCTGTTATCTGCTGTGGTAAATAAGGATGAATTAATGTGAAAAAGAAGGGTATTTATAGTGTGAATATACTGCTGAGTAACATAGTGGGTTTTGTGCTTGGGAGCATAGAGACCAAGTCTTATTCCGATGAAACACTCTTGTAACCCTGCCAAGTGCATCCTGCTGACACATCCTAAATCCAGGAACAACCAGGGCCATAGGATTTCCTATGCAGGAGTCAACCAAGACTCCAGGAGTGGGAGAAAGCAAGTAGATAATCTGTTAAATATAAAAAATTGGGGTTTTTAGAGAACATAGGAATTGGCAACGGGACTCCTTGCTACAGGGTGCTGTAGATGCTAGAAGTAGTAAAAATTAACGAAAGTAAATATCATTGAGTTATCTTAAATACCAAGACAGCATCTCTGGACAGGGAAGCTCTGAGGCTCCAAGACGTGGGAGTTTGGCAGCATTTCCTATGGAAGTGTTGCTACCTACTGCCCCTTTTGTAATCCCTCCTGCCTGGCCTCTCTGCTCATTCCAAACAAATGTCTCTTTTCTATTGCAAGTGTGGTTGAAAGGAGCTTTTGTTCAGGCTAGTGTCCATGCTGAAGAACTAGCTAACAGGTAGGGCAAGAAGGCAAAAAAAACGGTTACAAGATCTCATTTTCAAATCATTAGTTTTGTGTATTGCAAATTCGTAAATAAGGTTGGGAAATCTGTGTCTTTCCCCAGGGGGAGCAGCCTCATCACTTTCTGTGTCATTAGTCTCCCAACCACTCTTCATCTCCTGGCTAAAGAGTTCACAGCTTCAAGAGGAATCAAAGCAACATTTTAGCTTCCCCTGCTCCCTCAGACCTTAATTCTGATCCAGATCAGGGGATGCTCTTCAGTAAATAAATAACCTGATTTTCAGCAAGTGCAATAACTACAGTGGGGCTTTTCACGTGCTGAGAACCAGGCACGCACCTGAGTATCTTTGTGATTCAAGATCTGCAATTCTTCTCTTTGTGAATATGTGCAAAGAAACACGTGCAGTTAGCTATGGTACAGCATTTCACATACACTTGAGTTAGCGATCAGCATTTTACCAGGAAGGATGGCTATCTCTGTGTACTACTTGAAAGGAGTTTATTTAGCAGCAGAATTGGTAAGCTTAGGTTTCGAGCACTGTGTGACTGTGCAAGGCACTGCAAAGGCTGTTGAACACCTCATCTGTTGCCACCAAGGAACACTTAATAAAAAGCAGCTATAATAACCCTTGCAGAAGCACCAGCACTGATTGTGAATGATTGGAGATACAGCTCTGGGCCTTTGCCAAAGGCCTCTCCACCAACAGCCTGCAAGGTCAGGCGGCTGCTGGCTGAGATCCCGCTGCTCCTGTGGGCTTCGGATCAGGTCTGCCACCACCAAACGGTGTGGGGAGAAGGACTGGGAGCACCAGCTGGTGCCGGCCCGTCTGCTGCTGGCAAAATCACCTTCGTGTACAGAGAGTCGGGTTCTGAGAGCGGTGAAGAAGCCCTCGCTACTAAGGGGAGCAAGGAAGATGCCAGGGCATCAAGTTATTACTCACTGCAATTACATTTATGCTTAAAATTATGGTTTAAAACCTATCCACGAGACCTATGAAGAATAACAGATAAATTCAGTCTATGCTCTGCTTTAATTTTTCCAGATAAATGTTTCTTTTTATACCAAGCATATGGTGCACTAGATTTCAAGTCCCATTGATGAAGACTCTAATCTCTGTAGTCTCTTTATTATATTTCTCCGTTTTCTGCTGAGTTGGAAAAAGGCATTGCATACCATCTGTCAGTGTGATCCTAGTGCAATTTGGAAGTTTCAGACCGGTACAGCGTTAGTAGCAGCTCGCTGTTCTCCTCCAGACTTGGGTTCTTATGGAAGCAATACAGCCCCATTAAATGCTTACTTCACAAACATAAACTCATTTGTGCAGCATGCTAATGATAATAATGCAAATGAATCTGTCATGTTTGTAGCTACTATCCCTAACCACCCTATTCATGAATATATGGTAATTATGCTATTACTGCAAATGTAACTGTGTCAGCACTACTAAATTAAGGGCTGTATTGTAAATAAAAATGGGGTGATAAAAGGAAAGAAGACAGTAAAAGATAATGCACAGCAATACTAAGGGCAAGGTAGCAGAGGCTTTGCACAGCAGGATAATTTATTTTAAAGGCTCCTACTAAGGGATCTATGTCGGTGCCATGGTTTGAAATTGCAGACAGATGCTGATACATAAAAAAACGTTCTTTTTGTCCTCAAACGCAGTACTAAATCCCATGACACTGGCAGTTTTGTGCTAAAACCGATATAAGTGATCATCAACTTATTACCCCTCCATTGTGGCTCCATCTCTGAGCTCATTAATAACCGTGCATGGTGTAGAAAGGTGATTTAACAAACTCCTCTAGTAAAAGTTTGCAATAGCAAAGTGAGCAGTTCCTATTCCCAAACAATAAATTGCAGTCTGAACTACGCAAAGTCAGAGGTCTTATTTGGTGAACTCAATCCCACTATGTATCTTCTGACCTCTTTTATTGCCTCCAGTGCAGCCAGTTTTAAAAGCCAAACAAAACTATTTCCACTTGAAGAACCCTGTTTCCATTAAACAGAAGAGAAATCGGATATGTGTAGCAGAAACAATTTTGTTACATAAACATAAATAATGAGAAACACCACTGAAATCAATATTTTGCTTAGGCTCAGCCTGCATATAGATGCAATCAGAGTCTGGCTGTAGGTAACTAGTACCGGGGTACACCCTGGACAACCACTATCCTGCTTCAGTTCAAAAGACTTGAGGGTTGAAGAACTGAAAAGTCCTGAATTAAAACACATGTCCTTACTGAGGGGGAGAGAGAAAAGATGGGAATGATTCCATTTGGGAAGGTGTTACGCAGATGCACAGGAAGAAGGACAGACAGTCATCAACCATATCTTGCATATTGTGCATTCGTAGATTTTCCTGAGCCCATGATTTTCATAGAATGTAAAACCAAAGATGCAACGATCAAACCGGCAAAACACTGCATGCAAAAAAAGCCGCTGTCTGTAATTAGTCTGAGAGATGCACAGTGGATAAATAGCACCAAAAATGGCACATAGTGAGATTTATCTGTAAAGTGAGAGTTTCCTCCACTGTATCAGACAGAGGAAGTTAATATTTTTTGAAGGGATATAATCCCTCCTGCTTCAGCACAGGAGCCTATTGCCAGCAGAAATTGGAAGATGCTTTTTCTCCAGGCTGTTTATTCCACTCGCATCCACAATGTGATTTCCTGCCTTTTTTCTCTCACTCAGCTAGAGCACAGCCCTGACAAGGATAGGGCACTGGATTTGATGTCCCCAGTATGTAAATCCTAATTAAACACAAACACACAGACAAGGATATGCTGCATCAGTTTGCTGGTAAGCTCCCCAGAGACCAATTTATATAGGGACAGGTACAGTATATAGCTAAGTGGTTCAATGGCATTTTGAGAGATTGTCTGAGGAGGAGAGAGCTGGCTGAACTCTCAAATCTGCACCAGCTGGCAGCCACCCCCGGTAGCTGACCCACTTCAAAGTATCTTTGCTTTGGGAGTGCTGAGGCACTGAACTGGAGCCAGCTGTGGGTTTTACAAACAGCCCCTAAAGCACTGGGCACCAACCATCCAGTACAGAATTGACCACAGCAAGCAGTCTGCATCCCAAATCCTCATACTCCTTTCTTGCCTCTAGGGTCCCACCCTGAGGCTGTGGATGGGGAATATGATGCCAGGAGAAACACACTGCAGCTGATGCAGGTGTCACTGACAGCAAGCCTTTCCCACTGCCCTCTCAAGCAAGCATTTGACAGCACTTGCTTTTGCCCAGCTGGAAAATGACTTTGGCAGGAAGTTTCCAGTTTTATCTAGAGACTCAGTGGTTTTCTTGAAATGCAGGGTGGCTCAGCGTGCTGGGGAAAGGAAGCTTACGAACTAAGGACAAGACGTTGTGATAATACTAATGTGAGGCAGTGATGGCATGTAAAATAGTTACTTCAGTCACTTAATACAACATAAACCATGAGCTAACTTAGGAGTAAGTCTTTAGTTTCAAAACTCTCCTTTTTAAAGAATAAAGAATTGCATACTAAGGAAAAGATGAGGTTTGAAGACAGATATCCAAACCAGAGCAAAGGAGCGTAAAGGCAGTTTCAGAGGTATTCATCCTAAAGGCTAAAATTAGAGGTGAATTGTGGGCAGATAGAAATTAAACTGCTTTGGTCTCATACAAATGCCTGCAAATAGCAGAACACGCTTGAGTGCCCCTGGCTGCCGAGCCCTGTGCAGTTCCCCCATCACTCTTCCCATGATATTTATTGCCAGGTCAAGACCTTTGCTTCCTTTCTGGCAGATCCAGTATGCACTAAACCCCACACCCGTGTCTGCAGGGAGAACTGCCAGGGCATTTCTGAGAACAGACTATCAGGTGCATGAGCTCTGCTAGTGGGTGCAGGGAAGCCGTGCTGGGGCCAGCATGCCCTGCAGAGCTGCACGCACAAGCCACATGTACGGGGAGCATGAGGAGGGCTCAGGAAATGCATTAAAGCTGTGTTTGCAGGGAGCAGAAGGAGCAAATGGCATTAAGTTAATGAGCATCAATCTATTAAACAGCACTGTGGCTGCTGCTCGTGGTCATCTATCTCCTGCTGGCTCCTGCAGGTAGCAGCAGTCATGAAACAATGCACTCATGTAACAGACTCAGAGCTGGCTTGCTTTGTGCTGAAGGACTGGAGTAAAATTGAGGAAGGGAATAACTTGTTTAAAGGCTGTCTTTCTGAAGGATAATTTTGGTCTTTTCACCTGTCCTACAGCTCAGCGTCAACCTTGCCAGAAAATACCCATCCTGACGTGAGCAGCCGAACAGACCGGCGGTGTGTCTGTCTGCAAGCAGGAAACAACAACCTAAATTATGTATTACAAAAGGGAAAAAAAGGACTGTTAGCTTAACAAGTAAATGGATTCAAACTGCCCTTGGGCTAACACATCCATTGCAGGATGGAAGGGATACGGTGACAACAGAAATTAAAGTCATTTTTCCACGCAGCTTAGTGGAAGCAGCAGGTTCTGGGGCCTGATCATAGACTCCTACAATCATTTGGGTTGGAAGGAACCCTAAAGCTCATCCAGTTCCAACCCACTGCCACAGGCAGGGACACCTTCCACTAGAGCAGGTTTCTCCAAGCCCTGTCCAACCTGGCCTCAAACAGTTGATGTTCCCTGATGTAAATCAGTGCTCTGCCACTAACACAAACCAAACTGTGATGACCATGCACCAGTGAAGCAGCTGACCTGGAGCGCTTGTTCAGTGGGCGTTCACTGGAGTAAAAAAGATGGTATCTGAAATAATGATAATAAAGGTAATCCAGGGAAAAATGAAAACCACCAAAGAGGAGGCATGGAAATCTCCCGCCCATGTCTGCATCACCAGCTGTAGCCCCGAACCTCTTGTCAAGCTGTATTTCATCAAGCTGCACTACTTCTTGCAAATACAAGTAAAATGGCAGCCCCGCAGGGACTACCCACTGCCCTGTTCGCAGCGAGAAGGTTTTGAAGTGTAGAAAGTTAAAATGAAAAAGATTTCCAGTTTCCCAGTTTAATTTCCATGTTCTGATGACCTGAAGTCAACTAAGGCAGCCATAAAAAAAATAAAAGAGAAAAAGAAATCTGTGGCATTTTCTTAGAGGATGAATTATTTTTAGCCGTGGAGATTTAAAGCTCTCTCCAAGTTCCTGAACTTCCAGAACTTTTCTTCACTAAGCAGCTTGACAGCAAAGCAGGTTCCCTTTTCCCCAACTTTTCAACTGATCTAATTAAAATATGCAAAATCTCCCTTTCTGCACCAAGAAGGAATAGACATTTTTCCAGCGAGATAAAAGGCATTTTCCAGAGGCTTTGTTTCTAAGAATAATTGCTCCCCTCTCTGTTTTTAGGGCTTAGATGCTTCACTTTATGATGGAGAAATGGGAACTAAACAATCTTGCACATTTTACTTGGTTTTGTTCTGAAGATGACTAGCACCACATCACAGCTTTTGTGAGACAAAATCGGTTGTTCACACACAATGGCCCGATTCTGATTGACAGCAGTACCACCACGCACTGCTGGAGCTTGGTGTAGTTAGGAACCTGGACCTTTACTCTTCAATTTAGTTTAGGTGGCTCCAGAGGAATGGCTTCCCAAGTGAGATGGATATACACACATACACTTGTTAAAAGGAATTTGGGTTAGTATTGCTCTTCAGAAATAACACCACCTGCATGTATGGGATTTTTGGGGGTGTTTTGCATTGCTTTCTGTGTGAAGCTCGCCTCTGCCAGAACCCTGCACAGCCTCGCTGCAGCCTTGCCCTCCTTCCCTGCTCACAGGGCTGCCCTGCCACCAGCTTTTCCTGTTGTCCCTTGGGTGGCATTGCACCCTTCCATATGCACAAAAATCAACCCTTTGCTCTTCCAGACTGTGGTCAAGCACCCTGGCTGGGCAGAACCAAGGACCAGGGTCTGCAGTAAAACACAGAAAAATCCTAAAGAGAGTATACAAAAGGAAATTAATCAAGCCAACCAGAAGAGGTAGCTCGAAAAGCCCTTACCTATGTTGTTGCTTTACAATGACCTGAGTCTTTTGCTTCATGGTTGCAAATTATTTGTTTCTTTCTCTCTTAAACTATTTTCTGTCACTAATCTGAACCTAATCTTGGCCGCTAAAGGGCTCTCCTTGGGCTCAAGGCTGTTTCTTGGCAGTAAATTCAGTTCGTCCCAGTGGAACAGGGACAAATTGATGTCATTTACAAAACCAACTGCACCCACTCAGCACATACACGTATATACGGTACAGCAAAACCCCTGCAGCAACGTGTCACGTATGCCAGCCCTTGGATTTAAAGCCCAGGCAAACTCTAAAGCATGGGTTGACTGAATGTGAGCAGGAAGAAAACAATTTTGTGTTCTTGGACTGACACAAAATGTGGGCAGAAGTTCTGAATAAATGATTTGCTCTGAATCATTTACCCGGCTCTACTCAGTACCTCAGAGGCCAAGGAGGGCTGCTAAACACTTGCAGTGATAAAATATTGAGTCGACTCAAGTACTGTTTTGCTGGGGAAGAAGTGCTTGTCCTGATGCTCTGACCAATTTAGCTTGTGCATTCCTAGTGTGGCTGCTGGCAGGATATGGCACTTGGAGCTGCAGAGCCTGTTACTGTTTGCGTAATGGTTTTGTACCCCATTAAAGCCACTGTTGCATTTCACCTTATAGGTGGGTGCATCTCTGTGACAGATAAAGTGGTCCCTGTACACAGGCTGTAGCTGGTAAAGTGCTTTCTTCTGAAAAGTGCCAGAAGAGTGCAGCAAGTTCAGAGTGTTAGTATGCATTATTCATCTTTTAACAATATCCCAGCAAAATTTAGGGGAGAATGGGGACAACTTTGATGATTAAAGAGGGCAGGACACAGGTTTGACGTGTCTATAAAGCCAATTACAAACTCCTATTGAGCGTCAAGTCTCAGTTTCAAACATAAAGCAGTAAGAAAAGCTCATTGTAACAATTAGAGTGCTTACAAAGGAAAAACACTTTAATGCTGGGATTTTGTGCCCATGACAGAACTACAGGGGATTAGCATGGGGGAGCAGAGTAAGAAAACGAACCTGCTCCCACATGGGTGCTGTCAGGAGGGTGCAATCCTCCCCATAACAGGTCTGGCCATAGGCATTGTGGCAGCATGATGGAGAAGGCAGGAATGGCACAAATGCATCTATTGGAGCTTCACTCTTCTGGCATAAATAAAATGCTATGCTTGGCTTGAGAGTGTGGGAAGAGGGGGAGAGAACCGCAGTGTGACCAGTCACTGGCCGGGAAAGGGGAGTCAGTGGGAAAGGGAAGGAGGGAAAGACAGAAAAAGTGCCTCCAGCTGACCAGAGGGAAGCTTTCCTGGTGAGAGAAAAGGTAAAAACTGGATTTCCCTGGATTTAGTCTGTCAGTAAATGAGTTAAGAGATTTTCTCAGTTGTCTAAAGGATTTAGACACCCATGCGTCATAGGGTCTGGGAAATGAGGAGGACATACAAACTCAGAGCCCTCAGGTGGCTGGAACGAGCTGATCACTGAACCTGGTATCACTCAGTGGTGGGCTGACAGGTATTAACGGCCCGGCAGGGAGTTTGGCTGGATGCAGCTGAGGCAGGCAGTTAGGATTGTCCGGTGTCAGGGGCTCAGGCTGGGGTGCAGGGCTCCAATGGCTCTCACCAGCCCAGGAGCGGCTGGAATGGAGGGGTACCCCTCAGCCTCCACCTTCAGCCTCTCCACCACCGGCCCAGGAAGCCATAGAACAATCACTCACCACGACCAACAATTGGCTGTCCCCAGGCAGCGATTGGACCCTCCCGGCCAACTGCCCCCAGTCTCTACACAGAGCCTGATGTCCTATGGTGTGGAATATCCCTTTGGATAGCTCAGGTCAGGTGTCCCTCCCTGCTTCTTGTGCCCATCCTCAGTGGCAGAGCGTGCAAAGCTGAAAAGTCCTTGTCTTGGAGTAGCAACAACTAAAACATTGCTGTGTTATCAACATCATTCTCATACGAAATCCGGGCACAGCACTGGACCAGAAACAAAATTAACTCTATCCCAGCCAAAACCAGGACAGTGAGTGTGGAGACGGTGTGTGTGAAGGGGTGTGTGGGGTGAGGAGTGTGACTGGGGAGATGGGTGTGATCTCTCCTTCTCCCCTTAGTGCTGCTTCAACTTGGAGGGTGGGTGTGTGTGTGTGTTAAGGGAGCCTGTATCGCTGGGTGTTTGTGAACGCGGGTGTGTTTGTGTGTGAGCGGATGGTGTATGGGTGTGCGAGTGCGGGAGAGGAGGAGGTACCCGTGTGTGTGCGTGTGTGTGTGTGAGAGGCGGGTGTACCCGTGTGAGTGTGTGCGTGTGTGTGTGAGGGGCGGGTGTACCCGTGTGTGTGTGTGTGTGTGTGTGTGAGGGGCGGGTGTACCCGTGTGTGTGTGTGTGTGCGAGGGGCGGGTGTACCCGTGTGTGTGTGTGTGTGTGTGTGTGTGTGTGTGTGTGTGTGTGTGTGTGTGTGTGAGGGGCGGGTGTACCCGTGTGTGTGTGTGTGAGGGGCGGCGTGCGCCGGTGAGGGAGTGCGAGGGGCGCTGCGCGTCCCTGCCCGCGACGCTCCTCTCCTTCCCTCTCTTCTCCTCTCTGCTCCGGCTCGGCCCCGGCTCCCGCCGAGGGGCGGTCGGAGGCGGCTGCTGCCGGGAGCACCGCCGGGACCCGGCGCCCGCCCGCTGCCGGGGCGAGGAGCGCGATGCCGCTCCCGCCTTGCCCTGCTTGTCACCGGCCCCGCGGCTCCGCGCCGCCGGCGTAGCGCGCCCGCCTCGGGCGATCGGGCTGGGCAGCGCGGGCGGGGCGGCATGGGGGCTCCCGCCCCCCGCGGCGCTCGGCAAGGAGCGGATTACAAATGAGCGGCACGGCCCCGCGGCCCGGGCCCGCGGGCACCCCGGCATGTAGACCCTGACGGAGCGGCGCGGAGGTGAGCGGGGCCGCGGCGGGCGCGCACCTTGCGCGGAGAGCGGGGCCGCGGCGGCGGGGCCGGGCGGGGACCGCCGCGAACCCCAGGGCAGTGACCGAACTTGGCGCCGCGGGCCCTTCGTCCCCTCTGCAGCCGCGTGTGGCGGGGCCGGTGCTTGACTTGGGCCGGGGCACCGGCTCCCGCTTGCCCCGGGCCGGGGGGGGGGGGGTGGGTGTTCTCCTGCTGAAGTTGTGGGTGCCGCGGGGCTGGGGAGCGCGGTGAGGAGGAGTTGCCGGCCCCAGCGGGACTCGCACCCCAAGGGACGGAGCTGAATTTTCCCTGTCCTTGCGCTAAATGACAGCGCGCCCCGTGTCAGCCACCTGCGTCCTCCCGCTCACGGATTAGATCCGAATGTAAATTGTTGTTAATTACGGCATCCTTTGACCTGGTTGTGAGTTCTCCACTGACCCAGGAGCCCTCAGGGTGGGAAAGGTAACAGTGATGTCGCAGAGGGTGTTCTCTGCTGTGATGCTCGCAGAAGAAATGCCTCATTCATCGTCCCTTCAGTCCACAGACGCGAGCATCTGGCAGTTTATAGTTTATCGAATTCTGCAGCCTACAAAGAAAAGTCAGGGCCGATTCTCAAGACTCTCCATAAGTTCATTTGTTTACTATGGAACCGTGACTTCAGTGGTCTCTTTGGCACAGAAACATTCTGCTTTGTGTGATATTTTTGGTGGCACTGACAACAGATTTGTTAGTCACGGTTATGAATATGGTAATGTGCGAGTCTTCCATTAAATCCCACATGCCCTAGGTAACATGGGTGCACTGGCATGTATGAAGTCTCGCTGCTGCTGCACGGGAGCTGTGTTGCTTTGAACTTCCAGCCCGTTTGATCGCTTCCCCTTAACTTTTCCACTGTGTAATGAAATATATTTCATCTTCCTGCTGGTCAGATATAAGTTTTGTACCGGGTGCACCTCCTCGCAAGCAAGCTTATGTAATGCAGCGCCCTGTGCAGAATGCAAGAGGAGATGGAAGGGAAGATTTTTGGGACGAGGATGGTCATGTGGTTGCAGTGTCTGTGTGTGTGTGTGTGCCTGTCCCCATGGGGGAACCACCAAGGAGGGTTATTTTCTTCTGTCGACGTCCTGCCTAATCCTGGGCAAATCTCTCCGTCTTCTTCAGTGTTGCTTGCCTTCTCTGTCAAATATGGCTTATCCTGTGTTGCTGCTTCTCAGGGCTGTGTGCAGCTACTCAGGAGCCCTTGAAAACACTTCTCAGCCAGGGAGGTACTGTGTAAATGCAAATTACTCTATTGCTGTTCTAAAAATGCTTTTCAGACCTTAAAGCAGTGTCTTTAGGCACCTTATTGAAGCTGTAGCCAAATGTCTTTGCAGACAGGTCCAAAGCAGGCTAGAGGAACTATTTCCTTGAGTAAAGAGATCTGGTGTCGTTTCTGAGGAAAAGGAAAAAAAAATGTAACATTTGGGTGTCATCAGATGTGCCATTCGTTGTTCTGTCCTTGAATATTCACCCCCAGTTTCTTCCGCATGTAACTTGGCAGTAATTACCAGCTGAAGAAACGCTTCTGTCCTAGATGGTTTAAGCTGCAAGTGGTGGATAAAGACATGAAAGAGCTTACCCTGACCATGACATCAGCCTTGCCCACTGTGAGTCCACTGGTCTCTGTGGTGTGGCTTTACTGTTCCATCTGGTTGTGTGTATTTAGAGCTATAGCAGTGATCAATGTGCTCTCAGCTAGGAGCAAGTCTTCCTAGGCAAGAGCAATGTCTCAGACACTGACAGGGCACATTTCTAGTGTTAGAAGTAAAGAAAAAGGTCAAGATGCTGGCTTATTTTATTTTATTATTTTTTAAGCTGTGGAAAGAAACTAGATGGAAAAGCACTTGAGCTTCTGACTAACCTCTGATGAGCTTTAATTTATCTCCCAAGTGCATACAGCATGAACAGAATTCCTTGTTTTTATCAGTGGGATTCTGAAGGAATCCATTCTATTTTGATGCGCATTGCTTTCATTCTAGGAGACTGAAATCTCACTGGTTTTGTAATATGTATTTTTTCAAAGCATTGTTATTTTCTTAACCACCTTCTGCTTTGGTAGGATCCCTGAATAGCTTCTGCTCGGAATCGCATCTGAGGTAATGGCAAGATGCAAAATTCTTTGATTAACTCGCTTTTTGCAGAGATCTGCTTTCAGACCACCTTAAAAAATTCTTAGAATGTCAATTCTGAGGTCTTTTCATGGGGTGGATTTAATAGAGAAGGTACTGTCAGCTGCGTTATGAGTCTTGCTGATAATACGATTACGTTGGTTTTTGAGGGATACAGTTCTTGGAAACATACCTCAGAGGAGAAAATTCACAAAAGCTATGTGCAAATAATTTTTTTTTGGTACAACAGATGGGAGAGCTCGATAATCACCGCTCAAGAGGGGCTAAAATTAGTTTGAAACAGAAAAGATTATTCCTACAAGTACGGTAGTATAATTTGTACAAAATGAGCCAAATCTTACTAATTGTTACACTGGTGTAAATAAAGAGTAATTCCTTTGGCTGGAGTTTCTCCTGCTCCAGGAAGTAATGTAGAACACAGGGGACTATGATGCTCTTGAGTTTTGACATGTTCATAGCAAAGGTCAGTTCTGCTGGAAAGCCAGTGGCAGAATATGGCCCAGAATTTAGCCCCACGTTCTCCTGTTCACAGCAGCACAATACTCACTCACCAAGACTCCAGTTCAAACTTTGCTGTGATGTGATTGTGGGTAGAGGGTTGCTGAATGACTCAGATGAATGTAGCTCAGAGTAAACAAACATGTAAATCATTTCTGGCTACAGAGAGAGAAAGGAAAACAGGAGGGAGCAGAGAAAAGCCAGCCTCAAGGATAAGGCATTTATAATGGCATGATCAGCAAGGATCACTAAGTTAGGCAGGATTCAACCATCAAAAAGTCAGGGCTGGATTTGCCACAGTGTTTTAGCTTTGTCATGAGAGGAACCTGGATAAGTGAGTGCCTGAATGCAAGTATTACAAGCAAGCAGGGTTTTCCAGTTGCTTGGGCTGATAGTCTGGCACAGAGGTGAGCAGGCTCATGTCGAAACTGCATTTGGGCACTTTTAAATGTCCCACTTACTGTGAGAGCTGGGAACCAGGTGTACTGCCTGACTCGGAGAGGCAGGGTGCTGCCAGTGTCTTGTTGGTAGTCTTTACAATGTCCAGTTTAGGGGAAAATGCAAGCTAGCAAGTGATTCCTGGAAGTTTCTGAGCCCCAAATCCTGGATAGCAATGTGGTGTTGGTACATGTATCTGCAGAAGGATCCAGACCCAGCTTGTGGTTCAGATCAAGAAGTACCAAAGCAAGTCAGTGGCTTTGAAACAGCTGTTGGTTTCTTTTTAGCTAGGTGAGTCTCTAGGACAAAATCAGAACATGGCAGAGGCTATTCTCATTTGGTTTTCCTGCCAGTAAGCACAAATCACTGCAACAGAGCATCTTGCCAGTCAGGTCCTCCTGATTGCCCAGGCCCTGTGCACTTAAAAGCCATAGGAAGATGGAGCTCTCTCTGTGTGTGGGAGACTGCAGTCACTGGAAGAGCAGGGTTTTTATCCCTTTCAGCTGTCTGAGCCGTTATGCTTCAGTGTGTTTTCAGGGTAAGTTAGGTTAAGTTCCCTCTTGGGGAAGCAAGAAAAGTGGTTGAAATGAGGGTTGAAATCCAGGGTTAAAAGGAGGGGAGCTGGGGTTGATCCCCTTTTCCTGCACAAGGATCAGATCCCCAGAGCAGATCCGGGCAGGTTTATCATCATGGTAAGAAGAAGATGCTGTGTTGTTTTGTGGAGTCAGTCAGTGTAAAACCTGTGCTCTTCCTGGGGTTTCCTGTCTTGGAAAGCAGTCCTTAGAGTGAAGTGTGGCTGTAGGTATGGCATCTTTGCCATGTTTTCCATGAGATGATGGCTGTGAAGGTGAGGAACTGGAGAGGCCAAGTGTGGTTCTCTATGTGTATGAGTGGCAGGTAGACCTCAGTCCTCATTTCTCCATTTTTTATTTTTTTTTAAGAGTACATTAGGGTTTTTATAGTGTTATGGTCACAGTGGCCATGACAGGAGACTTGACTTAAGCATCAGGACAGTTTTTGCTGTTAGAATTATGGGTGTTTGTGTTACATCATTAGACACTTATTTGTTCTCAGCTTCATCTCTGGATTCAAGTCAGGAAGCTACTTCGTCCTTATTCCTTTCTCCCTTCTCTCAGTTTCTCCCTCTTCATGTGCAGTGAACATGTTCCGGTAAGACCTGAAGCAATTTCCTGGCTTCTCTCACGTGTCCTGCATCCCTTTTGCATCCTTGGACGTGCCACTGATTCACTGTTTGGGAAAGACTGGCTTAAGCACCTGAATAGAGTCAGATATGTTTCTTATCATGTCTGCTAATTAAATTGTAATGCTCATTACCACAGGATGCTGTGGAGGGCAAAAGCATAAGCAGGTTGAAAAGGATGAGATGAGTTCACAACAGATTCTGGGTAGGAAGCATGATGGCTCTGGCTGTCTACACTATGAATTGTCAGATGCAGGGAGAGTGCAGTCACTGTAAGTGCAGTGGATGCAAACTGCTGCCCGTCACCAGAGATAACATCCTGGGATAGAAGGACCATGGGTCTAATCTATTCTTGTGTTCTCCCAGCACTGACAGACATAGCTTGCTAAAATAAGCAATTCACTTTCTCCTCAGTAAAATAAAGAGCGAATAACAGAGCTTATGGGATAGTGTTTATTGGGCATTCTGGTTCCAGAATGATAACCAGAGTAGGGATTTCAGCCTGCTCTCACAGGTATTAATGGATTAACATAGGAAGCTGCAAGAATTTCATTGTACGAAGCCTTACTGGCAAAGTAGTGCGAGAGCATGAAGCCATTTGGGGCTCAGGGCCCTGGCTGGGATAAGAGATGAAATAATTCCACTCTCTCATTCAGCCTTTGTGTCCTGTTCATTCTGGTTTGTGCTGCATTATGAAATGGAGGTGCTGATCTCTTATTTACCCTGGAGCTGCGGTTAATGGAAATACCTGTATTTTGTGTATTGGGGTATTTGAAAGGTTCTGGGTGGAAAGACCTCCAGGTTTATAAAATTGCCCTAATGCCCTAAAACTGTTCCTAGTGGGAAGAAGAAGAATAAAGATTCCTAGGGTGTCAGCCCCTCGTCACTGACTCTTCAGCCTTTTCTCTTGGGAGGTCACGTTATGCAGAGAATGGACAAGGGGCTGTGGGATGTACCTCAAGGTACAGCTAGGGAGGCTATTTCAGTGGGAAGCATCTGCTGCAGCAGAGTGATTTTTGTAGCAGTAGAGGAGAGGTTATATTAGCGAAGGAAGTAAAGCCTGATCTAGGGAAGAGGAAGAGGTCAGCAGAGCAGAGACAATGTTCGATCAAAAGGTGTCAAGTCCCTGCAGTATATTTAAGGCTGCAGTGAAAATGCTTTACCCAGGTCTTTTTGCTGTATAACACCAGCAGGGTATCCCCATTTGGGAAGAGAACACTGAGTCTGTGAAGAATCCTAAAAGTCTTCTCCCGCAATCTCCTGTCTCTTCAGCAGGAGAAACAAAGTCTAACCTCCCTCTTGGACAAGTCCATGGGGGCTTCTGGAGCTGACTGTGCCCACTGGTTCCACAGGGGCTGTTGGAGAGGACAGGGCTGCTCAGCCAGCAGCACAGTTCTCCACCAGCCTCCTGGTTCCTCCTCAGGAAGAGCAGCTCCCACGAGGTCCTTTCTGACACCCCGTCATCACCAGCTCCTGCTGACAGGGGGATGCACAACAGGAGATAGATACAACATGGCCACGTCACTGTTCCTGACAGACACCAATTCCCCTCCATGTGGGATAGACATAAAGGGCACAAGCTGAGCCCAGAGCAGGGGTGTGCTCCATAGCTGGGAAGAGGACTTCAGGCTTCTCAGACTCGAAGTCTAAAAGAAGTGTATGCCTTAAAATGCACATCTTTGTTTAAGCCTGGAGCTCTGTGTTTATGGAGTGTTAGGGCAAATGTTCTGACATTTGTCTGTGGGTTTCTATTGATCTTGAAATCACGCCAGGTTTGAAATGATATCTTTACTGCTTCACCCTACCCAGGGGTTGGTGCTGGTGTGCACACATGCACACTGCTAAGGTCATACGAAGAGCTGGCGATGAGGAGGGATGCGTTCTGGTCCTGCAAGTGCACGCCTGCGCGCACGCACAAAATGGCTTCACTTCCACCTCATCTCCTGCAGTTTTCCCTGCACCATGTCTATAACCTAATCAAACAGGCTGAGCAGCTGGTGAGTGGGCGCCTTGCCTGTCAAAGATACGGGTATGAATATCAGCAGTCAACAAGCCATCACATTAGCTATTGGCACAAACTGTAACCAGTGAGGGTAGACACCCCTCCCAAAAATAAACCCATTGCTGTCCACAGAAGACACACGAACCCCTGCTTGACTGAAATAGGTTGGGAAAAGGAAGAAGTTGAAGCTAGGCTGAAAGTAATGTGTGCAGGATGCTGCAATGGGTGAAAGGAAGAGTTGTTTTAGAAAGTCTTCTAGCTGTGAGGGCTTCAGTCAAAACCAGTTCATCTGCACTGGCTCTGCATCTGTGGAGTGATTCAGGTAGCACAAATGGCAGCAGATCTTCCTGGGCTGACTTCTGATTTTGCCAAAGATTTGAATGTAATCGTGAATGGAACAAGACAGAAAATGGGGTTTTTCTTCCCGCACAAATCTTGCAGATTCTCAGAACGTTACTCCAGCCTACGAGCCCCGAACGTTTGTCATTATTTGTGCAAAATGGAGCATCTAGAGAAGCCAGGAGCCTGGTACTTAAATCACTCAGCAGAGGCCTGGGGAAAGAAAAGGAAAGGCTGGGATTTGGGCCACCAATGCATTTTGGGCCCAAAGCCTGTTTGCTCTTCCCTGTATGGAAGAAAGATCAGATTTGCTGGAGCTGTTTGGTCCCTGCTCAGACACATTTCCAGTCAGCTAAGCTCAGTTCTCAGAATTCCCAGTTTTTGCCTGGCTGAAGGGAAATGTGGCTCTCAGTGACCTGTTGTTTTTCACCAGTCCCAGGACTGGCCGTGGGTTGAATCTGAAGGGACTCTCTGGACCTATGAGGTGAGCATAGAAACAGCAGTGGGAAATGGGAAAATTCCCATTGACTTCACTGAGCGTTGAAGAGCAGTGTTTGATGTCAGATGTTCTCGCTGTCCCCTGAAGGGCTTGCTTTCATTCGTTTTTAAGGTCCAGTAGTTGATGGCACCAAAATTCAGGGTGAAGTATTTGGGGTGTAGTGAAGGAGCAGGGTTGCTGCCATGACCTTCCTTCCCATGCATGTTTGGATGAATCTCTCTTACAAAAACCAACTGAAACCGAGCTCCCTCCGCTGTGGTACCGAGCTGTGCGGAGCGGGCCTCTTTGGGCTGCTTTGTGTGCTCACTTTTTTAGGATCAGAGCCTTTCTTTCTCCTGTTTCTGCATGCAGAGCTTCCCCTCGGTGGCCCAAGGTGTGTGTGTGGAGCAGGATGTGCCACTGGGGCGGCAGGAGGCTTGTGAAGGTGAGCTCTCCTGAGGCATCTTTCTGTCCCTCCCAGAACAGGGTTTGACTCAGCCCAGGAGCTGGGGCTCATCTTCAGGCTCAGCCCTTGGTAAGCATGGGGTTACAAATAGCTGGATAAAAGCTGAGTGTGTTTTGCACTGTGACAGGGCTGAGGTGAAGGGAACTAAGGAGTTGCTCCAGAGTCACAGAGATGTGATTCCTGCAGTCCTGCTACGTAGCCCCTTTCATGGCAGTGCTCTTTTAGAGTCCTTTAATCTGGTTATTCTGCTTGGATGGAGTCCTTTAGCTGCCAAACTTGCAGCGCTGAGGCTCTGGTGCCGTGAGAGGATCCTGTGCCTGGCTGGTGCTATATTTGAACCGGGTGAGACCACAGATACTTGTCAAATCTCTGCTGCTGTCAGATTATTCACAGCAACTACATCATAGATGGATTTTGTTGTTGTTTATGGACATTTCAGAACCTGATCCAGGTTCTACAAATGGCTCTGGTGTTCCTGGATGTTTTTGCCAGCAATGGCTTCTAGACTGGTCTTGCTTTCTGTGATGCCTCTAGGAAGATTTGGGCAGCCACAGGATATGTCTCTTCTTGATCCAGACACTGATGCTTGGGCCTGAGAGCCTGCTCTGTTCAGGTGGTCTCTGGTAGTACTGGCAAGCTGAGTGCTGTTGTACACATTACAGCATGGGGCTTGCTCCCTTTTCAAGTGATGACCGTGCATGAGTGGGTACATGCTGGGGCAGACAGCAGCGTGTAGTCACAGGGCAGTGGGGCCTGTGGTCTATAGCGTGTTCCTATGCTTAAATGTTGAAGCATTATGAAGGGAATGCAGAGTTCCAAAGAAACCGAAATAAGCTTTTAGTTCTTGTTCATTTCTGGAAAATCTGATGTTAAATAGTATTAATACTGTGCCCATATTGCAGTTGTTTAAATCAGCTTACGGATTGAGCCTCTTAATGTGGAGTTAGGATAGATTAGCAGCATCGTCACCCATTTTACAGACAAGGAAGGAGAAACGCAGAAGCATTCCCATGATTATGCAAGTTCAAGAAATCAAAAGCCAGGTCTCTTTCTTCCTTGATGCCATACCACAGAAAGCTGTCACTGAATTCAGCTTTGTGAGGCATGTTTTGTTATTCAGAAGCAAAAGAACAGTGTGCTACTAATAACATGGTTACACGAGGGGTACCAACATGCTGTGTAGATTTTGTGATGGATGGATTCCTGTTTTAATCATCTTTTATAGCCCAAACATATACCATAAGCCTTTGTGAGTACTCTATGGGGACTCAAGTCATAAAGAATTGAGATTAGGGGGCACAAAGCCCAGCCCACTTCCCACAGAGAGACCATTGGCAGTGCTGCAGTTACACATACACACATCGTGCTGTTATGGCCAGTTTAAACTCAATATTGAACATATCCAGGGCTAAAATGGGACTGGCAGTTCGAAGAAGGGAACATAAAGTAGGATATTTATGAAATAATTATGAAGCACTCTTAGATGGAGGATCCAAGCAAGAGTTTGTAGCAGAAGCTCCCATAGAAGTTTGTAGAAGTGTGCAGATGGATTCTTTGCTTCTATCTTGCTGCATGATGAGGAATGGATCAAGCTGTGGAACAGCCTTTTCCTTCTCCATTACAGGTGTCAATCTTCCTGCCACTAAGCTCAGCCCAAAGCAGGAGTGAATGAATGAATTCTAATCTGCAAATACGGAAAGTGAAGAATACGGGCAGGTTGTCTCCTCAGCGGAAGTAGTCTTTTATGGGAAAGATCATTTATTAATATCATGGATAACTGATGCTGTTCGAAAGTACTGGTTTGTTTCCAAATTAACCAACACATAAGTAGACCTACTCTTTTCTCATTTAAATTCATTCTTTTTTTATCTTGGTTTGGATCCAGAGGCCTGATCTGCTGTTTTTTTATCCAACATTCCTGTTGAATCCATATGGATCAATTATCATTATCAAGAGCATTGGCTTGGTCCTAAAAAGAGCCTCTTGCACCTGAAAAATGAACCCAGAGAACAGTCTCCTCAGGCTCCAGAGGCTTGATGAACCACCTCTGTGCCATGGGGATGCTGGAGATACAGAAGAGTCTTTGAATACAAAAAGGGTAACGTCAATACCCTTTGAGTCTTTGAAGAGCATTCGCCAGTGTTTTCAAAACACCCTATTTCTGCATCCAGATATGTAAGGTGCCAGGAGATGGTCCTGCTAATTTGTGCTGTATTAGGCCCTGAAGCTCCCCTGCTGCACACATCCAAGCCCATCAAAGCACTGGTGACATGGATAGAGACATAGCTCTAAATTAGCACTTGTTCTCTTCTCTTGCTTTTTTCTTGGGGTGCTGAGTAGGGAAGATAGGGCCCAGAAGTGAGAGTGACAATAGACTAAGTCAAAACACAGGAGGCTTTGGGGCTGAGAACTGAAGAAGTTCAGGAACAGCACGTGATAGACTACATCAGTGGTACATTAAATAAGCAGCAAAGCATGGAGATGCTTTGATGTGCTACCAAAGCTTTGTAATACCTTCCCTGCTGAGTTGGAGTTTTAACTTGGTGAGTCTAGTGAACGATATCAGCCCAGTGTAACAAAGGAGGAAGGAGTCCAGAGTAGCGGCTTCTCTTTTCAGTTTTACCTGTGTAATTAGGAATTACATCACTGGAGCCAGGAAGACAAGTGAATCTGCACAAGCAGAATGAAGTTCAGAGTACATAAGATGTATTTGAAACAATTTGGCTCTGCTTTGGCTGAAGTAATGTGAAGGAAGAGGGTAGTAAATTAATAATTAATGCTAGAAAGGGAAACAGAAAAAAGAAGGTAAAAGAAAGGAGAGCTCGAACTGTTTTCGTACCCTAACATGACATATAAATATATACAGACTTAATTAGGAGAAGATTACTTGAAATCTCAAAGCCAGCTCTCAGCTTCACACTTTCTCACAATATTTTGTTACAGCCTACTGTAAAAAAGGCCTTTAATTAAACCGGATCCATTCATCCAGTCATGCCGGTGGTACAGTGAGACACCGGTGCAGAACTTCGGTCTTTTTGGTCAACTGAATGGAAAGAAATAATATCACAGAAAAGGTGTTTCTCGTGTTAACAGGCGATACTCATCCCTTGTACCTTTGGATTGGTTTGTTCTCTTTGCCCTGCAGACTGCAAACGTGCCATGAGATTTTGTCCCACATTTTATGGTGTGTGTAAAGGGAGGATTTTCTCTGACGCATTTTTAGATGCAGTGCCGTAGTTGCTTGTATTGCTTGCTTAGACTTTGCTGTGTGCCCTAAGGATTTGCAGTCCTATGCTAATGTAATACATAGAGTCACCTTGACTTCACATTTATCAGCTTATGCAAGTGCTAACCTTTTACTGCACTGCAACAGAAATGTCATTCCTGTTCAGCCTTGAGATGACAAACAAACAGCTTCATCCTCAGTAACAGATTTTGGAGGCTGGCTGGCTCAGTGGCTGGTGCGGTGGCCTTGGGAGCATAGTTCTTGTCAAACACTGCACAGACCAACAGTGGGCAATCTTGTGGGGATTTTCCCCAGGGAGGGATGGTGTTTCTCTGAGTGGCTTCACCTTTTTCAGGCTTTAAGGAGAGCGTACTTGAAGTGTGCTGAACATTTCATGCTGGCTTTCACTCACTGTCCATGGCATTACACGGTGCAGTGTTTGCACTTATTTTGGGGCAGCTCAAACTGCAGGGTGCTTGGCAGGAATGCAGTATCCCTCGAGCTGTCACTGCCCCTCATTTTCTTTTGTAGAAAGTTGAAGTCCAGGATGAAATTTGGCAAACATATGGATAGCATTTGACTTTTTCAACCTGAAATGTCAGCCAAGTAACATTTGTGGAACCAGGCAGTAGTCACTGTGGTAGCCTGGACCATCCTGCTAAGGATTTACAAGGAGATTCAGTAGCTTGCCTGAAATATAGGGGAATTCTTTGAGGACCCCCAGGAATTCTTTCACCCAGACCCCTCGCTCCTGTGGCTCCTTTGAAAGGCGATGCATGTATCTTGGCTAAGTCAGCAATGGTTTGGGACTGGTGTTAGTATTAGCATGATATGTTGAGCTGGTTTGTTGCTTCAGGGGGAATCTCAGTAACTGAGTGGGGCACTGTTTGCTTTACCTGACCTGGTATATTCAGAGTGGGCTTGAGTGCTGCTGTCATTAAAAACACCACAGAAAACTCAAAGCACAAATAAAGAGAAACCGGGCAATAGTCCTCACAGGAAAAAAAACCCAACCTATTTCAGAACCCAGAATTACCCTTAGCAAAACATTTTGATATTGCCAAGGGAAATAAATCACCCATGACTGAGTGAAGGTGGACTGTTCTGTGACGCCCCAGGGATGAAAGAAAACCCAGAGTACTAGGAGGAAAAAGAAAGACTTGAGGTAGAAAAGCATCTGCAACTTAGAATCCCTTCAGAGTGCATACTCTGAATAAATGCCACAAGACCTCGCGGAAGGTGCAAGGACTGTACTGCCTTCCTTCCTATTGCAAGAGCAATGTGGGGAGGAGGCAAGCGGGAATCATGGGGGCAAAGAGTAAATTCCTCTTGCAAGGAGAAAGGCTGACAAAGGAGCAGAGTAGTTCCTTGCTCTGGGAACTGCAGGATGAGCAGTGGCAGCAGCAGATCCCTAGCTCATTGTGGGGAGAGAAGTAGCGCTTGTGCTCGTGTAGATAGATGTAAGGTCTACACTACTGTGTTTTGATCAGAAATCAGTAGAGGTGGACCTGCACTGTAGCTCTGAACATAGCTCTGGGAGGAAGGAGCCAGACCTGCTGGGCCAAAGGTATGCAAACCAGAGAGCAAATACCAAGTAACTGGTCTAATGCATTTTAGACAAAATTGAGGAGGTCTTCACTGACAGCAAAATCCAGTTAAAAAGAGAATGCAAGGGCTCCTCAGGGTGCTGGAGGGCACAGGGAAGTTGGTGCTGAATCTAGCTTCCCACTGGAGAGCTGGGCAGTGCAAAGGTATTTGAGGGGCAGGGGATGGAAATCTCAAAGAAACAGGGACTGAAGAAGCTGAGGAAAGATAGCTAGGTTTCAAGTGCCATAGCATTGAACAGAAAGATGCTTCTAATCCATCATGGTACTTGGGAGCACAGCGCCCAGGAAATGTAACCTCAGAACATTAAGAAGAATTTGGCCTTAGTTCCTTAGTGTAAAAAGTTCATTGTTTTATTCATTTGTTCGGGTATGTACTAGCTGAAACGAGCTACCAAATACAAACCCCTTCCATTATTATAGTGACAGAAGGGGACCTGAAAAATGAGATCTCGAGGAAACTGGGGACCTGAATGCTTTCAGTGCAGCCAAATGAAGTCCTGGCTGTAATTAAGCTGGTGGAGATGCAGCGTTATTCTAAAGAGTCAAGCAATTAATTTTAGATTTGTGACAACATGCCCTCAAGCAAAATCAGGCTCAGGATTTTCATCAGTCATGCAGCCAAGCTAGGAACAGCCCAGAACTTGAGGAAGGTCCCAATTTTCCCTTGTAGTGATGCATGTAACGTACCATGTCTTCCATGGATACTCTTTTTGCAGTCATTTTTGCTATTTCGCTATGAAAACTTGACTGTGGGTAATAAAATTTAATGGATGGTATTCAGGAATGCTAACAGCTCATTAGAGGAGCAAGAGAAATGGGTAAAACTAACCGCAGAGCTTGAAATGACAGATCTCTATATGGTCATTATGGCCATGCCCACTGAAAGCCGAGGTGAGAAAAATCCCCAGGTCTTCATTTAGTATCTTTGCCAGTTGTTCTGTACAAGCTGGGTTTAGCCTTTTGGAGGTGTTTCTTAATCAGACACTTTATCTGCTTTATGTGTCTGGAAAGAACAGTGCTGACAGTATCTTGAAAATGAGAGCTGTGCAGTGACAGAAAGTTACTGAAGCTGAGATGAAAGCAAAAAATGAATTCTCATGCATTCCTGTTACAGCAGCCAAGACCAGGGCCTCTTGGTGTACTCACCTGTAGCCACCAGTGATGCTGTATGCTCTAAAAACCAAAGGAAAGAAGCAAAGGGAAGCGCAGATCTGAAAAACCACTTGCCCAGAGCTGCACCAGAAGAGCAGGGGGAAGATCCCCAGTTTGCCGTGTCACTGGGATGTGGCTGGCAGATAGAACAAATGCTGCTCATAAAACTCCCAGTTAAAATCCTGGTTCCTTTGCAACCCCAGAGAAGCCCTTGGGCACCTCAAGGATTTTAGCCACTTTATTTTGGCGTGTTTGATGGAGTATTCTGTGTAACAGGCAGATCTGATTCTGGTGGGAAGCACCAGATCCTTCACGTAACTGACATAAGCCTAAGCCAGAGCAGAGCTGGGGACTAACCTCATTTCCCACACTGATTCTGCTTGTTTTGCTGTAGACCTGATGGTGTGTGAGAAGCTCGGCTGACCTGGTTATGGAGGTCATCCCCAGCCCTCCTGACCTTTGAAGGTTTGGGGGCAGCTAAGCCTCAGGTAGCTAGATGGCAGGGATCTTAGTTTGAGACTCATCTCTCCAGTCAATGTCAAGAGACCTGCTCTTCTGGAAGTAACTCTGAGAAGGGAAGATTACATTCTGAACACCATCCTCACAGCAGGAGATAGTTCAGAGTCTAGGACTGGGGTCAGACTGAGAAGCAAAAAGTGGAAGTGCCTCTCCAATCTCTGCTCATTAAAGTAACATACTCCAGGTGGAACAGTGTTCAAGTGATGTCTGACACTGACGATCCACAGCAGTGTGCATAGTTATTTAAATTCTCTGTGCTTCCATGAACACCTCAGGCATAGTGCTCTTTCTGTTCACTTGTACAAGTTTTGTTCATGCACCACCTTTTTGGTAGGGCAGAATAGGTGAGGCTATCTTCAAGCATCACCCAAGCATGGAGGCAGCTTTCCTTCTCCTGTCTTCTGTAAGGAATAGACTTGCAATCAGCACTGATACCTTGATCATCGTGCCCCGGAATTAGCCTGTCACTGAGATGGATGGGACTGTTCAAACCTCTCTGAGCCTTTTGTTCCTTTCCCAGGCTCTCTGCTAACTCTGGTAGCTGTCTAAGCATCAGAGTCTCTTCACAGCCATCACAGATGAAGGCTTTCAGTTAAGAAATCAAGACCAAAAAAAGCAAGAGAAAGGCTAAAGAAAATGAGGATTTGAGAGAACAGTGCCTGTCAGAAGAGACTAGCAGTGCATCATCACTGTGCATCTGCTGCTCCAGTGCCTTGTTCTAGTGCAAACATCAGTAGGGAAAACAGCTTTGCTACCCTGAAGCCTGACTCTCCTCTACAGTCTTCCACACATAGCTCAGCTGTCAGTCAGTGGTTGAGGTGTGAGCCTGGAGTGGAAGGAGGGTTTTTTCTGGCCCTAGACTTCCTGTCAAGAGTTGGTAGTGTCTCCTGCTTTGCTTTACTTAGAAAATGGGAGTGATGACACTTTCTGTTTTGCAGGGAGCCCTAACCAGACATGTGAACAAGCAAGGATTTGCTGGAGGAGGGCCCCTTAAGCCCAGGACTTTAAAGAAAAAGGAAAGAAATCTGAAAGTAGTGCTTGTCTGGTAATATACACACAGTTTGCATTTCTGTCTGCAGCCACAGTTATGGCTGTGCTTAAATAGAAAGTTGTCTGGTGTGTAACATTTTCTCAGCTGATTTTAAACTCTGCATGGCAGTAATAGAGGTGTCTTGCAGCAGAGAAGCTTCAGCAGGCCTTGGCTCTAACAAGACGTGTAGATATGCCTTTTTCCTCAGCCAGAAGTGGTGTTAAATTGGTGGCTGTTTTATCTGATTGAGTCCAAGCGCTCCTCTCATGCTACATGTGAACAAGGGTTTATGATATCTTGCTGGCATGATTTAATGGACTTACAAAACTGTCTTCATGGAGAATACCCAGTGGTGCTTCTGCACTGCATTGATAACACCCTTTTAGGTTTATAAATAACAGAGCAGGCAATCCTTAAAGTGTGTGGGCATGAGTCAGTGTACAAAACACCACTGACCTCCTGGTACCAGAGGAGAGCACGAAGACATCCCTTACTGCACGGACCATGCCGGGCTTTTTCCAGCCAGGAAAGGGCTTACAGGAGCTGGTGCCATGGCTTGCAGAGAAGATCTGGGATGCCCAAATCAATCAGTAATAGAACTGCCAAGTCCATGGGCTCTAAAGCCCTGCTTCTTCCCTCTCTGCCCCATGCCTCAGATCTGCAAACTTTGTCTTCAAGTTAATGAGGTTTTTAAAGCGAGAGGATGTGGGACACTTTCTGCCTGGTTTCTGCATCAATGAGGTTCACTCAGTGACTCACACGCTTTACTTCACACCCGAGAGGCTAGGAACTTTTTTTTTCTTTTTTCTCTTTCTCTTTTTTTTTTTTTTTTTTTTCCTGAAGAACACCACATTCTCAAGTAATTATTGAATTCCCAAAGCTCAGGGCTGAAAATAAACCCCAGTAAATGTGGCTAGACTCCCAAGGAAGTGACAAGCGTGGCATGGCTGTAATCTAGTCTAGTCGTGCAGGCTGCGAACAGTTATGAGAGCCCACAGCCCTGGGGAAAACTGCTTTCCTGGGGTGAAACAACTCTTGTTACACTGCTAAGAGTGATGCTGCTTCTATGGCCTGCTCAGCCCTGACTGGGTGATGTGGTTTGTCCTCAGTCACAATCTTAGTGCCAAAACAGTTCCTTTCAGAGTCACTTTACAGATAGTGCATTGCTGCTCCACTGTAAGAGATCAGTATCTCGTAAGCCATCTGTACTGTAAGAAACAATGCTGTCTTGTCAGGGAGATGGTGAGAATGATAGCCTACATGTTGTGTATCTGCGATTCAGCAGCTCTGCATAGACATCCAGGGAAGACAAGCACATAAAAAGCACAGCTACAGGTGCATCAGGAATGCACATATAGGAAGAAACCCCAAGGAGCCAAGAACAGAGACGTTCTGCAGGAAGATGTTGTTTACTCCATTAGTAATTACTCAGTTAGTCGCCTTTCTTCTTTGGGTGTTCAGTGCTCACTATTCCACGCGCAGTAAATCACAATTTTGATGTATGTTTACCGTGATCTGACCCACATTTTATGTAAAGCCAGAAAAACATAAACCAGTTCTGCAAAGCGATGTTCATTCAGGGGAAGCAGAACAACAGTGCGCTAACATTGTAGGTGCGTGGGGAGGAGAGGCCACAGCTGCTGCCGTGAGGGACCACACGTTGTCTCATGCCTCATTCCTTTCCCAGAACTCTTCTGCCTGGCAGAGATGCCTGAGAGGTGCCCAAAGGATGTGAGGGGGACAGAGGTCTGGGGCACCACAGTAACTCCCAGCAGGTTCCAGGCATGAGGGCTAGCTGAGGGAGAGCAGAAGGAAAGGCCAGGGTGGACAGAGCCATGGGTGACATGGTTTAGTTTGAGGTGTCCCTGCCGGAACTGGATGATCTTAAGGTCCTTTCCAACCCTAACTATTCTATGATTCTATGAAAGAGCCTTACAGAGCCTTGGAAGGGAGAGGTGATCCATATCAAGAGAGGAAAAGAAAACTGCTAGCGACCTCCGTGGTAAGGAGTGATCTTCACCAACCTGCAAGATCTTCCTCTCAACAGAGATCAGACAAAAAAAGGGAAAGTGAAGCTGTGTCAGAGAAGACCTGAGAGGGAGGAGAAGGGAGAAAGGGAGGACAGGACATCCCCTCAAGAGAACCTGGGAGAGAAAATGTAATGCCCTGGACTGGTCTGTGAATGCAGCAGAGAAGACCCTGGGGCAAGGTATTTGTTAACTGTTTTCTTCTTAAGGTTTGCAAAACATTAATATTTTAAATAGTTTATCCTTCATTAGCATAATTAAGAATACACAAGTCTAAACTCACTGAAAATAGAATTAACAAATTAGCAGGTGCAGGGATTTGGAAGCAAGAGGTTTGGGAAAACAGAGGTTGCAAATGTTGGCATTAAGCAGAGCAGTGAAGTCGTGCCAAGCCTTATTTATGGATTTGTGCATTTCCTTTGCATAGGCCCACTCCTGCAGCCAGAAGAATATAGCCCAATTGAAACATGAACCCCCTGCAGTTAGACTGTAGCCGAGCCTAAAACCGAGAGCATACAAAATAAATCTCTTCTGAAGAAAAACTGACGAGCCTCCCCTCAGATGTCTCTTGGCAGCCGAGATATCTTGAAGGAACACTTAACTGAGCAGGGGAGCAAACTGCAAAATGAAATCCAAAAGAAAATGGGAGAAAATTTTAGAATAGAAAGAAAATACATCATACTTCAGGCAAGAGCTCGGGGAGGAAGAGCAAAGCATCCTATGCCCCTGTGAGAAGTTCCCCTTAGAAAAACCAGGACTGACTTCCAAGATAATGTCTTGCAGATTTTCCAGCATGTGACAGAGTAGCCCTGTGGAATATTTAAAGTAAGGTGTTTCCTAGGAAGCTGGGATATTTCCATAGCCGATCATCTCTTCTTGTGCAGCCTTTCATGGGACAGAACTTGTGCTCCCAGTCAGGGCATGGGCTCCGGGAGAGGGAAGTCATTACCGTGGGGTTGGAAGAGGGTGCCACAAGGCTTCCACTGCAAGATCACGGGGCAGGATATCTGCAGACTTCAGACGTGAGCCCAAGGAAGAGAGACCGTGTTGCTGTTAACCACAGTGGTGAGGCGAGGAGCAGGTGCGGGCAGAGGCAAAGCTCCTGCTTGGTTCTCTCTATGCAGAAGGGAAAAATAGGGCAGGGGAAGAGCATTTCACATCCCTCTAAAGGGGCTCACTGACTCAGCTCCCCTGGAGGCATCCTGACTCCAGACTGCTCTGCCTTGTGCTTGTCTCAGTAGATACCAAGGGATATTACGCTATACATTTATATATGTATATATGTATATTTCTGGGCAATGATGGCCAATTGCTGTCATAAAAAGATGAAGCAAGTCACTTCACTTCTGTGTGCTGTGGATTTCCCATCCGTACAATGAGAGGATGAATGCTACATGTCCTTTGCAAAGTACCTTTAAATCTGTGGCTAAGAAGCTGTGTAAGAGGTGGGTGTTGTTATTGTTGGTAGCTAAAGGGCACAATGTAGGTATATAAAGATAAAGAAATAACATGGTTACTCCTGTAAAGCTCTGACCCCAATCTCTGACTTCAGAGGAATGATCTGGTAGTTGACTAGGCAAGTTCTATACTGGAGATAGTACTCTGGAACCTTATTAGGGCCTTAATAGAAGCAAGTGTCAGTGTCCTACATTTCTTTACTCACAAGCAGTATAAGTATATAGTATAAGTGTCACTCCTCTTCCATGCTGTTTTATGTCAGCAGCATTCGTTCGTGCCTTTTAGATCCACATGCTTAATTATCTTGAGAACAATATTTTCCCATTTTATATGAATGTGTTTTTGTCTCCTCCAACTTTTCGGTGGGTCTTCCAGAGCTGTGCAGTTTGCTGTTGTAGGCGGTTTCCTGAGCTAGCTCAATAAACCAGGATTTGACTTTGCCTCTTTATTTTATCTGCAGACTGGTCTGTTTATTATCATTGTCGGAGAGGCTCCCTCCCACTTTCTTTCTATGATGAGTTCTCTTTTTTCTGTATGGCATTCCCACCTCCCCATAAAATGCCCCATTTTACTGCACAGCCAAAGCAGTCATTTTGCCAAGGGACTGTCTCAACAGAAGTGGCAGTGAAGGATGCTAGAACCAGGCCTGATCCTGTGCAAAAACATGACTGAGACAAACTGTGATTGCACAACCATTGCAAGCTGTAGTGCTTAGTCTCCATCATTTTAAAACAGTACATTCAGCAAGACCTTTAGCTCAGAGAAATGTTTCTCCTTCTCAGCTCTACACCCATGTAGGCAGCTCAGCCTACGGGGTTTGCTGGCGAGGTGTGCCTGAACCAGCATATTTACTATAGTGTGGAAATTAACTCAGGGAAACAGTAATCGTGTTTCATCTCCAAAAGGTGCTGTAGGTGACCACAGTACTCTCTAAAGCAGCCTTTCTTTGCGATTGGGAAACATTTATGTGAGAATTGAGCACAAGATTTTTTTCCTCTTCCTTCCAAGAACTTCCAGTCTGGTTCCAGTGACAAAATTAGGAACAAAACTAAAATGGAGCCAGAGCTAATTCAATACTCAGAGTAACCCTGGAGACTGTCAGCATAGGGGCTGCAGGTGATGGCTGCTGCGTACACTGGGTCTTGACTGTATCTTTACACGTGTTCCAGGGAAAACCGTTCCAGCAGAGCTTGTTCAGAAGAGGTAACTGATAACCACTAATAAATCCACCCATTACTGAGACAAGAAACAGAGCCTCCACAGCTGGCACTGTCAGTTGTTTATAGCCTGCTGCAACTGCCCTTCCCTCATCCCAGCACCCGTGCCGTAATCTTGTGCTTTCCTCCTGTGACTGGGTGGTTTACTTGCTCTTCCAGCCAGGCTGAGGCAGGTCTAACAGTCCATGCTGCCATCAGCTCTCCTACAGACAGTGTTCACAGGTCATCTTGTTGATTGGAGAAATGGTTACAGTGCTCATTGAGCAGGAGTGGGAACAGGGGAAAAAATCTCTTTGTCAATAGCTACAGCAGCAAGAGATTACCTGCAGCAGAAACAGTGGACACAGAGCAGAGAGACGATAATGATGCCATGCCACATTAGTGCTGCATTAGCAGATAAGACAACGGGGCAGCTTGCTTGACAGTATTTCTCAGTTCAGTTGACATCTCTTTTTTGTTATTAGTGGTGGAAAATGAATAGATAACCCATCTCAAAAGAGTAGGGGACAGAGCAGTGACGTCAGATAGACAAAATAAGCTCTCTGTTCTGTCTGCTTTTGCAAAGATTCATACTATGAATCTATTCTAGGGTTGGGTTTTTTTAAGCTCCTCACAATGGTTCATTTTTATTTATTCACACCTGTGTGATGGCTGTGTGGAGAGAAGTGGGAGAATTACAAACTGTAAACACTTCATTGTAATAGTGGCTAAAAGCATGTGCTGCAGCCATTCCATCACCAGAAGTTATTCTAGTCATTTGAGTAGCCCGGACTGATTTTCGTTGAGGCAATACTGAAATATTCCAGGGATGGGTTAATACTCCCCCCCTCCCTCTGCCTCCCAAATAGGATTTTTGTAATTGACTCTACACCAGAGGTTTCTTCTGTCATCCTTTCCATTAAGACATGCTGGAAGCTGTGTGTTGCTTTCAGGACACATAAAACCAAATCTAGGCTACCTATACCCTGCAAAGATGACACTGACAGAGCTGGAGATAGACAAGGATGTTACTTGGCACATGTTCTATATGGCTGCTTAGGATGTGTGCAGGTTACAACGACAAACAGTAAATGTCCTGTTTATTATTGTCCAGAGACCAGAGAAAGCAAAGTCAAATATATTAGCAACTTCACTGGAATGCACACACTATTGATGTGTGTATAGAATGAATCTGCAGTTTGATAAATTCAGGCAAGCTTGATATTAACTTTTGTTTGAGTACCCCAAGAAGGGTACTGTTTGTTGCTTGAGTTCAGTAGCAGAGCTTAAGGCTGAGCCTCCCCATACCGGTGTGCTCACAGTAATGGATTTTGGTTTAAGCCCATATATCTAGGGCTTGTCAGGTTAGCATGAAATGCTGCATTCACACTGTGCAACTAGAGTGAAACTAATGAAGGTTATAACACAAACTGGGGGTTTCCTAATTCTGTTTTCTTGGTGGCTTACACCCTTAAATCATGCCAGTACATCCTGTTCAGGCCTTTAAGAGTCGTGTGCAGTGGAGGTAACAGAAATATGCTGAGCTGAGCCCGGTGAGTACACATCTTTTTCCTCCATGGCAAAGCAGAGTCCCCCAGAGAAGTGTTTTCCCATGCACTGTTAAAACTCAGGGCATTACTCATGTGGATGAATTAAGCAGCCTGCCCACAAAATGTGGTGACTGTGTATCTACTGAAATGTTGTTACACTGCATACTTTAAAATACAGCTAGAATGCACTAAAATACATATTTAAGAAGTTTCCCATTGAGGGAAAATTAGCTTATTTAAGACACAGATGTAGACAACTTAAATATCTGGAGAAGAAAACCCGTTTGAAATACAGATCTGCCAAAGAGAACATCGAGCTCAGTAGGTGGAGAGGGAGAACAGAGAACCATTGGGGACAAAGAGAGAAGAATAACTCTTCTGGGTTGCTGCAGGTGGTCATTGCTAGCTGTGAATCAGCGGTAGCCAACCTCTGCAGCTCCATGGAAGAAAGCATTTTGAGAACATCCTGGTCATGCAGAACAATGGTCTGGCCTGTCCCCAGTCTTATGAAGGACTCAAGTGCTGAAGTAGTAGGTTCAATAGAGAAACCTAGCAAGAACAGAACAAAAATCGCAGTTGGCTTGATGAGGAAAGCAAGGAGTATTAAATGCTTGAGAAGGCAAGGTCGAACCAAGTGCTTTGACTTGAAAGTGTCATATTTTGCATCCTGGACAAGTTTGTGCTAGAGTCATACTGGCTCTCAGTAAGGCTGTATCCAGCAGAGAGAGCTTATTCATCTAGTGGAGAATTCATCTGTGCCAAGATTCCCATCCTCCAGCATTATGCAGCCTTGTAGGACTGACATGATGGAGCATCCTAAAGCCAGAAGACTGAGAACTGAGTTTGATTTCTAAGTTTGAGTTAGGACCACTGATTGCTCAGAGAGGAGCAGGTACTTTCGTAAGCCCAACAGAATCTCCAAGCATACTGCATACGCAACATCTTTTGTAATGCTATGTTCATATATACATATATATATATATACACAGACACCCGTATGTGGTTGGTCATGACTCATCAATTGATTACGCAGCGGAAGGGAATTATACCAAAGAGTTGGCCTTTCCAAATCAAACATATAGATCTTGGATAATTGTCACCCTCCCCAGGAAGTTAAGAATTGCAGCTGGGACTTGAGTCAAATTATGACATTTTGAGTTACTGGCAAAGAATTTTAATTTGGCTTCTGTAAATTTCTAACCTGAAGCTTGAGGTTGTCTTTTCTTTTCCAAATGCTTCTCAGATTAGAAGGTTACATGCAGTACCCCAGTGTGTGTATGCATTCTTAACCATGCCTGAAGTGATGAGGAGTGGAAAATGTTCTAAGGAATTTTTCCGTCTCTTCTAAGGACGTATCCTCCAATGTGAATCATGACCGACTGCAGCCTTGCGTTTTTATCACACCCTCTATTAGTGCTCTCCCTTTCGCTCATCTTAGGCAGTGAAACCAGATTACTCATCTCCAGTTTTATTAGGTGTCAGTTTCTCATTTCTGTGCTGCACTGCAACCCTGCAAGTTTTGGGAAGCACTTATTCCAGGGGAATGATATATCTTGTATAACTTACGAGATGAAGTTACGAACTTCCTGAGATCACGGGGCCTTTGCTACCGGGAATTGGTGCAGCCATATACACCAGAAGGTCATTGCAATTGTATCATTTAAAAATACTTCTGAGGTTGTACATGCATTCAGTAGTGGCTCTTTCTGCATTGAAAGCAGCAGGAAAAATTTCTGCTTCTCACCAAAAGGGTGGTGAATGTGATAGAGACATCATGACAAGCAGTGAGACTTAGGGTTGCAATCTGGTTCCCACTGAACTCCATGGAAAAGGCAGGTTTCTGGAACAAGAGGGTATCTTTGCAGAAGAAAAGGAAATGCAGGATGCTACAAAGTCAGTTTTATTTCCTCAGACTGTGGGAGGTGTAAGCTCAGTCAGGCATTGTTAGTAAATAAGATCTAGGACACTTAAAAGAAGGATCCAATCACAAATTCAGTTGGTCCATTAACTACATGTGGTATTATTTAACTAAGTGGCCCTTCTGGACTATTTCATAACTCAGGTTTCTTAAAAATAGATGAATATTACTGAGCACACAACCTGCCTCTGAGCATGATGGAAGAGTCAGGCAGGCCATTATAGCAGTTATGGTCCATGATTTCCAGACCCAAAGTCCAGATTAGAAATGCAAGATGAGGAAAATACTCTCTCTGAAATACCAAAAAGAAAAAGTAGCCTTGGCAAGAGGATGGAAGGAAGCAGTGCAGTAAGATGTGTTGCAGTATTGGGCTGGTACAACTAGACAATTCAGGCAGGCTTTCCAGCACATAAACCCTTCGGCAGATCTGAGACAGAAGATGTAGTGACATTTAAAGCCACACGCATGGTTTTGCCAACATGTAGCAGAGTGAATCGCCGGTAGGAGGGAACAACCAACCTCTCTATTTGCAATTTGGCAGATGGGGTGTTTTGTTGTCTGCTCTAATGTGTGATGTGAGTCGGCTGCTCGTACTGTGTCCCTTCAAGTGGGAAAGGTACCTCTTGTCTGTTGGGCTTGTGTTCAAGATCCAGGCTTTGATTTGTTCCTCAGATGCTCACATCGACTGAGAGCGATGAGCTCCAATATCTAAATTCAAAACCTCTACCTGTCTTTGCTGCTCCCATTACACAGGTAGCTCAGCAATCAGAGCAGTGGTGCTTTTCCACCTCTTACTCAGCATCATGAAAAGGCAAATGATGAGAAAAGCAAATAAAAGCCAGGAAGGTGCTGTTCCATAGCGGGACTATGTAGATGTGAAGCAGCAGTCGCTCCCACCCTTTCAGTTACACTCATCCCATTTCCTACAGGTCATTCTGATTCCCATGAGAGAGTGGCACGTGGGAGTGTGTTGTGCATGTAAAGTGGGAAATAAAGATGGTTTAACAGATCCTACAAAAAAATAAATGCAGTTGAAACTCATGAAATATTTAGTGACAAAAGGCAGTGCTGCTGAGTGACCTTTGCCTGTCTATCTGCATTAACCACAGCTCTAACTAATGGCTATTATTCAGTGCTGCTCCCCTGCTCTTCTTTCTCTTTGCCCTCTCCTCACTGCTTCTTACACATCACTGGGGCTGCCCCCCCCTTGTCTTTTCCTGAGCTACCACACATTGCTCTAAACTTGGTGAAATTTTCACGTTGTTCTCTCCAATAAGAAGCATTAGAAAGGAAAGCTAATTTTTGTTCTTGCTGTTGTGCTGGAGCAATCTCCAGCTCACCTGGGCACACTGCACCACTGTGACGATCAGCGGGTGTCAGGTCATGAACCAGAGTGGGAGGATCAATGTAAGAGCACTGAGGACAGTGCAGTGTCTGTAGAGTGCTGACTGTAGATTTCATACAGACAGTGACATGTATAGAGCCACTTCTTAGTTTTCAGCAAAAGCCATTGTTTTAAACCCTTGACTGAAGTCAGACCATTCCCTTGTGATTGTAACATGTCCAGCCACGAGTCCAGTCCAGAAGAAGGCAGCAGATCTCAACAAGCCCACCTGTAGCATATGTGATGCCGTTTCACTCTTCAGGCTGAAAAAAGTGGCCCCGTTGATGCAGGGGATAGATAAATCTGAACTGAATGCTGGAAGATGCAGACAAATTTGGGAAATGGGATAGAAAACCCATTTTGTGTTACTAGACAAAGTAATGTGTCTGGAAACCTTCCTTCCCCAAACCAGACAAGCTGTTTCTGCCAGGTATGGCTGCTTTTCAGGGGCTAAAGCTTTAATTTCTGTGCCAGGCAACATAGAAGTGGTGTCAGGCTGAAATGGCTTGAAGATTTGGACTAATAGTTCAGGAAGAAGGGTGACCCAACTGGAGAGAGGCGATAGAGTACAAACTGAGTGGTAAGTTCTCTTACCCTTGTGTAGTTTGTTATGTGGTTCTCTTAGTTTTTCTATGCCTGTTTGTGCTGCAGGTATCACCACTGCATTAGCTAGTCATTGGATATTGTCTGATGCATCTGCAACCAGGCATAGACTGGAAAAATATTTCCTTGCCCCAAATATTAACTCAAGTAGCAGAAAGTGCCTCTGTGAGGAGAATTCAGATGGAAAACGGGTGTTTTCGGGCTCTCTGCACAGATTCCAAAATTTTCATGTGACTGTGTTTCTATTTTTGCTACCTTTCAAGTACGTCACTGGTTCTTCTTTCTGAGCACCTATGAATTGCCAATCCCTTTTGTTACCCGGATTTCATCAATATTTATGCCATTTTTTAACTGTTAAGCAGGAGTCAGTACCACTCTGGGTCACACAGGTGGTCTGTGGTCTACCAGTATTGTCTGTTTGTTTCATCAAGAGATGCAGCCTCCAGGAAATTGGTGGCACTTGGAAGCAACAGCTAGAGAGCTGTGATCCTTGGCATCACTGTTTCATCCACATGCTTGACTGATGCTCTGTTAGCCAGTTTTGGAAGAGAAAGACACCAGGTTTGGGAGGTCCATCTGTAATTGTGCTGGATCTCAGACAGAGGGGTGGCTCAGCTAAAGGTTTTGCTGAAATCTGCCATATAATCCAGGCAGACATGTATTTGTTTTGATACTACGTGCCATCATTTCCAAATCCAGTCAGCAGTGCGTGTTTGTTAGGCTGGGCAGATAGTGGCATGAGAAGAATTCGTAGAATCATAGAGTAATTTGGGTTGGAAGGGATGTTAAAGCTCATCCAGTTCCAATCCCTGCCAAGCCCAGGGACACCTTCCACTAGAGCAGCTTGCTCCAAGCCCCTGTGTCCAACCTGGCCTTGAACACTGCCAGGGATGGGGCAGCCACAGCTTCTCTGGGCACCCTGTGCCAGCGCCTCAGCACCCTCACAGGGAAGAGCTTCTGCCTAAGAGCTCATCTCAGTCTCCCCTCCGTCAGGTTAAAGCCATTCCCCCCATCCTATTGCTATTCAGGGCAAATAATTCCTTTTATGAGTCCTGTTTAGCTTTATAGGCTTCCTACTTGCTTGAAGTATTAACAGAGTGCTGTCTTGAGCTGAGGTTGTACTGGGAGATGAGATCTCACTGAGAAGTTAAGATAGCTGAAGCTTTCTTTCTCCAGAACTGTTGGAAAGGAAAGGGATCCAATTCTAGCATGATGTTTCAGAAGGTGACATTTGTTATAACTCATTCCAAATGTTACTCACCATCCACAAACCACTCAATTAAACTGAAGAGCAGTGAGAAATACTCAGCTCCACTTTAGCAGCTTCACTTGTCACCAGAATCCCTTGGGGTTTCTGAAGTCAGTGGATTCTCTCCTGCAGATCTCCACACAGCGGCTGCTGTCCTCTGCTACCAGTCCCACTGGTCGGTGTTCCCTCTCTTGAGAGCTTAGCCTTACTTTCCCAAAGATCTCTTTGGTTTTACTTGTTGTGAGGCCCGTTCTGCATCCTTTTGTGTCTGACCAGTATTTCAGTGGGAATTGTCCGGACCTCACCTTCTCAAAACCAAAATTTGAAGAGTGTCCAGTGACCATTAGTTCTTCTGAGGATCAGAGTAGTTGGCTATACATGTAGCTTATTGAGACTTGAAGATCCTAAGTCACTTGAGCTTGTTCCTTGGCTGTAGAAGCTTCAGCAGCATAACCAGGAAACAGATCGATGTGTTTGTGATAGCTTCTATTCAGAAGATCGGCCCTTCTGCCTCTAACGCTTTTCTGTGTGTCGTCAGCTTGGAGCATATGTGCAGAGAGCTGCAACTCTGCAAGTGTAACAAACAAAAACTTTCCTCGCACTTGTAGGGAAGCGGGATCCAGCACATTGCTTGAGATGCCAAACTCGCCGTTCCAGATCTCTGGCTCCCCAGGAAAATTCGCAGATGTAGCTTTGCTGTGTGCTACAACCACCCACCGGTTGCAGTGTCAGCTGGGCTGGAGCTCAGATCCACCCACTGCTGCTGCACCGGGCCCAGCACGCTGGAGCTGAAGGCAGAATGCAGATTGTCTCTGCTGAAACACGGTTGCCTTATGGCGTGCGGTGGGATGGGAGAAACAGAGCCTCACTCATGGCTCGGCACCTGAACCTCAGGATCTTCCTACTCATTATCTCTGTACCAAAGCCTCCTCTTTCTCCTGGATAGGGCACTAGAATGGAGCAAAGCTCTGGCTGATTTCCTGCAGGAAACTATCGAGCTTTGGGCATGAAATAAGTCATCCAATTAGTTAATAGCTGCTGGTGTCCCCTAGCCCTGATTTGGCTTTTGGTGGCAAACAGGGGTCGATGAGCATAGCTCTTTTCTTGTTGATGTGCGAGTAGCTGTGCAGCTCATGTTTGAGCCATGGGGAGAAACAGCAATTCATGTAGTGTGCTACACTTGTTCCAAGGCAGGATTTACTTCTCATTATTTTCCTAGACCATAAACAACACCACTGCCTTTGAAGAGCAAGGGTGGTGGCTTTCTACATCAGCCTGCCTTTAGGTCCTATTTATAAAAGAGGAGAGTGAGAAAATATGTTTAAAAACATGCCAGCTTTAAAAATAAGACTGTGACCTAGTCAAAGACTAAACATTAGGGAAAAATGACAACCTATTTTAAGAGATGGAAGCAGAGAAGAATCAGCAAAAATAATCAAAATAAACCTTATTACTGTAAATAGGAGGGTGCAAATCAGCAGCTCCCACCACCGACAGCTCGGAGATGCTGAGGACCTGGTTCAGCAGTGAAAAAGGAGGGAAGTGGAAAAAACACTGAGCAGGAAATGAAGCAAAGATGAGAAGTCCTCCTCTTTGCAGCCGTGATAGATTATCCATAAACAGCAAGCCCATGATTCTGATCGATCAATAGCATAGCGTTTAAACCAGGTTTGGAGATACACTGTGTGCCATTCTGTGTACCTCTTCTGAGCAGCAGCGTAACCTTCATTTATCCAGGTGGCCTTTTAATGCGGGATTGCTCAGGGGGTGTTACAGTCATTGTTTTGAGAATAAAACAGCTTAAAAAGGGATCGGAAGCTTTCACCACGATGGAGCTTTTGCAGTTTGTCTCCTAGAAGAACAGTTAGGGGTTGCTTGTCTGTTTTGTCACTTATGCATGCTTCTTCTTCCCCCCTAGGTTGCCCAGTCACTATGAACAATGGCCCAGCTCTACTACAAAAAGGTAAACTACTCACCGTACAGAGACCGCATCCCACTACAGATCGTGCGAGCGGAGGCAGAGCTCTCGGCGGAGGAGAAGGCCTACCTCAGCGCTGTGGAGAAGGGGGACTATGCCAGTGTGAAACATGCCTTGCAAGAGGCAGAGATCTACTACAACATCAACATTAACTGTATGGATCCTCTTGGTCGCAGTGCCCTTTTAATAGCCATAGAGAATGAAAATCTGGAGATCATGGAGTTGCTTTTGAGCCACAGTGTGTACGTGGGAGATGCTCTGCTGTACGCAATACGGAAAGAGGTGGTGGGAGCTGTGGAGCTGCTGCTGAATTACAGGAAGCCAAGTGGTGAAAAACAGGTTAGTGGAGTGTTCCAGTTCAGTTTTGAGGTATTATCCTGTGTTAGGGAAGTGGTACTGCACAGAGAGCTGCTGTGCAGAAGTCATAAAACAAAGTCCTTATAGGCTCATTGCTTTAAATGCCCTGGCTAGACATGGGCAGTCCTTGTGGATGATATCTTTCCAGTCTGAGCAAACATGTTCTGCCTGACTTAAATACTCAGCGTTTTCAATTTCACTGAGTGTTCTTTTCAGTCTTACAGTGTTTGTGAACATACTGATTTATAGGTGGATTTACAGACACATACTTTATAAAGGAATTTGGGGCTGTCTGAAATTATATTACAATCTATAAATATGAACTATTGCCCTGCTGTTGTTCTGGTATTAAGTGCAATTGGTTTTCCCCAGTAAATCCTGAAAGCTCAGAAGCTTATAAATAACTGTAAGCAAGCAAGTAGTCTGCTAGGTTTCGGTACTTAGCCATAGTACAGATACATCCTCTTGGACTCCATCTCCAAAGAGCTCCCGTTCAGAAATGCTGATGCAGTACATAAGGTTACAGCATGAGCTAAGCTGCTATATATCTGAGCAGTGAACAATTATGACTTGGAGGAAGGATCCTTAGCTACAGGCCATCAGTAACTTACAGAAGGGTCTTTGTGAAAAGCCACAAAGTCTGAATCCTGTCACTTCAGGTGTCACCTATCACTGTCCCTAACTTTGCTTTCTTCTTATTTGCTGCTTTTCCTTTGCAGGTACTTACTGCCAATCCCTAGAACAGCTTATGTACGTTCCTGACCACTGGCAATTTTTGCATGTTCACTGCTTAGAAAGGGGCATTCAAAACTTGAATAATCCTTACATGTCAAGGCTCATTTTGAAGCCCACTGGAACACATCCCTCTGTGTGTAAAAGAAGAAAATGATTAATACCAGTCAGTCATAGAAGAAAATGTTTTCAATGGATAAGCCCCTTGGCACATAGTTTTAAATAGTAATTTCATGTAGCCAGAGTAGAAATTAAGGATCAACCTTGACAACATTCAGAAGTGCTCAGCTTAATACTTGGAAACAGCAGCATTCTGCATGCTATAGCGGTGGGATTCTAATATGTGGTTTAAGCACAAGAGATGGGAAGAATCTCTTCTATCAGACCTAAAAATTGAAAAGTTAGTGCTAGGTTTTAGTCAGACAAAATGTAAGCAGGAAAATTTGGATCATACATGGAGAATGAGCTGTTTTTTTTTCTTGGTCTTCTGGAAAGTTTGACCATCCTATAGGCCAACAGGGTAGAAAGTAGAATAGAAGAAGTTTTTTTCCAGATGCATGAAGAACTGCCAGTAATTAGTGCAGGTTAATGACAAGTTTCTCCTGAAATGTCATGGCAAGTGATGGGATCCATGTGGATTTCTGCAAGTGTAAGATCTCTTGAATACCAAAACTTGTGTCCACTGAAATTCACAGCCGTGCTGGCTTAACTGGACAGAGTCAGAGGGCCGTGAAATAAGGTTGGCTTATTGCAGCTCAAATTGAGCTCCAGCATCCTTAGTTCAATGATACATTTCACTGTAGGTCTGTTTCATTTTTCTCTCTGCCAGCGTGCAGCCATCCCTCTGTAGCTAGGTTTGTATCTGCTGCACAGTTTACAACTCGAGGGAGAACATGTGTGTGGGAGAAGAGCCACGGCGCCAGTTTCAGCTTTATTTACAAGGTTTGTTACTAGAGCAGATTTCATCAGTATGTTTTAGACTGGTACTGGCTTGATGCAAGACCCTGTGTACACACCAGGATTAACTTCCCTGGCTGGGGTTCAGGCTCGTCAGTAGACTGCAGGAAGCATTTGCAGGTAAAGGGCTGCAGGATGGGACTTCCATTTCAGCAGTTTCTCTCGTGCAGTGATGGTAATTAACACTTATTTCATTGTATGTATGAAAGCATACATGTGTATAGTGATATAACGTTAAATGGAAATAAGGGCTTGGTTAGGCAAAGTTGGGACGCAGTCGGTTAGCTTGTCAAATCACAAAGCTAATACAGGAGGGGGTGCTGAACACAAGCTGCTGATCCCAAAGCAGTGTCGTTATATGTTCAGCAGCTATCTTGCTAGACCCTTTCTCAGGAAGCCCTTTGGGAATCCCATACCTAACTGCTTCCACAAGAAGCTCCTGATAAATTAGATTAGCAGGGTTTTGTCCTAAGCAGCTACTTGTACATTCTAACACATAGAGGAAACCTGCTTTTTTGGTTGAGTAGTGCCAAAAATTCACACTTTATGGAACCTCTTATATCTGTCTTGAGAAATCTGTAAGATAGTGTCATACCACTTCTTAATATGTAAGGGTGAGGATAATCTGTTAATCAATGTAGACAAGGTTCAGTTTGCCTGGACAAACCCATGCGAAGACAGCTCTTTGACTCTCGTGTAGCAGCCTGTTTCCAGTTAGGGGCTGTTTGTCTGTCTGTCTTTGCTGCACTCCCGGCAAAGGTGCAGAAGCAGCACCTTCTGATTGCCTCTACACGTTCAATACATCGCCTTCATTCATCTGAGTCTGGGGTCTCTGAAACCCTGTTAGTTCCCACATTCCTGCTGTCTGCCTCTGAGAGGTTATTATTGCCTCTGTACCAAAGTCTCATCTCTCTGCCAGGCATGAAGCGCTGTTCCTATTTGTGTCTGTTCGCGTCAGCTCAGTTAATTGTTGTCTTTGCATCTCAAAAGCAGCTGAGTAGCATCATTCAGCATAATCCACTTTATGGGCATGTATCTTTGCTCATTCCTACAACTTTATCGTCATACCACAATCCTGACTCAAAATGTACCAGGTTGCGTTATGCCAGCCTCTTGTGGGGTTACAGTGATTGGGTCTAGCTAGCAAAAGCTACACCCAAACCAAGGCAGAAAACTATAGCTCCGTGCAGACTTGACTTGCAAAGCAGTTTTGCTTACCAGCCCCAGTCTCTAAAAGATGATGTGTTCTATACCTGTCACTTGAGAGCTGCCCGAGGAGAAGAGCTCTGCTTTCCCCTTTATGATGACCTTTCCAGGGAGCAGAAGTGAATGTAAGAAGTGACCTTTGTTGTGTTCCTTATGTAAGAGGATCACAATATAAGGGACAGGGAGAAATGGATGAAGAGATAGGTGGCAGAAATGCCTGTGTCATGTTATTGTGAATGTAGGCAGTCATTATTCTACAAACCTGTGCTCGACTGCTGTTTAAGCACCATTTACTGGAAATAACACGCTAATGGCAGGGCAAGTCATAGCCAGTAACTATAACAACACGCTTCTCCTGCACTGCAGCCCTGCGTGTCAGGGGTGTCTTGGGAGAGGAAGAAATTAGTCTGTTTACATGTGGAGCGTATGAGAGCCAGGAGCATGAGCCACCTCTCTCTAAAGGCACATGATAGATGAGTGTGCTGAACAGCGATGAGCTTGAGATGCATTTCCTTGTAGGTTTACCTCCAGGCAAGGTTCACCGGCTATTTTAAGAACTTTTCTCCTCCAATATCTTCTGCTTGGTCCTGACACTTTAAAGCCACACTTTTGTGTACTGATCTGTGAGTCCCTTGATAAAGCTGGGGAGAAGACTTCACCAGTTGCAGCCAAAATAACTCTAGAGCTAATAATGTTAGAGCTGCTTTGAAAGATGCTGTCGCCTCTGGGAGATTTTGGGGTCAGTGAAAGTCACCATGGTGCAAGCATCTTACTTTTGCTACAGTGGGAAGACCATAGAGGTGTGCTGGTGTGCTTCACTCTCAGGCTTTAAGGGGCTCATTCTCTTCTTCAGATCAGAGCTAACTTCTCCTCAAACGTGCTGCACCATGCTCAGAGGTGCACTCGCACTGTTTGATACTGTCAGTGTGCAAGTGTGGTGCAGGGTGCAATGGAAGATGCCTGCTTGCAGAGCATGCAGTGATGAGACAGCCCTGCTCACCCACCACAGTGCAGGTAGGAGCTTTACTGACCTCTGTGGGGCACAGTCTGGACCTGGCCCAGCACTGAGGGCTGAATTCTCAGGGAAATAAAGGAAAACTCAATTATCTGCTCAAAGTAGATCAAGTAACAAAAGAGCTTCTATAGGTCTATGATTCTTTACAAGCTCACTTGTTATTTCCAAACCTTATGTCATTTACTCCCGTTAATCCTCCAAGCTTTGTCAAATCAGAGTTTGCTTTGGCCAGTCACTTTGTATCGCTCATTGGTCACTTAAATCATCAGATAGTTTGTTTTTCCCCAAATAGATGACAGACATTTGGAAAGCAAACAGCCTATTCATGAATATTAAGAGGAACAACAAAGCAAACTAATATTTGTGGCACCTGGAGGGTATGCAGGTGGTGCTTTTCCTGAGGAGATTTGGACTCAGTGAATATGTATTCTCCAGAAAAGTGAGCTTAATCTCGAGCTTTGATAGTTATTGTTTGCTTTTTGGCACTGTGAGCAGGCTGATGTTGTACTGCATAGAGGCAGAAGAGTAGTATGTGTGTACTGCAGACCGCTTAGCATGGCAACCCGCACTCAGGTGTTCCACAGGATGAGTATCATCTTACTTAAATAAGACAACAAACCACTGAATATCTATCAAAAAGCCTGGGGCTGGGTTAGAAATAGTAGACCTCCGCACACACAGATGCAGTATTAACTTTAGACTTACTGAATCAGGTGGCTCATCTTTTTGGGGTAGGAATGTTAAACTGCAGAGTTGTCTCTCCACAGGACAGGTGCAATACATATAAGGGCAAAATGGAACTTTTTGGTACATGTCAAAACCAGAGATCTGGCTGGGGTCCTATGGGGGTGGAATTAAGAGGGAACTTCAAATTAGTTCTTTTCTTGGTCCATTACTGCTGTAGGAGCGAGGCAATGGATCTGTGAAGCCAGCTGAGTAAATTATCTTTCTTAGTAAAATCTTCTGTCTCCCAACCTATTCAAACTTTGAGGTTTGCCTTTTATTTTTCCCCCTAAAAGTCATATCAGAATTATTTTTGCTGTACAAACATCAGTACAGCGGGCTGTGTGTTCAGCCAGGCTGGAGTCTGCACCTAAAATGCACCAGCAAGCAAAGAACAGGGAACACAGGTCTCAAAACTCACATTTTCCTCCATATTTGATTCCCTTTGTATTTGTCATTAGTAAAATCATCATCATGCATTTTGAAGACCACTAAAATCAGAACAAGTTTTCCCTCTGACTCCAGGCGAGCTCTTCAGGGGCATTTTCTTCACAGCACTCGTGTGAGCTCAGTGGAGTGGCCCCAGTTCTCCCCTAAACACGATCACAGCTCTCAGGGCAGCGCATTCAGTTTGCACAGATCCCTCTTGCATCATTTTGTGCCTTGCCACAGTGGATGTGTTTGCAGCACACCAGACACAGTCTGTGCTGACTGCTGAGCCCTCTTGCTGTTCTTTAAGGAGCTGTGATCAGTCGTCTGAGTTCCTGCACCTTCATGGTGTAGCCATAAGCACCTTTATGGGTAGCTGTTTTCTTCACAACAATCGGAGCTGACATCAAATGTTTACAGAAGGATGATACTAGCATCTCTCTGCTATCTGCCAAAATTAGCAATTTGCTCATGGCAGATGGCTCCAAATTAATCTGGTTCACAGATGGGACTACAAATGCAATTCCTCAATAATGAGAGTAAGAAGAAAAGGGATCTCAGTATTTATGACTGTGATTCAGTTTGTTGCAGTGGACCAGAGGCCTGAATCAATGAGATCTCAACAGATACCTGTCCATATGGCTTCCAAAAGAAGGAGCTTTGCAGAAATAAACCCTAGAAGAATATGTTTGTGAAGAGGAAACTATAGAGAATAAAAGGCAAGTTTTCAGTCTTAGTTGCTAATCCTCAGATACCTGCTGGTGGAAGGTGCTGCACTTGATAGTATTAGTGAACTTCAAATTTGAGCACAAAAAATCCTTTTCCAGATGAGCTGATGAGTGAAAATCTGCCTTAATCTTTGTGTCAACATGACAGCTTAACAGCCTAGAGGCAGTCTTTTGTGAACCAGAAGTTATGTTGCATTAAACCATTTTATTCTTGCCCAAGTCCGGTAACTTCCTTAATCCAGTGAGGTTTACCTTAGTTTTCCTCCTCACGTAGGGTTCTTTATACTCAGAGTCCGGTGCAAAGTTTAGTTCTTACCACCAACAGCCCTTGATTTCTGCAGACTTGCTGATACTAATTAGATGTACAGGCTCATTACCAGCATTGTCAGCCCTGTGCTATCACTGACAGGACTTTTTAAGTCAAAAGAAACAGATCAGTTGTCAGATACCTCCTGACATAAAAGGCAGAGAGAAGAGTTTTAGAAGCAGTTGGTGCTCCTCATGCCCTAGCATGTCTCACCTGCAGGCAAGTGCACAGAGGTGCCCTGCGGCAGGACCGGGGGTTGTAGGTGTGAGAAACATCATCCTGTCTCATTACCCAAAGAGAGACTTGTGGACTTCCCTATAACTGTTAAGCCTTGCAGCACTAGCTCTTAGCCTAGAAGCCGAGGATGGATGTGGGGACATCACTCATACACAGGGTGAACAAATGAGTCTTGCTTACATGGTGGTAATAGATACATAATGCAGGGAGCATTACAAAGGTGTGAGGTACAAGTAAGTGATCAAAGTAAGACCAAAGTGCATGCAGCCCCGTGTACCCCTTCTGCAGTGCTGACCATTGCCTACCAGCAGTATTTGTGGTTTTCCTGGATTTAAAAGGTTTGGCTAATTCAGGAAGGTGTTGCTGACACCTGGGCGTTTGTATCGAGGAATTCTATAGGCATGACCCGTTGTCACTGAATTCCTGCTGTCAAGCAGGAAGAGAGAGGGTAACAGGCTGAGTGGTATGACTCAGTGCAGATACTGTGCCCTTTGGTATGACTCAAACCAGCCATTTCCATGTTAATATGAGAGGTCCACAGTGAAAAGGGAAGGCTGAACCTGTTAGATAGAAACACAGGTTCTGAAGAATAGAAGCAGTTAAGAAAAACTGGCCTCAAGTTCTCAGTACGAAAATATTTGAAAGGCACACTAAGGAAGAACGATTGTGTCTGAAAACAGAAAACTAGTTGTTACTGCTCCAAAGCCTAATGGCTCTGCTTGCATCCAAGCTTTTCATTATTGGTATTGATGCAGTAATAATTCACAGCTACAGTTAACATGCCTTTGACATTGGCGGCTGCCTTCAGAATGATTCCCATCTAATTAAACTAAGCAGCAGAGAAATCAAAGACCACTTCAGTTAATGATTACATTTAACTGGGAATTTCTTTCCTCTCTCCCCACTGCCTTCCTCCCTGGATGATCTTAAATCCTTGAGAAGGAGGTGTGAGGCAAAATCATAGAATCATAGAATAATTAGGGTTGGAAAGGACCTGAAGATCATCCAGTTCCAACCCCCCTGCCATGGGCAGGGACACCTTATGCTAAATCATATCACCCAAGGCCTCGTCCAACCTGGCCTTGAACACTGCCAGGGATGGAGCATTCACAACCTCCCTGGGCAACCCATTCCCGTGCCTCACCACCCTCACAGGGAAGAATTTCCTCCTTATATCCAATCTAAACTTCCCCTGTTTAAGTTTTAACCCGTTACCCCTTGTCCTATCACTACAGTCCCTAATGAAGAGTCCCTCTCCAGCATCCCTATAGGCCCCCTTCAGATACTGGAAGGCTGCTCTGAGGTCTCCACGCAGCCTTCTCTTCTCCAGGCTGAACAGCCCCAACTTTCTCAGCCTGTCTTCATACAGGAGGTGCTCCAGCCCCTGATCATCCTTGTGGCCTCCTCTGGACTTGTTCCAACAGTTCCATGTCCTTTTTATGCTGAGGACACCAGAACTGCACACAATGCTCCAGGTGAGGTCTCACAAGAGGAGAGCAGAGGGGCAGGATCACCTCCTTCGACCTGCTGGTCACGCTCCTTTTGATGCAGCCCAGGATACGGTTGCTTTCTGGGCTGCGAGCGCACACTGAAGCCGGCTCATGTTCATTTTCTCATCAACCAACACCCCCAAGTCCTTCTCCGCAGGGCTGCTCTGAATCTCTTCTCTGCCCAACCTGTAGCTGTGCCTGGGATTGCTCCGACCCAGGTGTAGGACCTTGCACTTGGCATGGTTAAACCTCATGAGGTTGGCATCAGCCCACCTCACAAGCGTGTCGAGGTCCCTCTGGATGGCATTCCTTCCCTCCAGCGGATCAACCGAACCACACAGCTTGGTGTCATCGGCAAACTTGCTGAGGATGCACTCAATCCCACTGTCCATGTCAGTGACAAAGGTGTTGAACAAGACCAGTCCCAACACCGATCCCTGAGGGACACCACTCGTTACTGGTCTCCATCCGGACATTGAGCCATTGACCACAACTCTTTGTGTGCGCCCATCCAGCCGGTTCTTTATCCACCGAGTGGTCCATCCATCAAATTGATGTCTCTCCAATTTAGAGACAAGGATGTCGTGTGGGACAGTGTCGAACGCTTTGCACAAGTCCAGGCAGATGATGTCAACTGCTCTACCCCTGTCCATCAGTTCTGTAGCCCCATCATAGAAGGCCACCAAATTGGTCAGGCAGGATTTCCCTGTAGTGAAGCCATGCTGGCTGTCACCAAGCACCTTGTTGATTTTCATGTGCCTTAGCATGCCTTCCAGGAGAATCTGCTCCAAGATTTTGCCAGGCACAGAGGTGAGACTGACTGCTCTGTAATTCCCCGGTCATCCATTTTCCCCTTCTTGACAATGGGGGTTATATTTCCCTTTTCCCAGTCGTCGGGAACTTCACCTGACTGCCAGGATTTCTCAAATATGATGGCCAGCGGCTCCACAACTTCATTCACCAGCTCCTTCAGGACCCGCGGATGGATCTCATCAGGACCCATGGACTTGTGCACGATCAGATTTTTAAGATGGTCTTGGACCATATATTCTCCTACAGTGGGCGCAAGGTCTTCATTCTCACAGTCCCTGCATCTGCCTTCCAAGACTTGGGTGGTTTGGTCAGAGCCTTTGCCAGTGAAGACCGAGGCAAAGAAGTCATTCAGAACCTCAGCCTTCTCCAAATCCTGCATAGCCAGTTCTTCTGAGAGCTTCCTGAGGGGGCCTACATTCTCCCTCTCTGTTTTTTATTTGCTATGTACTTGTAGAATCCCTTCCTGTTATTGTTAATACCTCTACCTAAGTTTAATTCTAACTGGGCCTTAGCTTTCCTAACCTGGTCCCTAGCTTCCCGGACAACATCCCTGTACTCTTCCCATGCCACCTGTCCTTGCTTCCACTTATTATAAGCCTCTTTTTTCAATTGAATTTTCCTCAGGAGCTCTTTATCCATCTATGGAGGTCTCCTGGCCTTCCTGCTGCACTTCCTTCTGGTTGGGATGCAACACTCCTGAGCTTGTAGCAGGTGATCCTTGAATATCAACCAACAGTCTTGGGCCCCTCTGCCCTCTAGGGCTGTATCTCATGGAACCTTCCGAAGCAGGTTCCTGAAGAGGCCAAAGTCTGCTCTTTTGAAGTCCAGGGCAGTGAGCTTGCTGCACGCTCTTCTCACTGTCCTGAGGATCTCAAATTCGAGCATCTCATGATCGCTGCATCCAAGGCTGCCTTGGAGCGTCACATTTCCAACGAGCCCTTCCCTGCTGGTGAGCAGGAGGTCAAGCACGGCACCTCTCCTTGTCACCTCCTCTATTACTTGCAGAAGGAAGCTGTCTTCTACACAATCGAGGAACCTCCTGGATTGCTTGTTCCGGGCCGTACCGTCCTTCCAACAAGGTCAGGGTGGTTGAAGTCACCCATGAGAACAAGGGCCTGTGAGCGTGAGGCTTTTCCTATCTGTCTATGGAGTGCTTCATCCGCAGGTTGTCCTTGATCAGGCGGTCTGTAACAGATCCCCACAGTAATGTCCCCCATAGCTATATTCCCTTTAAACCTGACCCACAAACTCTCTGTTAACTGCTCACCTGTCCCCAGTGACAGTTCCATACTCTCCAGCCTATCCCTAACATAAAGGGCAACTCCCCCTCCCCGCCTGCCAGGCCTGTCCTCCCTAAAGAGCTTGTAACCTTCCATTCCAACACTCCAGTCGTAGGAGCCATCCCACCATGTTTCTGTGATGCCTATTGTATCATACCCCCGTAGACGTGCACACATCTCTAATTCCTCTTGTTTGTTCGAAAATGAAGAGCTCTGATGATGTATTGTGTAGACCCAATGGGTAGCACCAGAGCTAGGGCTTGCAGGCTGCAGTGTCAGCTACCAGACATCTGACAGTGGCAAAGAAGTCACTGGCCCTTTCTCCTAGGCCAATATGAAGTCTGTTATTAGCTCCTAGGAGAGCTGATGGGGTCAGGGCAAGAACTGCACTGCAACATGCACAGGCATGTTGTGCTTTTAATTTAACGTATAGACACGTTGAAAAGTTGGGAATGCACTGTTACACAAGGTGCTTCCCAGGGAGTTCTCTTTATTAGTGTGTCAGAGTGATCTTAGCACTTGCCTGCATTGGACTCTCTATTGATCTGTTGATGAGGGTTTGAAGTTTCAGAAAACCATATTTCATTACCTATGCAGCATCCATGCATGCGCTGAGTTGATTCACCACCCTTTGCTCATAAGCCCGAATTTCAGCACTAGCTGCTCCCTTACATCACAGAACACATGGTTTTGCCTCTGGTCTGTACGACTTCTGAAGCCCTTGAGGGGCTTTTGACGTGGCTATCTAGATTCACTGATACAAATATGCAGGAGAGTCTGCCTGGTGCAATAGTCGCAACCCATTTTCCAAGGGAAGCTTCTTTTAATGGGGAAATTAAACATGCATTACAGGATCCTCCGAAACAAAGCTCTGGGATCCATAAAGAATTGCAGGATGGTTTAGTAGAAGTCCCCTAGTCCTCATCTGGCTGAGGAATAGAGCTGTGCTTGGGTTTGCAAAACAGAATGGCACCTTTATGGCTTGTTTATCCCTGTGATGGACAGTCTTTTGGTTGCAGTGGGGGTGTGTTAGCATCAGAAATAAGAAACAGTCACTGCCTGAGTGGTAATAATAAAGGAAGATCACAACCACGCAGATTTTGTTCTCATGCGAGACCCTGCCATCTGTCTAGATTGTCATTTCTCTGCTATCACAAATTCAGGGATCTTTTCGGAAGCCACAGTGTCTTCTTGGTTAGTACCAGAATGCCAAAAGCACAGCTCAATAGTCAGAATGGGGAGAAATGCAGCCTCCTGGTTTGTGAGCATCAAGATGTGTTCGTGCAGCATCAAACAGCACTGGGCTGGCACCAGATGCAGCCACTCGTTCCTCCCTGTGATGTTGTCTTATGATTTAATCTCATTCTTTTTTTAAAGGCATGTGGTTGAATAGGAACACAACCCCACTTCTCCCAAGCAAAAAGCCCTCCCTTTTCAAGCCCTTTTAGCAACATATTACCTCACCTAAACTTAATGAAACATCTCTCATCCATACACAGCAATAAATAGCAGGAAATAGGCACATTTTATGTACAAAGATGACATAGGCGGCTATAGATAGCATGATTATTAGCCTGTATTAGCACATCTTGTCCTTGTTACCATTAAGAAGAGAAAATAGAGAAACCAGATAAAATTAAAAACCTGGATGACATTCCAAGGCCTTAAATGTAGTTATGGACTGGACTGGCTTAAGTAAGCTCTTAAAATTCATTTCCAAACTTAAAAATATTAAAAATGTTTAGGATGTCGTTTTTATTTTTACTCAAAGCAGCTGCTCCTGTCACAGAGTAATTCTTAAAATGATCTGAAGGTGAAAAAATGAACAAACAGCATTTTATATTTCCAAATGAGGAAACAAAATAAACCCAACCCAGCTGCAGACATGTGTGAACTAGTCTTGCCTGTCCAAGCCGCACAAGACAACTAGATTTACTCTCATGTCAGCAACACTGGACTTACAGTGAGATGGCATCAGGGGGTCTCAGGAAACAGGTCCAGCAAGCAGCCAGGGAATCTCTGTACAAGGCCCTGGTAGATCCATAACGTGCTGTGAGCCAGGTTCTGATGTCACTTACACCATGTAATGCCTGGATTTGTAACAGTCCCAAACTTCTGTCCCTTGTTTGTTTTACTGCACAAGTGAAGCTGGCCCCAGGCTACATAAGCATATAAAAACCAAGATTCATTTGATGGTTGGTCATATCATAGAGATAATACAACATAACATGTAAGTTGTCACTACTATGAGCTTCTCAACTGCTCTCGCAGAGTCATAACCAGGAGAGGGTGCAATTGCTCATGGCACAGCACTGGCCTTGCTTCTCTAGACAACGGTAGGCACTCACCAGTCCCTCTTCCGACTGGGTTCAGTAGCAAGAGCAAGACACAGGAATTCAAGGCAAAGCAGACCTCAAGACTGCACTTCATTTAAATAGAAGAGGTTCAAACACAAACCAGGTCTTTAACAGCACCCTTCTGTGACTTGGAGAATAAACTCCACACTGATTGTGCTCTTTCTTCATTTCATCCTCAAGTGCCTCGTCTTATTTCCTCCTCTCGCATCAGAAAGGGAGAGTGGCTTAGAGGAGAAAGTGCTCTGTCTGGAACAAGTTGCCACAGGCCATTTAAATGCATATTTACAAAATCCTTTCCTTCTGAAGGCTTCTCTCTGGACTCCTCTGTTTTAATCCCCAACAAAAGAGACGTTATTATATAGCATCGACCACAAATGATGACATCTTTTGACAATCTCTCTGGCTGTGCTGCATTTCCTAAACACACGGCTGAGCACAAGCTCGGATGCACTTCTGCCACTGTCAGATGCACTAAGTTTCATTTCAGCTCTGAAAACTAATCCCTTGGGTCTACCTCCATTTTCAAACACATGGATAAGAAGCTAAATTAAACCTTGAAGAATCTAGAGCAGATATATCTGTATTTTGATTATACAGATATCACAAACCTAATTTTCCACATTATTTCAGTAGGAATGCATCACATTATGCAGTTTTTTAATCAAAGATACCCATTTCAGTGTTAATATGTGCCATCTGGTAAACGGGTATCAGAATTTTGCTTGCTACAAGGCACTAAGAGGTATTAATGTTCCCCATTCTGCAGTACCAGTCTCAGGGGCAGAGACTTTATGTGACTTTACAGGCATGTAGGTCAGTGAGCAGAAGGAGCCTTTTCTTTAGCTGGATATTCTGGGACAGCTGTATTGAAATCACTGGAATACTTCAATAACAACAGTAGAGCTTGCCCAAAAGTACTTCTGTAACCACCTGTGCTTTATGCCAGAGCTACAAACTTGTTCATAACCAGTACAAAAGCCCTTAAAGTCCATTACTTTGTTATCAATTTGTGGTGTTCATTGTATTTCATTAACCAAATTACATCATTTCAGTCAATGGATTGCTCTTTAGAGAAAAGACAACCTCGCTATAAATACAGATACTGTCATTACTCTGATAGAAGATGTCTCTCAAGGCATCTCTGATTAAGATACTTGGTTATTGAAACCTGCACCACTGCATCAACCAAAATGAATGCTTAAATTCATAGCGGCATGTAACATTTTTCTGAAGTCCCACATGAGGAAACAAATGCCCCTGAGGTTCTGTCAATGAAAGAATTTATTTATGGGTTTAGGCAAGGAGCAGCATGCAGCTGGTTATGCCAGTCACAATACTGATGTTTTCCAAGACCCTTTTGCTGGTAACACGGCTGACCCGCAGTCTGGCAACACTGACTGCATCTCTCTGGCTCTATTTATAGAGCTGCAGCGAAAGTACCACAGGATTCTGAACAAAATCACAGTCACTGCTAAAGCTCTGTCTGACCACTGAGCACAAAAGCCTTTTAGAATGACAGAACTCGGTTGTGCCCGTTACATGCTTGTGGATGACAAACACGCCTCCCCCATGGGGCTGCATGCAGAAAAGCAAACTCGAAAGGGGAAATCATTGCTCAGGCTTCCAGTTCTATAAATGTTAAATTTGAAGTTTTCCAGTGAGGTTGCAGGAGTTGGGTTTGTTTAGTGAAACGTTGTTTTGGCAATTAAAGTATTTTATAACGTACAGTTGTACCAAAGTTACGCAAGCTGAAAATAATGCAGATTAATATGTGCACTGTTGATTATGGCCATACTTACAGTTCATTACACTGGTCCAGGTGAGGTGCTAGTCTGTAGAATGGAGATGGCTTGAAAATGGGGCAGTTCCACCTGTAACGGGTAAAAGCATTATTATTGTCAAGCAAAAGTGGGAACGCTCTTAATGCCAGAGAGGACACTTATTTAAACTGCCTCTGACACAAGAAACAGTCAGAGATTATAAACAGCTTCAGAAGGTAAAGGATCCTTTGGTTAGTCTTTGCTTTACTTTCTAGATACTCTCTTTCCAGATCAGATCTGAAGCACTCACAAGTTACTCTCTTTCCAGATCAGATCTGAAGCACTGACAAGTTGTTCTCTAGGGAGACTGCAGCTGTGAGCACAAGTAAAGGTGAAGCTGAGGAGACACCTGAGTATGAAGGGAGCCTTGGAGGGGTACCAGGCCATAATCAGGACTATCAGTATGGAAAGGCAGAAAAGCATACATAGAGAACAGGAAGCCATCCCCAAAACAGCCATTAAACAGAGCCACGCTCTCCTTGGAGTTCAAGATTCTGAACTTAACTGGCAAATTCCTTTCCTGAGAACAGCTTATTTTCCCTTAGTCATCCTCTTTCTACGCACAGATAAATGGCATGCTGTAGAAAGGCTACAGCTTGCTTTTAAATCTTCTGGTGTTTAAACCTGGGTATTAGCTTCCATGGTCCATGAAAAGCAGGCAGAAGATCATTCATATTAGTCTTTTAGCTTGGTTGAAGAGCATATTTCTGAGCTGTATCTCCTTAACCTCCCCATTTACTGTGCTGTGGTTCACACTGCTGCGCAGTCTCAGGGCACTGGAGCTGCATTGCTTTTGCACAGCACTAAACCAGAGCACGTGCTCCATGGGCCCTCAAACACCAGACTAGGTTAAGTCCGGAGTAAAACTCCTGAAAGACCTACAATAAGGCCATTGGGTCTTCAGTACCAGGCTTGGGATGGGGTTTTTTTTTGCTCTGTGTTTCTGCTCCTCTTGCACTGTACTAGTTACTAACATAGGCAGAGATTCTTACTCCTCCTATCCAGAGCTTCTTTCCAGCAGTGCAGTATTTACTGGAAAACTTGTTTTTTACGTGAGCTAATCCTCCATTTTCCTCTCAAATTCATTAAGCTTGTTTCTTTCCCCCCAGTCTTTTAAATAAAGGAGATTTTTCACTCAGTGCAGTACCATTCAGAGAAGCAGCGGTGGTAAGCAGCCTACCTTTATGAGGATTAAGTCTAGAAAGTTGGTAGCAAGCATTCAGTCACTTGCTAGTGGTAGTTAAGTTCTTCAGTGAACATTACCAAGATGAAATACAGACAAGGCACACGCTCCTATGCAAGTAGTGGCAATAAGGTTCTGAAGGACTCAGCTTAACAGCTTGTGTCAGGTGATGAGGTTAATGGAAAAGAACGTTATTCAGGTCACCTAATGAAAATAACCTTGGTAGAGCCTCACAGAGCCCTGGGGTAGAATAATTTATTCCTCATCTGCTTCCATCACTGTAAGTTAACCCAAGACATAGAAGCAGCTGATTTAAACATGCACTCAGCCTGTCAGAGTAGTGCAGAAGGAACATCAGCAATTACAACGCATTGCCGTCATCTCTGCTGCCCCTCCAGTGATGATACACAGAGTACATCCCTCAGAGCACAGGCTCGCTTTGCATATCCCCATCTTTAAAACCAGACACTTTGTTAAGATGCAGGTTACCAAAGCACTGTGCAAGGGGACAACAAAAATACTGACCACGAGACATGAATGTTTTAGCCCATGCCTGGCCTTTGGAGCAGGCAGGGATGGAAAAGAGGCCCCAGCAGCCATCGTTCACACTGTTCTGTCTGGTGTTTCAGTGGCTTGTTTTGTTGCTCAGCTATAATCAGAAATAAGCTTCAGCTCCTGTGACTGAGGCCTTCCACTGATCTTCTCCCAGGCCCCAGGGAGACTCTATGTCTCTGCAGCACCATTTCCCTTCTTATCCCTTAATGAAAAGTACCGGAAGCTGCCCGGGAAAACATGCCTTCCACACAGCAGCCTGAGCCCAAACGAAGCAGTGCTCCAGTTCAGGACCTCTGATATGAGCCAGAATAAGGGATTTAACATCACTTGATAGATAGCCCCAGTTTGATTCCAGACCTTGGGACAACCATTTTGAGAGCCCTAGATACAGATTTAGGAAGCCTTAGGAGTAGGGAGGAGCAGACAAGATTAAAACTATCCCCACCTGCAGCATTACTACCTGTCTGCAAGCACCCATTTCATAGTCTGAGCAACACAAGCACCTCACCTGGGTAAAGCTGAAAATCCTTTTCACAGCCCTGGGTACAGTAACTTCCATATAGAAAAACAAGATGAAACTTGACAGTAATAGGAATGATAGAGAGGGAAAACATTCTTCCTTTGAGGCAGAGGCTCTGAATACAACAGCCAGTGACTGACTGGAAAAGGAGGGGAAGCGAGATAAATGCAGCTATTCAGGGCTTTAAAAAAAATTGCTTCTAAGAGAGAGGAAAAAGAAAAGCCTTTACCTTTCTCTTGACATTTAACAAAGCACCTAAACAAGCCAAACAAAGCAAAAGAATGTCAAAAACCTCACAAAGGGAGCTGCTTTTGGCTGTTTGTTACTTGAAATACGTTTACCCAACCTTGCTAAGAAACACCAAGCCCTCCATGACCCACAGCAGACCCTCATCACCACTCTCTTTTCTTCCCATGAGCTGTATTTGTAGGCTCCCCCCCCCCGGCAGCCTCTGTAGGGACCAGCCTCCTTAGCAAATCCTCTTTACACCTGTGTGTCTGTTGGCTGCCAGAGATTTAACTCCTCATGTGCCACATCCAGGGTAACAAACCTGTAGGATTCCCAAAAATACCTCCAGCCACCCAATGAGCCCTGGTCCAGCAAATAACCCTGTACCTCAGTGTGGGGCTGACCTTTGGGGGAGCGCTGTGTGTTGTCAACTGCCTGCTGTCACGTCTGGGTTATGGAGAGGTTTATCAACCAGCTACAGCCCAGGAGCCTTTAGCTCTTTAGCGCTGGAGAGGCACTTAACTCCCGGGGAACTCAGATTCAGAGGTTAGAGCTTCACTCTCTCATAACCAGGCTCAGGCACAGCCTACAGAAGGATTTCTAGCAGGTTACTTCCTGCTACTTTATCGCCTCTTTACTCCTGGATTTTCACAGGCTGACTCATGTTTCCTATCATTAGCACTCTTTGACAATAGCTTCTCTGAAACACCTCTGACATTTGCGACGGGAAATGGGCCTACTGTTCACCAAACCCAGCAATCACCCCCTGAGCAGCAGGATGCCAACTGCCAGGGCAGGAGTGGTGGGCACACGGAGTACAGTATGCTTGAGTAATGATTAACACACAACAAAGAGAGCTGCCTCTGCTGCAAATGGAAACACACTGCGTGCTTCGGATGTAAGAGCATTTTGGTCTAATTCTGCACGCTGCATATAGTAATAAGTCACAACAGGGTGTGCATTAAGCTCATCTTTTGAGAAGTGCAACAGTAGCTGAATAATGCACACCCTGGAGTGTCTTATTTGTAGTGGACTATGGCTCATTAATTTTACATTTAGATTTTTTCAAACCCATTTTAAAAAAAACAAACCACCAGATCTATTCTAAGGGCAGTTATGTAATGTATCCTGCCACACAAAGGTATGTTCACGTAAAAACAGTGGGCAAAAGGTGAGGAAGAGCTTTGCTCAACTGCAGGTCAGTGTTTGGTTTGGTTTGTGCAAGGCCATCTGCAAGCATGTTCTTGGCATGCCAATGCAGCTATATAATGCAAATAATTACAGTTATTGAAGTCTATTCAGTGTTCCCTATTTTCTAGACTTTCTTTTTTGTATAATTACCTGGGTCTTTTGCCTTTCTTTTTCCGTACAAAATTCCACCTTTGGGTATGTGAGCCAGCACCCATTTCAGAGCAGGTAGAAAACATTCAGGTGGGGATGTGACTGCCTTCGACAGCAGGCTGGGAACTGAATCGTCACAGGTTCCTGCTCAGGAGGCAGGCAGGCATGATCTGGGGGGAGACGGTTTTGCTGGAATGGGAGAGGTGTGAGTGTGCATGGATACAACAGGATTTAAAGAACAGAGGGCGTTGTAAAAGCTCTGTTTCGTTATGGCGTCACTTCAAAAGCATGAAGGAGGGACATCTGATTTCTGCCGTTCCACGTGAAATATGACTGTGGTTTATCCCTTTGTATAGGTTCCAACCTTGATGATGGACACTCAGTTTTCGGAATTCACTCCAGACATCACCCCAATAATGCTGGCGGCTCACACCAACAACTATGAAATCATCAAACTGCTTGTCCAAAGACGGGTAACAATTCCACGCCCACACCAGATCAGATGCAACTGTGTGGAATGTGTCTCCAGTTCAGAGGTGGACAGCCTGAGGCATTCCAGATCAAGGCTGAACATCTACAAAGCCTTAGCCAGCCCTTCGTTGATTGCCTTATCAAGTGAGGACCCCATCTTGACAGCTTTCCGACTGGGCTGGGAGCTCAAGGAGCTCAGCAAAGTGGAAAATGAGTTCAAGGCTGAATATGAAGAGCTTTCACAGCAGTGCAAGCGTTTTGCTAAGGACCTTTTGGATCAAGCACGGAGTTCCCGAGAATTGGAGATCATTCTCAATCACAGAGATGATCAAAGCGAAGAGCTGGATCCCCAAAAATGTCATGATTTGGCAAAGCTAAAGGTAGCAATAAAGTATCACCAGAAAGAGGTAAGAGTCATCTAAATGTGAAGGTGTGTGAAGGTTTCATGTGCTGGATAAAATAACTCTTATCTCCAGTCTCCATGGATTCTTTCAGACTTGACAGCAGGATGAGTTTGGGTTGAGCGGAGAGCCCTGTGCAAATGAGTTAGTTGCAAACCAGGAGGTTCAGTGCACCCTGGTGACAGCATGAATCTGGTGACAGTTGAGGGCAGCAGGACTGGGACTTGCTGCAGTGGGTTAGGGCTTCTGCAGCACCGACACTTTCCGTTTCAGGTACTTTAGTCCCGCTTCATTGTAACCCATCACTCTGCCAAGAACAGCCTTCAAAGATTTCCAGGTTTATTTGCTCCAAAAGCTTTTCCCAGTAGCTGCTTTTACACAGGAACCAAAACCTAGCAGGGTTTGTTTGGCTCGTGAAGGTCTTGACTACAGGAAACAATACAATATACAAATCACTTCCTCCAACCACCAAATGCTTCCTAGCACCCATTCAACACTAACTCAGAAGGGCCAGAAAAACAACAGCAGCAGAAGAGAGCAGGGGGGATCAAGAGCACTCTCACTGTCCCAGGTCTCCATGTTGCCAGCAATAGGTCAGAATGCTTGTGTGATGCTAGGAGGTGGATGCAAATACTTCTTCACACCTGGGATACCTCAGGTTGATCCTTGCTCTTGGATTCCTCTGTGATTTAGGAACTGAGAAGCAATTCCCAGAAATTTAAGCTCCTGCCTGTAGAACCAGAAAGGAAAGATGTTCTTCAGCTAAAGGCCATGGAGTCTTTCAGAAGCCCTGCAAATCCAGAGATTTGTAAGCTGATTCAATAGAGATTTATAAGCTGATTCAATAAAGGCCATGAACCCAAGGAGAATGCCTGCAACAGTTCCATTAGTTGGCTCTGGATTTTCTTTCTCTTTCCAAAGGTGGACATTTAGTACCATTTAGTAGATGATACATATTTGTTGGCAGTGATGTTCCAGGTTATCTGAAGGAGGAATTTAGCTTGCTTAGTTAAGGAGTGAGTTGCAGTGTCTATTACTTTCTTCAGTGTCCAGAGGGTGACAGGCAGGAGTGGCAGAAAAGCCTGCTACATTCCTCTCTTCACTTTCTTCCCCACATTTGATGCTTTGTTTTGTGCACTGATCCATTTGAGGACAGACTGATATGATGCATTCTGCCTCCCTTAATGGCTGCTTCTGTCATCCTAGGTACAATAATCAAGAAGGGAAAGGTGCAGATTTTCCTTTCTTCTTTGGCCTGTTATGCCTCCTGAGTACAGCCCCTTGATGCAACAAGCTGGGGATGAAGTCTCAAGGTTTCTGGGATCTTACACTGGTCACTTACTGCTCTTACTGGGCAACTCCAGTGCAGCATCAGCAAGGCTCACTTGGATTCATGTCAGGTTGTATTTTTCACTCTAGTTGACAGTAAGGTGACACCATAAGTGCTTTAGGGACACAAACAAGTAGTGAAGAATTAGTCTGGAAAAGGGTAATACAGTAAATCAGATCAAATGTTCCTTGAATCTAAGAAGGGCCAGAAACTCTACTTCTGTTTTATTTACTGGCCTGATAACCACAGATGCTGCATGCACACACATCCTTCAGCAGCCAGGATACCACTGGCTCTGCTGTGTGTAGATCACTGCTGATTTCGATGTCTTGTCACAGTTCAAGCTCACTGTTGACATCCAAGCATAAATCTGTGGCTACCCTTACCTTGTGTTCACATTAAGCAACTGCAAGTCTGGAGCAGTTCACTATTTGAAATGTAATGCTCAACAGTCCTGAAGCTCTTTTATTTTAAGTTACAAACTTTTAATCTTTGCTTGCTTGACAGTTTTAATCTCTTTTTTTTTTTCAGGTATAGTTGACTGAATTCCAAGCATATGGACAAATTCCATGTTTTGTGACATATTCATGACAGTTCCAGCACATAAGCGATAGCAAATCTGCTCTGTGTTGCCAGCTAAAGACAGTTCTGTTTCCAGGTGGAACACTGGTGGGCTGGGACAGAATGAATGAGTTTGGTGAACCAGCCCTACCAAACCCCATCATCCTCCCTACTTATTCCCACACACCTGATGCAGCCTGCAGCATGGTGTTGTATTCAGCAAAATATTGCAGTTGTTCTCATATCATGATATTTAGTCCAATACAAAACACCAAGCAAGATGCAAATGTCATTGCCAGCTTCTGGATAAAGCAAGTAGGAACATTTGTCAGGGAGACTAAGAAAGGCCTATTAATCATGATTGAAGTGTATCAACCGAGAGAGATTTTGTGGGGATGGGGAGGAAAATAGAAGCAAGTTTGGTGCCATGAAAGACAGTTCTGCAGAGAGAAACAGCAGGATTTTTAAAAGTAGATCATCTTGTTCCACTGAAGCTTTTTATGTCTTCACGTTAAATGGGATTGGATTGGATGGAGAAGCTTTTCATGTCTTAAAGTTGACAAAGTCACAAGTCAAATCCTTAGTAGCCTAAAATGAAAATCCCAAGTGGACCTTGGTTAAGTTCTGTGTCTGTAAAAATTGTTACCTTAGTTGTTAATTCTTTATATTCAGCATAAGCAATGTGTAATCTCCCATTGATTTTAGACTAATTGCTAGCCAAATTCCCTGCAGCTTTTCTTCGTTTTGAGAGAAATAAACCTCAAACTTCCCCCCCCAATGTGAAATTATTCCATTTCAGCTTCATCAGGCAGAGATGTTCCACATTTGTCTAGAGAAGTTGTTAAGAAGGATTGGTAAAGAGATCGTTGCCTTTGGATGGAGGGGCTCTACTGTGTGTTTTGGGAAGGTAACAGATCTAAAAGTTATTATTTCTTTGTACCAGCCTAAGTGATGTGGGAATTCAAGAGTACTCTTCACAAGCCACGTTATTCAGTGTTCTTCTCTCCCAGGCATTCCAGATGAACCCACTGCGTGTTTGTTTTTCCCCCCATTGCACTTCTGTACTGAAGAGTATGTACTGGTTTGATCCAGGTACGGAAAAGTAACAGCATTTACATTTCTAGTGCAGGTTGATGATCTCCAGCAATGAACATACAGGACTGAATAAAATCCTGATGGGAAAAGCTAAATATCTATGGGTAGTTCTTGTTCCAAACTGGGCCCGTGGAGGAAAGCTTTTTAAAGCTAGTTAGGCTGCTTAAATATGCAGGTAGTAGGCAATAAGTTTTTAAACAGAGTATAAAGTGGTTAAGTGCCTGAATCCTGATAGAGATTAGACACTTACCTTGCTGAGGCAGTTTGGAATTCCACTGCTGAATTAGCTGCATCTCTTGGAGAAAAACATGATCTTGTGCAGTGAGTTTTAGCCAACAGTTAGCAATCAGTCCCACCACGGACTCAAATCCCTGTTCTCTGCACCGAATCCAGTAAACATGATACACACAACTTCATCTTTTGATCTGGCCCGAGTGCCTCAGTCTTCTCAATGGGCAACCTGGATGAGGGCTGCATTAGCAAGGGGAACCAGTTCACTTCAGTCCCATCTCCAGAGGAATATGAGCTCCACAGAGGCTCCACCTCAGTCTGTGTCCCCAGGTAAATCCCACCAGTGCCTTTCTGCCTGATGATGCAGATGTGGGTTTAATCTTTACAGGGGCAGAGAAATCTCCCATTCTTTTCCTTTTTCCAACAGAAAAGCCTGGGAGGTAGAAGGTTTGATTACTCCCAAACATTACATGTGTTAAGTATTTGATATAGTGTCGCTCATAAGGAAGAAGTAATTTTCCTTTGGAGGAGGGCCTGAACAATGGAGAAAAGATTTCTTGCTTTTCATGTTTGTTTTTAATAAGCCCCTATATCCTAGAAGGTAAATTACTGTTTACAGAGAAGGAAAAATTTCAATTATACAGGCAAGATTAAAATGTGCCCTAAGGTAGCTTTGTAGTGTATTTTACAGTGGTAAATGTTAAAACCATGCTGTGCAGTGTTCACAAGCTCCCTCGCCATCTCATCTTCAGTGTAGAATGATCGTGTTCTCAGCTTCAAATTAGAAAGGGACCCGATAATTTCTTTAGAAGATAGGAAGAACTTGCTAGTTGTGATCACTCTTAGATGGCAGTCACAAAACCTGAGGACAGCTATAGTACGCTGGGAAATGGGATGAGTTAGATGCAGCGTGGACACGTCAGTTTGCTCGATCCACTTTTGAAAGAAATTGTTTTAATAGGATCACAGCAATCCACAGCCTAAGAAACAAGCAGGCTTTTCAGAAATGCTCTGCAGTTTATGGCACTTCTCTTCGTATTATTACTTATCAAATTCTTTTATTCATGGCTAATTTTGGAAGGAGAAAGGTGCTGAAAACTTAATACAAAAAGGCACAGCTCAGCTGTTGAGGATCAGTGTTTGCTTTGCAGTTCTGGCACCACATTAGCTCTGCATTTGTTAATTTGTTTGCATTTCTAAGAAAAGGTGGGGAAAAGTCATCTCTCAGGATCTTGCCAGTCATGTAAAACACAGTTGTATGTACAGTGTACCATCGCTGTGTTAGAGGATTGGAGCATAGGCGGACTGCAAATACCGTTTTAATGTTCTTTAAGGTTTTTTCACATTGCCAAAATGATGTAAGGCAACCATACTGTAGCAGTGACTCAGGTCTAACGGGGCAGGTTTCTCCTTGTATGTGCTAAGCCTTAAGAAAAATAATATACATTCAGCCTATTCTGCTTTCCTGCCCTCCTGCACAGGTCATTCACATCTTCAAGATGAAGTGAAACATCACAGCAGTGGGGTTTTAGTGCTTTGCATTTTTCTGGTACTGGTAGTTGCAAACGGCTGTGCAGGTTTAGTTGATAGGTCTGCAAGAAACACACAATGCAAAGCAGTCAGAAAAAAACCCTATTTTACCTATAACTATATTGCTTAGCAATATGGATCCTTAGACCAAGGAAGTGCATTAAATTCCCTCAGAGAAACCTTGACTGCAGTCCCTCTTACTCACTCTAATCAGTGACAGGAAAGAAGTATAATTGTTAGCTTTTCTAATTTAAAAACTGTGCTCTTCTCTGTTTCCAGGATGAACCTTCCAAAGTTCTGGTTCTTTTTTCCAAGACATTTACATAGACAAGTACCTCCTGAGATACAGTACTAGAGCAAATGAATAATCATTCCTGCCACGCCACATCTTTCTCAGCCGTGTCTTGACTTTCATCATCTGTGTGGCTGCTGTTAGAAGCACAGAAGCATTCTCCAGGGAGTATGTGTAAACCTGGCAAATTTCTAAGGGCACTTTAGTTACTGTATAAAAAGAGCTTTTAAAAATATCAGAAATGCATGAAAAACGAAGTGTGAGGCCTGTGCAAATCAAAGCTCATCCACTGCACCTTGCTTACCTGTTCTGAAAGTCATTCAGGTATCCTGATGGAAAGCCACAGGTCTTTTTTTGCTTGCAGGCAATGCTAAGTTATTCTCCCGTGGGTTTGTCTGTTTTTATGCCACACTGCCTGGAAGTAGTACAGGGCTGCATATTTGTATTATGCTCTTTAAAGGCACAATAAATAGCTGTTTTGTGAGCCTGCACAGCTCAGGAGGTTAATAAACAGGCTTTTACTTCCAGGTTTTTAGAGTGAAGTCATACCATGTCAGGAGAAGACCTTTATTAGATGACATGAGAGAAGCAAAGCTGATCCTTGCGAAAGCTTTCTTAGTTTCTAATCACTTGGAATATCTGTATCCCTTAGGGCAGTAGGTGGTGAGGACAGTGTGGTTACACTATGTCCAGATGTGTCCTTCACCACAAACAAGAATTTAAATGTAGGGATTTCAAAAGCACTGAATGTCCAAATGGCATCTTTCATTTTCCAACAGCATTCCTTCATTCATTATTATAGGCAGCAAAGTTACCTTCCCATGCATGATCAGTGGCCTATGCTAAATGAAACTGCTAAATGAACTGGCTTTCCTCAAACTCAATCCCAACAGGCAGGTGACCACCTTACAAAATCTTCCATGTATGTGGTACCACCTGAGCTGTTACCAACAGGCTCAGCAGCAGGACCTTGGGTAGCAGGTGAGGAGCCGTATGTGCATTTGCACCCTTAGAAACAGTCCTTCCTGCCGATGGCTGGTGGGGTAGCAGGGTGAGTGGTGCATGTCTTGGAGCCCCTGCTCTATGGGTTCCTGTACTGTCTCCAGACTTTGAAGAAGAATAAGAAGAAATACACAGAGAATGATGGTTCATCAGTTTGACAAAGTGGACTTGTATGCTTATTTGAGGAAACAGTATTATTTGGTATATTGTTCACGTAACACCAAAACATTCAAACTTGATGAAGGTTAGCCATATATTGCAGCTGTCACAGAACAGAAGTGCAGAAGACTATCTTTTGACAGCAAAATCATCTCTGACTAATCTTGCTATGCACAAATACGAGAAAACAACATAAGATCAATATATCAGTCAAGGACAAGGGCTTTGCTGCTGTTAGTGTAATGTGTAGCAGGCAGTAAATGCCTGGATCGTTGTCCAAGTCATGTTTGGAGCCTCGTGCCTCTGACTTGAGTGATCTCATTGACAAAGACAAGAAATACGTTGAGAGCTAAAGGGATTGACGCTGTTTAAGGAACATTCAAAAATGACTTGGTGGGTTTGCCAGTTCCCTTAACTTCATGTATCCCATCAGTCTTCTGTGAGCAAGAGGCAAGGCCTGGGAAGCCAGAGTTAAAGTACAGGACATGTTTGACTGGCTTTCTATGCACAACAGAAACTGGAAAGGAGAAGTGACACCTTGTATAAGCCAAGAGTCTTTCTACGTCTGAAGGTCTAGTGTGTCTTTCAGAGTCAGCTTTGTGTCAGTAGTGAAGAGTACATCATGTTATTTCATACTTCACTTTGAATGATACCCTGAAATAATAAACTATGGAAAAAGTGCTGCTATGGATTCTGCCTTTTGGCTATAGAAGTGGTCATTGTTATTTATCTGATTTCTGTGAACTTCAGCTTTATTTCTGTTGCTTAGTGAAGACTGTCAGGAAATTCTTTCTTTAAAGAAGTGAGATTCCACTCCTCTTACACCTCTTATGTATACATCAGATTCATCATCATCCAGACAGGCCATTTAGGTGTCTCATGACTGAGAACACATACTTCTTCACTCCAGGAAAAGTGAGATGGATAGATGGGTTAATCATAACTCCCCAAACGGAGATCTTGTGCAGCATGGCATTTAGCAGCTGTGACTGCAAGTTTTGTGTTCTTTCTCTACAAACCCCAGCTGGCTGCCGAGTAAACATCCTTCAGTAAAGCATGCGTCCTCCTCACCATACAACAGTGATACTGCTCAGAGCAGAGGTAGCCTTTAGAGATTCCCAAGAATGAGAGAAATGTTTACTGTATGCTGGTCTGTTCTTCCCTGGATATTGGACTAGATTTACTCATTCAGGAGAAGGGAAGGTAGAAAGACAAAACACAATTAAATAGCTTCAGCACAGATATTGCTCAGGTCAGAAAGGAAGCAAATGTGAAATATTTTATGACTTTTTATTAACACTAACAGCATAAAGTAGGTCTGCGTTTAAAACACTTGTGAATGACTTTTTATATTCTCCTGTTTGCTTTACTTATCACTGATTTAATGTAAATGTCAGACATCCACTAGGGAGAATAAAGCCAGCCTTTTACTTAAGTCAATACCTCCTCCACTTCAGCTAAAGCCTGTGAGAGCTCCCCATATTCATTCACAAGATCTGTAACTCTTGAAGTGCTGCCTGCAGAAGGACTTAGGAAACTTCAAGGTTTTGCCTCTCAAGAGTTTTTAGCCTGAGCGTTTTTTCAGTGCTTCTATAGGATGTGTCTGATATCCCCTGTTCAGCTCTTGGAAACCAGGTAATGTGTTTTGTGAATCAGCTGTCTCTCTCTTAGGTATATTGCTCGTATCCAGCACTTGCTGTACTGCAGCACTCTGCCTTTGGAAACAGGTCTATTCTAACTTCACAACAGAGCCGTATCCTGGAATGTTTGCTGAAATACATCCTGCAGGCATTTATTTGTCAGCTGTAGTCTGCTGTCTGCTAAAATAAACACTGGAAAGGTTGGCTTATGTCTGGGCTCTTGCTCAGGGTCTGACCCACTTGAGCTGTGTTCTGGTGGGGAGTTTGCTGATGGGGGATGGCCTCTCTTCAGCAGCTTGCCTTTCCTCAGTGAAGAATTTAGAATCATAGAACAGTTAGGGTTGGAAAGGACCTTAAGATCATCTGGTTCCAACCCCCCTGCCATGGGCAGGGACACCTCACACTAAACCATGGCACCGAAGGCCTCGTCCAACCTGGCCTTGAACACCGGCAGGGATGGAGCATTCACAACTTCCTTGGGCAACCCATTCCAGTGCCTCACCACCCTCACAGTAAAGAACTTCTTCCTTATATCCAATCTAAACTTCCCCTGTTTAAGTTTGAACCCGTTACCCCTTGTCCTATCACTACAGTCCCTAATGAAGAGTCCCTCCCCAGCATCCCTATAGGCCCCCTTCAGATACTGGAAGCTGCTCTGGGGTCTCCACGCAGCCTTCTCTTCTCCAGGCTGAACAGCCCCAACTTTCTCAGCCTGTCTTCATACAGGAGGTGCTCCAGCCCCTGATCATCCTCGTGGCCTCCTCTGGACTTGTTCCAACAGTTCCATGTCCTTTTTATGTAGAGGACACCAGAACTGCACACAGTGCTCCAGGTGAGAGCAGAGTAGAGGGGCAGGATCACCTCCTTTGACCTGCTGGTCATGCTCCTTTTGATGCAGCCCAGGATACGGTTGCTTTCTGGTCTGTGAGCACACACTGAAGCCGGCTCATGTTCATTTTCTCATTCACCAGCACCCCCAAGCCCTTCCTGCAGGGCTGCTCTGAATCTCTTCTCTGCCCAACCTGTAGCTGTGCCTGGGATTGCTCTGACCCAGGTGTAGGACCTTGCACTTGGCATGGTTATACCTGCTCTTAAATCCTGCTGCACAGCCATAAATAAAACCTATAGCTGCACACATGTTTAAGCTCTCTGAGTAGAAATGAATTTAATTTCAAGCTTAAATACTTTCTTAATTGCTTATTCCATGGGTAGATACCCAGGATTTGCCTGGGTGCCTTTGTCCTAGACTATGTGGGACTTAAATATTTAAGCCAATCCAACATGATTTTGTGAAAACTCTGTGGTTTTAGAGGTTATTCTGGTTTTTAGAGGTTATTCAGTCTTCCTTTTTGTCAGTATTCACATCACTGGTGAATTTCCAATTGCTAGTGCTTAAGCTGAGTTCATGTCTGCTACCATCGAGAGATGTGTTATGGATAGGAGACCTTTAGTTAAGATTCATGTGTCATCATCACTTAAAATATTTTGAGAACAGATTAGACAAAATTCTGTATAATTTGAAGCCATATGTTCATCTGTGGAGGATCTGGAGTTTGTTTAATTCACCAGCAAAGGGATTGAGTAATTTGGGTAGCACCTGGTTTTCTTGAAGGACTCTTTCAGCTTAGCTAGTGATCTTGTTAATGGCAGGAATGACTGCCATTTGGACTTGCATCATTAGTTGTAACAGGCATCTGAGTAGCAGCTGGGTGTCTGATAGCATATTCATCCTGTATTTTCCTGAGAAAGAACTACCATCTCTTGCAAGTGCCTGATGAGGGTGTTGGGTTATGGTTCCTTTTCCCCACCTTCCACCACCACCCCCCCAACTTGGTTTCCTTCCTTCTTTTCCTGTTGCAGAAGTAATTAACAGGATGAGCATCCATTAGGTGCTTCCCCTGTGCAGCTCCCACTTCAGCAGCAGAATGCAGATAGCTTTGCAGTCATTAACAAGGTTGAACTTTAAAAAGAAATGTGCTACAAAAGAGGATTTTCTTATTCATCTCACTGTTTGCAACACTGCAAGCTTGAGGAGGCTGGTGTTTCTTATGTAGAATAGCTGGTCTCATAGGGCTTACTGGCTCTCTGCAGCACACATCGAATTAGGCCACAGATACTTTCTGTCTTGGGCTAATTTAGAAACAGCTCTTTGAGTATTGCCCACTGGAATTTCCTTTAAGAGCCATCAAACTGATGTAACAACCACAATTCCCTTTCTCCTCAGAAGGTCCTGTCCGTGATAGGAAATGGAAGCAGGGTGGTTTGTCTCTTGCACTGGATGTTGTGCTACTTGGTTCTTAACAGCAGCATCTGCAGGATTTGGGAGCGCAAGGAGAACATGGATTTTAGAAGTTCATTTCTTTGCATGCCATTTCATGCTCCTGAAGTCAGATCACTTCATTGCACGGTGTGGTCATGTACCTGTTAACGTTGTGCCAAGTGTTAGAGCATGTTTTGGGCTGTTGGACGCTGTGTACTAAGCTTTGTGGGTTAATACATTAAGATTTGGCACTGATGGATAAACCCAAGCGTGGGGTAGGACTGACAGTGAGGAGTTTCCTCACTTCATGGGAGGAAAGAAATCCTTGCCAATTGATTCTGAAAAATCAAGCAAAAAAAAAGCTGTGTTCTCCCCAGTCACCTGCAGTTGTATTGATGGGGGGGAGCAGATGCTTCTGTGCATGTCCCCCCTGCTCAGAAACGGGGATGGATGGGGGTATAGACCTGCTGCTCCCAGTCCTGCCTCGCCATGCTGTGCTTGCCAGCAATGGCATTTCTCCTTTTCATGATACAGAAATCACATGCTTTTTGGGTGCAGCTAGAATATATACTTGTGCTACTACATCAGACACTGCAGTTGCCCTGTTGTCACACAGACTGCAAAATGTAGTTCAGTTCGTGTGAAAGCTCCCTCTCCAAGGCCAAAATAGCTTTAGTTGTAGAAGGCAGCAGCATATAATATACCCCCAAACACATAACCTTGGGGGTATGTTTTAGGTGCTGTGGGATTCAGTGCTGCGGGTGAGATCTAACCTATTGAAATGAGTGTCAGGGGAACTAAAGTTAATTTCATGGCTCCCATGCCACATTTGCCTCTCAGTGGTAACCTCACTGGGAGCTGATGTAGCTGACTGATAGAAGAACTCTGTCCTGCTTATTAACACAGGGCTCTGCGGTTACAAATTAGTGCTTATTCATCTATGAAGAGCGTTTGCTATCACCATCCGCAGCAAGAGTACAGAAGAGAGCTCCACCAAACTCCAAAGAGAAGAGCCTGTTGGCAGCCTTCGTGATAATCAGAATAAATGCAGAGAAATACTGTGCTCAGCCCCTGTGATGTCTATCAGGGAGCTATTTCAGTTGCTCCCTGAGGCATTCACATCTCAGCCCATCTGTGTCTGATCCTAAATTACTTATGGCTGTGAGAGATAAGGGATTTCCCCATAGATAAGGGGAGGGGGGGGCGGAACATAATTTCTGTGTTTGATATTTATATTAATGGCACAGCACGCAGAAAGCACTTAATTCCCAAGAAGTAGAATGTAGGTGACATAAAAATATCGGTGAAGATTAGATAGGAAGAAAAAGACACTGCCTCCAGCAGCTGCTGCTTTCCCTTGAAAATGGTCCCCTTGGTAGAGGATCAGGTGACAATGAGTTTGATGAGCATTGAAAATGAAATTCTCTAATAGCACAATCCACCTGCAAGCCAAATGTCACACAAAGACCCTGGCAAGAGTGAAGGAAGAAAGAGGGAACGTAACAGACTTTGTATTGCAGCAGCCTCTACCCTCAAAGTGCTTCCCAACCACCATGACTGAAGTTGCTGATCTCACTTCTTGGAAAGGCAGAGACACTTATGGCCATTTTCAGAAGCCAGGGGACTGAACAGTGACACGATGGCGTTGTCCTCACAAGAAGGTACTCTGAGTTGCCTCTTGTCTCCTAGTCATTAAGTGAATTGTAGCTTCAGCTGGGACAGGTTCTGCTCAACAGGTAAAGGAGGAGCTTGCCCTTTGGATCGCCTCCCCCAGAAATGCATCTACAGGCTTTGTTTACACATAGGGACAATCCTGGACAATGTTACGCCAGCACTACCCCAGGATTCATAGCACTGAATGTTTAGTTCATACCTTAGGTGAACTGAGCATAAGTTCCACCTTTTGGAAGCATTTCTTGTCATTAATGCAGCTGTCAGAACATTCTCCATCACGTCTGCGGGATAATGTCTTGTGCTGCCACTTGTAATAGGGACTGGAGGCTCTGATAATGCAGCAGTCCTTGGAAAAAATCCGTGACACCATCTTGTTATGTACTAGAGAAATACACTGTTTGCAAGTTGTGTGCTCGTGTTCTTACACAAATAGAGAGCTTCTGGCACAGTACATCTGCCTCTCATTCTGGACCATCTACAAAACAGGGACAATATACAGGTTTTATACCATCGTGATCTCTCCTTTTCACTGTGCAGAAACTTTAACTGATACCAAATCCTGTCACATGTGGTATGTTGAAGTGAAATGGTACAGGACTGTGATATACACATGCACTATTTCTACCTATGGCAAAGGAAAAGCTTTGCAAAAAAAGTGAAAAAACGTATTTGAGACTCTACTTGGGCTGAAATTGAACTTGGAAAGTGCTCACGAAAGGCCTTGGCATAAGCAGTGCTGGAGAAGTCAATTTGCTTTCCCAGATCTTAGTTCTGTCTATTTACAAAGCAGAAGTGAGACTGTTTCCTTAACTTTATGAAGAAATTAGAGATTGTGGAATGATAACCAAAGTTCCATGATACTATTACAGTTTCAGGCTACTTCACACCTGAAAGGCCTAAAGCTGAGCTTTTCCATGGGTTTATATTTTACATGCATTCATCTATCTGTGCACTATTAAATCTGTGATTCATATGTTGGAGTAATATGTTAGTAAAAGCCCACATTAGTAAGTGCTTAGCGTTACCTTCAATAAAGACAGCATTTGATGGTTTGTGACATTAGGGAGAGCTTCTTTCTGCGGTATGCTGAAATTTCCCTTAGGCCTTTTTCAGTGAGGTTGGGATGGGCTTGATTGGAAAATTTAATGGGTTCCATTTAATGGTTTCCATTCCCTTTTGCCAGGCTGGTCTTTAAAGCTGCACTTTCATGATGTGTGAATTTCTCTCCATTTGAAGAACTAACATCAGATACAACACAGCGAGCAGGTTTTAGAAATGAGCTATTAGGCAGAGAAGAGGCGCTTTTAAGATGCTCGCAAGTTGCACAGCAACCAGGGGAACTCGCAGTCATTTGATTCCTCAAATGACTCTGACTTTGACTCAGGGGAAAAACAGTTTTATTCTCCCCTCAGAGCTTTCTCTCATATGTGATGAAGAGAAAATGTGTTTACACGTTTTCCCCCTTACAAAAAAAGTTGTACCTCATCGCAGAGAAATGGCACCATCTATTACCATGTAAATTACTGCAGAACGCATCCAGGCACAGCTCCTGCTTGGGATCTTAAAAGAGAATATATAGCAGTGTAACCTTCTGTTTCTTCTGGCTTTTAGACAACCCATGCTGACCCTTCTGAAATCACAGATTAAACCCCAGCCAACTAAAGGACAGTCAGTGCTGGATGGTTTTGCAGTGTCTGTGGAATTGTTTCTTTCACCAGTTTCCGCATTCCAAGTCTCCAGACTTTTACAATAACATTTTCTGATCGTTGCAGGCTGCAGGTCTTGGTTTCTTCTGGAGTTCATCACCCCATCAACTGTTGTCCAGTTTCTGCTGCACACGTGTGTAGCTTGGTTCCAAATCACGTGTGTTTCTGATGTTGTCTCTTGATGCCCTCTGGAGCAGTGTCACTTGTATGTTAGATGCAGCAGTCTTATTTATCATAGTAGTAACAGATAAACATCCCACTTCATAAATGCCAGATATTCCTCTTGGAGATCTTACTTTCAATACTAACTCAGGTCAGCTCATCTATTCGAACTACCCATTCCAGAATGGTTTGATTCTGATATAAACAGCCTGATGTAGCATATAAAATGTATTCACAAGATCTAAAAATACCTACAGAAATGAATGACTTTATGAGACTGAGCAACTTGGTTTTCCCTTTGCTTGCCCTTGGTTTAGTCTTCTATGAAAGGTGTCTTTTCCTTGGTAAACGCTGTTAGAACTATGGTGTCCACTGGAAGTGTGGTTCCTTCTAATACAGCTGTGTCCTATCAGAGATGTAGTTATATTGCTGCAGGAGTATGTTTATCAGTAACTGTATCCACGCTAAGACAGTTTTTCTGGTTTCATTACAGCAAAGTGTAATGGGCATCCTCAAACAACAGTTGAGATTGCTCAGTGAGACATCTGAATTTGTTAGCTCAGAAGTGTAACTTCATTAAGATGGATTAGCAATCAGATGCGTAAGGAAAACAAAGCTGTCTTGGTCTTGCAGACATCTCTAATGAGCGATGGGAAACGTTTTGAGAACCATGGGGCTGTCAGGGTATGATCAGGAGCACAAAGTCTGCTGGCATAGACCAGAGTTTAAATTTCCAGAGGATGTTAGGTGTTGGAGCAGTCTGAAGTAGCTGCAACCTGAGCGTGTCTGGTATGGAGTCACTGGGATGCAGTAAATCGCCATCAGAACGCTGGTTTTTGCAGAGTGAAGGTGAACTTTCAGTGTCACTTTTGGTACTGATCAAAGATTTCTGTTTGCCTCTGCTTCATCCCTTCCGTTTTACAGCTGCTCTCCTCTGTAACAGCGAGGCACGTTTACAGACGTGCTGTCCTGCTTCCCAGCAGACATCGCCTGCCTTCACTTCACATTACTGCATGCTGTCTCATGCCCCCCCCGGCCCACACACACATATGCTGGCCTCCTTGCACTAAACCACGTGCTGCACCCCACACGCTTCTGGAGGCATTCTCTCTCCCTCTCTCACACACCCTTTCCCTCTTGTCTCATCTTTTAGTCACTTTCTAAAGATGCTGACGCTGATTTGTTTGAGGCGGTCGAGACCTGAAACACTCTGAGAAGAAACGTGCTGGAAGAGAAACACATGGGAAGAGAAAAAGCTCATAGTAGTTTTCGTTGTAGCTCTTTTGCACAAGGCTTCCTGTGTGGTGAGCGAGTGATCTACGTAAGGATGCTTCAAATAGAAAAACACTCCCAGAAGAAATCTTAAACCCTATGCAGAAAAACAAGAGTGAAATCTCCCTCTTTTCTACCCTCTGTCTCCAAAATACGCTTTTCCACTCCGTAACCAGCCCTAAACTCAACATGAGGGTCTGTGTGGGCTCTAACACATACGTATGGGGGAGTGCACATAAAGCACCAGTCAGTAATGATCTTTCTTTGGTTTTTCTTCCTCTCCTCAGTTTGTTGCTCAGCCAAACTGCCAGCAGCTACTAGCAACACTCTGGTATGATGGCTTTCCAGGATGGAGGCGGAAACACTGGGCAGTAAAACTCTTGACCTGTGTCACCATTGGACTGCTATTTCCTGTGCTATCCGTGGCATATCTGATTGCACCGAAGAGCAGGCTGGGACTGTTCATTAAAAAGCCATTTATAAAGTTTATCTGCCACACCGGCTCTTACCTAACCTTCCTCTTCATGCTCCTGCTGGCGTCGCAGCACATCGTCAGGACTGACCTTCACATGCAGGGACCACCTCCCACCATCGTGGAATGGATGATCCTGCCCTGGGTTCTAGGTAAATCACAAACACAAACATGCCTGAGCCACAGTCTCCTGACTCGCACCCATGGCAACTGTGGGGAGACTCATTCCTGATCTCAGCATCAGCAGCATGTAAAGAGATTTGGCAGCCAGCTTCAGTAACTGCATAAAACAGCTGGGCTCCTTCTGGAACAACAGATCCCATTGGCCTAGGGCTCTTCTGCTGTTCATATTGCCATCTGACATGCCATCAGACATGACCCTGAGTAAACCGCAGCAGACACAGCTCTCTCCTTGCTTCCCCCATGCTCTGTGTGAGGAACGGGTTAGGAATTAGCTTCTGGGTCATGCTAGTAACAAATAGTGTCACCTCTCATGCTGGCTTAGTTCTGCTGGCTGATACGTGGCAGAAGGCAGTGCCCAGAGCCTGACTCTGCTTTCACCCTCTCACTGATCTGTGCCCAGAGCCAGTGCACAGGTACCAGACCTGATTCCTGGGGTCCCAGACTCCCAAATAGCCTAAGGCTGGCAGAAAAGATAAATCTCACTCTGCCGTATGCCTCTGTGCTAATAAACACCGACTAAATCAATATCTACTGCTCTAATATAAGCACTGGAAGGAGAGAGTGTTTATTACAAGGAGGCTCTTAACTGCAGTCACAGTGGGCAACCACAGCTGTGAAGAAAAGGTGCCAGTGTTCCTGAGGGCAGGACGTACGGGTGAGGTAGTGAGATGGGACAGGAGAAAGCAGATAGAGCCTCTGAGGGAGAAGAGCAGAGAAACCAAGTTGGATGTGTTTTTTATGAGCAAGAAGCATTTACCCTCTCAAACTGAGCTTCAACACAAAGGCAAGCAAAAACCTGAGACCTCCATTAGAAGCATGATCTCCCCTTTAACTACACTCACATCTCCTTTGCTGTGCCATGAACATGTAGCACCACTATGAGCTGGGGTGTTACCAGAAGGCCTGCTCACTGGAAGTGGTTTCCATACCTTTACAGCTCTCCTCCATCCTCTGCCAATACAGCCCTGGTCAGTTCATTGCAAAACCCCAGAGATCAGGTACCAGTGAATTAAGACTGTCTGGTAGGGGGCAGTGGCCTGGAAAGCCACACTGATGCTGGTGGAAAACAAGAAAATAAGAGTTGCAAACAAAATCCATTCCAGTGGTGACCCAGGGCACTTTGCCTCTTCCATAGCTCTACCACAACTTACAAATGGTAACTCAAGGCTCACCATCTTGTTAAACTGATTTATGCCATTGAACACATGTGTTGGTAGAAACTCCAGCATAAGCTGAGGAGGTTAAACGTCTCTATTGAGCTTAGGTGATCTCTTCACTTTATCCTTAACTTTGTGGTTAAAACTGAGGGAAATGGTAAACATTTCAGCAAAATTGATTAGCTGAAGGATAATCCATTAAAAAACCCCTGTCAAAGTCACCTCTTACAGCTGCCTGCTCCTCCTTTGGAGTTCCTGTGTTTTGGATAAGTAGGGATATTGTGGGACTGTGTATTGAGAAATTAGAACAGTTTCACCAGCATAAAGGTTATGGTTTAAGAAATATTTTCCACAATAAAAGGAGAGAGAGAGCAGGCACACACGGCATTGCTGTAACTATAGTAACCAGCAGCGATAACTCTCTATAAATACAGTGCATGAGTTCTTCAACAGGCTCCTCTCTGTTGATTTATTTCATTCCATGGTTTTGTGTGCATGCAAAGATTTGGAGGCAGCTGTAATAAAACCACCCCGTTGGCCTTGACGTTGCCTGACCATTGACCTGCTGGCTGGCAGCTGAAGAGCTAAGATAGATATTTAGGTGTTTGCAGCAGTTCATTTCAACGTTATCTGCTCTTCAGATCGAGCTTTCAGGTCCTAAAGCTGGAGTTGCTGGTAGCATTTCAGTGACCACTGCAGTGTCCTGTGGTTAGGGACCGGCAGCAATTTGGGTAACTATGTTGGTAATGCACCTAAGGTGTATTTTGTTGGTTTCTTTTTCTTTTCATATGTTTCGGGTCTTCATTCAAGGAAAATGTTGTAAACTGAGTAATTTAAAGTATGTGGGGGCTCTATAGATACTCTCAGAAGCATACAGATGATGAAGGAGCCTAGCTGCCATTTGCTTTTAATGGGACTTATGCTTTCAAAAATGCTTAAACAGTTCTACAGTAAAGGACACGTAAGTTACTTAGAATTAGAATTGTGAGTCTAGCAGTCAGGTAAGGAACTTCAGAAGCTGGCCCTCTCCCCACCAGCCCCAAGGAGGTAGAGTGAAGGTTAGCAGGTGCCAGAAATGATTACCAGAAGGCATTTCAGAGTTGAGATGATGGGCTCTGGCCGTACCCTCAGGAGCAAATATTCACCTCACAGAACCCATAGCCGTATCTGACACCAGGTGAGTCAGTCCCACTGCCAGGCTGCAGTGCCTTTCTTCCTGCCGAGTCCTACCTTTTCTCACAAGTGGTCCCAATGGGCTTTTTATGCAGCAAGAAGCATCAATACAGTGACTGAGCACAGAGAATGAATTCACTTCTTCCTTCTTTGGTGTGATATTTCTAGGTCAGGGAGGAAATGTACTGGCACACAGAAGCCGGTGCTAGTGTTGCATGTTCTGCAGAGACAGTCAGGAAAAATCAGTGCTGTCCAACTGAGCAATGAGTTACTGATAGTTTCTGGGAGAGCAGACAATCTGTTAGAAACTATATAAAATACAGTGGCATAAATAGTTTATTCGTGTAGAACAAATTTGACCTGAGCCAATCCGCTCATACTAGCTGTAATTAACATACATTTCAAGCAGTTTCCTTGTGTGTATGTCTGGAGCCCTACATAGGAAACCTGGGTCTTTTTCATCTCTCTCTAGACTCCATTCCCCACAGAGTTGTAAAATGCTTCATGATCAGCACTATTGTACTTTGTCAAAGACAGGAGGGATGAGACACTTTTTCCAAGCTATTAATTTAGAATTGTCTTTTATTTCAGCAGGTATACACAGTGCTTTAATGGCAAATAATACCTTGTCATGTCAATGAACTCTCTTTCTTTCTACAGGTTTTATCTGGGGAGAAATCAAGGAGATGTGGGATGGTGGATTCAATGAGTATGTACATGACTGGTGGAATCTGATGGATTTTGCAATGAACTCCCTCTACCTTGCAACTATCTCCCTTAAAATTGTTGCCTACGTCAAGGTACGGTATCTTGGGAGAGATAATTTGTAACTCGCTTCTGAGAACTGTAGTGCACAGGGTAGTAGCTGTCAAAATCAAAGAGAAAAGCTGCTTTTTCACCTGGAAATTCACCTGGAAAGCTTAGGAATTTGTTTGGAGAATGCTCATCCTTCTCACCCTGACATTTAAATCAAGACTGAAGTAGATTGTTTGGGCAGTAGGTAGAAGTTTCCCCATTTGGTGTCAATTTTGTAGCTCCTTAGTTGTCAAACATCCGTTTTGTTTTCCATACTGACGCTGGACATCTTTCAACAATTCTAGATATAGTGAAAACATGAATCTAAAATAAAACAGTAAAGTTAAAAGCAAGAATAGGGTTATCTGAAAGCATCTGCAGCCAAGATTTATAAGCTGTGAAAAGTCTACCAAGAAAAGCAGGCCTGCTAGTAGGAGGCTTCTGTCTCATACAAAAGAGTCAACTTATTCTCTTCAATATATAGCTTTAAACCATAGGCAAAGAAATGACAAAGGAGCATGCTGGAACTTTGATATTGTGTAGACGCTTCACTGTCATCTTCCATTGATGGCAAGAACGCACAGCAGAGCTCATCCTCAAAAGCACCTTCCACATTTATCAGCTTCTGATGCTCCATTTAGCGTATGCCCATGTTTTGAAGCCAGAGAATGGCCTGAAGCACTTTCCTTCTGTCTCTCTGTTTCAAAGACCCAGACAAGGCACAAATGGTCTCCTGCAAACTTCTTTATGCAATGGCTCTGTGACTTCAGTCTGTGCGTGCTTGGCCTGGTTCTTCTCTTGGTCTGAATCTGCGGTAATCTGCAGTAACTGCACTGCAGTGAGTGTAATTACACAGGTGTAAATCAAGTAATTGAAGTCTGCTCCTTGGCCATTTGTGCACTTTCCAGGTTCCCTGTGCTACTGTGTTGGTTTTGCCCTGCTAGAAGAATACTGCTTGTTTTAGCCCAGCTCCTAATAACCAGGACAAGCACTTCCCCCAGGTAACCTTGTTTAGTCCCACCCAAGCATGTGCACAGGCAGAGAGGAAATGAGGAGAAAGCAGCACAAAGCTCATTGACTCCACCATGGCAAGCAGTCTGCTGTGGGGTCTTTTTAAAAATCCAGGATGCTGCATAGCACTGAGTTAGCTTTTCAAAGGGAAGAGCTTTAACATAGCTGCTGCTCCCTGAAGAGGCAGCTCTGTAACAGCATCAAAGCAGGAAGAGATTACATCTTTTTTCTCCCAGGATTCAGAACCAGGGAGGAAATTACAGACTTGAAAGGTTGGCCTTTAAACTGAGAGCAATAAAAAAAAATAATGCTGGAAATGGGAAGATTCACAAACAAATCTTAAAATGTTAACAATCTTGTTCTTTCTCACACACAAATGACTAGAAGAGCTGTGCATCCATAGACTTACACAGTCACATACTGAGATTTAAGCTCATAGCCAAACCACATGTACAAAGGAGGTACAGCTTTGTTTGTATACTCTGTAAGAGCTACAGTTACTTACAGGCTGACTACAAAGACCTATATGCCAGTACACAAAAGGAATATATCTGTCTCTGAGTACAGATCAGACCCTCTTGGATTAAACCTGGCTGATCTAAGGTCTGCTCCAGTGTCAGACAATTCTGAGAGGTGCATAAAATCTCCTATCGGAGTAGTTCTGAACCAGCATGCCCGCAGAAGTTCCCTTCTAAGTGACCTATGTCACTTAGAGGCTGCAGTATGCTCTGAAACATGAGGATATATAACACTGATAATGGCTTCAAAACCTTTTGCAACATGATTTGTAAAGGTTTTTGTTATTTATAGAACAGCCCTGAGCTGGAAAAGGCTGGGATATATGCCAATATACCATGTTCTAACACTTCTTAGAACTTCAAAGGATTACATGGACATTTAGATTTCTGCCAAATATCAGAAAAATAAATTGCAAACTGACACTAATGTTTTCCATCCTTGTTTTTATGTGGCGACTTTTTCTTGTTTTGATTTGACTGGTTCCAAGACCTGACCCTAATATCATCCAATACCAATGAAATCTTCCGGCTAATTATAGGGTAAAAATACTTTCTTAATCAGCTTTCCTTTGTTGCATTGAATTATCATGTAATGAGGAAGGGTAAATGTGACTGCCTGGTGTAACTTACTTGTACTAGTCTGAATGCATCTCTGCTCTGTTTCATTTTGTGATGCCCAACCCAACCAACTCCAGCCTCCCTAGACACCCAGCTTCATTAGATACCTCTGAAATCTTTTATCTGTGATGGCTAGGTTGCTCTGAAGAGTCTACTGATTACCAAGCAGGGATATATCATCAGGGCCAATATATGACCCTAACAAGCTGCTTTAATAATAGATGTGAGATGAAGATGACCTTTTCACATACCTTTACATGCAGTCTATGCTAAGCCCTAGCAGAGGGACCCTGGGCTGCTATGTCCAGGCAGCATGCAGAAGAGAATTGCAAACAGCTATACAAATCTGCTGTCTGTGCAGGGGAGACTTTCCAATCCCACCCACCCACCCCCAGTGCTGGATACTGGCAAAAAGTTAACATGGCTACCTGTTTGTAAGCATTTTAAGACCCATCTTCAAATCAAGTTAACAGGCGCGGGTCATGATGTTCATGTAATAAAGAGCAGTTTGGAAATGTCAGAAACAATCAGAGGTCATGCTGCAATGCCTTTGTATCATGTCTCAGCTCCGCCATACAGAGGAATTGTTTGAAATACCAACTTGCTTTCAGCTGTGTCCTTGAAAGAAAATTGTGAGCTCACATGTTGGACCTTCAGATTTAAATAGAAAAGTCCCCTAAATTCATCTGTCTCTGATGTTTCTTCCTTTTAAGAGACACAAAAATTATTTTAGGAGTCCTAAACACACTGGCTGCACTGTTAGCTATATATTCCAAGTACATTTTTGCCTTTTATACATGGGAAATGAGCAGAGACAAATGTTAAGAGGACAATTATTCTTGACATTAAAATGTCTTTGACTCCATTCTGTTGTGCCAGCGTAGTTAAGCCAGAGTAGTTAACATTTATACAACCAGCTCGTTTGTGTAACCTATTTGCATCTGGCTGCTCTTTGCTCAGAAAATGCTTCTGCTTTTACAGTTGCATTACAAACCAAGTTAATGTTATAATTGATGCACTCAAATGTATCCAGTGCTTCAGCTGTAATTAGGACCTGTGCTTTAGCAACTCTCCTAAAATTGCCATGGCAAATTAACTAATAAAATTAATTTGAAGAAAGTGTTTTGTTTCTGGGCTGTTGGCGAGGTTTTGAGATTACCAGGGAAGGAAAGCATCCATTTCTTAGGCTCACCAGTTCATTGCTTCCCCTCTTCCCTCCTCCATCCCCTGGATTCTTCCAGGAATGTGCAAGTGTTCTCAATGTGCGATCATTTTTAGGAGCAAAAGGAAAGAAAAGGTAGTGGGGAATTTCTGACCTGAACTCTTTAAGCATTGAAATAGGTTGTGGACGAGCCCGTGGACCTGAAGGACCTGCAAACAGTGAACTCAGAATTCAAAAGCCTTGTTTTCTAAGTTTAGGCTAAGACCAGCCAATGTTCCAGAAGCCTCTGAAGAGTCTAAAACTACTTCTCATGGTAGCGGTTACATGTATTAGAGGATGCGTCTTTTTACGTTATCTGAGAGCAGTTACAACATAATTAACTTTTATACCCTTGTTATTTCTTTCAGTATAACGGTTCTCGTCCAAGGGAGGAGTGGGAGATGTGGCACCCGACTCTCATTGCAGAAGCCCTCTTTGCAATATCCAACATCTTAAGTTCCTTGCGTCTCATATCCCTGTTTACAGCAAATTCACACCTGGGACCCTTGCAGATTTCTCTGGGACGCATGCTGCTAGACATCCTTAAGTTCCTTTTTATCTACTGCCTGGTGCTTCTGGCTTTTGCCAATGGACTGAACCAGCTTTATTTTTACTATGAGACCAGTGCCTCGGAGGAACCCAACAACTGCAAGGGGATCCGATGTGAGAAACAGAACAATGCCTTCTCCACGTAAGAGGTCCTTTCCTTTCCATTTGTAAGCGTGACTTCCACTGTCACTCTGTTACCTGCCTTTGCCTGGTGTCTTGTCGCTGCGCTGACAGTGCCCTTATTTATTCATTTGCAAGTATCAGGTGAGCTGGTTGATGCTGCAGGAAAGGTGTGAGGGAACTGGGGCAGACATTCTGCTGAGCTTTGCTATCAGAAAGACTTACTTATGTCTGCAAGTTCTGGATGAAGCTGTCACCCTATGTGATCCTGAAACTTACGTTTTATTACGGCTGTGTTCAATCCCAGTGTGTTTCAGAAAGCAAGGATACTTTGGCCATGATAATTGTAAAGAAGGAAAGAAGGAGAAGCTAAACAAAATGTAGCAAACAAGGGAGAAACATAAGAAAAAAGACATCAGTCTCACCCAGGGCTTTTTTATGCACACATGATGACGTTGCAGGCTTCTCTGCTTTCCTTGCGGTGCGGTGAGACTACAATCCCAGCAAAACCCTTTTTTTGCTGGAAACGCTGATACTTTACTGAGATGTTGGCATGGAAATGGCTGTGGTGACAGCTGGCAGGGCTGAAAGAGATAGCACATGCTGAAAAATAACATGAATTCTCTTTCTGATGTATTTGTTTTAATTACTAATAGTGCAAATAATTATAATAATCAGCCCCTGTGCCTTTGTTCTTGCCGCTTGCACAGTACTTAAAACACAATGGGAAGAGAAATAAATAAAGCACGGTCTAGAAAAAGGCCTACGCCCTGCAAACAAGCAAACCAGAACTGTTGTCCACCAGGCTATGCTAAATGAAGTGAAACTTGTCATAACGCCCAATAATTCTCCACCCTTCCTCAGCTGAAGGCTTGAGGTTAAGAAAGGATTTGTGACACACTTGCACTGTTATCAAAAGCAGATGATGGCTGAGGCCACATGATGAGGTGGGGAGAGGAAAGGCTCCAGCACTGCCCTGTGGGCTCTGTGCTTTAAAGAAGCAGGGGGTTTTCACAGGATAGAGCCCAGCTTTACAAGAGCATCCTGACTCGATAGACCAGACACGCTGCTGGTTTCCACTGCAGAGCAGGAGCACCACAGGCTTGATTAATTTTCTCGGGAAGCCCCCCTCTATCTGGAAGGAGTGAATGGAACTGCACTGTGCTAATGAAAAGCAGAATTAAAGACTTCGGTCTGGTTTGTATGTTAATTGCTTCCCATGCCCCAGAAATGTGCCGTGCTGCCCTTGCAAAGGAATCAAGTTAACACAATCCTATTCCTTGACCTGCGTCCATACTGATGCAGCAGCCAGAGGGAGAAACGTTTGGCGAGCACAGTGTTTGTTAAATGGCAACTTCTAGCACAGGAAGGAGCAAACCCAAGTTCAGAACCAGAGCCTGCCTTCCCCTGGAGCTAGGGTGAGCAGATGTGCTTAGTTCTGCGTTCTAGCTTGGGCCTGTCTCCACTGCAAACCAGTTGCTTTACGGATTTCACTGTCAGCAGGTTAGGGGAAAAAACAACAGCAGGATTTGACTGAAGAAAAAGGGCCTTGAGTCAGTGGGGAAAAGAAAAAGCTCTTCAAGCCTGTAAGAAGGTGTAATATCTTGGGAAGTGGCAATGATACAGAACCACTCGACAGAAAGTGTGCAGATCAGCTTAAATACAGACCACAGTTTCTCCCACCCTAGCATTCAGTTTAAACCCCCTGCCAAGGAGAATGTAGCACAGAGAGGAAATTGAGGGGGCTCAGCCTTTATGGCAGAGGCTTGTGTAAAACAAAATCGCAGTGGGAGGGGATCCATTAGGACCGAGGTCTCCTGGCAGGGGACAGAATGCTCCGCGGTTACTTTTTGTTTGAGACTTGCTTAAGAAATGTATTTAACATGTTCTTAAAGGTTTAAATAGTCGTTATTAACACCCCCGGTACAAGCTGACACTTGGCCCCTGAGCAGATGCACAGCATGGGGGACTGGCTGAGAACAAGCAACCTGCAGAACGGAACATTGTATTGTTGGGCTGGAGTGAGTTCAAGTCAGAGCTGGTGGTACCTCAGGTTTGCTCATAGTTCATGCCTAATGAAAGAATAAATGTAAAAAGCTTTCAATCAGTACCCTTTGATTCCTGCCAGCATTTCTAGGCGCTCACACAATGAGACCTAATTTCCTAAGGGGAGGAAAAGCAAGACGCCACTCGTGTTTGTACAGCTTGTTTAAAACGTGACACCTATTTACTGCTGCATTATTTCCTATTAGTCCCAAAGGATGGGTTTAATATTTCTTGGTGAGGAAATTTTCTGCATTGCGAACACAGATCATGGGAAAGTAATATTCCTTTGTGACAGCAATGAGGTGAAGTCATGAATAATTTAAGGTTTTGTGCTTCAGCCTCACCTTGGAAAGCTTGGGCAATTTGAAAATGTGTTTATTGCTGTGATTCTGGCAGCTGGAGGAAGGAGAAGAGAGAGAGGAAGAGGAGGAAGGGGTGGAGGCAGTCACACCTCGCTGCCTACTCTCCTTCTCACTGGAGGGACACACTGGTGTCCAGGGCTGTTCCCCAGGGGCTGCAGGAGGGTTCCTGCAGCAGAGGAGCACTTGCTCTCTGTGGAGAGATGGTGGTGCTTTGGGATTTATCCAGTTTGCTTCAGATGCAGGATGTACTCATCAAGAGGGGGAGTCTCTCGATCGCAATTAACAAAATTCCCTTTCTAAAGCTGCTTCCCCCAAGTAGGGTGCTTCTTGGGTGACATGGTTTAGTGTGAGGTGTCCCTGCCCATGGCACGGGGTTGGAACTGGATGATCTTAAGGTCCTTTCCAACCCTAACTATTCTAGGATTCTGTTCCATGATTCTATGAGTGGTGTGAGCCCCACCTGAAACAATTACTGTGGAAAGAGATCATGGTTCTGACCTGGCATTAAACACTGAGGAGAGAGTAACTAAGCCTTACTTCTCTGCAGAGGTGCAGAAACCAGTTGCTGTCTTTTTCATGTCCACATGTAAACATGTTTGCCTTAGTCTGGGCCCAAATTATACTCCTGGTTAGTAGTGTGAATTCAGAGCAATGCAGTGATCTCTGGTTTCAGGTTCATGACAGGAACCTCTGTCTCCCCTGAGCCTAATCAGTACTTCTGCTGCTAATAGTTAAAAGATAGCTGGCACTCTCGCGTTTTTAGCAGGGGAATGTTTAGCATTCTTATTTTACCACCTCACTTACTTAACAAAGCTAACAAACAGCCTGACTTTTGGGAGAAAGGATTTTTGCTTTAAAGAGTCTTTATAGTCTTGGCCAGTGAAAAACGTAAGATATGTCCACAAAATACAAAGAAACGAAATCCCCATACGAAGCAAGGGGGTTACATGTGGAGCAGATGCCTGGAGAAGGCTGGGGTACAGATTCCTGGCATGTCAAGTAACGTATCTGAATTGTTTGCATTGATTTTTCCAGTAGTAGCTTTTGAAAATACCTACTGCCCTCCGGCCAAAATGGGAACTCTTAAACAGGAATATAAATGTCATTTTTTGATTATATAAATGCCATATTCTGGAAAGCCAGAACAAAGATGCCCAAATAGAGCAATTATTTAGATTGCTGATTATGTATTTGACGTGATTGCGAAAGGTCACTTGTCTCTGGCTGAAGCAAATAGAGACCTGGGATGATCTCATCAGCTGTAAAGCACAGTGAGGTCAGGTCTAGTTCATCTATGGAAGGAAGACTTCAAAAGAAGAAAAACCTCTTGAGCTGAATTAAAGTGATGACTCTCATCTGAGTCATTTCTGATCAGTCATTACTGATCAATTCTTGCAGTGCTGTTGCCGGCCCTGCGCTGCGGTGGTGTTAGCTGCTGCACAAGCAAGCCACAGAGAGCAGCATTTTTGACCTCATGCGCTGCAAACTGACAGGGTCTTAGCACACTGGCCTGGCTCACTTGCAGCCAAATCAATGGCAAGCTCTCAGCCTGTATTAGAGCAAAGGTGCAAGTCAATGTGGTTTCTCCCATCTCCTACCTCATGTTGCATTGTTGTTGTGCACTGTTTAACTACTGCGGTCATGCTGTACTTGGGGGTGGGTTCCCTGAACATTGAGTCTGCAGATGTGTTAATGATGGAGGCACTGATTGAACAGGAGAGTTTGTGTCTACAGATAACAGCAGTGTCACAGCACAGCAATTCTAATTAGAGGGAATATGTCGTGGCTGTTCTTTCGGTGTGTGTAGAGCGCAAAAAGGAACTTTGGGTTCCTTCAGGGCACTTATGCTTGCTGCACCTCACAATGATACGGACAGGGTTCTTGGACAGGTAGCAAATGTTGATGTGACACAGCTCTCACATGCATTGGCCAATGGGTCACTGTGGCTGGAGTGAGGACTGTCCCCAGGGAGAATAAATGGCTGCACTGAGCAGCCACTTTGGAGTGCCCCAGGCTTCTGATGCCTAATGTGTTCTCTAGCACCTGAACCAGGCATTGTTTTCCATTCCCCAGAGCCAGGCAGCCAAGTAAAAACCTGTTTTTATTTGCAGACTTTTCGAGACCCTCCAGTCGCTCTTCTGGTCTGTGTTTGGTCTGCTCAATCTCTACGTCACCAACGTGAAAGCCAGACACGAGTTCACAGAGTTTGTTGGGGCCACTATGTTTGGGACCTACAACGTCATCTCCCTCGTCGTGCTGCTGAACATGCTCATAGCCATGATGAACAACTCCTACCAGCTCATTGCTGTAAGTTATCTCATTCTCTCTCTCTCTCTCGGCTTTTATTTTTCTTCCATGTGCTTCATCTGTTTGGCTTGCAGCAAATGCGTATCTTCTGGGATGCTGGAGGCTGCTGCCTCCTGTTTTTGACAGCAGATAGTTGGGATTTCTACTCACTAGCCTAAAATCATGCTTGCAGAGGAGGTTTTGCTCAGTTTGTAATGCTACCTCAGTGGAAAAGGCTTATCAGCTGTTATCTGCCCTTGTCACCTCACTGGTCACCTTGGCATGAGCAGCTGATTTACTTGGCAGCAGAGAGGGTATCTAAAAGGAAAGCCTTCCCACTGCTTCTTGGTGTTGGGCTTTAACTTGGGGTGCTATTTTTTCCCCCTCTCTCCTATTACTGTTCTCTCGTTTGAGAATGTGTCAGAAGCCCAGTCCTGTAATTTCTTACTCCACAGTCTTCCCACTGAAATTAGATCATTGCCATCTGTAACACCAGCCAGCCTCCTGGCAGCTGACACTCTAGACCCATAATCTCCGAGCCACCTCAGCGCAGGATGGATCTGAGCTGCCAGTTGGCTGTAGAGCCAGTTTCAGACCTTATCTTCATTTGAATGTTCAGAACTGGTCTCTACTGTAATCTCATTCTGTGTACCTAAAAGCCAATCTGCACATTGATGATTAAATTTGTCAACAGATTGAAAACTGCAGCAGCGTGGCCCTGCATTTTAAGGCTGTTCAGGTAAATTGCACAGACAGTATGGAAGGAAGTTAAATCTTGTGTGCACAGTACTTAAGGTAAATCAACGGGCACTTACTTTCCAGTGCTGACACCTAACATGATAGGTTTAGAGCTAGTGAGATGATGAAGTGTTACATCACCTGTGAACAGAAACAGGAGTTGGGAAAGTCATTCGTCTCCTCAGCTGCTCACTCAGTAGAGACGCCATGGAGACTTCCTTCTCTGCTCTTGGATTTACTCTAGAACATGAAACAGAGGAAAAATAGAACCAGCACCAGCTCTCCTACTGTTTTCATTCCCAACTTCCTGGACAAATCTCTGGGGAAATGTATGGGTGAGCTCCTTTCCTGGCTAAAGCACACGGAGAGTATTGAGTTGTCTGCTGGAGCAGGTTCCAAAACCGCTGTTTCGAGTGGCTTATAGATTTAGTTACCTGGCCACACTGAGCACAGACCCAGTCAAACCGGTGATACTTTTGGACACCTGATCTTTATCACGTTAAAAAGTATGAGAAAAACTGGACCATTTACCTTCCAAACAAGCAGAAAGGCAGCTTATCACAAAGCATCAGGGAGCTGTATCAGTCTTTCAGTGCTTTAAGTGCTTTCTCTTTGTTCAGTGCTACTCCTCACATTCCAGGGAGACTGGAATGAGGGGCAGGAAACAAAGATACTCTCCTTGGCCTTTTTGTCCCATTCCCCTTCCTTTATTGTCATCAAATAGGCTTGTCACTGACAGAAAGCCCAAACCTAAGATTGGCTAAGAACAGCAGTATTTTCCATTCACTGGGACACAAACCACTCATCATTCTTTTCCCTGAGTAATCTGAGTGGTTCAGTGACACATTACAAACCATCCCACATGACTTCAGAGACCCATCATAACAATTAACTGAAGTGAATGGTCCAGAGCAGGACTTGTGTTAATGTTTTTGGAGCAGTTGGGAACAGTGAATTGCGAGATCAAAAGGTATTGTTTGTGAGAGGCCTGAAGGTGAAGGACTGAACTCACCGGATAAACCTGGCCATAACACCCAATTCAGCATGCATGAGTCCTTACTCAGAGGAAGGATAGTGAAAATGCCACAGGATATTCTTTGTCACTTAAGCTGTCATATCGCAATGGCTGCTGAGAGCAGTGACATTGCTTGGGAAGGCAAGAGCAGTCACTTCCAGCCCCTTCTCATGCAGCTTGGTGTTTGAAGCTAATAGTTCTGCGTGCTCACAGCATTCTCTTGGGGACAAGTTTTCCTCGTGTGACAAACATCAACTAATCTCTTCCCTGAAGAAAACAACTCATTAATAGATGTTGCGCTTTACAACTGTGGGTCAGTTTTTAACCTCCTGTAATCAGCTCTACCCCTTTCCGAATCACAGTAGACTGGTTGCTAGACTGGGCATTTCTTCCTCCTGGTATTTAAATTACATTGAATACACATGGAATGACAGTGTTCCAGGGAAGAAGGAGGGGAAAGGACCCTTGGGGTGGGGTGGAGGTCTTCTCAAATACTTCAGTAGGAAACCTCGTGCCATGTGCAGGGCTCTGCAGAGAAATAAGATGAGCTAGACCCCAGGGATGAGAGTGCATCTCTGCTGTTGATTTCCCTGCAATGGAGTGATCAGGACACCTTAATTAATTCCACTTGCTAATGAGCCAGTGGCACTGCTGCAATGCAAACAGTCTTTCTCCCCTGCTTTTTTGCAGGGACAAATACATTAATGCATTTGTAGCAGTTACTCATCAAGTTAGCGTCTCTCCATTGTCTCCTATATATACATCAATTCTGCTGTGTATTTCTTCACTCTTCATTGTGTCTCCGCAGTGTGGGGCTTAGGGCTCGGTAGTTAGTTAAGCACTGTAGGTGCACACCGTGAAACCACAGGGTTTCTGTGGAAGGCAGAGCAAGGCAAGCAAAGAGTAAAACCTCCACACCGCTCTGAGTGATTCCTCACCCACAGGAGGAAGAATTTTCCTGCCATAATTTTGTTGGGGTTTTTTCACTAAGCTATTTCAGCCTTCAATAAACGCATCTTTCTGGGGGTACCCCGAGGCAGTTTCAATATTGATTTCTTTACATGCAGCCCATTTTTCTCTTTTGCCAAACTGGTTCCAGCAGGCACAATGTTTCACTGCCAAAGCAAACAAAATCCAAACACACACCAGCATTTGCACCGCGTCTGTACTCGAGGATCAGAATGTTCTATGCAAGCAGCACATAATGCGGCTGGGTGTGATGCACGGCCGGGTCCTCATCTCAATACCTTCCAGACGTGACAGAAATACCCTCACCCGATTAATAGCAGAGGAATACGTCATGATGGCAAGAGGAAGGACAATGGAGCTTATCTGAGAGTAGCCAGGTGACTCCATCATTCCTAAGTGGCAGAAAGTAGCAGAGTGGGTAATGAGGACACTTCATCTGATAGCCTGCTTCTCATAGGAATGCCACTTGCCTGTTAATAGTTACACAATCTGTAATCTCCTCAAAGTAATGTGGCAGTGGGTGGTACTGGGGGTCCAAGGGTACATTTTGAAGGGAATTAGCAATCTACACACATTTTCTGAAAGCATGTTCCTTATGGACACATCTGTGATGCTCTGGGAAGTCATGCAGGAATTAGTCACTGGAACTGTACCAACAGTTCTGACTCTGCAGCTGCAGGAGCAATGGGAAGCAAGATCGACTGAAGAACAGCAACTAAGACCCATCCGCAGGAGGAAAACCGTAGGGGTGTGAACTCCTAATCTGAGTGCCAGGTGAGTGAGAGAGATAAATGGCACACACCAGCACTGCAGCATGAGGCATCCCACTGACATACTAAGCAGAGATTTAAGCATCTCGAAAGGAGCTTTCAGGTGTTTTAGGAAAGTCCAACGATGCTTAATACTGCAGGGATAGCAAAATAGGCCCGAGAAAAATGACCTCTAACTACTGTGAGTGAAAATGAAGGTGTTACAGCTTCAAGTGTGTCATACACAGTGTATGTGTGATGTTGGAATGACTTCATTCTAGCAATAGGTATTAAGTTATGAAATTGGTTTGTATTTTGTATCCTCCTGTTGGTTTGCATGTCTTGTTATTTTAAGCTGGTTCATCTCAGGCAGCTGTGACTGCAAAAGACAGTATATATATATTATATGTAGTATATATAGTATATATATAATATATATATTTGTACTCTGGGAGTGTATGACCAAGCTGAGACACAGTTGCCAGTGTTAAGACTGGAGAACTTAGGGCCTTGGACACCAAACTAGGATTGCAGTTTTAAATGATGGCATGAGATAGATCGGATTAGTACATATTGTGGAGGGCAGGAATGAAAATGGTAAATACTTGGCACAGCAAAACAAAACCAGTGCAGTAAACAGAACCAGTTGGTATGTGCAGCTAAAAATAAGTGATTGCTTTCAGGAGATTAAGCGTAGGGATATTGTACATGGAATTCTGCATAGCAGAGAACTTAAAATGAAAGCACAACGGAATATAAAGACTTCTCAGCTCCCTGTTCCATTGTTTCGAAGGTAACCTTGGATTTCCCCCAGGCAGTAGTATCAAACTTTTCTTCATCTACAGAGACCAAGAATTCCTCCAGTTTTCTGCACCAATTGAGCTGCCTCAGTAATTGGGCCCCAGTCTAATTCACAACAGCAGCAGAAATTCTTTTCCCCACTGTGATCTATGACCCTTAGTACTGTCAAAAAAATGTTGCACCTCCTCTGCTTGCGTGACCTGCACAGTTATTACTTGGTGGCTTTGCCAAGGAAGAACTTTATGAATCTATAAACTTAGTTCAAGATTCACAGCTCGACAGGGTTTGAGGTGGTAGATTGCTCCCCTGTAGAGAAAAGGCCAGCTCCAAAGCCTGGACTCAAATCAAAGCTATTACAAAGCATCAGGAAGGTGTTCATCTCACAAGCCCTCAGAACCATTCATTTGAATTTCTTAGGAGAAATTGAGATGCATTTGGTTTTTAACTCTGTCATACAGCAGGAAATGAAATTACGCTCTTATTACACTCCTGTTGCCAGTATGAGCTGGGATTAATGTCTCCTGAAGTTTTTTATGATGTAGCAAAACAACTAGGCTCTGGAAAGGGGATTAAGTGGTTCTTTGGTATGCTGGATGAGTGAAATACCACTGATTGTCCCCCAGTTTTATGGCCCTTGGGGACTCCAGCTGACCAGCACACGCATCCCATTCCGTTGGTCCCTGCCCGCAAGCAGGTAATATGCTCCAGTCTTTGCTTCATTCTGCAATGCAGCTGTAATTACCCAGATCTCAATTACTGCGCTCCCAGAACTCATCTGTGTCATCAGTAATAATTAATTGAAATCACAAGCTCTCCTGAACTTACTCGAGGCCTTTTGTGACATTTGGACGGGCAGATTCCTGGTACATCTCCCTGCGGAGTGCGATACGTGTCGAGAAACGCTGGACCCCTGCTCTGCAGGTCCCTCCTGGGTAGCTTTAGAGGAGTGGGATCGATTCCAAGGCTGGATGCTCTCTCTGTGGCTTTTGACTCGATGTGAGGGACCCCCAGGAGCTTTTCATTTGAAAGTGAAGGGAAAAACATTGGAGCAGCAGCGTGCCAGGATGCTGCCGTACAGCTAGTGGCCTGCGTGTGAAATTAGCCCGGAGCCTTGCTCTAGACTGGCAGGCAGTTAATTACTTTTTGTTAGCAAGCTCAAGTATTCATTTGAAGGTGTAGAACTGTTTGTCTTTTTGCTGGCTTTGGCCTAATTACATATAACCCATGGACTTGAATCAAGTTGTTAATATTCATCTGGTGTTTGCAGAGCCTCTAAATGGAAGCACTCAGTGTGCTCTGACTTCACACGCAGCATCTTTCTTCTGCTGTTAGACTAGACAAAACTAATTCTCCATCCTAGAGGCCAGTCCTGCAGACCCCTGCCCACGAGAGTATTGTCACCAGGATCAGCAAGTTAATGCTGTCTGGTGTTTTCAGTCTTTGAAACCCCAGATATTTACCTGACCCTGTGTACCACCACGGCCAAACCGTTTCGAGACTTAGAGGAGCAAAACCATTACATTTAAGTGAAAACCAAGACAAGCTTGCAATCTACAGGTGACCCCTGGTCTGGATCAAGATATTACAGGGAATTTGCTGGCATTTACACAGGTGGGGTCTGGTTTCTGGGGTGTAGTTAACACACCAGTGCCCTGCATGACAGGTCAATAATTCTCTGCCCATTTCGTGCAAAGCAGCGCAGCAAGGTTTGCTCTTGCTACATGACAGGAGCTGAAGTATCCAGATGGAACCACATAGGTTGCAGCCCCCTGCATTATCCCATCTTTTATTTAGGCCTGACAAGCTCAATTAGCATTATCTTGCGCTTCTGCATCAGGGGGACTTCAGCTAAAAAGGCAGAAGAGGAAAAGTGAAAGACAAAGGAAAAAATACTGAGGAAAAACTAAAAGGTTTTATCTTGGAAGAGCTTTCACCTGATGCTGAGCAACGGCAACAGCTATATTAAGAATCCCCTGAAACATGACTGTTTAGATGCCAGTGGTTCAGAGATTTCCTTTCCAACACACTGCAGTCCAGCAAATAAGTTGATGCTGATTTTATTACAGGTGAAATAGGAAACATACAACTCCATCCAATTAAACAGGAAGCTGTCTCATAACCTGGATGCTGTGCTGTGGCTCCTGGGCTGTGTTCCTGTTCTCTGGTCCGACTCCTGCAGCTCAGACCCTGGTTTCAGAGTCAGCTTCATCTCCTGACTCAATGCTACCTGCATGGCTCAGGATTCACTTGGAGACTTGAGCGATCTCATACATTTATAATGGGTCCCTTTCTTCGGGCTCAAGGATATATTTAAATGACTGGGATGTTAACTAAGATTCTTCAGCAATTACTCAATTTTTGGCAGCTCAGCTCAGCTCAGGCACTGCATTAAGTGACTGTACAAGCAGGCTGATTTCCAGAGGTGTTGGGCACCTGCTTCTCCTGCTGGTGGGATGACCTTTAGAGACTCAATACAAGACACAGTCAAGCTTTGCTGAGGAAAGGCAGCTTATGACCAGCCAAAAATACTAAAGCATCTGGTACCTGCGTACATGTACACGGTTTCATTCCTTGACTATGGGAGTTTGGGAATGATCGTTTCATTCTTTTAGCTACTTGAGGAAGGGACATAAGGGCTGTGGACGTATGTGCACAACAAGGTTGTAAAGCATAAGGAGAGACAGTGAGGCAGAGCTTTGCTTCAGGGAAATGCCAGCAACACAGGAAAACAGCTCCCAGGGTCAGGGCGATCAGGATTTCACTGTGTTCCTACCCTCCTGGTCAGCTCCATGTGACCGGGTACTCTGGTGAGCATTCCTGTAGCACAGGAGTCAGCAGCAAAGACCATCAAATGTAGTTGGTGATTGTTCATAATCAGAACTCAGATCTGAAAGTTACAAATGGCCCTAAAGAACACACTAAATAAACTGTTAGACCTTTAAATACCTGTGTTGCAGTTGACATCATGTTTCCCAGCTGATGGCACAGCCTTATTATGGCACAGAGTGGATCCTGGGATCTGGAATCCACATGTGGATCCAAACTGGGATTTTTCTTCTTGGGAAGAATTTCTCTTGGAAACTAAAAAAGAAAAAAAAAAAAAAGGATAAATAAATAAAGAGGGGTACAGAGAAATACCTGATTCTCCCCTGTATCTGGCTCCCACCAGTCCAGCAATGGATTTGAAGACAATTCTTCCTTCCTGCTCCAATCCCAGGCTGACCTGCTCTGCAGAAATAAAGGTAACGTTCTGGAAATAGCGCAGGTAGACACGAGGGGAAGTGCTTTTCTTTATGCCATAGAATTACATCAGCACTCTGGGTTACACCTCAGCCCACCAGTTCTCTATGGGCATGTGTGAATTACTTGATTTTGACCTGGCTGGAGGTAGTTAACATCACCAGCACAGATGCACCTTATCTCTCTGACCTTCAGCATGAAAAGAGGCTCTTATCAGGCAGTGATAAAGGAGAGGGAATGGATGGCAGGAAGAACAAAGCCTTAGTGATATCTTTTTCATTGTTTCTTCCCGCTGAGGCTTTTTCAGAGAGCTGTTTGTCTGCAGGACCTTCCTCCTGCTCTGATTTATTTGGCTATTAAAATAAAACCTGAACTTTGCTGGAAGATGACTGAAATAAAAAAGGTGTCAGTTCACATAATTTAACTGCACTAAAACCAGCACAATCCGCAGTTCGGTGTTTTCGCAAGTGTAATATTCCCTGGCCTTCTCATTAGCTATCTTTGTTTCTATCCAATATGCTGGTGGGAGATGAAAGGTAATTGATGTATATATATAACCTAAATACATTGTGGAATGTAGCGCAGTCAAGCTATAATAAAACTGTTAATTATGAGTATATTCTGCACATGGAAGATATAAATAGCAGAGATGCTAAAGCATGCATTTTCCAAGTACAAACAAACTGATTCCCCAGAGCTGGGAAAATCAGCCAGCTCACAGTATGGAGATCATCTTGGGAAGCTCACAGTATGGAGATCATCTTGAGAAGTGATGGCCAGAGGAGCAGCTCATCAGGGAGGTCTGCCTCTGGTGTCCTCCAGAGTGAACGCCTGCGCTCTTGGCTCCACCTTCTGTATTCACAAGCCATTAGTGGCTTTCTTTTCTCCTGCAACCAGTGACCTGCACAATTCCCATGATTTCCAAGTCTCTTTGGCTAGGCTCCAAGGATGGAGTCCTTTATCCAACTCATTACTCACTGCTGTTGCTGTGCTCTGTGTCTTGTTGACGCTGAACTGGCCATTCCCTTGATCTGTTTGAAGTGATGGACCTTGGACACTGCAAAATTAAGGCAGCTTTTCCTCCTTTTCCCTGTTACAGTGTGGTCTTTTAGGGGCTTTGCCATGACTGGGATCTTTATCCAGCTTTCAGGGTTTTAAGGCTCAGTCCCATTGATGGCTTGTTTGAAACGTCTGCTGTGCGAAAGTTCTGATTTTGGTGTTCTTCTCCCTTGCGCTCTGTTTGATTCCCTCACCTAAGGGCCTTGCTGCCATCTGCCTGTACCAGATAAGGAGAGTGCTTTTCTGGAGTTAAGTCTTTACCTGTATCCTAGCACTGGTGTTTCTTTATGAGTATTTCTTCAGGACCTGCCGATGTTTCACATCCTTTTCCTTTCCTGTGCTGGAGCAGAAAGGGCCACAGGGAGCAGCTCTCCCTGCCCATGCCTATGCCCGTGCTGAGTGCTCACACACGGGCTTTGCTCTGCAGCTCTCCACACAAGGCACCTTTTCCCTCTCATCTGAGTGCTCCTTCCCTTTGTATGTGCTGGTTTGAGTCTGCTGGGGGCTGGTTCTCTCCAGGCTTTGCCACTTGCCCCTCTTCAAAGCAGTGTGGGTCTGTCCCGGGGCCACCACAGCTCCCATGGTATGGAGGGCTGGTGAGGATTGCGTTTGCTTTACCCAGTCATTTTGTGCTAGGCAGCGCTTCCATCTCTTCTCTGGCTGCCTCATTCCCTCACTGTTCTAATTGCTTCTTCTACTGCTGGATTGTCCTCCTCTAGTAATTTTTCTTGTATCTGAGATTGATCCTATTAAGTTCTTATCCTTCAGTATGTCATCCCCGGCTGTGAAAGCAGAGTCATTTGTTGGCAGCTGCAGCTGAATTACCTGTGCATTAATTGCCTTTGTAGGTGCCTGATTTCTCTCACAGACTTTTTCTTTCTTTCTGTGACATATTTTTCTTCAGAAGCTATCAAACACCGTTTACCTCAAATAGGCTTTTGCTGCTCGAAGCTCTGAGCTCCTCATTAAACCCCCAGGCTCTGCCGACGTTACCACCAGTTTGCCCAACACATATTGCAAAATGAACAGCTATGAAACTGCACAAGAGTTGTCTGTGTCAGGTTCTGTAAAGCATAACTTTCCCCTGACCCCTTTTCTGCAATGCTTCCTATTCAGGACACACCAGGGTATATTGTTTGTGCTAGCCTGCCCAAAAGCTGATGTATTTTCTGTGCTGTTTCTTGCTCTGGATTTAGCAGAGAGCAATAAAAAGGCATGTGAGATGGAAATACACTAAAGAGAGTTTAACGACTTCTCCATAGGCTGCAGATGAGATGTTGGTGTTCACCTGTTTAAGGTGAACTCTGTGTCTCCTTCTTCCTTCCTAGAGGAAAACACCACATCCTGGGCACTCCTGATCTCATGGGGCTGCTGCTGACACCTCCTGGGACAGCAGCAGGGAGCAATCCTGCTACTCCGGATGCAGAAATGCTTCTGCCAGCATTCCCGGCACAACTGGAAAGCTGCCTGTGCCTCCTTCCAAGGCACTCAGCCATGGCCAGACAGCCTGGTCCCAAGGGCATCGTCACAGCCATCTGTGTCTGCATCTGACAGGCAGCAGCCTGATTTCCAGCTTAGCCCACTGACTGTTGTATCATAAAACACAAGAAAAGCACACGCAGCCCTTTTTGTGCCAGCTAGAAAGATGCTGGGTATCTTTATTCTTTCCTAATGGGCATGGGGAGGATTTGCATCCCAGGAACACGCTTCTCAGTGCACCTCTGTGTAGAATCATAGAAGAGTTTGGGTGGGAAAGGACCTTAAGATCATCCAGTTCCAACCCCCTGCCATGGGCAGGGACACCTCACACTAAACCAGGGCACCCAAGGCTTCGTCCAACCTGGCCTTGTAGTCTAGGGGAACTTAAGTAACTGGTTATCGTGTTACTGTTTTGCAGTGGGTAGGTTTGAAGCTCTCAGGGTGCCTGGCTGCTGAGCATTACCATCACCTCAGCATCGTGTTTTAGCAGTGTCTTTGTACCACGGCACTAATTCAGAGCTAACCACAGTGTGCAACAGCAGAGCGCAGGGAGCTGCCACAATCCATTTCATAACCTGAACTCAGAACTACCCCAGTGCTTCCAGGGATGCTAACTCAGCAGTCATAAGATCGGGCTCCTGTGCCCCGCTTTGCCACAGGCTTCCCACAGGACAGCCCCGTGTTTCAGCTCCTGTGTGCTGGAAGTAGCAGCCTTTTCATCCATCAGCTTCCCAGCCACAGGGGAGCTGAACACACAAAGAGGTTTGTGAAACTAGAGGCTGCGGCAGTGGAAACCACCTCACGCAGAGGACTGGAACAGCCTGGGTCTGTGCTGGCTGGGTCAGTACCAGCTGAGAAACTGGCTGTTACTTGGCAAAGGATGATCGAAACCATATGGCCCAGCGAGGAGATGGTGATGGAAATCTTTCTAGCAAAGGTTTGATGAGATGTAAACAACAGATTTTCTACCCAGAGATGGAGATGAATGCTGGAATTACCCCGGACCATTAGTGTAGCAGGTAATGATATAAAATGTGGCACATCTGCAAATACACCGCTTTGAGTGAATTAGAAAATCCTCACAACTGCTACAGTAAGATGGCTGCAGCGATCCCACAGGGAAATCTTTATGGGAGATTAATTCTCACTTCAAATGGCAGAGACTTGCAAGAGGATTCTGTGGCCGGTATGACACATCCACGCTGTGATAGTAAGTCACACATCCCTTTTGTTCTCACGGAGAAGCCGAGGGCTGGTTTCTGAGTTTATGTGTTCTTTGAGCTTGCGGGCTTGGCCCCTCTTAAGAAGGGGAATGTTTTATAGCTGTAATGATGAGCAGTGCTTGAAAGTAAACGGTGATGAGAACAAGGGCAACAGCAACAGAAGCTCAAAGAGAGGACAGTGAAATCCAGACTCGGTTTTAAATTCCTAGCAACAAGGTCACGCTCTCAGCATTAGTGGATGCGTGTCTTTAGCTTATCATGAGCGTTACCAAAGAGCTGCCACCCGAGAGCGCTGTACGGGACAGCGAGGAGCCCGTCCGTACCGCGCGGTGCTGGAAGCGCCTCGCCTCGCCACGGCCGGGCGCTGCAGGGCACATCCGTACCGCTGAGCGACCTGGGTCAGTGCCCGCGCCGCCTCCTGCCCTCCCTCAGGAACCCGCTCCTACTGAAGCCTCCCGGGTTGTGTCCGTGCGGGATGTCCGTGGGAGCGGGCTCCGACACCCACCTCCCGTGACCCACACTTAAATCAGCAGCCAGCGCAGCACCGCAGCAGGGCCCGGGCTGGCAGTGTTCAAGGCCAGGTTGGACACAGGGGCTTGGAGCAAGCTGCTCTAGTGGAAGGGGTCCCTGCCCACGGCAGGGGTTGGAGCTGGATGAGCTTTGAGGTCCCTCCAGCCCAAACCATCCTGTGATTCTATGAGATGCTCCAAAAACCTGGAGCACATCTGGCGGTCCCCGTGGCCATGTTCACAGCCAGCGCAGTGACCGAGATACAGGCTGTAGCTCAGGAGTGCTTCAACTCTGAATTGGGTATTGAATGACTGGTGAAGCACGGTATTCCTGGTACTCACCACAGGAGAGTTAGGAAAACTGTAGTTTTGTGTGTAGGTTTCAGTGCTTATAGCACTAAAGAGAGCTCTAACGAAGGAAATGGCTTCCTGGCACACACAGGCATTCTCAGTAAAACTGCAATGTCTCTTTGCTGTGTTTGCAACACAAAACTGCTGCCAGGAGCCCTCATCTGATTAGTTCAGGTCCTCAAAACATCAAGGTGAGTAATTGAGACAGGCTGGGCTTGTAAACCCTGGGGAGCTCACAGCAGCAGCAAACAGAAAAGGTACTTTGAGCTTTGTATGGAGAGCCTGTCTTTTCAGAGAGCTTGTGTTGCACTCACCAGTTGAGCACAAGATGAACTAAATACAGGCGGGGTTGAAGCCAGTGCCCACCAACCTCACCCACAGACACTGACATCAGCAGGGATTTGGTCAGAACAACCACAAAACTTCCCTAATGAAGAGCTCCCACTAAGTTCCACAGCACTGCCCTGCACCTGCCTTCAGTCCCTGGTCAAGCCCGTGTGGTCCCCTTCAGCTATTTAAAACTGTAGGGACAAAAAGAAACCTTCGCACAGAAAAGAATTTTAGCCCTTTTCTTCCATTCCCACTCATTTGCAGTCCCCGAGCTACAGCTCTGCCTTACCTTCCTCTGCAGACAGCATCCACATCCCCTGCTAAACTGCCTCTGCCCAGGACATGCCCTTTCATAAGGTGCTGAAGGGAATTGCTGCCAAGTCACCACACCTGATCCCACCCCACCTCCGCTGAGCCTTTGATGGGCCTTTGTAGAATGGCAGGGTGGATTTATAACCTTCTCCAAGCTGCCTTCTCCCTTCTGACTCCTCAACAGGACCTCGTTGAGTCCTGTTCACACTGGAGCAGATTCACACCTGCTTCTGTACTGACAAAGAACTGAACACATACACGTCTCTATCCAGAATAACAGCCTTTGCAGTCTCTTTCAGCTACTGCCGTACCCCAGACTCTGCAGCTGCCCCAGACAGTGCTGTCAGTGCTGCCACGTGGGAAAGGTTCACTCACAGTAGGGCTGAGTAACTCAGTGCTGATCTCATGCAGGAAGAGACAAATGAAGAAGAGATGAGCAACGCTTGTTCTTTTATTTTCTTAGTGGCAGTTACTGCTGCAAACTGCATTTTTTACTACCCGGAGCTTCATTTCCACCAGCATCAGCTTCTAATGCTTCACAGTGATGCTGCAATTTCCTTGCTTAGGGGGACTGTTAATGTGTGAGGCAAGAAGGCGCATGGCACGCTGCTGCTCTGAGTCTACCCGTGGCTTGAAAACAGCCCTTGCACTAAGCTGGCAGGGGAACAGTAGTGTTCTAGGCTGATTCAGGCCATCTGCAGAGACTAATGTGCTCCTGGGCCACTGAGGCTCTCAGTTTAAACCCAGAGCTGCACATAACCTGAATACACCACTAAACCGGAGCTCAGCTGCACCTCACTGTCCAGATCTGAGCGCATTTCCCCATGCCAGAACACTGGAGCTCAGCCACAAAGCTGGTGTAGTGATTCTTTGGGCCTAATGTTCAGCCATATTTTACTCAAACTCCCTGTCCTGCACCTCAGTGCCTGTTTCTGAGGGCTGCAGCATCCCTCACTCAAGAGGGCTGCTTGTTCCAGCCTGGTTGAAGCTGTCCTTTCCTCCTACTTGTGCTGCTCCTTAGCTCAGATCACCACAGCTTTGGTTTAATCTCCTGTCAGGTACTGCTGCCAGACATGCTGAACAGCTGAAATGCCATAACCATCAGCTCAGCACTGTGCTCTGCAGTGGGAACAATTCACTAACTTCCCATTTAGATTCAGTGTCCTGTTGTTAGCTGTTGTCAGCACTGCCTGGCTTGAAGGCTTCAAACTCTTTCCTTCTTCTTCTGGCTAACATCAGGATTTCTGCAGAACCGGTGGTACTGTTTAACTCCAAATGAGCACAAAATCCATTCTGAATGATGCTGCAGCAGCTCTCTGAGTGCAGGCTGGAGGCAGAGAGCTCTGCCCTGATGGTGGAGGGAATATGGAGTGTGTTACTGAGCAGAAGAGCCTGTTGACTCCATGGAATACCTTGATTTGGGGGTCACCATTCTGCAGTCTGTGAGGGCAGTGTCTTGCACAGCCTTGGTATTCCTTTGGCAGTGACTGTATGGACCGTGTGTCTGCCTGTGCAGCTGTAAAGTGATGCTGTTGACTTTCCACCGTTACTTTGGGGGATGAAAACCACTAGAGCACGGCAAGCTAGCGTGGTGCTAACACAAGTGGAACAAAACAAACAGTAAAACGTCTTCTGGTTTGTGTACGGATAATGCGGAGGCAAGATGTAAAATACGGCACGCATAAAATGTGTCGCTTCCTTGTAAGAGCTGAATTCATGGATGCTATAAAACAGAAACAAAAAATCCCTACTGTGAAATATCTTTTCCTAGGGAAGAAAGCGAGAATTCATTGGATTTATGCATGAAAACCAAGGGTTTGTGCAATAAAAGTGCTAACAAAAAGCAAAGAAAGGTGTTTTCTTGCTTCTTGTATTGGCAAACTAATATGAGCACAGCCTCTGAGGACGAAGCTGGGCTTTAGCATCTGCAATTCCTTCTTCTGAATATTGCTGTCATCTCATTCCTCAGGGGTTGGTATTTTGACACTCTGGCTACATTTCACATTGATTTTAAGTACACCCCCAGCAAGGGAGATAGAAGAAGCGCTCCTGCTCTGCCTGAGCTGGAGAGCTCCCTTTATTGCTCACGTGCCACCTCCTCCGCCATGCAGAGCCTGCCTGAAGCTGTTGATAGTCTCCCTCCTTCTCCCACAGGACCATGCGGATATCGAGTGGAAGTTTGCCCGGACGAAGCTCTGGATGAGTTACTTTGATGAAGGTGCCACTCTGCCCCCTCCTTTTAACATCATCCCAAGTCCCAAGTCGGTCTGGTACCTCTGCAAGTGGCTTCACAATCACCTGTGCCCAGGCAACGACTCTGACAACGAACAGAAGAGGCACGAAAACCTCAAAACATTCACAGTAAGGAGCTGCGTGCGTTTACACTTCGCTTTTCCAGGGTGCTTGTGCACGTTCACATCACAAGGGCCCCTGCACTAGAAGGTTACTGGCTCATAACTTGCTAGGAGCCATCAGGAGCACTAAAGATGGGACTGAAGAGGTAACCTGTCTGTGCCTTTCCCTTTCCAGGAGCGGCATGCTGACAACCTGATCCAGAATCAACATTACCAGGTAAACTCTTGAGCACACAAAGGTCTTGTTTTTCCTTCCTGCTCATTTTCTGGAACCTCCATTCTTGCTTCTGCAATGTATTCTGCTAAGTGCAAGTCCCCTCAGAGGATTTTGCTTAGCACGGATTAAAACCTTTCCTCATTGGAGGTGGGATGACTGAGTAAATCACTCCTTGCCTTTCACCCCCTCTGAAGCAGTGGAAAACTTGCTGGGTATCAGCACAAGTCAAAGGTGACACCCTCAGGTCCGTCAGAGGGACCAGGCTGTCACAGCACCCTGATTAAATCTGTTTCTGCAGTGTTTTCACACACTCCTGAATTGTTCCTCTCCTGCTGTTTTTGTAAAGCATCCCAGTGCTTGGGATTTGTTTTGGACAGCTCCGGAAGGAGGAACGGTCCCTTTGTTGAGTTTTGCTGGGTTTGTTTCTTCTCAGCCTGCCTGTCATCAAATGCTCATTAAAGTCAAGCTACAAAAGGATGAAACTGTATTAAAAGCAGCTTCAGTACTTGCATTCAGTGTGGTGCATTATGCCAGCGTGCTGGAAGGGAAAATAGTGCTCTCCAGAATGTTAGGTGGTACCTTAGGGTTACTGACAAAAGCCATCAGGGATTTGTCTTACTTAAGACATCTGCTTTTTAAAGAGTATTTTTCTCTGAGGTTGGTGTTTGCTGTAATGAGTCACCTTTGGCAACAGACATTTGGTTATTTCCTGACTTCACAGCACAGCTTATGGGTACCAACAGCAGGAGCTTTTACACAAACCTCCCAGTAAAACCTCAGTGCGGAGACTGTATTGGTGTTGCTCAGACTTGTTATCCCTATTTATGAAATGGGGGAAATGAAGAGAAGGTTTGGAGTAGTTTCTTGGGTACTGAGAGATCCACCTCTGTGTATGTTGCCAGCACAGATACATGTACAAGCCTGAAGCACCAGTCTGCTTATGTAAAGTGAGCAAAGAGGTTCATGAACACAGAGCAAGATGGATCTCATCCTGCCAAAAACCTGCACTGTAACAAACAGGCACACACAGCACATCCATGAGTTTGGTCACCTTAAGAACTGACATTAGACAGCTTGGGGACACTTAAGAACATCCAGATTTTCTTCTCAACAGCTTTTACACATACAAAATGGGTAGAAAGTGCCTGCTTGCTGTAGTTAACTCCTGAGCATTCAAGGTGGAAGGTACATAACCCTTTCATAGAATCATAGAATAATTAGGGTTGGAAAGGACCTTAAGATCATCCAGTTCCAACCCCCCTGCCATGGGCAGGGACACCTCACACTAAACCATGCCACCCAAGGCTCTGTCCAACCTGGCCTTGAACACTGCCAGGGATGGAGCATTCACAACCTCCCTGGGCAACCCATTCCAGTGCCTCACCACCCTTACAGGAAAGAATTTCCTCCTTATATCCAATCTAAACTTCCCCTGTTTCAGTTTTAACCCGTTACCCCTTGTCCTGTCACTACAGTCCCTAATGAAGAGTCCCTCTCCAGCATCCCTATAGGCCCCCTTCAGATACTGGAAGCTGCTCTGAGGTCTCCATGCAGCTTCCCTTCTCCAGGCTGAACAGCCCCAACTTTCTCAGCCTGTCTTCATACAGGAGGTGCTCCAGCCCCGATCATCCTTGTGGCCTCCTCTGGACTTGTTCCAACAGCTCCATGTCCTTTTTGATGCTGAGGACACCAGAACTGCACACAATGCTCGAAGTGAGGTCTCACGAGAGCAGAGTAGAGGGGCAGGATCACCTCCTTTGACCTGCTGGTCACGCTCCTTTTGATGCAGCCCAGGATACGGTTGCTTTCTGGGCTGCGAGCGCACACTGAAGCCGGCTCATGTTCATTTTCTCATCAACCAACACCCCCAAGTCCTTCTCCGCAGGGCTGCTCTGAATCTCTTCTCTGCCCAGCCTGGAGCTGTGCCTGGGATTGCTCCGACCCAGGTGTAGGACCTTGCACTTGGCATGGTTAAACTCCATAAGGTTGGCATCAGCCCACCTCACAAGCGTGTCAAGGTCCCTCTGGATGGCATTCCTTCCCTCCAGCCTATCAACCGAACCACACAGCTTGGTGTCATTGGCAAACTTGTTGAGGGCACACTCAATCTTCTGTCCATGTCAGTGACAAAGGTGTTGAACAAGACCGGTCCCAACACCGATCCCTGAGGGACACCACTCGTTACTGGTCTCCATCCGGACACTGAGCCATTGACCACAACTCTGTGTGCAAAGAGACCTTTCCAAACCTTTCCAAAGTTTTGTTTTCTTTAAAAGAGGGAGTTCTCCTTCTAACGGAGGGTGATTTTCTTTCTAGTCAGCAGAGCTGGGACAGAGTTCTGTGGGTCAGAACTCGGGGAAGTGCAGCAAGAACAGAGTCTGAATCATTCATGTTGTTTCCTGTTCCAGGAGGTGATAAGAAACCTTGTGAAAAGATACGTTGCAGCAATGATAAGAACTTCCAAAACCAACGAAGGTTTAACTGAAGAGAACTTCAAGGTAATTCATTATTCCTTAATTCCTTAATTTGTTACACTCATTCAAGTAGCAGCTTACAGAGCTCACACCTACTTGTTAGGATGATCTGCAGCCTCTGTGGGAATAGGACTGTTACTGGAGCTGGGATCTAGATGATGTGCATATGGGGGTTTTGAGCAGAAAATATTACTTGAGTATCTTCTCATATGATCACCCCCCGATTTTTACTGTGTTCTGTAGACAAAAGCACTTGGAAATGGTAGGAATGAAGTATCTGATTTAACATCATGTTCCTAACCCTAACCCAGGCAGAGCCAAAGAATGAGTCTGGGTTAATGGATATGAAGACCACACACCAACATGTTAAAGTTGGGCCTATCACCTAAACAGGATTCCTGCCCCTGAGTTTCAGCAGTTTCCCCTCTTCTGGAACTCCCTTATTTGACCTTTATTTTTCTTGGAGGGGGTGGTGGTGTGGGCAGAGCAGGTTGGTCATTGGGGCTGGTCCCACAGCCCTGGGAGACAAAGACCTTGGGAGGTCTCCAATTCTTGGTATTGCCAATGCTTTTTGTTGTGTGTCACTGAGTAATGATGATGGACCTGGTGTTCTTGCAAGTGTGATTTGCTATCAGCCATCTGCGTAACTGAACAGCTCTCCCAAGGGACCATGATCGTTCTTCCGTGTCACAGATAACGCTGCTGAGTGTAACTCATTTCTGCTCTTGCCCTAGGAGTTAAAACAGGACATCTCGAGTTTTCGCTATGAAGTTCTTGACCTCTTAGGAAACAGGAAGCCCCAGAGGAGAAGTTACTCTACCAGCAGCACGGAGGTGTCCCAAAAGGATGAAACAAATGAGGATGGTGCTGGAGAAAAACCTAAAGCCAAGAGCGTGTCTTTCAATGTAGCCAACAAAAAAAAGGACTTCAATGTATCTGCTCTGATTAAAACTATGTCCGGGATTGATATGGTGGAAGAGAAGCCAAAAAGCAACGGGATCAGTAAGCGCTCCTTCGTCCGGAATGGAAATAGAGTGCAGAGACTTTCCAGCTCCAAGAAGGAGTCCTTTAAGAGACTGGGCCTGCTTTTCTCCAAGATGAATGGACACGTCCCTGAACCAAACTCAGAACCCATGTACACTATTTCAGACGGAATTATTCAGCCACACTACATGTGGAAAGACATTAAATATTCTCAGATTGATAAAGAGAAAGAAGAGAATTGTTCCAAAAGTGAAATTAACCTCAATGAGGTGGACTACAGTGGGAACACGAGACTTACAGGACAGAGCAAGGAGTGCCCTGTGGTTTGTACCAGCTCCCTTCACTGTGCTTCCAGTATTTGTTCCTCTAACTCCAAACTTATAGACTCATCAGAGGATGTGTTTGATTCATGGGGAGAGGCCTGTGACTTGTTTATAAACCAGTGGAAAGATGGGCAGGAGGATCACGTCACGACTCGGCTATAAGTAAAGCTATCTTAGCACTCCCTGGAGAACTTAGCCCCTTATTTGTAATGGTTTGCTCTCATCTGATTCAGCATTACCATTTCCTTTCTGTCCACAGGTGGGAAAGAAGCGTCAGACTCATGTTAGCCTATTTTATAGCCATCTGCAGGTTTTCCATTTACTATTTTTACACTCACAAATACCAAACTAAAGGTTTCACCACTGATAAGGTCACTGTAACCCACAGGAATTCCTTCAGATGCAGTCTTGTCTCCAAACCCCACAGACTTCAGACACGCTGGGGGCCGAGGAAAGGATTCCTCCTGTGCTGTCACCATCGTCCCACCGCCACTGGGTTCTCACTGCTGCTATCCAGCCCGTTGGGTCTGCATCCTGCTTGGTTTTCCTCATCCACACAACCAGCTGGTGAGCAGTGGCTTAGCAGGAGGCTGAGAATCGTGTTTAAAATCTTCTTAGAAAGGGTTTCAATTTACAACTGGGCTTTTTTGTTTTCTTTAAGCAATATGGACCTCCGAGTCTTTCGGTTGTGTGTGGGTTTCAGGTTGTTTGTTATATTAATACTGTAAATGGTTACTGAATAAGAGACCCCTTTGATCATCCACTAGAACATGGTATGATTTGCTCATTTACCCAATTCCCATGACAGATTCCCCCTGTAGGGAGCAGAATGACCTGCCAGTTAGGGCCTTGCTGCCAACTTCTGCATAGGTGAACTGCCCCTGAACCGGCCGTGGCTGCTCGAAACCCAAACCTCAGTGTGGTTCTCACATTGAGCCAAACCCAGCGCTCAGCTGCATCTGCCTCTTGAAATTCCCAATCTCATTCCACTGCTGCATTTACTTTTTGCTGCCTCTCTGATGGATGGAAGGCTTTAGGAAGGAAACCATCCTCCTGGATGGCAAGTGCTAAGAGAGAGCATCTTCCCTGGGCCCATGAGCTGCATTTTTGACAAGCAACCTAAGCAATAGAGGCTCAAACTGCATCTGGCAGCCTGGAAAGTCTCTGCAGTTCCTTTGCTAAGGTGCAGCAAAAAGGAGTGCAGCGGTAGAGGTTATCTTTTCTTTCCCTAACCACGGTAGTGTCAGCACAGGACCTTGCACTGTCACTGCTTTTGTCCTAAGGAGCATCAGCGTGGGGAGAAGACAACCCCATCAAGGGCAAAATGGTTCATTTTTTAACAGTGATTTCAGTTTTAACCATGTGATACTTGAACTTTCTTGTGTGGTGTTGCTAAGAAACACAGAGATCAGCACTTGCCACCGCTCCAGAGCCGGTACTAAGTCAGCTGCTTGCTTGGAGGAAGCAAGTCCCAAGCTCAGAACTGTCCTTCCCATAGGACAGAGCCTTGTTACAGCGCTCGTGCTGCCACGCTTCAGGCTCGGTTCCCAGGAGAGGTTACAGGAGCTGGAGCATACCCCAGGGGTGGCCGCCAAAGCATCACCTCTTGTGTGACCTGGTTGTGAGCTGCACTTGGAAAAGCGTAATGCTGGGAAATCCACAGTGCCACTGGCGCTGCTCGGGTGCTACCACAGGGCAGGAGCAGCGCTCGTGGCAGCACGAGGGTCAGGAGGGGGATTTCTCACGACAGCCATTCCCCCCCAGCGAGCTGCTGGGACGCCTGCAGCTGGATGCTCTGCTGGGGCTTGAAACCTGCCTCTCCCTTTGGGCACCTAAAGGTTACAGCTGCATCGGGGTAAATGTGAACGCTGCAGCCCAGCTCCTCTAGCAGCATTGCGAGTGCCAGCACACGGGACCCGTGGGCAGGTTTCAGTACAGACCTCAGGGAGGAGACTGTGGCTCTAGGGCAGCTCTGGTGTCAAGGAAAATCAGCAACAAGGAGCAGAGACTCCAGAACGTTTCTGTACTCCTTGCTGGTGACACCACTCTTGTTACCAGCATGCAGTAGAAAGCCCCAGATATTTAAGCCTCTGTCTGCGTTAGTTAAGGCAGAGTGAAAAGCATTTTTGCATGGACAGATTTCAGGCTTTCATACCGACTGCAGGGTTAGAGCTGTCTGAGAGCTGCATCTCCTCTTCCTTGAGGAAAGGCTGAGCAAACTGGTCTGTGTGCTGCACAAGGAGACCTGTAGAATGTGCAGGTCAGAAGCATCTTGCTGATCCCTCATCAAGGGATCCAGCAGCCCTGCCATTTGGGAGCTGCAGTCACACCGACTGCAGGCAGCTCCCAAAGCTGCTCACAATAAAAGCCCTGCAGTTTAATAAACCAAACTGAGCACATTTCTGAAAGAGGGACATGAGCAAGAGCTGCTACAGGGGGGTTGAATCAGTTTAAGCCTCACCCAACCCCACCGCAGTTTGTGAACTCTACTTGACATGGGGCCAGCAAATCTTTTTGGTATTTCCTGTGCAAGGAGTAAGAATGGTAACGATTCAAGTAGGGTTGTGCAGAGACATCCACTGAAGCTGGGACAGAAGCGGGGCTCCTGTCCTTGGACAGCAGAAAGGTATTTAAGCTTTCCCTGAGAACCGGTGGTGGTTGTAACGTGTCATTCACTCGCAGCGCTGCACTAACGGGTACGAATAAACTGAAACACAATTAACTCTGCAGTGGTGCCCCCCAACAATGACACAGGGCAGCACAAACCGCCTGAGTCACATTCCCATGCTGTGTCCCGAAAGGGCAGGGGCGGTCACAGCCTCGCTGGGATGGCGTGATGGATCCTGCAGCCTGCAGGGCCCTCCCAATAGCAGTGTTAAAGCGAGAGCTGCATCACGGCTGGGGCTCCCCCAGGCTTTGTTTCATCACCCAGATACTTCCTCTCTGAGCTGACTGCGGAACTCAAACACAAACCTTTGCTTTGCTGTGATTGATTCACGTGTCCAGGAGTTTGCAGAACTCAGATTGGTTCCCCCAAAAGGCAAAGTCCTGTTTGATTGCATCTATGCATCCCCTTTGGTAGCAATAGACTTTATAGCAGCTGGTGAATTATTGTTATTATTACACTAAAACAGGAGCTTCAGGGGAGGGAAATTAAAGCAGCCTGTGAAAAATAGGATGATAATTAAAAACCCAAGTAGGTTTTGCTCCACTTGCAGTCACAGTACTTGGGACTCACCAGCATTTACCCATTTTCTATTGCTCAACAAGGAAACACGTTTTAGTGCAAGTTCTCTTTCCTTCAGAGGAGCCGGTGAATTGCCCCTGTGCTGCCTCTGCAAGCAAGCAGGGTGGGAGCTGGTGGGATGCTCGGAGCTGCTCCCATGAGGAATTAAACTTCTCCTTGGCTTGGGTTCAGGATGCACAGCTGTGCTCCAGCTGGCACAGGCCTGGCCTTTCCTGGGCTTCAGGAATAATCCTTACACATATGCAAGGAATTGGGAGTAATAGAATCTTTACCACTTTTTCTTTAGATTTCTTGCTCCTGAAGTTGCTTTGTTTCTCACCTGCCATCCCCGGTGTCATTTTCACCTGGCTCTTTAAAGCAGTACACCCACAAGTGATCACCAAGTAAACGGTTAACAAACAACAGCCAGGGTTAAGAACATCACCTTAGAGCTGGGAGGTGTTTGTGCTCAGGTCAGAGGCTAAGGAAGCTGTTCAGGAACAAGGAATTAACTGACCCATCTCTGCAGATGATGTGGTAATGGCATTTGTATATTCACTGACTCACCGCTCTGTGTGTGTGGATACTCAAGTTTTGGCTGCGTGGTCCCTCCAGAGGAAGATGTACCACAGGGAGAGCACAGGGTTAGAGAACAGGACAGCTGAGGTCTAGTCCCAGCTTTGCCACCGATTCACCTGTGACCTTGGGCAAGTCACTTCACCTCTCTGATTGCCTCAGTTTCCCCATCTGTAAAATAGGGATAATAATACTTACCTACCTCGCAGGGGGGGTTAGTTCATTATTTATAAGCACTTTCAGATCCTCAAATTAAAGGCGCTATATACAGGAAGCAGTTCATATCCGTAGCAGTAGGATGTACTTTTATTTTCTTACAGTTCATTCAGGTTAGGATTTAACTGTATGTCCGTTATGAGAGTTTTCCACGTAGAAAACTGGCATGGTTTCCCCAGGAAGGGAAATTAGGGGACTTCTGCAGTAGACAGTGAGCAGGAGGAGCATACCCTGGAAGCCTAAACTCTTTAACACCCTTGCTTTTGTGATTTATGTCTCACCCTTCAGTCACGTCACTGTGTTTGTGTTTCATCCTTTTTCTGATGGTACATGTAACATAATTTTTAGCAGAAACAGCCACTGTATATATTAAAGAGTATTTAAATAAATATATTCATGTATAAATATTAAACTTTACCTTTTAAAGAGGTTAAGATCGGTTGATGCAACAGACTTCTAAGCATGGGGAGGTTCCACAGGCACTGACGTGCACACATGTGCTAGGATACTTGTATAGGGCTATAGGGAAGTGTCACCACGTGTCATCACTTCCTTCGTGTTCATTTTTCACCCCCTCATTGGGAAGGGCTGGCCATGGGGTCTCACAGTGTGCTGGGTGTGCAGTGTGCTGGGGCACAGGAAGGGCTGGAGCGAAATCCCTGCTGCCTGCTCAGCATGAGGAGGAGCGGGACAAGGCAGGTCCCAGGCACGCACCTCGGGCAGTGGTGTATCACCTATACAAGGGCTGCTGCAGGAACCTTTCCTGGACAGCAGGAGACTGTCTCCTGCATCCCTACAGGGGGGCCTTCACCCTGGTTTCTCTGTAGGTCCAATCTGGTTTCCTTCAGTGCTTTCTCAGGATAAAAGTCTTTGGTTTGAGTGACGGGAGCTCTAAGATTTGACTTGCACAGTAAGGGCGCTGCGAGCATCCTGAGCTCCCTTTCCAGGAACACGAGCAGTTGCAGGGTGTCTGCACGGGGTATTTGGACAGTTACTGGTAAGTGTAAGCATGGATCTGATTTACTGCTGGGTTTCCTAGCAGTTAGAAAACTACATAAGCACCTGCTGCTGTCTCACTGTTAAGTGTATGTCCCACTTCCCTTGGGACTTCTCGGTTTTGCTTTGATATTTCTACCTTCTGTTTCAAAAGACCAAAATCCCAAAGAAAAGCGTATTTCAGTTACCCAGGAAGAGGTTCAGTTTTGGTTTCATGTCTGGCCGAGTTCTCCTTTAACCAGGTAACTTCTCCTGTGGGGTGCTAACACTGTCCCACAGACCCGGCTATGAGAAAGTTCTGTGCAGCCTCAAAGGCTCATTTCCAAAGAAACAGGATCACTCGCCCACCTCTCTTGTAATCACACAAACAGAAATGGCAAAAAATAAGCAAAAGCATCCAAACCACATGGGCTGCCTGGAATTAATGGAAGTTGTTACTCAACTAGCAGCTCTATGGGGCTGGTTTTGGGGCGGAGGCACTGTGGGACCTCCCGAGTGCTGCAGCACAGCCGGTTGCAGCCTGCCTGGGTGTGCTGGAAGCATCACTGACTCCTATTCGTGTAACGGGAGAATTGGTGAGACCACAGTGAATAATAACTCAGCTCACGGGAGGAGCATCTAAAATAAACTGTTACCAGAATAAGCTGCAGTTTGCAGTGAATGTGTAACTCAAAACCTAACAAGTCAATCCCTTACTGGGGTTTTTGGAGGAGGAGGAGGAAGCAGGGAGCACTCTGGGGTAGCCACATCAGTTCTACCCATCTATAATTGGATTCAGTTTCATTTTCACACAAAATTCCCCATTTCAGGTCACTACACTGTTACAAACACATCATATATTATTCATACAATTGCCTCCACCTACAACAACTCCGGCTCTGGAGTAAATTCATGACCAAGAACGATGATTTCAATGCTTTAGATACAGAAGTATATTTAAGTGCAGACACGTTTGTTCCTCCCCTACCAAATGTGACAGGATTTTGTGCTTCAGGGAAACACTTCTACATGCTGTGTTTGTTTAAGATGTGCAAAACAAACAACAAACCCAACCACTACAGCAATAGAGCCCTACTGCCCTAGCTCAGAACTCCCACTATGCTAAAAGACAGATGGGTCATGCAGTTCATTCTTCACATGCTAACCCTTCTCAATCCATGGCTCACCTACCACGGAGCCAGTGCAGACCATTCCTCCTGGCCAGCATTGTCTTCTTCAGCATAGCTTATTGTGGTTAGTGGAGGGAATTTTTCCCCCCCTCCCACCTAAGGTATCTCCCTATCAGCAGTAACTCCTAAGCCAGCAGAAACAATGTGCTTAGGACAAGAAATGATCAATGAAGGAGCTGGCCTTTAGCACATTAGCTAAGAGAACACTGTGATACCTTTAGCCAACGGAGTGAAATGCCTTTTGACTATAAATAGCTGTTTTTGAGCAAGGGGGCACTTTTTGGTGTAGCTATTTTTGGGGTATTGTATAGTCTTGTTTAAAAACTACTGAATGTGTTTATAAGGTGGGTCTGGAGGGCTGAGGGTCTTGGGGAAGCCAAGGATACTAGTAGATGCTTAAGGACTCTATTTTCTATATAGCAAGCCCTAGAGACCCTAAGGCTTAACTGTGCAAACAGATTTTTTAGCAATCAAATTAACTCTTCATTAAAAAAAAGCTGTCACAGAAAGAGCTTCACACCTGAACATACTCACTTGTTTTAAACTGCCATTTACTTTGTGGCATAAGAAGGTGAGGCTTTTTTTTTTGCCCTCCTTTATTTTAGTTTTGATCAGCAACTGCTCCAGGCAAAAGAGCTTTTAGATGTGAGAAGATAAAGACAGAGAAGGGAGCTCAGCATTCGCCAGTTGAGTAACAGCCACCCCTAGAGACAGGCGGAGAGACGAGGGGAAGAGCAAAAAGCAAAACCAAGCGCTTAGTTTTATGTACTTTTCTACTCGCATCTCTCCTGTCTGTAGTGCAGCCTCCACATCATCCCCATGTGCGACATGTAAAAATGAAATGATGTACATAATAAATAAAATTATTTATTTTATGTGTATTTTTAGCTTAACTGTAAACTGAAAATAAAGAAAAAAGGCATTTAATTTTTTCCCAAAATGTAAGCCTATTGAAATTCAAGGTGTTTCTACCTTTTCAGATGTAACATTTCCAGCTGCCTATTGATAATAAACATTTATGAACAGCAACGGGCCTGGCATGTATAGTTTCTTAGTTATCACATTCAGCACAGATTCTCCAGGGCTGTCAGATGAGCACGTAAGGACCCCAATTCTATAGGGTCTTATACTGGTACTTACATAAAGACATGGCACAGTCCCACTCACCTACAACAAAGCTGGCCACCAAATCTGTGTTCCTGCTCATGGGCAAGAGCTGAACAACACCTGGCTCTGTAAAACCAAATCCACACCGAACAATCCAACCCCTTCATATCCTGTCTACCACAGAAAGCAGCAAACCACGGGAGGTGTTGGTGAATAAAACACACCACGTGAACGCGGTCACTCCTGCAGAAAGAAGTCTCGGTGTAATTCCATTTTAATTTGCTCCCCAAAGATATCCTTACACCAGCACAACTACATCAGCCACACTGGGATATATACAGCAATACACAGCAATAGAGCCAAGAGTGTAAAAGAGTCATTAAGCAACAGCATCCAACTGTATTAACATAATTTGCTTACGTAAAGCTGTCCTCCAACAGCATCTCACTGGAGGCATGGAGATAGGCTTCAAAAGCTGAGGCCCTTTGTCAAGCCTCCAGTAGAACAAGAGTTTTCTCAAGTTAAACAGCAGCAAGATCCCTTTCCTTGAAATGCAGAAGATTCCAGCCCAAGGGAGACAGGGACACAGAGAGCAATAAACACAGCCCAAGCCAAAAGCTGTAGCAAAGCCCAGGACCACAGTGATCCACAGCTACAGAACTCTAAATACCCACATGACAGAAAGCTATTTTATTTAAATACAGAAGACATTTCCAAGCTACATGAGTGCATTCCCACTCACATCGGAGAGCTGAGAAGTTCAAAGTTCAGGCATCCCGAATCCCAAGTTGTGCTTCCTATTCCAGAAACAGGAACCAAACTGCACCTGCAAATGACTTCCATCTCCTTGGCTGTCCCTGCGGATGCAGACAGATGTGCTGCGGCAGAGAATTCCAGATGTGACCAGGGAGGCAGGGGAAGAAGTTTCACAGTGTATTGTACCTCCCCTTACTTGTGCTTCCTGAAGCAGCAATATAAATCACACATTCACTTCATCACCACAAACACTGAAACAAAGGTTTTTGGCTTTTAACTATGAAAAACATTAAAAAGAACTGGTTTCAAAAAGCCAGAAACCACAATTTGGATTGGAATCACAGAATCCTACGGGTTGGAAGGGACCACAAAAGATCATCTAGTCCAACCCTCCTGCAAGAGCAGGGTAACACTAATGGATAGGGAACATGAAAAGCATATAAAGGAGAGTGTAGAGGGAGTTAGTGCATTAACTTCATCATTCGAGGATATTGGACTTTCTCTCAAAAGTCCATTTTCTCTAATACAGCACAGCTACAAGAACAGAATGACACTTAGGGTAAGCCCCAGCACCCTGAAGCTCATGGCAGAACACCTGCTTCAGGGAAGGTAAGAGTTTGCATCTGGGATAAACAGCCATGAACCTGATGAGCCCAACACATAAACACATCCCATCAGGACTTGGGTGCCTGTTCCTGTAGATTGCACCACTTGCAGAGATGGATCAAGTGCAGTAACTGCCTGAGTATATGCTCGGAGCCTATGGCCCGTACTGGGTCAACTGTTTCATACTTGCCCCAACTCAGCTGACTGTGAAACTTGGGAAGCAGCAGTTGCTTGATCATGTATAAGAATTTCTAGATACAGACTTGCCCTGCAGAATTTAAACTCTGATTTTATTGCAACAATCAAGTCCAAGGGTTTTATTTTCCTCCCGTATGAAAAAAGCAGTTTCCTGAAGTATGGGTCTGAATTAATACACTGAATATCTTTGCTATCATTGATGGTGTAATTTTATAACAGAGAAAAATATCCAGCAGCACCGCAGAGAGAACTGGAAGCTGTGTGAAACACAACTGAGAGAGAAAACCAGCTTGCTCTAGGAATCAGTTTGGTGTTCTTATGTGACCAAGGGGAAACAGAGCACCGGAGTGACAGGCCAGCACACTGGTGCTGCTGGCAGGCAGAAGCAGCGTGCTTTTCTTCTACAGTATTTGTAATAGTTACCTTAAACAACAGATTTTGCAGCTCAGAACACTTCAGAAAGAGACTTGTCCCTCTAGTAAGCAACAGTGGCGCAGGAGATGTCAACACACTCAGACAAGCTGGACTGGTGGTGCTCCGGCTGTGGAGGCAGTTTGCAGGGCACAGGGCAGGAAGGCAGCACCCACAGCCAACTGCAACAGAGCACAGGCTTAGCACATCCTTTGGTGCAAGACCCAAGCACCACTGCTTAGCTGTATAGCAAAGGGTGCTCAGAGAACGGAAGTGCACTCGAGTGTCTTGAATGTGGTCAGACCAAAGCCTGCTCCTTCCCAGGGCAGAAGGATGTGCAGCAGCTCAGAAGAGGCTGACGTACTGAAAACCACAAGCAGCTCACCCCCCAAACACACACACTACCGCTGATCACTGCCTCTTTCACCCTGCTGTTTCAGAAGAGCTTGGCTCTGAGGCTGTTTATAAGGGCTGTGAAATCACAAGTGCTCACATCTAAAGGGAGCACACTGTGGCGCTGCCTGCTCCTGGAGTCTTCCTGCACAGCCTTCAGGTGTTAATTTGAGCCCCTGCCTTTCATATACAAAAACATGGTGTGGAAAAGGAGGCAGCAGGCATGACTAGTGCAGGCTTGGCTGCACGTCTCTTCTCCCTGTTAAAGGCTGGAAAGCCATCCACACAAAAGGAAGAGAAATGAAAAACATTTCAGGATCAAATTCCTCCTTTAAAAACTCATTACTCTGTAACATACTCCAAGAAGGCCAATAAAGAAAGCAAGAAAGAACAATTCTGACGGAAAATAATTGTTCCCAATAGAAATCAATACTCATGGATTTTTCTGCACTTGTTTCAATACCCATGGACTTTTCTGTGCTTGTTTCAAGAGAAAATGTGCTTATACGGAAAGCTCTATCCTGCTGCCCCTGTTCATGGCAATTCTACGATTCTGCTGGGCATGAAAACCCCGAGCATTGGTCTACTACCAAACTGTAATGGGGCAATAATCAAATGCTGTGTCAAAGTAAACAAGTCTGGATGATCACACAAAAAACTTGACTCCAGAATTCTCAGTGTTTCTAATGAAAAAAAAAAAGCAGCTGACTGCAGGAGACACTAAAACCAGAAGATAAAACCACCAACACGTAACTATGATAACCATTTGTGCAGAAAAAAGGAAGGCTTGTCTCAGTGCCAGGAGAAGAAAGGAGGCATTATTCATAGCTTCAGCATGAAAGTGGAAGATACTTCAGTGCCTGACAGTGAGTGTTTGCGATACGACAGATGGCACTTGTGACTGAGGTGGAAACATCCCTAATGACTCCATCATGGAGACTGCACTTAAATCCATTTTAAAGTTCGTAAGTCACACGCTTTACTGGTTCCTGTAAGAGGTTAGGGCAGTGAATGGTTTTTCAGTGAAAGGAGCTATGGTATCGTCTCTGCTTTCCACAAAAGGACTGTGCAAGCCAAATGCTCCTAAAGAGGCAGAAATGCAAAGACCAAGGTCCTGACTGCCAACAACTTTGTAAAACCATTTTTGTGCATGGTTTGGGGTTTTTGAAGCAGCACAGCAGCTGATAATCAAATTACCTACTCAGGGTAATCTTCATCATGTTCTGACTTTTAAACTGGCTCTTCCATCTTGAAAAACCATTATTAAATTGCCAAATTACATGTACAGCAATTAGAGACTTGATGAGACAACCCAACAGCCAAGCTTGCAACCCTCCTAACAGAGGAGTCTAGTGCCATTTTCTTTAAGCAAGGGGAGTAAAAAGTTAAGAATTCTATGGAAATAGGATCAACACCAAAAGTGCTGCTTGAACTTAACTTAAAAGTTTTAAGGAGTCACTTTTTCCTACTGCTTTTGCTTCTTTGGATACTTAAAACAGATACCAAAGGAAATGTACTGCTCCCCTCCCAGTTCTGCAGTTAATATCCATTTTCACCACCACTTAGTTTTGTACAAAAAAAAAAAGAAATAAGAAAATCACTGAACACCAGCATGGTGATTGCAACTTCAGCAAAAGGCAATTACACCACTGTCTGAAGCTGACTTTTTTCTTCAAGCCTTTTAACGTTTGTCTTGGATAGGTGGGGGGAAAGGGGAACGGAGGGGAAGATGTAACTGAAATCTTAGTAATCCAAGTCCATAGCATGCATACTCTACCTGGCCTCCCTATAGAAGGAGGAGATACCATGACTGGCTGGACTGCTATCTGCGAAGCGACTGCTGTTGTGGCACTGGCTGGAGTGGAGCAGAAGCCTGAAGGTGGAGCAGCATAAATACCTGCTGAGGCTGAGATTGCTGCAGCGTTCACCCATCACCTGGGAAAGAGTCAGAGTAGTCAGGAGACTGCCTCTACAAAGAATTAAAGATTTGCTAAATAAGCATATTTCAGGGCCTCTGGCACTGAGCAGCGTTACCTGCGCTTGTGCTCTTGTTCATTACTCCATGAGAAGACTTTGCCAACATGATGCGCCTGGGCTACAAGGAGGGCTCAGCTCACACCCACTTCTTGCTGGTTTTGCATGTATGGTGCAAGTTTCTACCAAGGACAAAGGCTGTGCAGACAGTCCTTTGAAAGAATTACAGCTTACATGCACAGATACTCTTAAGTTTTCTTCTTAAACTTATCAGCAAAACCAGAGCTACTGCCTTCCACACCCCATTCTCATGCTGAAATCTTTTGCTACTTTCTCACAGAAGGCTGGAGCAGCTTTACCCCACACAAGACAACTACATCTCTTCAGTCCAGGCTGTTGGATGCCTAGTTGTCAGAAATGTAACCTGCCAGTGATAAATGACCACTCATTTTCATGCGTTCAATGCTTTTATTTTGTGCTCTCAGTGCAAAATACACACCAAGACTACCACCACTTGTGCAACTGCTTCCACAAAACAAATCTTACAAACATAGAGCAATATCCAAGAGATTCAAACGGTATTCTTACCCTTTCAAAAGTAATGAAACCTGTACAGAACAAAATCAGACATAAGAAATATGGCTATTACAAATATGTGACCACTAGTGGGAAAGCAGCATTGATTTGCTGGATCTGAGAAAGCCAATCTCTTTCAAAGATTTTCATCCTCCAATGACCACTCACTTTCATGTGTTCAATGCTTTCATTTTGTGCTCTCAGTGCAAAGTAAACACCAAGACTACCATCATTTGTGCAACAGCTTCCAAAAACCAAATCTTACAAACACAGAGCAATATCCAACATATTCAAACAGTATTCTTAGACATTTCAAGACTCATGAAACCTATACAGAACAAAATTAGACAGAAGAAATACAGCTATCACAATATGTGACCACTAGTGGCAAAGCAGCATTGATTTGCTGAATCTGAGAAAGCCAACCTCTTTCAAACATCCTCTAATGACCCTGTGCCCTATTTTTACCTGCATTTGTAACTGCAGCCTATTTCAGTGACTATGCAAGAACCAGGTGTCTACATGTTCCAGTGCAACCCCTCAGAAGCACAATATTCATTTAGTGATAGCATAGGTTATTACACATACTTTATACAGTCAAACTCAAGCTTTGTGTTCCCTGCACTATTGTTTCTGTACAATCTTTTCCTATGCTTTCCTAAATAATCCACTAAAACATTAAGTCATGTATCACTAGCATAAACCTAAGGAGAGACATGAAATTTGAGTGTAGTTTAATCAACTGACCCAGCCCACTAAGACAAGGTGAGATTTACAAAACAGTATCAACATAGTTGACAAACAAATAAACCAAAGGCAAGAAGTGAGTTTATGGTTCTCTGGTTTACATTCCTTGAGGCACATCATGAGGTGCAGGGTTAGGTGAGGCAATATAGCTCACTTGCTGCGTTGGTCCAGAACTCACAGCATTAGCAATCTGTGGAGAACTTCCATAGGGTGGATTTGCTGGATGCCAGGTACTAACATAGCGATAGGCAGGTACTAAAGAATCAAACCCAGGAAGAGACTGCTGGCTGAAGGGGTCTGACATGACTGGGTAATACACTGACCCGTAGGACAGGGCTGGAGCCTCTCCATTTTGAAAGTTACCTTAAAAAACAGAACAAAATACACACTCTTACTATAACTGTGGCCTGTTTATGCAGACTTTCATTACTATGAAGACAGCATTACTCTGGTGGCCCAAAGGGAAAATCCATTTGGATGACAATTTTATGCCCATAGATGCCCTTCCTAATGGAGGGGTCAAAATCATTTGGGGTCCTAAGTTAGACTAGAGGACAACTTGCTCACAAAACTCTGTTCAAGAGTTGCTTAGTAGCATTCTGCTTTGGAGTGGCAGCTTTTTCAAGGGCTCTGGTAGAGAGCCAGTATCTTCTTCCCTATTTGATCTCTGACCATATGGCATTAATTTATGCAAAAGAACCACTCAAACCGAACAGCATTATCAGAGTAATTAAGTCTTTTTCCTCACTCACTACAATACTCCTTATTTACTGCCAAGCATATCTATAAGCCTTAAGCTGAAATGCTTGCCAAAACTCAGCTTAAAAAATACAGGCATTCTGGTTTGATACCCTGAATATCTGCTCATCAGGAAGCAAAAATGCTCTTCAGAGGTTTCGAAAGAGTTCTGCCAAGTTAAAGTTAGCATACCTGGTACAGGCCTAGAAAGGATTCCTTCTTCCTTTTTATGGCTTTAGAAAGCCCTTGACACCCTGGTGGCTACACCAGTGACTGTGACATACTTCAAAGTACCACAAACGGCAGAGGAACTTGTGATAACCCCTTACAAGGTTTACTCTGACCTCCCAACCTCACTCTTCCCATAGGATAGTAAAGCTGCAGGCAAGCAGCTCTGAGAAATCTATTCCCTCATTCTCATTTGTTGTCTATGTGGTCTTACATTCAAATACTAACCGTTTGCAGGTGCTTCCAAGGGAACCTGGTGGATTCCAGTTCGCCCAGCATCAGTGTAGAGCTGAGGTACTGACTGATCTAGGGCAGGAGCTGGCTCAGTATATGATGGATAAACTTCCACGGGTGACGGGGGCAGCACTGGCTCTACATACATCATGGGAGGCCAATAGCTCTGATGGTAATACTTTGAGAAAAGGAAAAATGATACAAGGTCACTCATACAACCACAAACTCTCCATTGCTCTTCCAAATCACTGCTAGCTTCAGATCTGAAGTTAGAAAGAAGTACATTTCTTCCTTTCTAGACCCTTAAGACACTACACATGCCAAACACCTCAATACAGCATACCAGAAAAGACACTGCAATACCTGCAGCAATAGCCACCTCACACATTGTTGTGTCAGAAAGCTCTACAGAGAGACAAGATTCCCCCCTATCAACTTTGTCACAAACAGATTTTTTCCTATTTCTTCAGCTGCAGAAGCTGACATGACTTCCTCTACTTTCCTGAGCAGCAGCACTGACACAGTATATGCCTGCTGGTGCAAAGACAACTCTTCAGCACAGCAAGAGCTCCCAGAACACAGGCAAGTTGTGCTAACCAGTCTGAACACAGTTGTACAAGTCCTAAAAGACTCAAAACACGCATCTCTACATGGCCTTTGATGTCTTGTCTAAGTACACATTTTCTTAAGAATGCCTGAGGTTCCTTCCCTTGCATCTTCACGGAAGAACAGTACTTATCCACCATTCTCTGCAAAAACAAAAGCGAAAACAAAAACCACCACCATAATCTAAGGTAAAACAACTGAACATGCATGCTAGTGTGCTTCACATTTTGAGTTACAACTTCACGTCCTGAGCTATACTTTTATCTCCACCAAACAAGCCTGTATGTTTTAAGTCAGGCGTGCAGGGCGTGCATTTAGCACACCTGGAAATCTCAAATACATCAGTGCATTTGTCAAGAAAATCAGCAGGTTTTACAGGCAATTTACTGTACATTTTAAAAGCACTTACTTGCAATCCCAGATTAAAATAATACCGCAAGACCTTTGCATCTGAAATTAAAGGACGTGACATTAAAGAACGAAAAAGTACAAACTGAGAAGCAGAAGAAATTTATGCACATTAAGAGCATTTTATTTTAAGTTACTCTTACTTAAGATCTTCTGACCTAGTTTTGAAGGTCCTCCCAAACTGCTGTATCAAGTCAGAAAATTGGGGGGGGGGAGTTAAGGATTATGTTAATTCCTTCCCTTTCCACACAAGGGTGCTCCATTCCCTGCTTTCTTGCAAGTAGTCTTTTACTTGTTTTCCATGTACTGAATAATTTGCCCCCAGGCAAATACATAATATACTGAGAAGGAATCACAGATGTGTGAAGGAACTTTGAAACCACACTCCAAGAACAGCAGGGGTCTGAACTTGGAAACACACTTCCAACTGTCCAAAACTGAAGCAGTTTTAAACCTTTAAAGCTTGAGCACTGAAAAGAAAAGAAACGTACGTTTTAATCCCGTGATGCAGTTCTGGAACTGTGCAGTTCTCAGAAAAACTGTTGATTTCTCAGATTCAGATACAGATTTGTTTTAAAGGCTCAGGAAAAGCAAGTCACTTCTTCGACAGCAGTAGGTCTGCATGTGAGTGCATGCACACAGACTTTGCTTTAGTACCACTGGACACTGAAAGGGAAACCAGGGAGACAGCTCCAAAGGACCAAGCCACAAAGAACTTCAACTTGACAACACCTTCAGAGTTACCACATACACCATCTTGTCACTTCCTACCTAGATCAGGGCCTTGGCTCCACATTGCTGCGCTGTCCACCCATCCAACACACACACCAACCCTGCATGTTGCATTTTGCTGCAGGCAAGCACAGCATCAGAAATGCAAACCCCAACCTTGAAATACACAGGATTTGTTGCTTCATTGCTGTTGCCAATTCTCAACTCTTTTCACTGCTCAGCACATTGGATCAGGGCAACAATTCATGCAGTTATTTTAGGAAGTGTGCACAGGTCCTTCCTTACATCTAACAGCATTAAGCTTAACTCCCCAAAGTGCTGGTGATTTGGCTGTGACATTGACCACAGCCAGCAAACATTATAAATAAGCCTCACATAAATGCCTATTTTTTTTAGTATCCAGCTAAAACTGCATCTACGTTTGGAACAAGTTGTTGGTGAATTTTTTAACCTGATTTTGTTCTTCAATTGTTTATGCAAATCTATGCAAAAGAAGCCTAAGAGTGCAATGAAACAGCTGCTTCATAGCACCGATAACAGTACAAAGGAAGAGCGGGGAGACTGAAGTGACAAACTGATACTGGAAATACTGACGTCTGTGGAATGCTGGAACAGAAGCCAGGACAGCAGGAGACCAGTTTTTGTTTATATTCCTCTTTCAGATGTCTAGAAATCAAGTCAATCTTCACTAAAACATGACTACCTTATGAAGCAATAACTACCTACTCTGAGATGGAAACATGAAGACCATGTTGAAGGCTGAAAAACCTCATCTTAGATGCAAGCAGGACAAAAACCATGACAGAATTTTTGCTGTGCTGATGGGAAGCTTTGGTCAGTCCTGAACACTACTGCAGTCTCTGGAGCACAGTAATATCAAGCAGTCTTTTACCAACAGCTCCTTCAAATACAAACACAAGAGAGTAGATAAGGCGTGGACATCTAAGGTCACCACATTAATAAACATGTTTCAAAAGCCCTAAGCACCACTAAAAGAAGATCCAAGAGATGAAGACTGGAACAAATGCAAATGTACCAAGTAATACTAAGGCACACAGTAGGTTTTCCTCCCAGGTCCAGGATTTAACTCTGTTGACAAGTCACACTCCCCATCTATACGAGGCCTGCAAGTATCTTCAGCAAAGCACACAGAACTCTAGGTCAAGTGTACCAACATATTCTGTACTACAGTCCAAAGCTTCTGGATTTCTGAACTTAAAAAGCCACACGTATTATCCTGCAGCAGTGTGACAACGTAACTGCTACATACAACGACTTATTAACTACCAACCTTAAAATCCTTTGGAAAAAAAAAAGGCTTCCAGAGTTTATGCCAAAAAGAACATGGCCAGTATCAAACGGAGTGACTCAACTGAAGAGCCACAGGCAGGGCCTGAAGAGGTTATTAATCCACATCCACTCCAGATTCTTGTCAGCCCACTTAACACCCAATTCTCCCAAGTGCCAGAAGCCTCAGTTAAGGGCATTCAACTAAAGCTGAAAAACACTAACCCTGATGTGTGCATGGTATCATCTAGAGCAGTACTGCTGCAGCAGGGACTTGGAAAACTGAATATTCAAGACTAACACCAGCAGGAACTCAGAGCAGGGGCAAGAAAGCAGAGCTCCTGCAGAGCACACAAGTGGTACCTGTGAAAGCAGCAGGCCTTTGAGCAGCCTCACCACAGTGTTTTGGGACCTGCCAACTTCTGACAAGCACATCACATGGTAAATGCAACTGAAAGAATCCATAGTTTTTCAGCCCAGTTATTCTGCAATCTACCAGATGTAGATACCTGCACTGCAGATATCAAGAGCAGCTCTTTATCTTACCTGAATTTAGCCCTCTAGGATTAGTAAATCGAAGAAAGCCCCACACAGGGTCAATAGAGCCAAGTTAGATGGCAACACATTGAATCCAACATAAAAACAATTTGCATTACTGAATTATTTCATGGTCTATCTTAAAGTAATAGATTTCAGAATAAAAGCCAGAGGCTTTCATTGCATCATTCTGATGCAGTGAAAGCTACAACTGGCAGATAGCTAAAATTCAGTCTGTTACAAGGATGAGTTTTTTTTTGGGAGGGAGCTGGGGAAGAAATCAAGTCAGACAGTGATAGTGAAATTACACTTTTCAAAAGAGTTCAAAAAGGAACACCTGGATTTTACAATCACTACAGATATGCAGCCAGTTCCTTCCCTTGCTTGCCCCCGAATGAGCAGCTACTCTCTACACTAGAGAACATGGTAGGTTCAGGAACTTGAACTAAAGGTGGTAAGTCTGATAAAATCCCGTAATCTGCTCTATCTACAGCTATTAGAACAAGCCAGCTATGATGCAGACTTTCAGTGTATAGAGGACATTAAAAAAACCCGTGTACTTTAACCAGCGTGCAGAGATACATCAACTACTTGATCAACAAAATCATGAACAGCCAGTTTTGGACTGCTGCTCTTAAGGATAGGCTACAGCTTATCTGCCTCTTGAGATGTGTGCAATGATGCAACAGTGGCACACTTGGGCCTTACAGCATTCCTCATCTAGAGAAAAATAAGTTATGTAGCTTAACAGCAAGCAGCACCATTTTTCCTGTAGCTGAGGCACTTAGCTTGATCTCTGGGTTATCAGAGAAAGCTCTGTGAATTACAGGCTCTATTTAGGACTTGTGAACCATAAAAATGAGAGAATAAAGGGATAAATTAATAACAAAAACATCAAGTGTAACAGTGCCGTTGCATAGCTTAGCAAGCTCAGCTGTCTGATGTAATCAGTATGCAGATATTTTTATATTGTAAGAGCAAACTGACTAAAGATTACCACTTTCAAAATGAAGTCCATCTTCAGCTGATAAAGCCAAAAGTTGTTTCTGAGCTGCCCTGCCGGTAGGTGCTATGCTGGTTTTTGCATGCTCACTGCTTAACAGCCAAAATACCAGTTAGGATTGTGTTGAAAGTGTAACAGTACATGAGAAGGCTATGCACACATGGAACAACATGACCCTGCATTTTATCCCCCATTTATACCACCACAGAATGACTTCTTGGACCTATACAGGAGAACACCGCAATATGCCACTCAACTATGCAACAGTATGACTATAAGGAAACTGTTTGGGTTTTTTTTTAAATCAGCTATCAGCCAAACGATTCCTCCACCAAGAACCAGCACAATACAGGCCAAGCACCCCCTGCCTTGGTACTCATTTCTTTAGATGCTGTTTAAGGCTGTGGTAATCACATACTTGAGTCAGACATGAACTTGCTATACAGAACTGGAAATGAAATTGGTTTTAGCAGAAGCATCCATAACATTATTTCTCACTCCCTGCAAACTGCCAAGAGCCATTTCTTCTCACTATAGGTATTCTGTGAAGTTTCCATGGAGAACACGAGTCAGAAGCATGCTGAAGAGCAGCAGTAGTAAAAGCACAAAATACTGTCATTACCTTGAGGCAGATCACTGCCATTAGGATCACAAGAGTAAGGTGGAAGAACGGCACCAGCTTCTCCCACCTCACTGACTGGAGGAAGAGGGGCTGAATAAATTGGCAATGGCACCAAAGAAACTGCTACAATTAGAAGGAAACAAAAGTCAGCTTTGCAATGGCACGTCAAATGAGCGAGATGCTAAGTCACACGATTCAGCACGCACTTCTTCCTCATCTCAGTGCCCCTCAGTACAAACTTTAACAAAGTTCTCCTTAGTAATCACTTTAAAAGAAATCCAAAGCTTTTAAAACCAGATGGGAAGGTTCCAGTCTCACAAGCCTGAACTGTATGTCTGTGTGCAAGCTTCATGTAACTAAGCAGAGGAGCAAAATAAGGGCCACAAAAAACATATTGGGCATTTGTGTGGATCCTGAACCATGACAGCCAGAGACTCTTTTGGAAGGGACAGTAAAGCCTCAGGACCAGCATCTTAACTCAAGATGATAATTAACTGTAGGAAACTGGGGAGAAGGGAGCTGCCAGGAACTTCTGCCTTCTGAAAAGAGCTGTCTAGCACAACCCTTGGCATTGGTGGCTAAAGGTGGTGAAGGGGGAACCCAAATCAGATACCTCCAGTTCCCATGCAAATTCAGAGGCAACTGTATCCTTCAAAACACAAAAGCAAGAAGTGAGCAGTGAAGTTAAAACTAATACTAAGTCATTTTAAGCCAAAGCAAGTGATCCATAAACCTCAGACATCCAAGTCCACAGATGTAGCATGCACACTCTACCTGGCCTCCCTATAGAAGGGGGAGATACCACAACCGGCTGGCCTGCTGTTTGTGGGGGAACTGGTGTTGTGGCACTTGCTGGACTGGAGGCAACAGAATTTGAGGAGAAACCTGTAGCTGGAGCAGCATAAACAGCTGTAGAGGTTGAGATAGCTGCAGAATTCACCATCACCTGGAAAAGAGTCAGAGTACTCACAGACAACTTGCTTTGACAAAGATTATAGAAACGTCACATACTTGGAAAATACTCACTTCACATAAATGCATCTTGGAAGTCCTAGCTGTAAGGCAGCTAGCTATCCAAGTTCTCTAAAAATTGGCTTGAAAATACCAGCTGCAAAGCATCTTCTCACCCTTCTACAAGAAGCTATGAAGGGGCAGGTAAAGGGAACCCATCTACTGGCACTAACTGAGCAGAGTGGTTGCCTCTTCACAGGGCTACCACATAAAAGTACTAGATACTACCTTCTGGGGACAGCTGTGGGAAGCCACTCCATCTTGAGGTGACACAGAGACTGCCCCTTCTTCCTGAAGGGATTCCAAAGCAAAGCATGGTCCATTTAAGAGGCAAAAGAAGTCCCAAGGCACACACACTATACCTCTATTTTTAAAGGTTTATTTATGGACTATATACACACACAGGGCATCTTTGGTAACTTGGGCAAAAGCAGTTTTATTCTGACAAGCACAGGACTGGCTTTCACACCACTGCAGACCAGCAGGTGACTAAAGAGTTAGTTTCAGACTACAAAAAATAAGAATTCCACAATCAGGTCTATCAGAGGTGACATCTCTCCAGTCCCACAGTGGAGGAGTAAGACTGACTGCAATAGGACTTGAAGGGTAGCATGATAAAAGCAAGTGCTGTCAGGAGCAGAAAAAGTAAACAGCACTCAACTACACACTTTCTCTCTGCAAAGGGGAAAGTGGAAAATCATTAATTATCCTGTGCAATGCAGACTGTATTTGCAGACTCAGATAAAACCCTCAATATTTAGGGAGGAAAGAGGTGTGTGTTTGTGTGAATACATAAATAAAACCACCATTCCCTTCTTTCAAAAGAGGTCTCTGACCTACTATGTTATGCCTGGATCCAAGGACAGTTTCTATGAAGAATGCCACACACTTCAGGGATTTGTAATCTGAACAGCCAGTGACTAAAGCTTACCAAGTTTTCCGTAGGCTCTGCTGAACTAAATACTGTTGCAGTGTCACAGTCAGGATCTGGAGGGCATTGGCAAAATTAATTGAAAAAAAGCAGCATTAAATCTAATGCTTCAGAAAAAGATCATAATGAGTGCATTACAGTCAGCAAGCATCCTAGCAGTAAACACTCAAGTTTTACTAACCTGGAGATGCATACATATATTCATCATGGAATTTCCCTACAAGGGAAAGAACAAGATGCTTTGATTCAAAGGGAAAAAGAAAACAGAAAAGAAAAAAAGCTTAAAGCTGAAGTTACCAGAATTACATGTCAGCGTACCCATTAATGAGCTGCTTTCAGGATCATCATCTTTTGTGCAGGAAAGATATAAAAACTCTCAAGATATGCTCATTTTGTTATTCGACCAAGTATTAAGGTTGCCGTTACCAAGTTTATACCATGCACTCATGCATTTTTTGGCAGCAACATGGCCTGCTGCAGACCTACCTAATCACAAAGGTGATAGCATAGCAAGCTCAAACAGAAGTAACAGTTCTAGCAGACAAAGAAAAATACTGTGCTCACACAGGTTTAAAGCTCCTAAAAAACAGATCTTTAGGAGATGCAAGGTACCTACTTTGACAATTTGAAGATCTTCTAAACATTGTCTTTTCTGTTTACCCAACTAATCCTTTAAGGACTTACCACTTTCACTTGCTTCTTCCTCCTCACAGGAATTCAGGATCTGCTTGTTAGGCACATCTGAGTTTGGGCCTCTCCTTGCTACCCAGAATCCTGCTGTACCATGGATAATGGGACCAGGGCTACCCTGGCTCTAAAGAGCAAAATCAAAAGCATGCATTTAGAAATAGTTTAAACCCTTTCCATGCTCTACACACACACACACAGTAGAAACAGGCTAGCAGGCCGAGACTGCTACAACCAAATCTTACTAGAATTACCGTATGTGTGCCCATTCCTATGCACTTTGATTGCAGCAAAATGGTTACTGACACATTTCTTGCCTTTACCTTTGGTTTTGCCTAGTATACTTCAGGTAATTCACTTTGAAGACCTACCACTGCCCTATGCCATACAGTCAAGTTGTTCCCGCCCAGAACATAGCCAGCTTTATCTCAAGCTCAAAGCTCAAAAGGAATGAGCAGTCCCCAGACAACAGCCAACAAAGACTCCCGTTTTCCTCATGCTGGAGCATTCCCACCACACCACCACCACATCAGTGCATCCACTACACTAATTGCATGGGAAAAGGTTTTCTTTAGTCACAGTTGGCAAATGCAAGTCTGGCTCTTTCAAAAAGCAGCACCCATTCAGGTTTCCCACAGGACTCCTTAACACTTCACACAACATTGTGCTGAAGTCAGTCCTTAAGCTGCACCAAAATTTAAAAGATAGAGTTCTCTGAAGCAGGAATCTAGATGTTCAAGAAGTTGATTCACTCTTTTGTGATGGCTAAGGTGACACCCAACATTCTCCTCAGAAGACATGGTGACTATGAGATCGATAAAAGTGCTCAGAGAGGCTTGTAAGATTTCCAAGGTTGAAGAAGAGGTGGTTAAGTCAGAAGATTCTCCCACCAGGCCTCTAGTAGGATGGCAGAGTTTTCTGTGATGTGCATCTTTCCCCAGGAAATGTTTTATTCCTTGACTAAACAAGACAAGGGAGAGACAGAGAAAAGGCTTTGGCATTGACAGTACAAAGTCACTGAATGAACATGAAAATCTATTCATTAGGAGCTGCAGATATATAGTCTATCAAGGGGATGAAAAGCTAGTGAGCTGTATTGATTTTGTGGTGGGGGAAAAAAAATGCCCCACCACTGCAGGATAATCTGTCCTTATGGCTCAACACTCTTGGAAGAAAAATCAGAGCAAAGATTACAGATCTAGCACATGAGGAAAAACTAAACAATGGCTGCTGCTGGAACAGCCGTGGGCAGACTCCCTCTCTCTCATTCAAATGCATGTCTAACATTCACTAAGGTCACTGCTTCAACACAGTAAAAATTCAAACCTACTAGAGTTTTTCTTAAAAAAAAAAAAGAAAAAAAAGAAAATTTCTGCTTTCCTCATCAGCTACCTAAATATCAATTGATTCTTTGTAGCATATCCAACTTTGTACTAGGGTTAGACTACAAATAAAAGACTTACTTTAAAGTTTAAGACTACACTGAGCCACTTTACTATCTCACAGAAAGACTGCTTTAGAAGAAGTCTGTATCTGGAATTTTCTCCTGTTTCTGTAGCAGAAGAAATGGTTTCAGGAACAACATGTTAGCCCCAAAACATCACAAATACAAATTTACAGGCACAATCCAGGCTATCACTATATGCTTTCTGAATCTAGTTAGACAAATGATAAATTAATGTGGCAAACAAATGAACAGCTTTCTCCCACACTATTTAGAGACAGACATCCACAGGAAGAAGGGATTTTCTTTGTTTAGTTCTCAAACTGCAATGGAAAGGAGAAATATTACCCTACTTCTATGAAAATACACTAAAGAGAAAAATGCTGCTGGTGAGGGGAGGGAGAAAGAAGTGGAATATTCAGAAAAAAAAAGGTTTCAAGCAGGGCTTTTTTTTACAGATCTAGACTCATTTCAGCTATTCCTTCTTGAACACATTCACTGCTACAGCTTATTCCAAGGCAAAAGAAAAAACAACAAAACAAACCTGCTGTGTACTTAGGTAAACAAGTGCTGGTACAGCTCCCAACTCTTTGAGAGATATTAACATATCCTTTGTTAGTAACTTACTGGCAAAGCAGGAAAAGCAGTGTTATCCTCTCCTTCTATTTCATAGAAAGTTATAGTTTCTTCTGGTCCTTGAGGCTGCTCTCCATTCCCTGGCACAAACCCATACTGACACTCCTTATTCACACACTGCATTCGACGGCAGCTACGGCTGTATGAACTTTAAAAACAAGGAAGGAGATTAAGAACTGCCACCATCTGGAGTTTCACCTTCGTTTCATTGCTCAATTTTACTCGGTGCTTTTTGGAGAGGCACAATAAACCCACTGTTTCGTACTGCGCCACTAACAGCCAACACAGCTCTCCATGTGCCACCATCCTCCCCAGCTCTTTTAGAGCAAGATTTTGTGAAGATGTTTATATTCACTTACCAGGACCTGCAGGAGAAATTGCCATAGCTCTGATAGCACCTCTTTCCTGGACTGGGGCAGAATGCTATTTGAGGGCCAACCATGTTGTGCCTGTTTATAAATCGGGCAGATCCCCTAAGTTTAAAGGGTAAAAGATGCAATTACCAGGAAGTGCTTCTTCAGATGGAACTCATTTGCAGATTTACCTACTAAATAGCACAAACTCTCTCCTAACTAGTCTGCAGCAAGAATGGATAGAAAATGAGTGACGATCTCAGACAGGTTTTCAAGGCTGCATACCTTGACATCCCAAATCCACGGTTATGTCTCTGAGGAGTGTTCTGAGGATGATAGGGTTCATAAGGTGGCATGTTCCCACCACCCTGCGAGCTACGAAGTGGAGTGGAGTGCCCCGAAGAAATGCCATGCTGTAGCCGGGGTGGAAGACCTGCCTGACCCCTGCTGTAAGAAACGGTCATAAAAACTTCCTTTCCACGGATTTTCTTAGGCAGTTTCTTCCGTGTCTTTGCATCCATTTCTGCAGTTTCAGTTGAGGACAGAAAAAAAAAAAATAAATATATATTTACACCTTAAACACCTGACTCCAGAGCTTCGTTCTCTTTATCAGTTGAGAAGTGTCAATATTTGGACACTCAGAAAACAGTCAACAGCCTATCGCAGAAGAATGCATTTTAAGTATACCCTTATTTTGAAGGCTCTAGGGGGTATTCTAAGTTCTGAGCAGAATGCAAACATCTCACATGTGAATGCCTTCCAAATTCAGCTGATCAAACCAATGTTCACCAGTGTTAAAATCCCTTTATGAAATCAAACAAATATAGTCCATATTTATTAGCTGGGGAAGCTCTCATCTACCCATTCTCCTCTGCTATGATCAAACCAAACAAGCTGCTTGATTCACAGACCCAATCTCTGTATCTTTTTTTTAAGTGTGAAATTTCTCCTTGGTAATTTCGAGCAACACACTTTGCTGTGTATTTTCAATGCATTTCTTCCTTTGCAAAGACAAATTCATCCCTCTGTCTAAAGGGTCACTTTACATCAAACCCCTGTAGCGACCAAGTTTTATATCACAGCCTTAAGTCACTTCCAGTGTCCAAAGACTGCTACTGTTAAAACTGCCATGAGCTTCTTCCCCACTTCCCCCTGGCTACAAGGAAAGGAATATTGTAGAAACCTTGTACAAACCTATTCCTGAGAAGCATCCACCTGATATTTTCTGATATGTTCCTCCTTTTCTGGTGGAAACCATATTCCAAGCAAGGACAGGTGCTACTTGTGTCACTGGTTTCAAGTTTGTCAAAGGAACTGCATGCCTGCAGGAAGAATACTGATGTTGGTGCCACAAGGATATAATATGTATAACTGCACAACAACGTAAGACAGGAGAGAACAGAAAAACCCACAAACGGGACTGTAGGGAGCTTGGGGAAATAAAGAAAAAATAAATCATCTCTTTCCCTGACAACAAGCACACAATTGTTACTTATTTATTAAACAAGGCAAGCCAGGATTTACGCTCAACACACTGATTTCCCGGTCAAGACTTTGTTCCCTGCACATGTATGCCTATAGAGCTACATCTGAAAGCATGTGACAACACAGGATTTCTGCAGTATGTCATCAAGCTGAATTCTAAGTTTACCCAGAATTCTTGGAGGAAGGTGAATGCTTTGAACAGCAAGGTAGAGGAAGTGATCAGACCCACCAGAAGTGCCAATTATTCAGTTGTTTCAGTACAACGTAAGAACTCCAGAGAAACCAACACCAGAGGGCAATCTGCTTGCTATTCATGAATTAAACCCAAAGTGCAAAAATCATTTCCATCTTTCAGAGAAGAGCAAGCAGCAAGATTTCACAGAATGCATTACAGTAACGATTTTGGTCATTAGAAATGGCACTCCTGAAACACTGCCTTTGAGGGGTGATAGCCAACAAGGAAGCAAAGCTTCACTTTGTATTTGAAAGCCTAGGTTCTCTTTTCAAACTATCTTAACAACCCTGTTTAAAGCCTCTGTGAATACATAAACTCAACCAGAAAGAGCTTAAACACAAAGTGTCACCAGGCTGCTTACTTTTCTGCCAACTCCTCAACGAATACAGTCAAGGTGTCACCATCTTGTCCGACTTCCTGGATATGAGCATTGTAATACTTACCTCCAGGCTCCAGACGTACCTGAAGAGAGAAAAGGGAAGCTCTAAAATAGCTAAACTCTACCAGGGGATTTAGAATACTATCTGCAAACAGCTGATAGCAAAGCCTGCTCCTAAATGATCCTATGTTGGCTCAGGAGTCTCAAATACTTCTCCAAAATAGCAGGCAAAATAAAGAGCACTATACTAACTTCAGGGAGAGAAAACCAATCTTCTTATAAGTAACTGAGAGGTAAAATACCCGCTTTTTTTACTTATTTTTATACACTGTGCCAAGCAGATAAGCATCAAGGAAGACTGTTATTTAAGAACTCAAGGAGAAGAGAAGATAAAACAGGAAACTGGAAAGGAAAGCTCTGCTCAGCTAGAAGCAAGTCATTGAGTGAATCATCAGGACTACCTCAAACAGTGATAAAAAAATAAGCCCTCACTACATACATTAGAATACAAAGAAAGCTGACCTTCCTCTCAGCATTTCCAGACCAGATCATGCTACTCTGACTGTCCAGGCTTGCTGTTAACCCCCAGCGAAAATCTAACAGACAACTAGCTCCAGGGCACACTCAGGGCATTTTGAGCTCTTGGTCTGGAATCTCCACACTCACAGAATGTGCATCAAATTCCCGTTTGCAAGGAATTTCCAAGGAGCTTTTCCTTCATGCTACCCAATGTTTAAAGATTTTAGAAAGAGATTAAATCAAAAAGGAAGTCAGATTAATAGCTACAAGGAAGAGAATGAGAAAAGCCTTGGAAAATTCTACGAAGCCAAATTATTTTAAGGCTTACCATACTCCATTTAAAGAAGTTTTAATAGTTCATCGTAACTGAGTCTCCTTTGTGTACTAACCTGACACTTGTCTCCTAAATAGTACTGTCTCCCAGCAAACACCATGTAGTCAGTTTTTTGAAGCTCTAAAAATAAATGGATAATAAAAAAAAGGAAAAAGCCTTTAAACTACTGTTCTTTCTTCATGTATCCTACAAGTACGTCACGACAGCATCCAACTACAAGTTACAGGCCAATTAAGTACTTCCTATGCATACTTGAACATTCCCCATAGTAATGGTGAAATAACTATAGATGTTCTTAGAACAGACCCTAACCAAGTTAAATCACAGGACATCACTAATATCCAGATAATGCAGTAAGTAGCACTGCTACTTTAATACTACAGTGCCTTTTGCAAGTTAATCCTGCATTTAATAAAAATCCTGGCATTAAGAATGTTGAACATGTCTTGTCTTGCCACAGTACTGGTGGCACTTGGCAAAACTGAGATGTTATCCAGTAAAAGCTAACGTTGCCTAAAGTCTCATTGCTGCTGGATGTCAATAGTTTTTCAATATTCCTTGCCTGGATTCTCTGCACACCAGTACGCTACATAGATAATTAGTTACTATACCCTGTTCCAAGAATTTTAATGACCCTCTACTGCTTATGCAGCTGTAAAATGCTGAAGCCCTTCAGTATGCAAAGCACTTTGGGTCAGACATTAAATGCCATTTCAAAACTTGTCTCTCTCAGTAACTTCTTTCTTTATGGATCAGCCACAGTGTATCCCAAAGAGCAGCAACCTATCTCAAGCCACAAAGACCATGAAATCTTTCCAGAAAGTTCAAGCCCAGGAGAGCTGGGAAGCAAGACAAAACTCATCTCATTTGACAGATCTCAATGCTAAATTTGAGATCATTATTGTACATCTCTGAAGCCAAAATCATGCTTAAAAAAGCAGAAGTCCTTGCACACATGCTGCAACAAAAACCTCCCAAATTTGAATGATGTCCAATACAACATTCTGCATTCTGCTTTGAGTCCTCGCATTTCCCATACTGTAGTCAGTAAGTATCAAAGGCCAGATTTTTGGCAACCTTGTAACCACTGTACAGTGTCAGCAGCAGTGTAGTTCATATTTTGAAAGGAAGCCAAGAAACCAGCTACTAGCAAGATGTACTATCTACAAGTATTTGCTGGGTTAACCAGGATCCCTCACATTTCAGTTGTGAAGAATCAGCTTCTCTGACAAATTTAACACTGAGCCTAGTACAGAGAGCCTTCTAGTTTTTCTTTTTTAAAGATACCTTTTCTGCTGTCCAGCCAAACATCAAACTCCACATTTCGATAGATCCCAGGGTCCAGAGCCTTTAGTACTTTATAAGGAACAGGCATCTTTGATGGATTTTCCAGATGCTAAAAAGAGAGTTGAAACAAGTGCATTTAGTGTGCTCAGCATGGTCTCCACCCTGCTAGCATCTATGGAACACTTTAAAATGTACAAATGCCATTTTCCAAGACTTTCAGTTCTGCTGTATTTTCCTAAAAACTAAACCTTAAGAATATGAAAACACATTTAACCATTCAGAAGCTGAGCAAAAAGACTTGGGAAGGTTAGAAACAAGCTCAAAACTAACATTTAACACGTTCTTTACTCGGAAAGAATCAAAGGAAACCAACTAGACCAATGAAATCATAGTTTCAGATGTTGGTGGGAGTTTCAGTTATTATATCTGAAAACATGTTTCTACAGAGTTTCTCAAACTGTTCTAGAGTGATTTATACTGTGTTCAAACAAAAGTGAGCCAATTTAAACCACTTCTAGGAAAAGCAAACAGCAGACCAGAAAACATCTATAAGCTCCATCTTTGAAGGGATATTAGCTAAAGAACAAGAGAACATCAGAAAGGAAAAAGGCTTATCCAATTTAATAGAAACTTAGGGGCAAAACCAAGTGACAAGCAGATGTTAAAAATAAGCCACCCACTTTCCACAATGTCATTTTACAACGTGGAAAAGAAGGTATAGCCCTAACAAGGGTAATGTCATACAACAACAGCAACAAAAAGAACACACCATAAGGAACTCTTTCCTAACTGACAAACCTTTTCTTCTTCAATGCCTTGTTTGAACTTATCTTCCTGTGGATTGTCAGTCTCATTGCCTTCCCAGTCGTTCAGTCTAAGCAATTGAAAATAAGATTACAAAAGATACAATGCACAATTTCTAACCAGGATTAAAATCAACCAACTGTACACACAACCTGAAAAAGCACTATGGTGCCATCAAGTGGTAGATTTTTGCCTTAAACACAAGCCACGGCTACGATAAGGTACAGGACAACCCTTTCCCTGATTTCATCTTTACTTGTTCCAACACCCATCCCTAATGGGGGCTACTGCTTGCATTAAGAAACGATGAAGATGATTCCACTGACTGATTAAACTCTTGCACTGCCAAGTTTAAGAAGTCACCCTAAATCCTATCAAACCAATGTCATCTGCAAGCATTCAGATGCAACCCTTGCAACCCTGCAAGCCTTTCTAATGACTTGAGCAACACAGGATATGAGGGTTTCTATAGTGACATCCTGCCTGTTCCTCTTGTCCACAGTGATCCAACAGACTTGAATGAGTCCACTTTATTACTTGAGGTATGATTCCATCCAAAAGAGGACAAAGTCAAGCAGAGCTGATTTTCTCAATACATTAATTCCTCTGCAGAGTGACAGAGGCTTAGAAGGATAATAACAGGTTTTCACTAAAATTCTGATCACAAAGATCAATTTTATTTACAAATAAGCTGTCATTTTACAGAGTAACACACAACTATAACATAGCCAGCAGCATAGGCTTTTCAGTTACATGATACTTCCCAGCCCCAAGGAAAGCACATTCTCTTCCACAATATATTTCAGCTTTGTGTTTGCGCCACAGGATAGATAAAAGAGTTAATAACCCATAAACACTGGAAAAAAAACCTTGAAAAAATTGCTCTTTGCAAGATTTTTAAAGGTTTTTTCCTTCCCTTTCACCATATTCCCCTCCCAAAACACTACCTCTTTTCTGATGGATTTCTGGATACTTTTTCATGAAGACAATCAAAGTTTGCATCCTCACTTGCCACAGAGACATTGTTTCTGTTCTTCTTGGATCCACTTCGAAACATCTCCACTGCAGACTTTAATTCTTCCTCATCCATGCCAAACACATCCTTGTACAGGATCTCATATAATACAGCTGAACAAATCAACACAAAGCTCAAACCAAATTAAGGTAACACCAGAACAGTAAGAACTGCTGCAAGTTTCAAGGTAAGCGTATCTTCATATATTATCTATTGTTACAAAGCACTTGTTATATTACATTCAGTTAATGAGAGAACCATAAAATAATTCAGGTGGGAAGAAGGGACCTCTGGAAGTCATTTGGTCCAATACCCCACTTAACAGCTAGAATAACAAGCGTACATTAATATACAATAAATGAGCTTCCATCCTTCTCCACTGCACCTCTGAAAACCAAAGCAAACACTGCCTATAAACATATGAAAACACCTAATTTTCTTCCATAGGAAAAGGATTTCAAAATTACCCTGGCAAATAGCAGCAGTTTCCTGGAACTGTTTTGTATACACAGAGTCATAATGGCCATTGCCTGAACAACACAGCAAAACCTGGGAAAAGAAAACACAGTTTAAGTCCGGAATGATGTAAAACTTAACTGTGTTCGAAATCCTAGCTCAAGACCACATAATTCTTTTTCATTCTACAGTCAATACCAGCTCATCTAAACCCAATAAATACTCTAAATATGAAAAAGGTGTAGAATCAGCTTAAAAACTGAATCCTAGTAAACTATCTAAATAAATTTGTCTATTATACCAAGGAAAACTATCAATTTGTACATCATGCTGCATTAAACATGAAATAATTGGTTTCCAACCTACCTCTGAAACCACCAAGTGCTCAAGAGGTAAAATAAATACAAGCTATTAAATTCAGTACCCCAATACACACTGCCCAAGCAACAAAGGCACATTTCGCTGTTCCCTGCCTGAGGGACTAGAAAAGCATCTACTTCTCCAGCCCTCAGCAAATCCCTGCTTTTAGAGATATTACGTTGTCCTTTTGCTTTCTGCAACATATGCACTGACATCCCACGTAAACATACACCATCAAACCTCATCTTGCCATATGATCACAACTAGCAAAAGCCCAGGCTGTCAGCACACTCCCAGCAAGGAAGCTTCCCAGTTAACCAGCAAAAGCTGGGATGCCAGGGCTCTTATTTCAGTGTGCACTATGCCTTCTGCCAACTCAAGCTCTCATCTCATGGTAAGAATGAGCAACAGCAGACAGAGCTACTGGCTGTAGATGCAGGGTAATGACAGACAGCTGCCAACACTTAATGAGAGCTCTGGTGATGAAGCCTTTGAGGACAAACACACAGACCATCCTGCTTGATTTTTAAAGCTGGCTCATTCTGAGTTAGATTAAGCTATGCAGAAAAAGAAAGAAGCACATGTAAACAATGGCAGTTATTCTCTAACCAACAGAGAACAGCTGCAGCAGCACAGGTTTCAGAACAGACCAGCCTCTTTGGCAAATATAGTAGCCTACACTGAATTCCATACTGCAGCAACTTTTCTGGCTTTGTGCCCAAGCTAGTCATGGAATTGTGTGGACACATCTACATGACTGCAGAAAACACAAGAAGGGGCAGATAGGATGTAACACAGAATATTTCTCCTTTATGTGCTTTCTCTTGACCCCCAGCAGTAATTCTTGTCTATATAAGCTCTTCCATTAGCTCCTGTTCTTAACTGTGCTCAATTTGTACGTCATAGAAATGAACCAGTTTGTTAATCAATTTCCATTAACTTCCTGTTTTCAGAAGAAAAGCTGCACACCTCATCCAATGTCAAGAGCAGAGGTACTGGAGGTGAGGGAAAACACCCTCTCTTCACCAATACAATAAACAGATCTTGTTCTGCTCTTCAGCTCAACCCAGGTATTTCATTTTACCTTGTTGGATCAGTCAAATTCCCACTGAGAAGGGTTTTTACCCAAAGAGATTTCAGAGACATGGAAGAACATTCTGGAATTGCAATGTTATCTCTTCCAGTCAAAACTGGACTTCTCTGCGATAATGTGCTAGCGTAACAAACGACTGGCAGGAGAACAACACACGATCCACCTCTCAAATGGGAAGCAAAGTTACTATAATTCACTGCTGTGCAAATACTGTGCTTTTTCCACAAGCTGAAGTCAGTTTGGGGTTTTGTTCAGGTACAAAAGAGCACTGGACTTACAAGAGCCCAATTCCAGTGGCAAGTTTTAACAGCTAAGCAGGACTGGAGGTCACTAGGATTTAGGGGTAGGAAATTGCCTCACTTCTGCTCACCTTGTCATCAAAGCCATTGTTCGTAGCATAAATGGGTGGCTTTCCAGGGTAGCGGTAGAGAATAAAGTCTCGCCTAGGTAAGCAGAGGAAAAACAATACTCGAAAGAACACACTTTTAGTAGAACCATATTATGGAGAAGTTTGCAGGAAGCTGTTTATAGGAAAAACAAGGAGAATACTTTTCCTGATAAATGAATGCTACCATACAGCAAGAGCTAGATGAGCAAACACTCATCTTAGGGGAAAACAGTTATGTGGGAAAGATTATTACACTTAGTCACAGACTAGGTCAGGTATCTGTGCTTACAGCAGGGTGCTCAGACACCAAGGCAATTTAAGTGTCACCCTGCAAACGATTAGCGCTGCAGCACAGGGAACCAGGAACTCTTGCAAAGCTTGTTTGTTCCTTCAGTACAAGAACAGAATGAGCCTGCAAAGGGAGGGTTCTTCCTTCTACCACTGGAGAGCCAGACAGCTTGTTACAAGACAGCAGCACCTGCACAGGCTTATGTTACCTTTCACATAAGCATGAGAGCTTACACACCAAGTAGGCCCATTACTCCTCACTACTGGAGCTTTCAAGAACACCTACATGAGTTTTAGTTATGCTTATAATTACCACACAGCACTTCCACTACACATAGCTACTTGTTTGTTCCCGTTTTCTATCCTTCAGCCACTAGAAGGAAATGTTCTTTGAACATTAGCACAAAGATAATAAACATAGCTGGAAATTGACCCTCCCCTTAAATGCAGGCTATGAGAACAGGGGCTGTGGTGGCACCTGTTTACACAGTAGTTTAGCTTTGTTTGGACAGCATTTCTCAGCATGTTTCACACATTACTATCTCAGCAACAAACAAATAAAAGGTCCTGGGGCCAGAATCCAAATGCCATTAAAGTAAAAGCAAAATGAAACTTAAGGAAGAGACACTTACTTGTACACCACTGATAAGGCACTCATTTCCAGCTGGCCAGCACTTTCCTGTGCAAGATTATGAGACTACGTGAGCTAGCGGAAGTCTTCAACACTGAGAACCTAAGTTCTCTCTTCTATGAGGATATGTAACCAAATTCATCCATTGCTTAAAACAACCAATGCATTGAGAATCGAGATATTAGTATTTCCACTTCTATGGCATACAAAAGCCTGCAACATGGGATGGGCATGAGCTGAATAAAATGGAGCTAGTTCTGGCAGCAACTCTTAATCACATCACTCAAGATGTATTTTTGTTTTAATTTAAAGCCACTACATTTGTTTCAGAGATTGCTGCATCCACCACACTTACTGGCTAAAGTCTTCATAAAAAGTCTGATCTCTAGTGTTTGAACCTGGGGACAGAGGAAGAACCAGCGGATTGCAAAGCCTGATCATCACTTGATGTGACGTACACCACACATATTTTGCCTTTTCCTTCTGAGAGAAGAACTGCAATTATGAATAAGGCCCATGAGAGGCTTCAGCTTTACTGTCCAGTCTGCACACATTGCTCCTTTGCACTAACACAAATGCACCAGTAAAATATTGATACTGATTGATATGGTTTATACATGTGAATATTCAGCACAAATTCATTGTATTACCTATGAAAATAGAACCCCAGGATTGGGGTCTATCTAAACACAAAACCCCAGATCACCAAATTTTAAGCAACCACCTGATTATTTTCCTGGTTTTGGCCCCTAAAATTTTAATCTCTTACCAAGTATTAGATCAGTCTTACCTTTGGATCTCCCAGTCGTTCAAGGTATTTCTCAAATGATCCTTCCACATACTTTTAGCAAAGAATAAAACAAATGTAAAAACTTAGCTAGTTGCAAAGCAAAGTTAAACAGAAGCTGCCCATTACTGGCTAGTGAATGGAAGGGGGCAGAACAGGGGTTGGGAGCACAGACACCAAACTGGGGATTAGTTTGCCACTTCCTATCGTCTTTGGTTTCTGAAGGGCTGTGGTCTGACTGGGGGTATGACTTCACTGCTCCCTGCATGGGGTACCAACGTGGGAATACCAAGAGAGTCTAAAGAACTTAAGAGCATAATCCTGTAAACAGGGACTCATCTGCCTCCTAAATCAGACTGAGCACTTAACTGTGATTACAAGGCAACTGGGGGGCAAAACACACACCAAAACCAAGCAAACAAACACACACAAACCCTACCAAAATAAATACACCTAAATATCTCATTACTTTATGCAACAATTAAACACATTCTGGGGTTTTCCGCCATCTTTTGATGTTTGTTTCTTTACTCCAAAATCCTATGAATTTCCTGCCTACTGAATTCTGCTCCAGAGAGAATATACTACACCAATAACTACCACCTTACAGGTTAGTTAGGTATTAGTAACTTGATCTCAGGAGCTTCAGAATATAAACCCAAGTAAAACTTGTGCGATAGCAACTCAAGGTAAGCAAGCAAGCACGCTGCTGCTCCTGCTCTATTACGTGCACGAAGCCTGGCAAAGCATGACATGTTTTCAGCGCACCTTAAACCGCTCGCCACCTCCCACATCGCCCCCCGACTACACGTGCAAAGCTGCTGAACATGGACATTACTTACAGATTCAAACTGAAGCTGATGCTGCCTCATAAACGAAACACAAGCTTTCCTAACTTCTAGGTGGTGAATTTGAGTTAAAAACAGCTGGGAAAAAAAAAATCCCATAAAAGGTTGTAGAAGAATGAAAGAAAATATTAAAGTTATGCTTTCCGCTAGGCTTGTTTTACTCGTAGTTTATGGGTAACCCCACCACAACACACTGTACTGCAGGGTGCCACAGGCAGCTGTGGGAAGCAGCTCACTGGGAGCCCCAGGGTGACCGCACATCCCCTCGCACATCCCACCCACGGGGCACCCCGGAGGGGTCTCCGGCATCACCCACCACCCGCGGGCAGGCAGCAGACACGGCCCGGCGAGGAGCTGAGGCGCCGGGACCGTTACCGGAGCCGTCCCACCGCGTACCTGCTCCGAGACGGCTCGGAAGAAGCAGGAGGTGTCCTTCGCCGTCACCTTGCGGTACAGCCCCAGGCTGCCCAGGTACTTGTCCATGGCCACCTCGCTGAAGGACTTCTGCCCGAAGTACTTCTTCCAGCCCTTCTGCATCGTCGCGGGTGGCAGCGGCTGAGGCGAAGGCGGCAGCGGCTGAAGCGGCCACGGCACGCGGGAGCTCCACGCAGAGCGCTGCGCTGAGCGGCGCGTGGGGCCTCGCCGCGCGGCTGCTGCTAATGAGGGGCCGCCGCACAACGCGCCCACCTGCGCCCGGCCCGGCCGCAGCACCCCCTTCCTTGCCCGCCGCACACGGAGAGCAGCCCCGAGCACGGCCCGGTCCGGCTCCCGCATTCCCCTCCCTGCCCGCCGGCCACCGAAAGCGGCCCCGAGCGCGGGTCGGCCCCGAGCGCGGCCCGGCGGCGGAGACCCCTCCGCGGCCATTTTACGGTGCCAGCCAGGAGCCCCCCGGTCCCTGCTCCGCTCTACCCTTAACGACCGGAAGGGCCGGCCGGGACCGTGGGTTCGAGTCCCTCGAACATCGATAACCCCCTACGGAGGTCATAGAATCACAGAATAAACGAGTTTGGGTTGGAAGGGACCCTCAAAGCTCATCTCGTCCAACCCCCTGCAATGAGAAAGGACATCTCCAACTAGATCAGGCTGCCCAGAACCACATCCAGCCTGGCCTGGAGTGTCTCCAGGGATGGTGCATCCACCACTTCTCCAGGCACCCTGGGCGTCTGTTTTACCACCCTCGTTGTAAAGATTTTGTGGGTTTTTTTTCCCCCTCACATCCAGCCCGAATCGCCCCTCTTTTAGTTTAAACCCATCCTAGCGCAGCAGGCCTTGCTAAAAAGTCTTTCCCCATCTTTCCTTTAGGGAACCTCTGCCTGGGAGCTTGGGAGAGAAGGGAACCCTTGCTAAGCCCTTGCCAACTGGTCATTCAAAACTGCCTGCAACATTCTTGTGTGCTCTCAGGCTGGAGCTGAGTGAGCAGTAAACTGGAAATAACACCAGCTCCATAGAAATCATGAAGTGAAAAATTCCTCTAATAAAGTGTTCAGGGAAAACTTTGCAAAAATCACTCTCGCACGACAGTGCAGCACTGTCTACTCCTCTTGTAACCCTTGTGCTTCATTTGATTGGGAACGTGATTCCATGCACATTTAACTTGCTGGTCAAAATGGCGCTAGGACATCAGATGCACTGATCCAGGAGTTAAGCAACATTCATTTAAGCAACAGCAACCAAAAAAAGAGAACCCAACAAAACCCAGCCAAGCAATGTACCTGCAGGCAGAGCTGTCAGCACCAGCTGCACACTGAGACAATTCTGGAGATTAGACACCAAACAGCCTGCGTGAACGTTTTTCAGAGTATTTACTTAAACCAATGGATGGGAGCATCAACACAGTTGACAATCTCAACACTTGAAATGGGGAGCTCCAGTCAGCATCAAACAGGAAACACCACACTCCAGAGAAGTCCAAACCAAGTAATGATGGCATAGCTGCATGAATGGATCGACTGCATTGCACAGCCAGTTCCTCTCCTATGGGCCATGCTGTATTTTGGGGGGCAGTTTGGCAGCAGATTTGCAACTCTTGACTCTTCCCACCCAGATTTACCACATACATGCCCCTTCCCTTTGAAGAGGCTTCAATTTGTGTTTCAATTCTCCATTCAGTGCTTCTGTAAACACATGAGAGCTGAAGACATCTGCTCATTTGCAGAACATCACAGGAACATCAAAAAGAACAACTTACTTCCACTAGAACTAGGAAAGTATGGTCAAGAGACAAGGACGTGCATGCCATACTGGTTAAGAAGTAATTTAGCTTGTCCTCCTCACTGCAATCACCAACTCCTGCAGATTTTATGAGGCAAATATGTGTCTGTCCAAGAAACTTGACAGTTCATACTCCCCTTCCTTGTTGGCACTCTGTTCTTTGTAGCATAGATAACTCTGAACCCGCGCTAGACAGGAACCATTTAACATTGGTTAATGCTAACAGACATGTTCTTTGAGGGTTTGTCCCAGCTGCTGGACTCTAAGTATGGAAGACCTCACTAGGAGAGGAATAAAGGTTTAATTGTCATTTTTATTCCTCTGTATTATTTATTGAATCCCAAAAACTTGATCCAAGAACAAAGCAAACTTTTCTGGCTGTCCAGGAGGAAAAGGTTTCAAAGTTGGTAACTCCATCGACTGCAGCGTCTCCACAAGAGTGCTGTAGAAACAGACCAAAACCCGACATTAAAAAGAAATCCACTCCAAAGGGAATTTTTTTTTCTCCACACAAGTTTCTTTCTATTCATCCATACATAATCCTTTAGCATGGAAGCAAAAATAAGGAAGTGTATGTTTCAATACACTTTGTTTCAAGACCCCCACAAAGCAGTGGGCCCCAGCGCTCACTGCTCACAGACAGCACTGCTGAGAACACGCTTCAATCTGTCACAAACAATCTCAGCTCTTTACTTTCTTATCTCTGGCTGCAATGTTGGGTGACTCAACAAGACCTGAGGACCTTCACCATAAACCATCCCAGGATACCCATCCTAGCTGAACACACGGCATAGTTCTCCACTTAACACATAGCCAGAAGAACAGTTAAATCAATCTGTTTGCTTGGTTTTGTCAGGCTGCAAATAAAGACTCTGATGCCAGGCACTGCTCAACAAAAATTCCTTCCTGTCTCCAAAGCTGTCAGAAGCACTGAGATAATAAGGTAAGGGACTTGCCCAACAGAAGTGAGTGACAGGCCTCGTGTTTTAAGAAAGCTCTCCCAAAACATGAAATCCCATTTGCAGGGCAAAGGAGTAAGATACAGACTAAGGAACAGGAGTTACACTTCCTCTGCCTTCAACTTAGGGGTCAGCTGTTATTTATAGAGTGCAATCAATCATAAAGAATCATAAAGAGAAAACAGTAACATACAGTCAAAACAAGAGATCAAATGAATCTAACAGGAGCTAGGATAAACAAATAAAAGGAGCTGGCTGTTTTGGTGGTGTCATTGGGGGGGGGGGGGCTGTGTTTTGGCAGTGGTACTTCTCTGGGAGGTTGGCTGCTTGGTGGTTTGTTCTGGGGTTTTGTAGTGTTTTGTTTTGTTCCCCTGAAGTGACAGGCAGCAATCTGTGAAACTCCTTGTCAGAGGATGTGGTGCATTCAGGAAGTTTGGTTGAAAAGGCAGCCCAAGAAGGTACTTGGAAAAAGGAGATATTGAAAGTTATTAACCAGACAGCATCTGTATAGGAATCCCCCCTCAATCAAAGCACTTAAGAGCATGAGAGGGAATCTAACCCAAGGAAGTACCTTATGCTTGTGCCCCGTTTCTACTTTAGGCTGGACATCTGCATATGGCTACTGCAATGAGGATACTGAACTACATGGACTCCTGATCCATACCAGTGAGGCCAATTTCATGTTTTATTTTAAACACTCCAAATCCTTTCAACTTGATGATGTCAAGTCAACTTTAGTGCCCTTTATAAGGAAAATCCAAACAGGAAAATGATGAAATGGGAGTCCTAAGTCTGCAGGGAACAATTTAGTCCTTAGAGTTCATGGTTACAAACCAATGGTCTGGGTTGTATTGTTTCTGGACTTCCAAAAAGAATCCAACACCTGCTAAGAGCAGAGAAAGAGTGAACCTACTGGGTGCCTCGAGGATGCTACCTGACTGTTCCAAATTCAGTCACTTCTGTTGGCTTTAAACTGCTCTTCTTTCAATCTGAATACATGTGCCCTTGAAGAAAAATAAAAGATTTAAAAGGAGCCGTGGTCAAAAAAGCATGGCTGTTGGTGAATTGGAACCGATCCACTGCGGGAAATCTACCTTGCAAACAAATGGCTGTTACAGAGAAGGATGCAGATTTCCCTGCCACATTCTCAGTGCTGTAAGCCAGTGCCGATGCTGAACCCTCCTTGTTCAGCTAGGACAGCCATAGCAGCTCCATACCTGCAGTTACAGTAGAGGACATGCCCATCTTTGTGGAGCTGTTTCGCCAGTTCAAGCTGATGGTTGTTCATCAGCTTCTCATTTATTACTACTATTAGTGGTTTTCCTTTTTCTAGAGTCTCCAGACAGCTACCTGCGCCTAGAGGAGAAACAGAAAACACGCTGAGTTTCTGCCCTGATACATGAAATATCTCCCTGTTCGCTCTTGCAGCACAGGGGACTCCCGACGGTGAACATTTAACCACTCATCTCAGGTGTGGGCATGAACTCACTGCCAGCCCACCCTGAGCTGTTGAGGAACAGACTTCATCCAACCGACTTCCACTCGTGCCCGAGGAGAACAGGCTCGGCAAGCAGCCGGGGCTCTACCTGCGTGGCTGATGACCAGGTCCGCCCTCCGCAGGTCCTCAGCCAGAGACTCCTTGTAGCGGAAGGCTTCCACTTCCACGGCCACGTCCGGGCCGCCGAGCAGCGCCGGGTCCAGCGCGCACCGCCCCACCTGCAGCACCAGCTTCCCGTAGCCAAGGCTCTGCAGCACCTGCGGCGGAAGGGCGGCAGAATGGCGGCTTGCGTGTACCTAGGTCGGGCACCGGGGCCACGGCTACCCTCTGCCTCCGTACCACACACCGTGCCCCTCACGCTCCCCGCAACTCAACCGCTCCCCGCGCCGCGTCAGACAGGCGCTGGCGGGAATGGGGAGGGCGGAGCAGCTCGCAGCGCGCAGGCGCGCGGTTGAAGCGGCGGGGCAGGCCGTGCGGCGGGCGCGGCGGCGAGGCGGGGCGGGCTCACCTGCAGCGCGGGCGGGGAGCAGACGGCCGCGATCAGGTCATCGAAGCTGGTGGTACCCACGGTGACGAGAACTGACTTCATGGCCGGCGGCCCCAGCGCCGAGCGGGTCTGCGCGCGGGGACCCGCCAGAGGGCGCCGTGCACCGCCCGCTCCGCCCTGCCCGCCCCAAAATGGCGGCCAGGCTGAGGGCGCCACGGGGACACGCCCCCTTCTCCTCACGGCCCCGCTCTCTCCGCCCAGCGACCGGGGGACGGGGCAGGGTTGGGATCGGCGTCTCGGTCCTCCTGCTGAGGCAGAGAAAGCGCGAAAGGATCGTGGTAACGGAGCGCTCACTCGTGCTTAGGAGATTGGTGTTTCTGAGCCGTTGCCTGAAGCGGTTGAACAGTGGGTCCTGCAATGGCGGCCCAGGGCCTGACACATCCCCTTGAGCATTGTGCCTTTCTGGGACACACCGCTCGTGGTGAGAGCATCGGCTGGGGACTTGTAGCGTTGCAGAGCAAAGGCAGGGGGATACAAACCTGCCTTCAGATGAGTGGAGGCAGGAGAAGATGGTATCAGTTTCTGCCAGCGAGTGAGCTTGGGGGGGTTTCTCCTTCCATTGATGCCACAGGGACTGGTGAAGGTGGGAAACAGAAGGGAAAAAGACATAGTTTGAACTCTGCATTCTGTGTTTTTGTTAGACAGCTTCAGTAATTCTGGCTATGTAGGTGTCCTGTGCCCACTCCCCCAGAAATGATGCAAACCCATAGAAACTGCTCTCTGCTGACTTACTTGATTCCAAGAGGTCGGACATAAGAGTTGAGCGGTCTGAATGGATGAACCTGTCACAGGAGCTGAGACTGCAACTCAAGGAAAACCCTGGAATCCTTTTCAGATCCTCCGCGTTTCTTTCCCTCACTTCGCCAGTGACCAGTGTTAGCTCCTTGGGGAGCTGCTCATCTTCTGTGCCTCCAGCTACAAGGCAGTGCTATGAAAAGCTTTTCGTGGAGGCGATCATGTGCAGACGTTGAGTGTTCTAAAAGCCTTCAATGCAGCAGTGTCTGAAAACACTGAAGAGGGTTTTTTTTGCCTTCTTCCCTTGGCCTTCTGAAAGACACATTCTGAGTATCACTGAATACAAGTAGGTTTCTCCTCCTCCCTATTGCCCTTTAAGCACACATCTTTCTGATGCTGTTTCAGGGCAGTCTTCCTGCCTTCTTAAGAGGTCTGAGGAGACTGCTTCCTTGAGCAAAGGTATGTCAGCTTCCTGTGGAATGTGATCCTCAGAGCCAAGGGACAGTGAATCAGGCAGGAGCTGAGGCTGGAGGTGAAGGCCACTTCTGAAATATAAAAATGCTGTTTAAACCACATTAACTTCATTGCGAAGATGAAGTCATCAGTAAATTTATTGTTTCAGGTACATTTCCCTTTTGTGATGAAAACCAGGGGGAAGTAGGAGAGGGACAACATTCTGGGTTCCAGATAATCCAAACATTAACTCTGTTAGCACAGTCCTGTCCACTGAAGACTAAGACTAACCCCTCAGCAGTTCCACAAAATGAACTAGCAGGGCTTTGTTATTAATTGCAAGTGTAACACAATGTACAATTCTACAGAAAGAAACTACTCAGACATATAAATCTATTTGTTTCCTGAATTAAATTTAATAGATGAGGCCACATCTGTATAATGCTACTGAGTGTTCCAAGAAAGATGTAGGAAAGATGTAGCTATCTTGAGGATAGCACTGATTGCCATGTTAATGGCTCATTCACAATGCTCATTAGCCCCCCGTTGCTTTCATTTAGCATAATGAGCCACACTGAAATGAATTTATTTTTTTATTCAAGCAAATGGTGCTGACAGCAGACATGGGCAGGGGGAGGGTGGTACTTTATCTTGGGAAACAGGCTGTAGAGCGAAACAATATCAGAGTCCTGAGTGCACAGGGTGGCCCTGACCAGCCTCATCCAGCTCTTACTGCTGTCCCTCAGGACAAGGAAGCCAGGAGCTGAGGGTGACCAAAACACAAGCCAGGCAAACACCTCTCCAACAGAGAACAGCCTGACCCTCACCAGAGAAAAGCAAGCAGAGCAGAGGCAGCAACAGGTCCAGCAGTCCCGCGACCATCAGGCAAACACAAGGTAACGTGCTATTTGCATGATCAATCCAGGAAACCCAAACAGCAATTCAGGAACAGAATTAGCAGCAAGGACACCTACAACTTACCTCTGTCATCCCAGCATAAGATACAGACCTGCTTAAGCGGGTCAGGAGGAGGGCCACAAAGATAGCATCTTCCCTAGGAGGATAGGCTGAGAGAGCTGGGGTTGTTCAGTCTGGGGAAGAGAATGCTCCCAGGAAGAGAATGCTCCCAGGAGACCTTAGAGCAGCTTCCAGTGCCTAAAGGGGCCCACAGGAAAAGATGGGGAAGAACTCTTTTAACAGAGAGTATAATAGGATGAGGGATAAGGGTTTTAAACTGAAAGAGGGCAGATTTGGATTAGATATTAAGAATAAATTCTCTACTATTGAGGGTGATGCATTGGCAGAGGTTGCCCAGAGAAGCTGTGGCTGCCCCATCCTTGGCAGTGTTTAAGACCAGCTTGGACAGGGTTTGGAGCAGCCTGGGGTAGTGGAAGGTGTCCTTGCCCATGGCAGAGGGTTGGAACTGGATGAGCTTTATTAGTGCGGTCAAGATCCTGACAATTGATGGCAGGAAGTCAGATTTTGGGCTGAAAGGAAAGATGATAAATTTTTCATGGTTTATCAGAGATGTGGGTCAGGACATTCGTAAAACTTTGTCATAAAAGGTTAAGTTCAGGATAATTATATGATTGCAATTTATTAAGAGATAGAATTTAAATACATTGGAGTGTTTTCCTGTTTATGTAATTATTTTATAGTAGGTTAATTACAGTAGTTTAGGAAATTACTGCTCATTTGTATCTAAAGCACTGTAAATAACCAAATGCATGCTCTTACTCTGCCCAAATTGAAAAAAACCCTCACCATCATGATACACCCACACATTGATTCTGCAGTTAGAACAGGAATCTATAGTTCAGATTTCTTAATCAAAAACGTCGAGGAGTGAGCACCTGTCAACAGGGAGTCCTTACACTGAATCCCTTTTCAATCTCCTTGTGGAAGATGTTATATACAGTGTTGTTTGAAATAAGGGTTAATATAGCTATTTTTACAATACATTGTGTACAGATTCATGTACAACAATCATCAGGTTTTGCATTTGATTATTTTCATTTTTTTTTATGTATGAATGCTGAATTTCACTTCTACAGGACCCTGTTTTGCTCACTTGCTTTCTAGAATGATGAGAATTCAGAAATTACTGGAATTATTTCTGTGGTATGGAGCAGGTCTGTGTGATTCCAGCTTGGTATTTTCCATGTGTCACTGAAAGTCAGTATCCTCTGCAGCTTGTATTCCCAGCATCACGCTGGGTAGGGACTAGAAGAAAATACTCAAAAGTAACATTGCAGTGACTTAAATTTGCTTTGTTTTTAGTGGAGGATGCATCCCATTTGCACATGGAGTTAGGCTTGTCAGGATGATTTCAAAGTAAAGAGAAAAGGGAAAGCCATCCATTACAGGACTCGATCTCATGGTAATTTGTGCCTGCTATTTTCATTAAAAGTTGTGTAGGGTACAGTTTTGTCCATGAGCACTTATTCTCTGGTCCATGAGAAGTACAGATCATTTGCAGAATGAGATACTTGGAGCTGATCCCTTATGGCTTTAAGGCAGTTTGCCTTTGGGGCAGACCCTGGGTGAACATATCCCTGCTTGTGTTGGCGAGTCTCTTTCCAATGCCAGTTGTTTTAACTCCAGGATATGTGTGTGAGATACTATGAGGGGCATTCAAGAGATATGGGCTCAATCTGACATAATGTAGTCCAAGACACCAGAGAGAGGGCTAAAATGGAATATACATTCTTGTGAGAGATTGCTCCCATCTGTGCTTTATATGGCATAATTTATATTCTAATGTGTTCTTCCCATGACAACATCTGAGCAAAAAACTGAAGATGGCAGGAGTGCAAGCTGTTTTTTTTAAAGTGAGAAATGATGTGTGCCTCCTCCTTTCTCCTTGGCTTCTATTTGAAATGTTTCTGGATGGCTCAGTTTTGAGCACTGTCAGTTTGTATTCAGCTCAGCTTGCCAAAGTTTGCCCTGAAAGCTCCATAATTATATTATTCAGGAGTGAGAAAATGCACGAAAGTAAACCAGTCAGTTCACATCTTGGTATCTGAAAACTATGTTCTGCCCTCAGTTTGCTCTTGAACTCTGAAGACTAACTCATAACTGGTGCACTAAAACTCTGATGACTCCTGAAACGCACAGGCTGGAGACAAGGTATCACATAATGAACCATAATGAATCATTAAAACATACACACCAACAGAAAGGCAGGTAAAGCTCAAAGCCTACAAAGTCTGATTTTCTTTGAATCTGAATCAAAAACCCAATGACTAGTTAGTTAAACATACAACCCTGTCTTTCTTTTACCCTGTATTTTGTGCACAGATTGATTCTCCATTTGGCTTATGATATAATGGTGCAGTGGCTGACGTGAGGCACAAGAGAGCTATTAGATTTCTCCACACTAAATTTACATTAAGCTTCAGTACTTTTTGTATGTTTATGAATGTGAAAAAGGAGTAAAGATAGTCTTACTTCTATTTCTAGTTGGCTTTATATAAATTTGAACTGAAAAAATGTTCACTTCCTTTACATTTGTCATTCAGATGTATTGCTGTACCTATGAGGGGTATTTCTGTTACTATAGGGAACTGTGAAAATTAGATGGAGAACATTCTGGGGAATGATTCCTTTATATTATCATGATTCAGAGATGCTTGGTCTGGGAAAATAACAGAGGAACATTTGTCAGGTGAATTTAAATAGTACACTGAAGTATTGCATCACAACATTTCTACATCTTTTGACTTGTCTCTTTGTGGGCTTGTTATTTGTCAGCAAGGATTGTCAGATCGCTTGCAGAGAGGCTCAGACTGACTGGAGACAGTGAAGGGGATGTTAGGTCACCTCTTCCTCAGGGCTGACTGGCAAAAGACAGGTGCTGATGCAGCACAGAGGAACTGTGTCCACTGGCTAAATATCTTACATTTGAAGTGGAAGGGAGGCTTTGGCTTTGTTAGAATGAGTGTCCATGATCTGACAGCCCTCATGGATTTCTCGGAGTTTTGATGGCAAATCTTGAAGCCCCAGGTTCTGGAATTGATAATCATGATTTTTAAGGCTTTATGCTTCTGAAGAGGGGACTGAGAAAATGACTCACTGAATCTGAAGGCCCTGAAGACTAACACGTAAATAACATTTATTGTACGTCTGTAACTATAACTATGTATCTTTTTATTACTCCTGTTTTGCTGAATATTCAAACAATGTCATGATTCTTTGAGACCTAACTTCTGGAAGCTCAGAGCTTACTAATTTATGGAAGTGCTGCTGGTCTTTGTCCTGCCCATGAAGCAGGTCCCCTCTAAACTGGGACATAGCATACACTGTGTTTCAATCCTTGTTACAAGGAGTGTGGCTCAACTGGCTTATGAGCTGGATCTTTACTGATGTGTGATGCCTCTAAGGGTAAAATGCTCACATTAAAGAACCAGAAAGTGGGCTTCATATCACATAAAATTTCTCAAAGCTGGTAAATTCTAGTAAGTGGTGGGGATATTTGGGAGATTGTAAAGGAAGTCATGTGAAGAATGATTGCAAAACAGGCTGGTATGCAAACATAGGAGGGAGTCTTGAGTCTGTCTCTGTGAACACTCGATCTGGTGATGTCTCCTGGCAACTCCCTTCAGCTCCCCAGGGAGCCTCTGCCTGGTACAGTCTGGCATCAGTCCTTGCTGTCTGTGGAAAACACACGCCACTATTCCTCGCCTACTGGCCACTAGCAAACACCTCCACAGCAAAGCACTGTAGGAATGGCCTGCCATTCCATATTCCTGCATAATCCCTCTGACAACCAAATGTATTAAAAACTAATTTTCATCCAGGCAAGTCAGACTCCCTGAAATCAAGCTGTGTTCTCTGAAGGCAGCAAATCCTGAGGTGCCTTGCATGCGTTTTTACTAGAACTGGGATAAACTTCATGTTTCAGTTATTCTTTTTGATGTGCATTTTTGAAGGAAATACCATATTATACCCAAGTAAACCAGCAGCTTTAGAAGCATCACCAGCAGGTCAAGGGAAGCTATTCTCCCCCTCTACTCTGTCCTGATGAGACCCCCCCCCTGCAGTCCTGCATCCAGCCCTGGGGCTCTCATCATAAGAAGGACTTGGAGCTGTTGAAGAGAGTCCAGGGGAGGCCATAGAGATGCTGTCAGGGCTGGAACAGCTCTCCTCTGGAGACATGCTGAGGGAGCTGGGCTGGTTCAGCCTGGAGAACAGAAGGCCCCTTAAGGGGAGACTTTATAACATTCTTCCAGTACCTAAAGGGGGCCTACAAGAAATCTGGAGAGGGGCCTTTTGGCAAGGGCAGTTAGTTATAGGAAAAGGGGGAATGGCTTTAACCTGACAGGAGAGATTTAGAGAAGATACTAGAAGAAGTTCTTTACTGTGAAGGTTGTATGAACCTGTTCAGGTTGCCCAGAGAAGCCCAGAGACACCTAAGTCAGAGCACTGATCAAGTATGTAGACTAGCTGAATATACCCTACAACTAATGAAAAGCTGCTCTGATTCTGCCTGAGAAGAAAACAGAAGAGCACGGGTGCTGGGCAAACATGATCAGTGGCGTTCATACCAGTAGAGGGCTGCCCGCATACACTGCATCCAGGAGACTGAAAGGTATCAAGCATGCAGGCTCCTTTCTGTTTGTCTTTTCAGAATAGTATTCGCATCTTTACATTTGCAATGCCCGTTTTTTCTTCCCCAGCTGGCTCTCAAAACCAAAGTGAAATAGTGAAATCATATGAGATTCATTTCCCAGGCGATGAACAGAGACGTGCACAAGGCCTGAAACATGGAATGATGTTTCATGTGCCGAGCTGCTTGTTTCTAGCAAGCCCTGCTCAGAGGGACCGCACCGTCTGCATCATTCCCAGACTTTTACAGCAGCAGTAGGGGTGCTAATAGCAGTGACGAAGTTGTGATTAATTTCTCTCTCCTTTTTGTTTGTATTAATAAGGTGCAAGCTTATTATTTACAGTCTGCTTTCCATTAGACATTAGGGCTTGATGTCGCCACTAGATACAGACCACTGAGATCCAACTCAGAGATTCTTTAACAGCTCTGTCTGGGCCACCATTATTTTTGTTTGCATGTTTATATAGCAGTGAATCATAGTGAGAAGAATCAATACCAGAACATCTCCGCTTGCTTGCATTTCCTGTTTATGGCCTTCTATTTACCACCAGAAATGCTGGAAATATATTATGCAGAGGCAAACCAGAGGATTAATATTCATGTGGTACATTTCACAAGGATGTGAAGATAAAAAATTGTGGCTTTTATTTTTTAAAGTCCTAAGTATGTATGCAGAGAGCTGCCTAAGAGAGATATATAGTCATGTTTTGAGTGTGTGTGCCTGTGCACTTTACAAGTATATATTCTTATTTAGGTATTGACATGTAATGGTGCATCTTCTCTCAGGATCTCTTGCATCATACTTCCAGGATAACATTCAGCTATTTAAAATAAATAATCTTGCTAGAACTCAGTGAGAAATATTGGACTAGATTCATTCCAGGTGTTAATTTAACTGACTTAGATCTAAAACAGAACTCAGGGTTACATTTGGGAGAGTCATTATTGATGCGTGCACTGATGTCAAAACAAGACTGTTTAACTTTGTATTGTCCCCAGAGAAAACTTTGCTGAACTCACAGTAGTCCTGTTCGCTCCACCCTGTAGCATGCTTATGCATGGCCGCCTGTACTTCCATTTACAGTAACACTGTAGTTGTGTTTCCACTTACAGTAACACTGCCTTTCCGTTTCCCTGATGAAACTAAGAGACATTTGGATACTAAATATGACTGCTCATTTAAATAAGACTTTGTGTACCAATGTTTCCTGTTAGCAGCACACTACAAAGCACTGTTCTTGTCACTGTGCCATACTAAAATGGTGATTCATGGTTAAATCAGTACAAATGAAGGGCCTTGGTTTTGATTTGTCTGATTTTGTCAGTCAGATTGGGTTGACAGCTGAGGGTAGATAGAGATCTTTGATACAAAAGTGAGGTGAAACTTTCAGGTCAGCTTTCCTTTGTCTTGTGTGGGAGGTGGAATTGTGGCAGAGAATATTCTTCATGCTTCACAGCATGGTCCTTTTGGTAATGGCTCTGAGCTTTCATTGGAGATATGGCAGTTAGGTGGCCATCAGAAACTGGATGGAGGATACTTGCAGGCTCCTGGGCACCAGGTTGCTATCAGACAACATTGAACTTGACCCAATGCCTTTGCCATGAAGCACATAATGCTCTTTTTCTGTCCCTTAGCAAAGGGATATAATTGCCTGGCAGCACCCACAGTTGATAAGGTGACACCTCTGGCATAACTAGTAAAATAAGTTAGTATTTCTAAATGTAATAAGCTTTAATATTGAAGAAATGATTCATGTATAAGATCAGAAGGAAACATCTTCTGAAGCAGACAGTGTCCCATTTCCCTCCAGGATCTTTGATTTCTGTCTTGATAGGCAAAATCATTCCCTTTGGTTCCTCTGAACCCGGAATTCTATTTTTTATTTTTTGAGGCAGTGACTTGGGGAGGATTCAGGTGAAATCTTCATTGATCCTGAGCCTGGTATTGCACAAGGTACTGCTGGGATATAGTGCAGGTCCCTTTCTGTTTTGTGTTTGTGAACAACCTACCCCAAGGTGCTCATTAGCCAGAAGAATTGCATATACACAGAGAACTGTTTTGTTCCTCCATAAAAATACAGTTGTTGTGGTGGTGACTTTAACTGATTGGCCTCATCCTGAGCATCCTGGGCTTCTGAAATCAGCAAAACCTTGTGAGATTGCTCGCAATTCCTAACAACACCCATCCTCATTAAAGATTTGTTAGATGCAGTCAAACCATTTAAATATTTGTATTTCTCTTCCACAAAATCTGGCCACTTATGGCTTGTATTCAACAAGATCTGTCTTTGGTGGTTGGTACCTCTGGTTTATGATTGTAATCAGCTGTTTTCTTGCCCTATATATTCTGTAGGCTGGAAGAAATTCTTTTGTGCACCTAACTTTGACATCCAGATGTGATTTGTGCCATGCCAGGTGTTTCTTTTCCCACTTGAGTTCAATGATGCCTGAACAAAAGCCATGAGGCAAAGCATGGCTGGCTGTTATCTGTTGCTTCTGAGAGCAGGCAATGCGAATGCCACTAATCTTAAATGTTCTTTGGGACATTTTATTTTTCTCAGAGGAAGAAGGTTCACATCAGATTTCTTAGATGAATAAAGTCTTGAGGATATTTATGGGTACTACATAATAATGATACATCAGTTTTAAATTGAACACTGTGCTTCAGAAGTGGCTGCAATAAGAGGAATCAGCATGGTCTCCATGGGTTTATGTAGCAAAAATGAACACCAATTACAGTGCAGTTTTTCCACTGGGATTTAGCCCAACATTTTGTCTAATTATGGTATGAATCCCACACTGGAGAAAACCCTGCTTCTGTAAAGAACTAATTCCCTCTAGAAATGCTAAAACTCTTAAAGAACTCTAATTAGAATACATTTCTCAGTAGATAGAGAGAATCAGAGAGAGAGCCTGTGCCAGCCACTTACCACAACAAAAAACACAGGAAAAGATGAAGGAATACCCTGGGAGACAGAGAGGGAATGGGAAGTAGTTTGGATAAACTTCCCTCATTCTTCATCTAGGCTTGTACTAAATAAATAGCGTGATGGTCCTATGCCTCAAAGCGTTACTGTCAATGGAGAGTTGATAGATTTCTTGACATATACTCAAGTAATAATGTTGGACTAGAGAGACTTTGGGAGAAAAGGGCTGAAAACAAGTTCTATGATACTCCTAAATTCTGAGACACTCCAAACTAATGTGGCTACCCAGACTTCTTAGGCATGCAGTTAGCTTTGTGTATTGTAGTTCCTGTCACCAAGCATGTTATATCATAAACTGGGTTGCCTGTGATGGAAAAGGGGAAACCCTCTGATTTCCTCACTCCCAGTCCTATTCTTCAGACCAAGTTCCAACATCAATTTGATTGGATTTCTGCAAATCTGAAATAGTTCATTAAGCTGCAGTGCTCTATTGGGGGTTGTTCAAAAGACTGCAGAATGGCAAAAAAAGCAGAGAGAAGAACTGCAGGGCTTCTTCAGCACAGCAGAGGATGGTTGTAGATGAGCATGACAAAGAATAGTCTATGGTCACTCCAGGATGAGATAACCACAGGTACACACTGGAATGGCCTAAACGGTGCCTTCCCCAGCTGTCTGGTGAAATTGAGTTCAAACTCCTATTTTCATTCAATGGAATGGTCTCACATCCTTCATAACACTGAATGAAAGATCTTTCAGACTCACAAGAAGGCAGAAACAGCTTTCCCCAGAGGAGAAGTGCAGGTCACATTTATTTACAGATGGGTCTACTAAGAAAAATGAAAACAAATGACGATTACTGCTGCAAGATGATGCCTTGGGAAGTGGAAATAGCTGCATCTAATCACCTGAGGGACAGACAGCAGCTCTCACTGCTTCCTGGCCATGGAGACGTTTGTTTGCAGTGTTTGTCTTTCCTTGTGGGAAACAATTGAGAGAATTTATACACCCACAAAGACAAAATCTGCAGAAATGAGACAAAACCTCACAGGCTTCCTGCATCAGCAACATTGAAGTCAAACCATGTGATAACAAGTCAGGAAAGGTGGTTGGCTTCTCCTCATTTTTACCTTTAAATTACATCAAAGGGAATGTGACTTTAAGAATGTAAAGATTTTATTTAGATAATTTCTTCCTATCAGTTTCCTGTGTAAGTGGTTCACACAGTGATATGCAAAGGTAAATGGAAGGAGAAGCAACGGGACATGCACAAAGATAAACTGGGTATAGCTCAACTGCATTTGCTGCATCTGAACTCAGTGAAAAGAACTGCTTGTTGAATAGTCCCATAGTCTGTCTGCATCCCAGAGTCTTCTGCTGGCAGTGCATCCCTGTGGCTGAATAGAGAAGGTGAGGAATTCACTAAATAGTCGTATTTGCTTCCAGTGTCTAAGACAGAAGTAAAGCTGGGAACAAACTGTCTCGTTTCAAGTGATACTTTACACAGATGCCCCCTAAAGCCAACAATTAATCTGAAATGAGTGGCACTGCTTGAGCCTATTTCTGCATATGAGCTAGTCCCTCAGATCCACACATGGGAATGGCACAGAGCAGTGACCATTGATAGTACCATGTCTCTTTATTTTGTAAGCACCCCCAATTTTCTGTAGCAGATGGACAAGTGAGAAGGAAACAGACTCCTGGAGGGGAAGGGTATGGAACCTGCAGTTCTCCAAGATCCAGCAAATCCATGCAGAAGTTCCAGTAGCCACTCCGTATAGCTAAAGAATGCGAAAGTCCACGAAGTCCCACTCAGCAAACACAGATCAATGCATCCAGCAGCCTCTTTTCTTGGTGATGTCAGGTCTTGGACATTACAAATGAGAATGAAAAGGGGGAAAAGACATTCTTTTATTTCTCAATGGGAAAGGCTTTAAAATTTGGCGGCATTGTACAATCAGGTGAGGCACTCTGAGTGCCTCTGGGATTGTTGATATATCAAGTGGGACAGATACTTTGTGTGAAATGAAGCTTTAGAAAGGAAAACTTGTGTTGATAGGGCTGCCTTCCTTAGCAGTATTACATAGAAATACACAGTCTGCTCAAAGATACCATGTGATAAAATGTAATCATATACAAAGTGGTTACATTTTTATTTGCAGTATATTTATTGAATAAGTTTTAAAGGGCTGTGAGACTCTTCTGAGTTAACGTTCTTTAGTATGAAGGAAAGAAACAGAGTCTTGACATCTGCCTCTGGCGGCTTTTCAGCTGAGGTCAGAGCAAGCAGAATTTGGGTCCCAACTTAAATTCTGATACTATCATTTCCCATTAGTAGGGCTGATGTTTATGTCAATATTTGAATCTGTCCTGCAGCTTCTTGGAAATAAGGTTTTTCCAGTGATAGTTGTGCTGGCTCATGTGGTTTAGTTGCTGATTTAATATGTTAGAACATTTATGTTCTAAATTGTAGCTTTTGAATGCCACATCAGAAAAATTAAGCAGTTGTACAGGACAAGAGAAATGTCTTGGGCTAGTCTGCTTCCTGATGGCTGAATGAGTGACAAATACCAAGCCAACTTGATCTGCATAGATTTTTGTTACATTTAAATGTCATTAACTAAGCAGCTGTCTGTCTTAGTTGGATTAATATCCAAATTATCACACAGAATTTGTGCTCTTGTGCAGTACTGAGAGTAGCACTCCCTGAGGAGCCAATCTTTAGATGGGGTGTGAAGCCGCCATCCTGCCTAGTGATACCTGTGTATTATCCCTGTGGCAGAAAGCTCAAGGGCAACCTGCCTCCTGCCTTCTTTTCCAGGTAAACACAGGCAAGCATGGCATGTGGATATTGCTGAGAGTGTGTTTGCTGTATTCCCTTAGAATCATAGAATCACAGAATCAGCTAGGTTGGAAAAGACCTTTAAGATCATCAAGTCCAACTGCTCCCCAGCAGTGGGAAGACCACCACTAAACCATGTCACTGAGGGCCTTGTCTACACAGCTTGTGAATACTTCCAGGGGTGGTGACTCCACCACTGCTCCATGTTCTAATGCCTAATTGCCCTCTTGGTGAAGAACTTTTTCCTAGTATCAGTCTAAACCTCCCTTGGCTCAGCTTAAGGCTGTTTCCTCTTGTCCTGTCACTTGGGAGCAGAGGTTGACCCCCACCTTGCTCCATCCTCCTTTCAGGTAGCTGTAGAGAGCGATAAAGTCCCCCCTGAGCCTTCTTTTGTCCATACCAAGTCCCCTCAGGTCCCTCAGCTGTTCGCCATCACAGTTGTGCTCCAGGCCCTTCGCCAGGTCTGTTGCCCTTCTCTGGCCCCACTCCAGCACCTCAATGTCTCTCTAGTAGTGGGGGGCCCAGAACTGACACAGGATTTGAGGTGCAGCCTCCATCACTGCCTTGGCCATGCTGCCACACTGGTGCTGATGCAGGCCAAGATGCTGTTTGCCTTCTTGGCTGCCTGGGCACAAGCTGCTCATGTTCAGCTCCATCAGCCAGCACCCCCAGGTCCTTTTCCATGAGCAGCTTTCGAGCTGCTCTTCCCCAAGCCTGGAGCATTGCAGTCATTGTGCTATTTCACAGATTAAACCTGCTTATGTGTGGTTAATGGAGTATAAAAGGTGCTATTCTAAATAAGGAAGCAATTTTTAAAGTTTTGTACTAAATATATCACTGAGAAAATACTAGTCCTGCCTGTGGACCAACTGTATCCAGTATGGATGTTACTTATCATTCTGTTCTCCACACAAACACAATCAGCTATAAAAGCCAAACCAAACAGCTTACCCATATACAGACTTTTAAAGGTAAATAAAGAACCTGTTGTACACAAAGCATTTGAGAAGCAGTTTCTTGTTACTAATACAAGTCCATGGAATCAGTGTCTTCTCTGATTTTAGCATTGGTTTTGTGTGGAGATTTTATACTTCCCAAGCCCTTGGAGAAAGAAGAATTGGCAAATAAGTGTATATAAATGTGGAAAGCACATAGGGCTTGTATAGCTAAGCCAGAATGAGACTGAAATAAAGAAGAGAAGATGGGTAAAATTCATGCCTTGTAAAGACGTAGCTCAAACAATGTTGCTCAAGGTTTGTCTGTAAGAGGCAGTGACTCTCCCAGCAGTAACGTGCTGTATTTGATTCCATCTTTCCCATCCACAGAAGCAAAGTCTGTCTCTGTGCATCAGTCAGAGGTGAGAGGATTGGGTCAGATTATCATTTCACAAATGTAAGGAAACATTTTTTTTCCTCACTGTTCCAAATGATCTGCCAGGATATTTGAATCCAGTGCTATCTTTTAGTGCTCAGTGAGTTAACTTTCCATCTGTGTGTTCCCCATTAGTCTATGTCCAAAGCTGTTCACACTATTCATTATTGCAGTGCCAGGCCCTGGCGTTTCTTCAACTTTCTTTGGAGGAAAACAAATGAAAAGTGAAAAAGTTTTGGCAGAACTGGTCTGTCTTTTGAGGAAGAAAACCCAACATGAGTACGAGAGGAAATGGGATTATGAATTTGGGTCTGTTTAGGAGAATGATGTCCATTTGACTCACACTTCACACTGCATTTTAATTACTGAGTGATACTTGGGAGGCTAAATGGCATGAACATGATTGTATTCACCTCAGTTATCTAATGGAGAACAAAGGCAGAGAGAGGTAGAATGTCTTTTTTTCTCCTGCTGCTCATTTCCTGCTGATGCTTTCTTTTGATTTTCAACCTTTGTTCAATTTTATTTTTATTTTCTTTCCTCTTTTAAAAGTTCCATCTCTTTCTGATATCTGGAATGCAACTCTTCCCTGTGTGGTTGTTAATGTCAGGAACCAATACTTCCAGCAGGTGATGACACATTTGTATACTTCTGAAACTCTGCTGTGTAAATCTGCCAATCAAGTAGGAAAAAAGCAGTTTATGGTTTTCCTTCTTGAATGGGATAAATTCCTGAGAATTCCAAACCACTGATAATTTCTGTACATGTCCCATGGGCTTTTCCTGCTTACGCCACTTCACTTTCTTGATTCAACTCTTCACAAGGAATTTAAGGGCAGAGAGATAAATCAGGCTCCAGAACAGGCTCTGGAATCCAGGCTCTGGAATCCAGGCTCCAGAACACATTCTGGTACATGTCTCTTTGGGTTTTTGGCTGTCGTTGTGGCTTTTACCATTTTCTGCAAGGCCTTTTGGAGGGATAGGAGGCTTTCCTAACAGCAGGTTTCTGTAATGTCAGTTTTACTGAGGCTGTTGCGCACACATTGTATGTAGTGTCAACAGCCAGTGGGCCCCAGCCAGTCAGTCTGAGCTGCCTGACACTCTCCAGATGCTCTGTGCTGCTGTTGATGGTTGTGCAGTAAGTTCCAGGGCTCAACAGACAGGCAGAGATTCTTTCCACAACCATTTTGCAGAACAAAACATGTTTCACAAGCACACAGGCCTTTTTGCTTTGGGGTCTCTAAGTGGTAGGAATCCTGCTGTGCATTTCCACATCTGTGAACTGCTGGACTGTATTCTCAGTGCTCTCTGGAGACGTGGTGATTGGGGCAATAACATGCTTCAGGCGCAAGAGCATGGAGAAAAGCAATATGAGAAGTATAGCCAGAAGTGTTAGGAACAATCCCACATACATGTAGAGGCTGGAATATTTATCTGCTCTTGTGTCTGCTTCTGTAGCCAGAGTTGGAAAGTGGACGCGGCCCGTCAGGTTTCCACGGAATTTGAAATAAAGCTCAGTCATTGCTCTCTGTCACCTTTGGTCCATTTTCACCATTTACTTTCAGGTCTGCTGTCTTCTCTCACCAGACTCACCAAGTAGGTCAAGAGAGGAAACTTAGGATACACAATGGCTTCAGCAAGAACTGCTCCATCCTCTTCATCTCAAGACTGCTGGTTCACACAGTTAAGCAGATTGCATGAGATAGGCCTTTGCAACTCATTTTGCCATTTACAACAACAACAACAAGCATTAAGACTTGTGTTTTATATCTGGCTTTTATTTTGTCCTGAAAATGCTTTGGTCCTTCTTTTCGTAGGCCACCTCCTTTGGTAGGTGAAGAGCTTTAGTCCTTCTCTCAAACTGAACTACAAAGGTTTGCACAGCTCTGGTCTTTGCAGGTGCTGTTTTCCAGTCAGCTTTCTGCCAGCTTCTCCCACAGCATGTAGGTTGTCCTTGCATGAGCTGGGGAAGGTTGTTCTCTGCTTTGCCAGACTGCTGGGGGGAATCTCTTCTTTCCTAATCCAGAGCTATTGATACATGCTTAAAGAGCATGGAGTTTTGAGTTTCTCATTAGGAACACACAAAAAGTTGACTTTCTAAAAGGGAAAAAATGAGAGAGAGAGAAATGAAACCAGGTATCGAAATAGCAAAGCCTATATGTTGTATCTCCTGAACAAATAAGAAAACCCTCACCTGCTCCTGTGAGAAACCTTATGATCAGGAGGAGCACTGAGTATTTAATTTTAAAGAAAGACCATGCAAATCTAATTGTTAAGGTCTCTTCTTTACTAGCACTCACTACTTAATGGGTAGGAGAAGGCCCCACATTCTGTGGAATTAGATGTCACAGAGGAAGGGGAGATACGAATCCAGCCAGTGTCTTCCACCATGTGTGTCTTATTCATTATTTACCAGGACCCTCTGTTTCTGAGGCAGGGTGCCCCAGACAGGCATCCAGAACTCTTACCTGTTCTGCTGGGGCAACTCTGTCACAGGATGTGATGCTCCACTTACTGCTTGGGAACAGAGCTTCCTAGAAATGGGAGAAATCTTAACGGTTTAGCATTTTTAATTCTTCTGGCTGGAAACAGAAAGTGTAAATGCCAAAATTTCACTGCAAATGGTGCATCCAAAAGCATCATGTTCTGCTTTTTTGGTTTTAGCTGAAACAAAATGGTAACACTGAAACAAAGTGATGCAGTCATTTGTAGTGCTCACTACATATACGCCTACATGAGATGTGAATGTAGTAATAGTAATATGGTAATATACTATGGTAGTCAGATTAAAACAAAGCATTAGGTCAAAATGATAAGAGTTCTGATGCTTTTAGATAAAAATTTCATGTAAAAGACATTCTGCTGCAAAAAATCATGACTTTCATGAGGCTTCAGCTTGTAAAATGTAGCTGTTTATTGACAATGTTTGGTTGTGTTCTCCCCATGCACCAGTGGGAACAACACCTTGCTGTTCTTCAGAGAGAGCTGCTTGAAATCTGGAGGCCTGAGTCATCAAGGGGCTGATATCCAGGTTTTCATTACAAGCAAGACAGCCCTATTTTGGCTCACGTGATAGGAAACATCTGATATGCTGAGTTGTTGAAGAAGGGACACTGGGGATCATCTACACCTTACCTCCCAACTCCTGCAACACCTTCTTCAGTAGCAAAGTATTTGAGATAACAGTGATGCAATTTAGGGACTATTGGGACAGATCCTGCTTAGTAAAAGGCTGTCTAAACTGGGCCAAACTGCTGATGGAAAAACTTGACTTCTGCAGTCCCTGGGTGGGTAGTGGAGTCTGCGCTATGCTTTGTGCAGGAAGATGTGGGCAAGCATGGAATGAAAACGGCTGCTCAGTACTTTTCCAGGGGATGACCCAACCCCTTTGGCGCCAGTTAGTTATACTGGCAGCAGGTTTGGTGCTGATGCAGAAGTGTGAGACATGAAAGTGAAGGTTGTGTTGCAGCCAGGCACTTTTGCTCTCAATTTTAGGGCAGTAACTGTGATTTTCACACTTTGAACCTATAAATGGGAATTCTTCCCCTATGAAAAATATTCTTAGGTTACACATCAGGTGGGAAATAGAGGGTGAGAAAGTTATTTGCCATATTAAACCTCTGTTTCTACAATATGATTTCTCTGTTGATAATGAAATGCAATCAGTCTGGAATTTGACACTTTTGTGGGTTCAAGTACAGAGCAGTGTCTTTGCCCATCTCATCTGCTGTCTTCCTGAGAGCAAAAGCCAGAGCTCGTTTCTCTCCTTAAGGAGCAGGGAGCCTAATGGCTTTACATACTTTATAACATTAGACTGCACAACACTGAAGACATTAGTCTGAGGTTCAGTAATGAACTGCAAACCAAGACATTGAATTAACAAAGTTCAGCTGGGCATTTATTGATAAAAGCAGCAGATTAATAGTGACAAGTGTTAGCAATGGGGAGTTGGCACAGCTTTTTGGTTTTGTAGTCTCAGCTATGGAATTGTCAGGAGCAATCAACCATTCAGACCATTGAAAGCTGTGGAATTAACAACATCTTTCCCAGAAATGAGCTGCAAATACTTCAGTAGCTCTAGGAAACCCCAAAGATTTTTGCTTTTCAATCTACCAAATTACCTCACTGAGCACATGGGTTTGGGTATTAGTAGATTTACCTTTGCACACTCCCCTTTAAGGAACAGAAGCTTGAAGCTTGTAGAGACCAAAGTCATGTGGAAATAAGTTGTACACAAGGATTCTATAAAAAGCTGTGTATAAAGGAGGTCAGCACTGTAACTTTGCATGACTTAGATCACAGGAGGCAAAACCTCACTGGTTTCCTTGGGAAGCCCTTGAGTCCATGGACAGAGATAGTAAGTAGAAGTTTGTAACAGAGCACAGCAGCATAACTAGAGCCCACATTCCCTGTGATCTCAGCTGTTGATCAAGGCTTAGTAATTCTTCTCTGGCTGGATAATAGTTTCTGAGATGTGCCAAGCATGCTCAGTGGGCACAGATTGATTACAAGCAGACACTTCTTTATTTATCAGTTTGTGGTTGTTTCCAAGCAAGGATTACAAAATCCCAAACCAATGTACTTCACGTAATAACAACCAGTAATGAGAATAGAAGACTCATACAAAACAACAGGTTTCTTCTCAGAGTGTGTCACTGAGACAGGAAATTCACAAGCCTTCATGGCACTCAAATCACCATGCTCCCGCTACAGCAATCAGACTTGGGGAGCTTCAGGTTTAGGGAGTGTTTATGGAGGCTGCATGGCCCTACTCTGCACCTTTGTAGGGTACAGGGGAGCAGAGAAAGTCAGATTTTCCCCAAAACAGTGCAGCCAGACAGTACAAATGTATTCTGCAACTGCAGAACATGTCTTGTCTTGCCTGCTCGCTTCCTTTGACTCCCATACTCGCTTGAAGTGCCACTTGCAGCAAAGCATCTCTGAGAGTGCAAACAATATTCTGAGTTCTCTTTTGCTTTTCCACCCAATGCTCCAAGTGGAACAGATCAGAACAATTACTTTTAGCTTCTCCAAGGCTGTTAGACTGCACTGAACTGGCTGGCAAACACAGAAAGGTTTGAACACACGCAGTACCAGGTGTATTCTGCCTAAGTGACCTTTAGAGAGAAAAGTCAGCATTGAAGTGTAAATAAAGTGTTAAAGTATCAAATCCATCCCCGGTTTGCATTTTCTCCAGGGAGAACTTGAGGGAGAGGAAAGGAGGGGGGTCTCTGCTTTCAGTGGCAGACGGTAGTTTTGCTGTCATGCTGAAGTGCACGATAGTGTCAGTGTCTCAGCTGTGGTAGTGCATAGGAAGAGAACAGAATAAAGCATAGTTACCTTTCAGAGCAGGCAGTGCAGCCCATGAGCTTGCTGATGATTTATCTGGGAACATGTCCTCCCAGGGAGTGGGATTCGCGCAGAAGAGATTTGCTGTCTGATTGCTGGCGTCAGGATACTGTCTGTTCAGCAACACACACGGCGAGTGCACTTTCTTCTCCTTTGCTGTTGAAGTCGCGCGGTTCGCTGGCAGGCACGGCTCTTCCTCCGGCTCTGGAGATGTCAACTGACAGTCTGACTGAGCAGCGTCACTGCTGGTGCCCTCCTCCGCGGGCGATGGGAGAAGGGGGACAAGGAACCTTCTCTTCGGGAGCCTCACTGCTCGGGTGGAAGCAGCCCTCTCCCTGCCCAGCGGTAGGCAGCAGTTCAGCAGGGAGGACGGTGCTGCCTGGGCTGCGTTGGCTCCCGGCGCGGAGGGAGGGGAGGGAGTCGGTGAGCTCAGCTCGCTGCAAAGTTTTGGGCAAGGTTCGTCTTAACCCCTCCGTGGTTAGGAGTGGTAAATGAGACTGAGCTCCTAACTGTGGGGTAAGACACGAGCCAGGAAGTTACCGGGTTCTTTCTCTAATTTTCTGGAAGGTGGAGAGGTTTTTTGTTTTGTGCCTCTTGGGAAGGGTTACCTGGTGAGCGCTCCCAGGTGGGCTCCTGTCTGGATCCATGGACAAGTGTCACCTTTCAGCTGAAACCCTCAGTGTAGTCCCCAAGCTCTTCAGCACTGGAGCTTTTGATGTGTTTGTGTCCCTGTGCTTGCTGCTTGGTGCTTTGGGAAGGGCTGTGTGGCTGCTTAAGATTATGGGTCCCCTTTCCCTTGAGTACTTTGAAATTCTGCATGAATAAGCTTAACCCCAGCTTTGCAGTGTTGTGGGCAAAAATTTTTTCAGCAATTTATGAATGCGTGAAGCACAGATCTACCTACAATGAGGCAGAACGAGCCGAGGTTGTGGTAAGAACACAAACCATCCTGATCCCTCTGATTACCACTCCTATTGACCTGCATTTCTTAGCTCCCCCCAGCTGACAAAGTAAGTGTGTTTTGTGATCCTGTTCCAGTTATGACACAAATTAGGGTGAACCATATCAAGGAATCAGTATAATTTTAGTTTTAGTGTGTATGTTTCAGAAGGGGGACGGGGGACAAGATTTCCTTTCCTTTCTACAGGGTGGCTCAGTCTGGGGGGCATTGCAGTGACCCCCAGGGTTTCACCAGCAAAGGAGCACAGCTGGATCAATACACAGAGTAGCAGTAGTTTGCAGCTGTATTTCACATGTCCATGTCCCTGTGCCTCAGCAGGTAGGTTGGCTGGAGGCATCTCATGGGGTGAAGCTGACCTGCAGGCCCATGCTGGCCGCTTGGCTTCCTGTGCCTGGAGGTTGTCTTCTGTGGCCTGTGTTTGGGGCACTGGGAGCAAAGTCCCCCAGTGAAATGTGGGTCCCACACAGGGGTTTGGGAAAGACAAGTTCATTCTCTCTCTGCCACTTTCTCTGTGACAAAATAGAGACATTTCATCTCAAAACCCTCAGAATTGCTTTCCCTCTCTGGTCCCCCATGGCCACAGCTTGAGCCAAAGGGTAATGAAATCCAGATCTACACAACTCTTTCATCCTCCTGGGGTGGAGGGTATTATAAATCCCTCTCTCACAGGTCTCTTCAATCTCTGGAGCTCACAAGCACAGTGTTTTATTGCAGTGCAGCACTATTTAGGTAAATAAAACATAGCCCCTGGAAAAAATACCATTCCTCCATGATCTCTGGGGGGGGGTGGGGGGGTGGGGGGGGCTCTCTGAACACTGAGACTTATCAGGCAGCTTTGCTGATTTTCTTTCACATTTCCTATGTTGTATTATCATGTGCAGTGCCCAGCAGTGCAGTCTATGCCACAATTCCCTGCTATAGGAATGAAGGTTTATTGATAAAGCGGAGGGAAGACTGCGTATTTCCCCCTGGAATCTGTACAACTACTACTTTACCAACAAACTACTTGAGAGCACCTCTAAACTCTGGGTGTGGGGCCTCTTATTTAAGAAGAAACAAGTGAGAGCAATATTTAACCAGGAATTATGTTGCTGGTTGAGTTACAAGAGGCAGAAGAGACAGAATGTGCTGAAATCCTGCAGCCCTGATTTCTGTACAATGCTAATGAGCAGTGCTGAAATGAAAGGCTCCCTCCCTGGCCATGCCATCCAGCTTCTCTGCTCAGCTCTTTTCCCCTTTGTTGATTTTGCAGTAAATGATCTCTCCCTTTTGTAGGATGAGGCTGCTGTTTGCTGGATGGGTACATTAGATTTCTTGTTCCCTTTGTAGCAGGGTATAATAAAGACAGATGAGTTTTAGATAATGCCACAATTTCTACCAGCTGAGGGTGATGAATGCTGGGCTAAAAGACTGCTGGATTCCTGAATGGTTGACAAGTATTGAAGGCTTTATCTCTATGTAAATTTTTTGGCCAATCCATGACAAATGGGGTTGTACAAATTTGAGTGTACACAAAAAGGTGTACAAATTCCCTTGGAAATACACAGATACAAACCCAGTGAGAGTCATTTTTCAAGCAGCCATTAAGAATTTTGGGGAAAAAAAGAACAGGGAGCTTGTTAGGTTCTTCCCTTTGCATTATTTCATCTGCATCTCAAGCTCTGTGTCTGTTAATATATATAATATCTCATAATAGTCCCCCACCAGTCTTAAAGTGAAATGTGGCTTTAACAAAGAGCAAAAAAGATCTGTGAATGAGGTAGTGAGTTAGTTAGTATAGAGTATAATCTATAGGGATTCTTCTATTATCCAAATTCACAAATCCTATGAACACATGCTTTGGCTCTTTATAAAACTGCATTTCAGTGACTGGAGAAATTGCTGTGCCTTTCATAGCAGACACATCCCAGAATGGTTTATTCAAGCCCACAGCTGTAAAGATCTTTCATTATTTGAGGATGTTCATAGTGGAAGAGGGTGCAGGGCCAAGCAGGGGCCTCTTTTGCTAATGTAGATGCTGTATGTTGAACTTGGGAAAGAGACACAATTTGGTAGGTGCCTGTGCACATGTCAAAGATGACAGAGAAAACAGAAGCAGTGGTTGAGTTTTCAGTCTTAAGGGCAGAAAGTGTGTTAAATTATGTCTGAAGCATATTCTGTGTTTGGACATACTTTACACGTGTTGTTTAGAGGTTACAGTTAATGACAACTCATTATTTCTCCATTATTCTCCTCTTTCCTCCTGTTAAAACGATTCTTCTACTTTGCCTATGTGGTTAATCCCTGCCTGGAGCAGAGTTTGGCTGACAGAGCTGTTGCACTGAACTGAGGCAGCTTAGCTTGCCTGGAGTTTCACTGGCTTTCAAAGGTCTTAGGAAGAGAGTTCACCCACTTCCCCTGAGAGCACTGCTAGAAACCTGCACCAGATGGCTTAGAAATCAGCTCAGCGCTATCAACTTGTAGTATTCATTACTTATGGCAATTGTAATCATACTTAGCACTTCTGTATTTTCAAGACACTTCACAGTTACACAGTCCCTCAGTGAGATACAGTCAAACAGCTTTTAAGGGAGCTGCCAAGCATCCACATTTTTACCTTTTGTGGCTGTTAAGGCTTTGTAGCTCTGCAGCATAGCTACTCATGAGATGTCTTGAAGAGCTGCTCAGCCCCTCTCTAGCCTTAGAGGCTACAAGATCGAACTCCTGTGGTGCTCAGCTGCTACTAGACATGTCACATGCAAAAAGACTTGTCCTTTACCTTTCCTGCCTTCCTTACCCCTGCCCTGGTCATTGCAGAGGTGCTGGGAGGCCCCTTGCTGCCATGAGGAGAGTTAGACAACTGGAACTGCCTGAGATGGTTGCTTGGGGAGTTGCTCTTCCAAAGATCAGGATGGTTCCTGACCAGTACAAGTGCTATAAACGAGAGGGTAGGTCACTATGGAAGAGGTGCTGAAGCAAGTGACAGCACTTAGAGGTGTTTGTTGTGGCAGAGTGGAATCTGTCATAAATATGGTTTTGGTTTAATGTGTTTTGTCTTTATAGCCACGGCACTGAGTGACAGATGGCCTATATCACAAGCAGGCTTGTGGAACACATAAACCATCATGTTACAGTAGGTTTTGAATCAAGGATCTCTAATGAATGTTTGGACATTCAAGCATGTATTGCTCATCAGATTTGTATGAAGCAGGTCTATCAGCCGTCAGCTTTAAAGGAGAAATTCCATCGTTCATGGGATTGCAACTTTGAAAGCGAAGAAAGTTGCCTGTAGCTTGTTTCTTGCTTAGGCCACTAAGTGCCCCAAGAAAAGGTACTGACTTCGCTCTGTCTCACTTCTTTCTGTTCTGAAAAGGGAATATTCATTTGTACCTCACCCGTAAAAGTAATCTGTCAGCACTGAGTGCTACGTGAATGCGTGTGGTCATGTGCCTGCTGCTCCAGCAGAGCTCAGGGCCTTTTCCTCTCTGCATTCCCACACTGGATTGTTTTGTCCAGTCCAGTGTATCTGCAAATGCTTATGTGTTTGGACTAAAAGGGTCTTGTTGCTTTGAAAGGCTTCAGGCTGTTTTGACAGTTTGGATTTGTTTTGAACTTCATCAGAAATATTGCAATGGTTCAGTTTATTTATAGAAACTCACTCTCTCCCATAGATAACTGAGGAAATCCAGCCTGGTCTGATGTTAATCCTAAGTTTTAGGAACATTTCTAATTTGATTTACTGTTGCCAGTGAAGGGCTACTTTGTCCTACACAGAATTCTGTCTGGAACAGTCCTAAACTTCATTTTCTTGAGAGAGCTTGTGAAGAAGGCATTGCAGGTCCCCAGAATGGTGTTACCACCACTCACAGAGGAGAATTCCAGTGCTCTAGATATGTCAGTGAGAAGCAGCTCAGGAAGGGCCAACTGGCAGTGAGCAGGGTCATATAGACAACCCTGGGAGCAAAGAGCTAAAAAGCAGGTTCCACCTGGATCCAAACTGGAAATACATGTCAGCCACCCTCCATCAAGGTCCTGCACAGGTCCCTGTGGGCCTTGGCAAAAAATTAGTTGAACAGTGACTCAGGGACAGAACTTAAAACAGATCCTGTCTTCTCCAGCCCATGCTCTGGTATATTATTTCTGAAATAGGTCAGTTCTTGCAGCAGTGCCTATTTCTGGGGAGTTCAGCACAGTTTTTAGACTCAAAAGCTTCAAGTGAGTCTGGAGAGGCTTTCAGATGTGCTGATGGTCTGCTTTTGGCTGGCCAGTTGCTAAGATACAAACCAAGAGGTGCTCACTTGCATGACAGTGGGCCACTCTGGTTTAGTCACTTCAAATGTTGTCTGAAACTGTGGCTATTCTTGAGGGAGCCTAAAAATCTACTTGTTCATTTTGTTATTTCCATCTCATTTCCCCACTGCATGACTCCGTGTTCTGCCTGTGGACAGCATTGCCTTCAGTGTTACTACTAGTCCATGGACAAGCGGTTGAGCTACACATAAGCTACTGGACATGCCACAAAGGCCATCTCAGCCCACCCAGAGCTGGGGTTGTCTGTGAGCAAAGAGCCCTCTGACTCCTGTGGGCTTGTCCTGGGTTCAGCAGTAGCAGTCATTTTTTCGCCTTCTGAGTAGCTGGTGCAGTGCTGTGGTTTTGACTTTCAGCCTGGGAACAGCACTGATAACACCGATGGTTTTAGTTGTTGCTCAGTAATGTTTAGTCTGACCAAGGACTTTCTGAGCCTCATGCTCTGCCAGGGAGGAGGGGAAGCTGGGAGGAAGCAGAGACAGGACACCTGACCCAAACTGGGTTGTGAGCGGTTGTATTCTCTTCCCTGTTATTTCCCTTATCATTATTATCATTGGTGGCAGCAGCAGTGGCTTGTGTTATACCTTAGTTACTGGGCTGCTCTCATCTCAACCCATGGGAGTTACATTCTTTCGATTCTCCTCCCCATCCCTCCCGGGGTGGGGGAAAGGGGGTGTGAGAGAGAGACTGCATTGGTTCTGATTTATGGCTGGGCTTAAACCATGACAGGGCTTCACACAGGTTCCTGCCTGCAGGAATAGTTTGTAGGGTTAAGGTTTAGATGTGATTCCCTGAAAGGTGCTTTTCCCAGCACAGATGATGTGAGGAAGGGCTCAGCTATAACCACACATGTTAAAACGTGTACCTCTCCTGCTACAGTCAGAGGTACCACCTGAACTTGCCAGGCAGCACTGTGCCTACAATGCTGATCAGTAAAAGGCTTTTTCTTCAGAGATCAAATCCTGAGCAGAACCATCCTAAAGCTGGTGTTCACTATTATGCAGGATGGTATTCTGGTCTCAGCCCAGAGCTCATACGCTCAAGTATTCACTAACTCACTATTGGCAGGCACCCCTGAGGCATAACTTCCAGAGCCTTTAACATGTGAACACCTATTCCCTGAATTCTAACCAAACCCTCCTAAGCCATACCATAGAGCTGAATGCAAAGTGGGCAGAGTGTGGGGAATGCTGGCTGCGAAACAGTGCAGCCCTTCTCTGAAGTCTCTGATGCCTCCTTATTTACATGATTCACAGTTAACAGATGGGCTCATGCCTATACTGACAGTGGTGGTGGTGGGGGTGCAGTTCTTCAGTTGCTAGCATTAAATAAGAATCATGACAGTATACTGAATGGAAAACAATTTGTGATGACCCCATTCCATCACTTTTTACTTCTTTGGTTGGTTTGTTTTAATTCCAGTCTTCAAGAAGAATATCTCTTTTCTCAGTTCTCATTTACAAAATATGCAGCTGAGAGAACTCTGCCCACCCACATTGACATTTCAGATCTCAGCATTTCTATCCAGGACTGGATGAACTCTTTCTAAACCTGTTTGGTGTCAGAGATGGCAGTGTCTGCATCTATGGCTGTATTTCAACCATGTTTCCTCCAGTTTTCACCACAGTTTTGAAGAACAGACAGCATGAAGACAAAGGAAGGAAAACTGCACAGTGTCTGTGTTTGAGTTCCCACTTTGTTTCACTGGAGGCTTCTTTATACAACAATTTTTAGTGTCTACTGCTTTCTACCAAGAGTGGAGACAGGATGTCAGCCCAGACAGACTCTCAGTCTGAGTCATGACACAGCTGCTATACATTTATGGTAAAGCCAGGAGTCTTTACATTTGATGCCTGTTTTTGTCTAATAGCAGTCACAAGGTCCTTCTTCCCCAGCCTCTGGGTCAGTCACCAAACAAGCTCACTGGGCAGCCTCACTTCATTATTGTTCATTTTTGGTGAAGCAAAGAATAAATGTCACTGTGTGACTGCTTAACTAATGTGCCTGATTATTAATAGTCAGTTTTGGCCCCCTCCCAGCCTATGTGTCACAAAATACATTTCCCTTCTGTCTCTGGGATGAAGTTGTCTGGGAAGCCACTGTTCTGTGAAGTGCCTGTACAAAAACCTTGTTGAACATTCCTTCCTTCTTATCAGAAGAGTGATCTCTTTTTATTTTTAGGATGCTACCAACAAAAGTTGCTTTATTGCTTCTATGGATGAAGACACATTTTCAATATGGACAAAGATCTCTACCCAGAAGAATTCACCACATGGTTCTCCTGCATGACACACATGAAGTCCTCTGCTTGGTCACCTGGTTCTTTTTCTCAGATGTCAAATGCACACAAGACCCTGCCTTGCTCTACACAGCCTCACTTAAGTCTCACTGAAATCAGGGAGGTTTTATCCATGCCAGCTTCTGAAGCCCCAGGCTTTTCTAGCGCCTGGGCATCAGCTTGGAAGCTGATTTGACCATTTTGCCACACAGATCTTGTACTGAAATCAGGTGATGCTCTTTGGAAGAGCGACAGGCTGCTTGTCCTGTGAAGCAGTAGGAAGCCTCCTCACTGGGCCCACATAGTGGCCACATGAGATGTGCCTTGCTACAGGGGAGGGTACTGAAAAGAAGTACTTCATAGATGCCATGCTATGGCTGAAGACTAGCATTTGCTCTGGCAGGTCCCTGCTGTCATTTAAACAGCAGTTCCATGTACCCAGGTTAAAGGACATTTAAACATTCTGGACCAAGTTTACTCTGCATATACTCACGTGACTCCCACCGGAGAGGCAAAGGCATTCAGCCCTTCCCTAGCAATGGCTTTAGGAAATGTTAAACCTGTGTCAACTCAATGCTAGTGCTGCTCTCTGTAAAGCTATTAAATGCTCTATCTCCACTTCTGGAAGAGATAGTAATTTGCTATCGTAGCCACTAGTGCCAACAAAATCTTTGTTTCCATTTCCTAGGATTTTAGTCCTGTGCAATAGGGAGGAGAAAGCACATTATCTGCTTCTGCATACAATTTATTATCAATGTTTCTTCCTTCTTCAGCTCTACTTCCAGTGACACTGTCCAGCCAAATCTTTAGTGTCCAACACTGGGGAATCCACCATTTCCCTGGGGAGGTTATTCCAATGGCTGATTGTTCTCAGTGTGAAAAATCATCCTCTTGTGTCCAGTCGGATTCTCCCCAGGAGTAACTTGTGCCCGTCACTCCTTGTCTTTTCCATGTTACTCCTTGTAAAAAGGGAGTCTCCATCTTCTTTGTAGCCACCCTTTAAAATACTAGTATATGCTAATAAGGTCTCCTGTAAACCTTTTCTGAACGCTAAACAAAGGCAGTTCTCTCAGCCCCCTCTCATACAGCACACTTCAGAGTCCTCTGAAAAAGGCCATTGTTGTGCCCCTTTTCTGGGCCCTCTCTAACCTGTCCACATCTTTTTTGTACATCAGGGACCAAAACTGAACACAGTATTCCAACCATGGCCTTACAAGTGCTGAGCAGAGTGGGATTTGATATACTCCTGGTCCCTTGGTTGTCTGCAAAAGCTGAATTGCTCAGTTGCTGAAGGCTAACAGATGGCTTGCAGCACCTAAAGGTGCTGTGTTCCCTTGGGCTCTGAATTAGCCCACTTAATGTTATAGGTGGCAGACCCTCTGGAATTCACCATATCACTGTTGGATGTTACAACTGCCAAAGCTCTGAGACTGCAGCCAGGACTGGTGTAACCCACTGACAAGTTCTTGTTGCTCAGCACAGAGCAGAGATTGGCCTGTTATATTTCACAGGACTTGGCTTTGTAGCTTAAAATATAGCAGCTCATGCTTGTGACACTGAAGAAGCCTTGTTCAAAACCTGCTGGCAGTCAAGGTAAATGCTCTTACAAGAATGGAGAGGCCTTTTACAAGGTCTAGAATCTGTTATCTCCTGAAGTCTGAGCTTCCCCTCACTGCTTTAGCAGTATTCATTTCTTCACACACAGTTCCACATCCAACCACTACAATTCCTCTCCTGTTCCTTCTGTGCACTGTTCATCCTTGTCCTTCCCAAGCCATCTTCCCCCACCCCCAGCCCACCTCAGGCTCACACAACACTTGTGGGAGCACAGCCAATTCATTGCGATACTCATCTTTCAGTGAGAGGGTCATACAACACAGGGCTGCATTGGGAAAGCAGCCTTGGGCAGCTGGTTCCCATTTATTCTCATGTAACCTCCACAGTGCTGTCAGCAGAATATTAAACAAGCTTTTAGCATCTGCTTTTTTGGTTGGTTGGGTATCAGCCAACTGCTCCTGAGTTCCGAGATGGACCAAGTGCCTGCATCCTTCATCAGCAGGATGAGCTAATCTGCATCACTCACTGCCACAGCACCACCTCAGCAGCTCTCAGCTCCTTTGCAGAACATAATTGTTCTCTGCAAGTGCATGATTCTGGTAACTTCTATTGCCAAGGCACAGCAAGGGCAGTCCTGCTTCACAGGGGCTGCAGGAAAGCTCTGGGCTGTAGTAGACTGGAAAGAGCTGGTGACTCTTAGGAAGATGAATTGCCTTTTCTGTGGTGGTGGTTGTGAAATATTACCTTGCCTCTGCTGGGTTTTAAATTGTAGTATAGCATTGAGGACAGTACAGAAATTTCTGGGGGGGATTCACTCTTGCTGGCCCAGGGTAACACCCAGGTATTCCTGTTTGTATTCCAGGCTAAACCCCGAGGACATCCATGAGGTCACCATTTGTGATGGGTTGCAGCTCCCTGCAGCTTCCTCACAGCAGTGAGTTCATTCTTACCTCTTTCACCCACTGTATGTTCTGGTGAGCAGAGGCTACTCTGCTAGCAGTAAGAAAAAGCAGGTGGAAAAACTCAGAAGGTCCCACAATTAAACCAGCACCTTCTCTCTGCATCCAGTTGTGTGTCCACCCAGCAGTGACTTGGATGAATATATTCCCCTCTCACCAAGAGCAGAGTTGTTAGGAAAGGAAATCTCTTCTCTGTCTGTCACAGTGAAGGCTCTTCCCTGCAGTACATTTACAAGTACTTCATTCAATCTACTTTTAAATAGTGCACTTGCCACCATTTAAAAGGAAATAGCAAAGGTGAAGTGTATTTTCTATGCTGGCACTGATTTTGCCTTGGAAGGTTCCTCTTATCAGTCTATTTCAGCAATGCAACTTAAATTCTCCTGGGGAAGAGTGAAGTCCAGCCTCTGAAGACCATCTGAACACCCTGCACTGTAATCAACTCTGCTAATGTAAAGATAAGTTCTCTGAAGGGAACTTAAATCTCTAAATCTTCCTGAAGCATCTGATCTCCTTTGAAGCAGCAGGAAGATTTGGGCCACTACTTTTTCTAGGCATAACATTTCTCTGTCCCTTTTGTATTTTGAGATACTTCCTTTTCAGTGGCTATAATTCCACAAGCTGCCTTATACTGTGTAAAATGTACGCAGTTTGCAATGCATGACCTGTGCTCTAGGAGCCGTCTTCTCCTACCAGGTATTACCTGTAGACAAGAAAACATTTTTAACAGAAATGAAGAGAATAGAGATTTCTTTCCTGCTCTTTGTCTCAGAAAAGCACAGTCTAGTGGTAAGACAAGGTCTGATGTGGCTTTTACTATGCATGACAGTGGCTTTGTTCTGTGGACAGAAGTGGCCTTCAGTGTTCAAAGTATTCACTTGAATATTTTGACTTGCACATCTATTTCTACATGGCAATATATATGCCACATCATGGAAAAGCTGGTGCTTGGGAACACAAATGATTGCACCATGGCACCTTCCCCTCATGACCTTGACCTGAGATATCCAGGTAAGGGATGCAACTGGCAGGCTGACATTTCCCTCAGGAAATGCTCTGCCCCTTTTCTGGCTCCCCCCCTCCCTTCATTTGGAAAATCTTTGATAATTAAATCACTGCAAAGGCACATGATCTGTTGTTATAATGCATTTGATAATTCAGCCTAAGCCCCACGTTTCTCTTTGCACAAATGAAATTTGCTCTCTTCACAAAAGAGAAGCTCCCAGGCTACCTGCTTACTCACACAACCCCTCTCCTCATTAGATGGCTGAAAGCAGCAAAGCACAGCCTTCTTTCCCAGATGTCCTTAGGGAAACAAAAGTGGTGCTTTTCATTACAGAGGTCGTGGAGACTCTGCCATAAAGAAGAGAGATATATTAATTACTGGAAGAAGTAAGAAAGATACAAGAACTCCTTAGTCACTTACTGTAGACAGCATCTCCTATTCAAACTGCATTATCCAACCATGAATCTCCAAATCTCTCTGGGACTCCAGCAGATAAAAGCAATCATCTCTGTAATACATATGTTTGTTGTGCAATGGACAAGTTAAAACCTATAAGGTGTAAGTAATGACAGAACTAGCTAAGAATGACAGTGAAAGAGTGGTGGTGAACAAGAGCCAAGCAGTGGACTGGGCTAGGATAGCAACTGCTGGAAGCTGACACAGTGCAGATTCACTAAGACACTTCAGAAAGTGCAACTAAAACCCAAGCCCCTGAAAGCTGGTGGCTGGTAGAAAAGCTCTGCCTGCAGCATCAGCAACTGCCACAACTTCACAGCAGCCACCAGCCTGGGGGTTGGTTATTACCCAGATGTTACTACTCAGGTTTTACAGCAGCTTCCAAAGCAGTTGTCTTATCTGTGACAAACAAGGCCAGGTGAACCGTGAGCTAATTTAGCTTCCTAGTTAGTTGCTGGCCTCGTGGTTGCCTGTGAAACAACATTTCCTCCCTAGAATCACCCCAAACCAGCACATTTTAATTTGGGGAAAAAATGCAGAACTCTTTGTTATGTTTTGCCTAAACCCCGCTTGCCTGTCCTTTACAGAGAAAGCTTTATTCTCCCTGCTTCCAGAGAAAGAGATACCAGCTCTGCAGAACAGCAACATCCCATTAGCCCTCTGCAGGCATGACTCTCACATGCAGCTTCTTAAACAGTAGAACAGTTTTCTTCAAGGAGCCTGAGGGAATGAGGAATTAAAGATGAGGAGGCACTGACTAGAGGCCTTCATTTTGAAAAGAGGAGAGTACTACAGCCTGATTGATGGCCACACATCAGCAGAAGGCAAACACAGTCACCCAGGCTCTATATTCACATTTTTCCTGTAATCCCTTGCAGCACAAAGACCCTGATTTTAAGAGCCCATAAAGACAAAAGACAGAAACCGTCTTCTTGCATGGCAAGCTAGTATAAAACTGAAATACTATTAGAGTGTTACAATTTCTTGTCTATTACCTTACCAATAACTGTAAGTACCAGGAAAAAAACAAGGAAATCATCTTGCCCCATTTCCTTTAAGAACTCTGGCCACACCTGGCCTTTGCTTTGAACCAATCCTTGCCAGCAAGCCTCTTTTTAAAAGGTCTGTAAGCCCTTAGTAGAGGGTAGGTTGTTTGGTCAATTTTGAGGGTTATTGTCTGTTCTGATAAAGTCACTGGGTTTTGGTGCTTTGTGTTCTGTATATGGCAAATAGTACTTCTTTTGAGGTTTTCTTTGGGGGGTGTTGAAAGGTGGAGGGATTTTCTCATTTGTTTGTGGGTTTTGAGGTTTGTTTTGTACTTGGGTTTCTAGGAAGTGTCTGTGTGTGGTTGGATAGTAACTGGTTTTATGTTGATAAATTAGTTACAGTATTGAGGTTTTAACCTGAAAAGGGTAAAGTACTTTGGGCCGTGTGAAAGACCTGAATTCACCTGAGTGCTCTTGTGCTCTCATATCAAGAGAAGGCAAGGAAAGCCTGATGATAGCTTGTGTCAAACACACCAAGTGGGGTCTACAGGAAGTCTGAGTGCCAAGTGACCCTTAGCAAGCAGACAAGCCTTGGGTCTGCAAATATGGCAGAGGACTGTATTGTGATGTCTCTGCTGCAGCTTTGGTGTTCAGGTCAAGGTATTCTCACTGTCCAGGGTTTTTTAGTGAATTAAGCACTTTCTTCAATGGCTTTCTACTTCTTTTTTCCTCCCCTCAGTCTTGCTCTCTGGTTAGCTCATCTTTCCCCCATCTTCGTGCTAACAAGCAGACTGGAAATGATCTTGTTTGCATCATCTGCTTGTTCTTAGGTATCAATTATTAACTTTTTAAGAGTAGTTCTTTCTTCCTTATTTTTTTTTTTACACATTCCTTCCCTTGCTCTCCCTTCTCTATGCTGTACACATGCTTGTTGCTGTAATTCATCCCTGCTCCCCACCTCTTTCTTCCACAGCATCAGAGCTATGCTGGCAACAGGCCATCTAGCACTCCAGATGGCTGGCACTTGCTGCTTCTGCCACAGCTGAGGTAATGAGCTAGTTATTCCAGAAACAAATCCAATGCTATTTACTACAGGGAATAGTTATACTAGAGTGAGTTATTGCCTGCCTCATCTCTGAAGGATGTATTCCATGCTAGAGAAGACATCTTTCTTTAGCATCATTCTGAATCTACCCCAGGACTGCCTGACTGAGGCATGGAGCTGGCTGATTTCTAATAAGGTGTAATAGCACCTTTCCTCCTTGGTGGTGTTTGGTGATGACTGTTGCTTTATAGGACTTGCCCTTAGTTTTATCTTCCCCATGGCTGTTTCTTATAGATGGTGTGCAGAATATAAAGGAATCAGAAGTTCTTTAGCCAGCCTGTGATGCAGCCCCTCCCCACATGTGAGTAAAATAATGGTATTACTATACTTACATTGTTTGCTCTGGAAATCTTATTTCCTGGGGTCTAGGGCATGTCATGGTTTTGCTCATGGATCCCATCGCATACCTTCTGGATACTTTGCAAACATCAGAGGCTTTACAGCAGGGCAGCTAAAACAATGATTATTTTGCATCTGCTGTGGCTGAAATTGGATTGGGAAAATGTTTTCTTATCCTGGAACCAGTTCTTACTGGTGGAGAAGTGAGTGGAAGCATGTGGGAAGGTCAGTGCATGGGACTGTGTGTGGGGAGTCTAGAAAATGGTGCCACTTTGGGAATGTCTCTGTTCAGCTGGATTGTGGCTACACCACAGAGCGGGGTTTTGGCAGGGAGTAGCAAAGTTTAAAGTGTGATGGATAATTGCTTAGCCCAGGAGATGGAGAAAAGGACTACAGCTTGTGAGATATCATATGTGCTTGTCCTGGGCCTTACCCAGCTCCATAGCAGAAACGTAGGTATGCTACCTTCCACATCACATAGCTAGTGAGCTAGCATCCATCCTTGTCACAGTATGGGCTCACTCCTGCTCTGAGACCCACATGACGTGACACAGCCCCTGCTCTGTAACAGATCCAATGTGCACAGTGACACATCTGACATTCACAGCCTACTAAATCCTGCAGTGGATTAGAAATATATTTATAGAAGCTGAGATGAATATTAATAAGCACTTCCTCTCAGAAATCTAAATGTCTCCTAAAATGACTAGCTTTTCAGCCAACAGAAATTAACATAAAGCTACTGCTAATGTGTCCTGGGTGAGGGGGTGGAAAGCAGTCAGCACAGTCACTGAGGTCGTTGTTAAAAGCACCAATTTCATCAGTGAGCTCCATCAGCTGGTTCAGTGTATAGGACCTCCTGTCTCCAGCCTTGCCACTAATTAGGTAGGTGTTGCTGTAGTTTCTTCCCTCACTAGACAGCTCACTTGTATCCCCTTTAATGAGTCCAAAATGCACACTTCAAGTAGTCCTTCCATATATGTTTGTCCTTGTAGTTGTCACCCTGTACAGGGATAGTTTTCAGTCTTTCATCCCTTCTCAAGATAACTCGTGTTGATGGAGTATGTGCCTGAGTTTAGGGTTTGTTCAGTTGCTGGCAAGACTGAGACTCTTCACTGTTTCAGGTCTAAATTCCCCCCTCTGTAAATGCAGAAGCACAGGTTCAAGAATAGACTGGACTCTACTTTGAGCAGATACTTCTCCTGTGCTCTGTGTAAGACAGGCTGGTAAGGGAGAGTCAGCAAACGGGCATCTTGAGCTGTGCTATTGACAGAAACATGGGTGAAAAGCATGTGGGTTGTGGCTTGTCTGAATCTGTGCTCTAGCTTCAGTCCTTGGGGTTCTGACGTGTCCCTGGGCACCCTGGTCCTGTGGCTGTGGGCATGTACTGCTCCTTCAAAAGAGGCAGTACCTTAACTCTGCAGGGAGCATGAAACCTACCTAATAGCCTTCGAAAATCCAGGAGGACTCTGAATGCTTAAAGCAATACTGAAAATGTTTTCTGCCTGTAAACCCCAACCACCTAATACCATGAGTTGTTGAAGGAAGAGGGAAATATGTCTGAGCAGGAATTCACAGTATAAGGTAGTTCTAGAGTGAGTCAAAAGGAAATCCTGGGCATGGAGACTTGGAGAAGATGGGATGTGTGCCTGTGGTCATATGCTACCTGAAATGCCAATGTGTATGTATTCAAAGTTGTGCCTTGGATGATGTTGCTCAAGCTCCTTGCCTCTCTAGGCCTTCATCAAGGGTGTGGAAGTAAAAAGGGAGATTCTGACACTAAATCACAGCAGTCAGTGACTGCATGCATGTGGTGTGAACTTCCTATGTGTCAGCACTGAGAAACTAGGAAGAAGTTATGGAATGAGTTAAAGGCTATCAAAATGGGAGTGCCATGGAGATGTCTCCGCTGCAGAGTGGCTGGCTAGGGCCTAAACCACCCAGATAGATATGTTGTTTGGTCTCTCAGCTCCATCAAAGATTTAATTGTAACAACACAGAACTCCTGTGCTCCTCTTGCTGCTTTGCTGAGGCCAGGGAGCAGCTGCTTGGCTGCCCACGCTGCTGCTTGCATGACTCAAAATGCTGCTACAAACAAACTCCATTGGGTTGCCATCTGCTGGCATTGCCTCTAAGTGCTTCCTACTGGGAGAGGTGAAGAGGACACCTACCAAAGAGGATCAAAAAAGCCTCAAGGTAAAGCACCCGGTAACTTCAAGTATTTTACAAGTCCTTCAACCAATTGTCTATGCTGGCTTAGCAGACCTTACATTAAAGGGGAGAAAGCTGCGTTGTCACATAGGGAGCCTGTTCCTAGTCTGTTCTAATTTGGAATGGTTTCTTACTATCATCACCCAATGGGCCACATGAAACAAAGCAATAATTAGCTTCTGCAAAGCCTTCATTTGGTCTGACTTGAATCAGGTCACATTACAGCTAATGTTTCAGTGCAATATTGACTGAGCTAAAATGCCATCTCTGACGCTTGTTTTCCCTAGAAGTAGTTCAAATGATAAGCTAGTTTAATTTTATGCAAGGGCAATTCTGCTTTTGATCTTTTAAGGCAAAACCCAGAGTATGTTTGTCTTCCTTTTCCGCTTTAGGGGTGGGAAATCCCAATGTGCAAACTGAAAGATGTGTATAGATCTACCTGTACCATTGCCAAGAAGCATTGGTCCAGACCTCACTGACCATTCAAAATTGAGGGAAGCTTGTGGAGATGGAGTTTGCTTTGTTGTTAGGCTCTTGGACGAGTGTGCTTAATCTGTTGTGGTGGGACAGGGAGATCACTCACAAATTACCATCATGGGCAAAGCAGATGCTATTTAGGGAAATTTAATTTACTGTCAATCAAATCAGAATAGGATAATGGAAAATAAACCAAAATCTTGAAACTCCTTCCTCCCACCCCTTTCTTCTCCGTGGACTCAACTTCACTCCTGATTTCTCTCTGCACCTCCTTCCTGAGTGGTGGAGGGGGATGGGGAATGGGGGTTGCGCTCAGTTCATCACATCTTGTCTCTGCTGCTCCTTTGTTTTTACACTCTTCCCCTGCTCCAGTATGGGGTCTCTCCTATGGGAGACAGTCCTCCAGGAACTTCTCCAATGTGTATCCTTCCCACAGGCTGCAGTTCTTCATAAGCTGCTTTGGTGTGGGCCCCTTCTATGTGTCCACAGGTTCTGCCAGGAGCCTTCTCCAGCATGGGCTTCCCATGGGGTCACAGCCTCCTTTGGGCATCCTTGTGCTCTGCCATGGGGTCTGCCCTGGGCTGCAGGGGGATATCTGCCTCACCATGGACCAGCCTGGGCTGCAGGGGCACAGTCTACCTCACCATGGTCTTCATGCCAAAAGGCATGAAGGTTAGAAAGGGAGGTGACTAATTTCTTGCCATAGAAATTTGTAGAAAAGATGGGCTACTGTTACTGCAAGTCCTTCCTGGAGATTTCTTGACCCACAGCTGCAGCAGTGCTGCAACTAAAGCGTAGTGACCGCTCGTCATTTCCTTGTGTCTTTCCTCTCAACTTCTAGAAACCCAGGAGCACTGTCATGAGCAGCAGTCACTCTAAACCGAGCAGCCCCTGGCCAGGGATCACTATTTCCACTCTGCTTCTCAGTTTTGCCACAGGGTGGCATCGTTGTTGTCCGACAGACAGACACGGCCAGAGGAAGACGCACAGCTCGAATAAGGTCCTTGCAGTGTGATTGCTGGCCAGCACATGAGCTCGTTTGGGCGCTCTGCAGGTCTGTACCGCTTTGCAAGGCACAGCGGAGATGCTCTTTGTGCACGGAACTGGTGCATCATCTATGCCTCCCAAATACCTCCTGTCACATCTGCCAACCTCCCAGGGAGCCAGCGTGTGCTGGTGTTACTGCCCCTATGGGAGTGGTGTGTGGGATGTGGATTGTGATTAGCACTGCAGGAAGTACAGCTAGACCTCTCTCTGCAGGTCTGCCTTTCACACATCAATGGAAGAAGCAAGGAAGGAGGCCTACAATGGTGGGGGGGAAGAGTGCCTAAAGAAAAGAGTAAGATCTCTGCTACAACCAGCCTGGAGATGAGTGGGCTTCTGTGGGCTGAAAGTGAAACAATCTGTGCCTTTCACAGTTCACTTTCAGGGTTATGTCTACAGACTCAGCCCACAAACTGGAGGTTTGGGCCAGCAGTGCTGAGGGCTGGCTCATTGCAGGGTGACCATAATGAAACAAGTCATGACCATCCCCAGGAGATATGCAAAGGCGATTCATACTGTGGTGTGGGCACTGAATTAATCTTGAGTAAGAGGTATTTGAGCAGAATGCTGTGTGCTTTCTGGGTTAATAAATGTAAAGATGAAACTGCAAATATTTCTTGGGTTGCCTAGTGAGCGGAATCACCTAATCCAACAAGCAGTTTGGATTCCTAATTGGAAACAGAATAAAACTAGCTTGGAGCAGCAAAGCACTTCATGGGTACAAAGAGCAAACAATGGCCTGTTAGTATTTATGGCTGTACCCTGTTTCTGTAGTCGGGCTGCAGTCAGCTGGCCTGCCTTTCTCTGGAGGTTAGAATAAAGCAGGAGAAGGACAAAAGTAGTGGCAATTGTGGTAATACATTACTATCTTGTGGTATAAAGGTGGGATAGTGACATTCTGCTGGGACTTAATGTGCACTCAGCACTGGGGCTGAAGCCACTGCTGCAGGAGGACCCTCCCCTTTGTAGTTATCTGATGCTGGTGGAGGAGTGGAATGTGGTTATAGCCCACAGGGCCCTTGGTAAAGCCAGACTACTACTGATACCCTTTTCTTGCAGCTTACTGGGATTGAACCTGATTTTGGTTTCGCACTAGGACAGCATTTCATCAGTTGGTTTCCTGACTTGAGCCGCTTGTCCCCAGGCATCCCACGTACAGACCATCCTCAGTGGAAATGTGCTTTATCTGATGCCTGATCTCCTACTATTCTTGTTAATATTTTGTGGTTATGTAGCTGCTAGTGGCTAGCACTTACGAGAGCTCATTGAATCAGAAGTGTAGTTGACAGCACCTTCAGATGACACCAGGAGTTTCTTCTTGTGCTTGATCTAACTTTTGGATGCTAGCCCTCATGTTCTGGTATGATTCTGATTCTCCTATTCAATTATACTGTGTTTCACAAGTTTTCCAGGCTGGGAATTTCCTCTAATGAGGAAGAAACAATCTGTGAGCAATGTGTAGTAACTTTTTATCTTGGGAGGGTTTCCTAATGAACAGAACCTGCACAATCTGAAGATTAAATAGCATCAAAAGCATCACTGTGGAGTTTCTGGTGTCAGCTTCTAGCCCAGTAGCTTCCATATCATCTGGTACTTCTCTGGGATGTTGAACAATGACCTAGGTTTCAGCAAACTGCAGATGTTCGACAGGAAAAAAGGGTATAACTTTTTTTCCTAAAGAGGTGAGTATCAAAGCACTGATAGTCACTGGATGAGATGCTTTCCTCCACTGAGTCTGTTAAGGACATTAATGGAGCAGAAGGATGCCTCTTGATGATCACACTGTAGACAAGGAGAAGAACTCCTGCCTGAAGCCATCTCTCACTTGTCAGTACAACTCTGCATGGAGGGAACAGGGGAAGAGCTGCAGAAATTCAGATCAGAGTTCCAGTACTTAAAATAGAGCTATTAGAAGGTGAGTGTCTTGCAGTGTTTCCCTACTGTAACCTTAGAGGTAAAACATGTAGCTCTGTGTAGGTTCTCAGGAGGTATCCAAAATCCCTGGGGATACATCAGTAGCTGCTAGGGACAGGGCTTTGCATGTCAGCATGTGTTTGGAACCTGCTTACTTCCCATGCTCACTGTGCTCAAGGTTGCCCTATACTAGAAACAAGCAGGCTATTGCTGGCTGCTGCATGCAAGACCCAGCTTTTCAAAGCCTGGTAGTAATTCTGGGAGAAGAAGAATTAGATTTGGTTTGGTTTAGCTTGCAGTGTGGGCTCTGGTTGCTGGAGAAAGGGGGCTGAAGGTGAGTGCTGACCTGGTATGTTATAATGGGTTTTATTGTTCTTCCATTCTGCCTGACTGCAATGAGTCTGCGTCTTTCTGGAGTGAGTGTCTGCAGCTCTCTAAATGAGGAATCTCAGTTCATTGATTTTTAAACAATGGTCTTTCCTGTATTCTAGTTTGTACAAGACTTTGAGTAGATAAGTTTGTCTTTTAATGTAGCCAAGTGAGTTTTTTATTGCTGTATCAACCTTTAAATTTCAATGCAGATTGAAATGATTATCAATAGTTTATTATAGGTAAATGGTATGGAGAACAGAAGCAAATAGCTAAGCAGTATCTGCAGCCATTAAAATTCACCATTTATACTTGTTCTCTGTGAATATTTAGGATAAACCAGATAGGGAACATCCCCTGAAAGCAAAAACCCACCAGCACAAAAGCACTGTCCCCACTCCACTCTCATCATTCCTGGAGAGCGTAAAAACCTTTGTGCTGCCTCTATCTCTGGGCTGTTTCTGCTGGTAGAAGGTGAACAAGCTGAATGACAATTACGTAGCTGACAGCTCAAAGCTTCTACACAACAGCTGAGCTCAGCCAGAATGTGCACTGTAAATACTGATTACTCATCTCCTGCCAAGAGTCAGGTTTCCTTAGAGCCTTACAGCCACCCTGGGAGCCTTCCAGCACCCATGCTCTCTGCCACATGCCAGATGTGTTGGCACAGACACAGACTGGACCAGAGCGTGAGCCTTCCACCAGTGAGGGGTCTGTGCTCCAAAGATGGTGTGAGGCTGAACCTAGACTAGCCGTGGGCAATGTGTTGGGTGCAGGGACCTGCCAGATGCTTGCAACATTGAAGTTTAAAGTGAGGCTGAGGTGGGCTATAAGAGCTCCAGGTTGGTTTAATTTGCCCCCTTGTGGTCTCTAGTCTTTGTCCTATGTTATACTGAATATCAGAGCTTGAAATCTCTTAATGTCTCCTCAGGCCACTGGAGGCAACATTTGTCTTCTATTTAAAATGCTAGTTCTATAGGTCACATACATTCGCTATTTGATAATGAGAAGGTATTTGCTTAGGATGCTTATATGGCTAATCTTGTAGGCTTTTGGGCTTGGTCTGGGATGGCACGGACTGAGTATACTGAGTGGAAATCTCTTACGGAAAACAAGTTCTGGAATGGTCTGTTGTTGTTTCTAAGTTTATAAGCTGGGCTGTTTGGGTATCTTTTATACATGCTCCCCAGTGTCACCTGACTTCACTGTCACTGCCTTCAGAGTGACAGAGAGGATCTGTATTTGAAAGGAAATATCTTGCATTTCCAACTTGCATGTGACGTGATCCGCTCTGATGGGATTTTCTTTTCTATCACTTAATATTCCATCAGAAAAGCCCTTCAAACCAATGATGGATTCAGCAGGCACTTTGAGAGGCTGGCAATGATTGTAAGTCAGTTAGAATTACTGTATAAAATGAAAATATCAAGGTGGTTAGGTTCTTGATCATAAGTCTCCTAACTACTATGATGCAGCCCATGGACAACCTCAGAGAAAGGAGACATCTGGATTTCGTGTGGTTCCATTTGCTGTGACCTTTGCTGGGGCTTGCAGACAATACATCATATCATTTGGTCAGCAAAAATGTACTGACAACCTCTGTGAGGTTCCACATGTCCCCCAGCGCACAGGCAATGCATGTGGCAGATGTTTCCATGGCTTTCTGCAAGCCTTGCAAATTGATGCCACTGAAGTGCCAACAGAATTTGGCTTGTGGAGCTCACTGGGTCTGGCAGGATTTACCCAAGAAATCATGGGCTGGGAATGTCTCATTTTCTGCTATCAGGGAATTTGCTTTCAGCTGGGAAAGATTTATTCATTCTGGTGATTTACTTGTAGGAGGGAGCCAGCAGAAATCCAGTGCAAGAGGTATTTTCTTTTGAGTGACTTGTGCATTTTAATACTTATTTTGTGTCTGGGTGTGTTGGGAATGTCCTGAGTGTGTTCCTCAAGTTTATTAGGACAGGAAATTGCCTTTTCACTTGCAGCTTGCTTTCTGCTGGTCCCTTGGAGGATGGAAAGGTCTCTTTCTCCCAGATCTCAGCAGAAGCTTATCTGAAGCTAAAGTTATTTGCTGAGATTGAGGGTGTGTGCCCAGGGTGTGGGACTGCAGCACAAATGCACTGACTCATCGCAGCCTCTGGGGTCTGGAGGAGTGGCAGGTCTGACCCCAGAGGTACCAGTGCTGTTGGAACACAGGTGAGGGCCCCATGTGGGCCCTAGATGCTGGAGGTGGCCTTGGAGCCTAGCTTCTGCCTCCTCCCTCTCCTCTTTCCCTAGACTGACATCTTTGTCCCCCCTGCTCCCTGGGGTTTCCAGTGATTCAGGTTGTAGAAGGATCTAACCCTCTGACTTCAAAGTCTGAACTGCCTCTGCAGGTGGTTACAAGGCTTAGAGTGGGGAAACTATGCTATGGAAGTATTTGTCCATCCTTCTCTCCCCATGGCTGAGCTGACTTTGGCTCACTAGCATTGGTATTTAAAAGGCTTTCATGTGTGTGGTCTCTGTAAAAATAAATCTCCAAAGGAAACAAATGTTATGTGGTGAAAGTCAGCCAAGTTCCCGTTGCTTATTAGCTCATAGTATTATGTGGGAGAGACTTAACTCTATAGTCTGATATGGTATCTGTTTTGAAGATTCAGATTCAAAGCCTGTTGTTCTATAGGGTCAAGACTGAGCCATTGGCATTTTGGGCTCTCATTTTGAGAGCCTCCACACATTTGTCAGAGCCCTGAAATAGTAATTTGTCATTTCAGAAGGTTTTGGTGTGTAAGCTCACAGCAAAGCAAAGCCTTGGAAGCAGTGACCAGGGATGACACTTCCAAAGCAGTCCAGAAGAACAGAGGTTAAAATAAGAAATGTAATTAAACATCTGCATCTAAGTAGACTGACTTGAAAATGTTGATCCAAGACTTCCTTCAAAAGCTCTAATCACTTGATGTGGATTTTTCCAGGATCCTCATCTGTGGTGCAGCCAGACCTCAGCTACTTCCCACCCTAACTTACATCCTGATCAGAGAACATGTTCTGCTATCAGATATGCAGTCTTTTATACAAGTCAGGATGATGTGTGACAAGGCAACTGGACACTGACATAGAGTACTTCAGACTACAACTCCTGATGATGATAGAAACTGGAGTTTCTAGGTGTACGTGAAGAAGTTAGAACAAAGCAGTTGCAAACCCCCTTTCACCTGCAGTCTGTCCCTTTCCAAAGTATCACAGTTGCTCAGCAATGACAATAAACATGTCTTTATACAGATTTAGTTACACAGGCAATAGTCTACATGTTTCCTGGAGGAAAGATGATTCACCTGATTTAAAACAGATAATTTAATCTGAAGAGCTAAATTTGTCTTTCCTTTTTAGCTGGATGAATTCACTGATGAGAAGAATTATTGTCCTTCCAATTCTCAGTCACTCATGCTGCCTGAAATGGTTTTAGGTTATGGTGTCTCAGAGGGTGAGTTTCTTCTGATGTAAGTTCTGACTGACCTTAATGCCTTAAGGCCAGTGAAGAAGCTCGTGTCTGACCAACAGAACTGAAGTCGGGAGCAGGCCCTACATTCATCAAGAAAAAGCTGTACATTTTGGTGCATTATTGCATAGCCAATGTTTGTAGACTGAGCTGATCCTGTTCTCATTTGAAGAATGGGGTGTGATTCCACTCAGAACATGTGAAATCAACCTGGCTCTGGGGTTCTTCGCCTCTGATGATGCTCTAGCTGTTTCATGGCAGGGTTAAAGGAGAACTGTACTGAAGGTGATTTGAGTACCTTTTAGGAACAACTTGAGGTTTTTCTCCAGATGAAGGTTACCATCATTGGCTGTAGAAACCTTATCTTTCAGTCAGGGATGAATACCAGGTGTCTTGCTGGAGTAATTCTGCTTTTTAAAGGAAGTACACATGCTCCAGAAAAGCTTCTGGCAGTGTCCTGAGCAGACATGTCTATATAGCCATGCTTTATTTTCTCACCAGGATATGCAAAGAAGTCAAGAACCATCCGTTATGCTATTGGAGACCCTTTGCTGTCCTCAGAACTCTCCATGCATGTCAAATTTGGGAGGTGAACATGTTGTACAATTCCACTGACTGCATGGGTTTTCATCCTCCTGCCAGGTTATCCTGGGTAGTATCTTTAGACATAATCCCGTACAGTCTGCCTCTTCTCTATCAAAGCTCTGTGCACCACTGAAGACTGATTTTGGTTTTCTCTATTCTTGCTGTTACTGTACTTAGCACATGATTTGTATTTTGGCACATTTTAAAAGTCTAAAATTTGTATTTACAGCAGTAATGTGGTATAGAGAAGAATTGTTAATCCTGGACAGATTAAGCATGTAGTGATGAATGGCTGGGAATTATCTGATTTGAAATGGGATTTTATGGGAAAGAGAAGGCTCAAAGTTCCAGAGACCTACTGGCATATGCTCTAAAGAGCTCAGACCCTTCTCTTCCCTGGGGTCTTCTCAAGTGCTAATTCCTGAGGAAGGAGAGCAGATTTGGAGGGTCCTCTGTAGTGATCCCACTAAACACATAAGGAAGCAGTCAACAGCTTTACTGAGGGGTGCACAGGAGCCTTTGACTAAAAGTATGGTTTCAGAGAAACTTAACAAATGCCATGTGTTGCTGGCAAATAAAGATGAGCTGTTAGTGGGTTTTTGTCAGTGTTGCCTGGACTATCATGTACAGGGCAGACAAAGCTGGAATAGATGCTAACTAAATGTGATACTTCTGGGATGTGCCAAAATGACAACATCTGATGTTTCCATTCAAAATGGGCACAGTGTTGTTAGGAAAGATTTCTTTCTACACATGAGAAGACCCTCCCATTTCCAAATCCTGGTCTTCTCTGAAAGCACCGAGTGGGGTTAGTGGTGCTGTTCTCCAAGCTGCAGGGTAGAAATCTCCATCCAGAAAGATTTTGTTTTCAAAGTGAAAGCGCCCGGTACAATTTTGTGTCAGCTGTGTTGTCCTGCAGTGGACCTGGAAAATAAGCTTCTCTTAGTTTGGCACAGGAGCCAGGCTGAATCTGTTGGGTTAAGCTTGTGTTGAATGACTCTGTCCTGAGCCCCTTGGGGTTTGAATGAACTGGGATTCAGAGCTCTGGCTTTGGCTTGTGTCCAGTGTTAACGGAGAAAAGTTATTCAGGGGCACTTCATGCAGAACCATGAAGTGAATTCTCCCTTTCTGCTAGCCAGTGTAAACACGGTTGCTGTGTAAAACCAGGACAGGAGCAGGAGTATGCCCAGCTTCACTGGTCAGCTTTGCTCGTAGTTGCTTTCCTAATGCACAGAACTCTAGTGCCAGCATTGCAGCACACTGCAGGGTTGTAGCCATGAAATCCCAGTACTGGTAATCCTATAATGCTGGTGCATTGGTCCAATTACCCCTTTATTTTAGTGGGGCCAGATCAATTCTTAGTGAAACTAGAGCCAGGGGGAAATTTGCATCCTTCAGAACTGCACCCCAAATCCTGCCCCTTTAAACTGTTTACCCTGTTATGTTCACATCAGTTAACACACCCAGAGCTGACATGAACACACCCTTTTTTTCCTCAAATACAGAGAATACAACAACCAGAAAACTGGTAATGAGAGTAAAAACCACTGAGGCAAAGTTACTGCGGAGGGATGGAACAAGGCACTAGGACCTAGGAGGCGTCTCATCCACCCTGGCAGGAATTTCTTGCTTGGAGCTCAGACAACAAAGGCAGAGTGAGCCTGGTGTTCTTTCTCTCAGCATCTCCACCCTGCGCGCTGAAACCCGGTGAGTAGAGCTTTTTTAGGTGACTTGCATGCGGGAAAGTAACAGATGTCAGCTAGAATGGGGGAATCTGCCTGTTAGTACCTTACAGTAGCTGCAGTTCATTTTAAAACCGAACCTCTGCATCCTCTGATTCATTCCCGAAGTTGCTTGGATGTTTCATTGTTCAGGGCATGACACCGGGCTGAATCTGCCCCGACTGCAGTCATGGGGGGAATGTTCCCAACTTGTGATTTCTGTGCAGATCCCCTCATTGTCATCTTGTGCTTTACTGCAGACTGGGGACAAGGATTTTTCTTGCACAGGTCACACTGACATTGTAAAAATACAGGGAAGAAGCTTCGTTCTGCCAAATGTAAGGGTGGAGAAGAGATAGCAACAGCTTTTCCTAGATTTATACCTCACTGCCAAGTGCTGTTTTAAACCCCCTTTCTACCCTGTATTAACATGCAGGCAACATACGTGAGCTGCATGTTCCTGGCTGTGCTGGGGGAGTGGAAGGGTCTTTCTGTTGCAGGGTTGGGGGTTCCTCCTCCTTTTGTGTTGGGGTTTGGTGCAGGAGGAAGGTTGTTCATGAGCATAAACTGGGGACTGCACAGACATTCCTGCTTGGTGGGTGTCAGCTCAAGTCTCAGCTTTTCTGTGCTGGGGCTTGGAGCCCCCCGTGCTCAGAACAATGAAAGGTGAGGAGCAGGGGCGGTGTATCCCTTGAGCAGTGGCACTTCCAGCAATTAAAGCACTTAAGGCTGGAAGGGGGGTGGAAACAGCCCCTTTATTTTCTCCTCCTCATTAAACGGGAGCAGAAATGCAATTCAGAGGAGTCTCAGGCTGAAAGGAGCTTACCAAAGCTTCATTTCAATGACAGATTTTTCTTTCCAGTCATTTCTTAGAGATGTAGGCTGGTCCTGGGAATTGATTGATGGGCTAGGAGGGGGCTGCGGATAGGGGGAAGGGTGGGCTGGATCTCATTGCTTACCCTTATTGAACAGGCTGTCACAAAGAAACTGCTTATTCCCCTGTGACCATTCTTTCATAAATGCCAGTTTATTCTAATGTTAAACATTCAGATGCTCTGGTTCCTTCCGTGATTCGACAGATTGAAGGGCTGACTTACTGGGATCTCCTTGTTTTCTGTTGCCAAAGGAAACCTCACAGGGCTCAGAGGTTTAATTCATTGCCAACTGGTGTTTGGTCGAGGTTTTTTGGGGCTGAGCTGTGTTTGCCATGTATCCCTCTGGCCCCAGGTCCTCATTTACTGCACTTTGAAAACTCCCAGGTGCAGGAGCACACAGCTCTCTAGGAACGTGCTCCCTGCCCCCAGGAGCTGGATGCCTTTCAGAATGTGAGGACCCCTCCTACGCTCAGTCTCCAGAATCAATACCTCAGTCAGGGGAGGGGGAGCTTCCCGAATGCATCTGTCCTGCTCCAGGCACAGCTCTTTGCCTTAGTGTTGTTTTTCTCTCTGGATCGTGGCTCTGCTTGGCTCTAACCTGTCCCTTCGCACTCCTCTCCCCATCTTCTTCCTGCTCAGCTTCAGATCTTTAGGGTTCACCAAACTATGGAACTTGATTTTGGACACTTTGACGAACGAGACAAGGCGTCCAGAAACATGCGAGGCTCACGTATGAACGGGCTGCCCAGCCCCACTCACAGTGCTCACTGTAGCTTCTACAGAACCAGGACCTTACAGGCACTGAGTAACGAGAAGAAAGCCAAGAAGGTGCGTTTCTATCGCAACGGGGACCGCTACTTCAAGGGGATTGTATACGCCGTGTCCTCCGACCGCTTCCGAAGTTTCGATGCTCTCCTGGCTGACCTCACCCGGTCCCTGTCCGACAACATTAACCTGCCTCAGGGAGTCCGTTACATTTACACCATCGATGGCTCGCGGAAGATCGGGAGCATGGATGAGCTGGAGGAAGGTAATTGCATCGCGGGCTGGTGCAGTGAGGAGGCGGGGTGGGAAGGGGGCTGCACCACTTGGGGCTGCTGCTAAGGTCACGTTTCCTCAGGTGCTCGGGGATTTCTGCCCCTCTGAGCTGAGTCTACCTCTTCCCCTTCCCTCTGGAGGGGGTGACAGTGCAGGGGCTGACATCTCTGGGGTGTCCCCAGCTCGGGTGCAGACACAGGGGTGTGTCTGACTCCTGGTTAGATACGGCTGTGTCCATAGCTCGGGGCTTTCTGAGGGTGTCCCCGTGTCTCTCTGGGCTGGGGAGGGATGTGTGTCCCAGATGGCTCCAGGGAGAGGCTGGGGAGCGGTATGGGTTTCTCACTGGGGTGGATGGGTATGAATGAAAAAGCAAAGGGTGCTGGGGGATTCATGTAGCGTGTGTGTAATGAGGGTGGGAAGGATTTATGCACTTTGTGCATGGGGGTGTTTTGAGGGGCTTGTGCACTCTGTATGTGTGTGTTGGGGTGTGGTCAGGGCTGTGCAGGGACTTAAGTATGTGTAGTGGGGTGTTGGGGTGCATGCAGTGTGTGTATGGTGGATGTGTGGAAGGTGGGGCGTGAATTATTTTACAGTGTGTGGGGTGTGCTGCAATGTGTTTAGGGGGAGTTAATGAAAGGTGTATGTATGCAGAAGGGTGTTTTGGGTGGGTTGCACTTGGTAAAATTTGGGGGTTTATACATATGTGGAGGGAGGTGTAAGAAGGGTTAATTGCAGAGGAGGTGTTGGGATTCCTTATTCCTTGAGGGGGTTCATGAGGGTGTTGGGTTGGGTTTGTGCACAGGGAGTGTGTGGAGGTGTGCTGGCTGTGTGTGTGTAAGGAGGTGTTCTGGCTGTGTGTGTAAGGGGGTGTGCTGGCTGTGTGTGTGTAACGGGGTGTGCTGGCTGTGTGTGTAAGGGGGTGTGCTGCTGTGTGTAACAGGGTGTGCTGGGCTGTGTGTGTAAGGGGGTGTGCTGGCTGTGTGTGTAAGGGGGTGTGCTGGCTGTGTGTGTAAGGGGGTGTGCTGCTGTGTGTAACGGGGTGTGCTGGGCTGTGTGTGTGTAAGGGGGTGTGCTGGGCTGTGTGTGTAAGGGGGTGTGCTGGGTTGTGTGTGTAAGGGGGTGTGCTGGCTGTGTGTGTAAGGGGGTGTGCTGCTGTGTGTAACGGGGTGTGCTGGGCTGTGTGTGTGTAAGGGGGTGTGCTGGCTGTGTGTGTAAGGGGGTGTGCTGGCTGTGTGTGTGTAAGGGGGTGTGCTGGGCTGTGTGTGTAAGGGGGTGTGCTGGCTGTGTGTGTGTAAGGGGGTGTGCTGGCTGTGTGTGTGTAAGGGGGTGTGCTGGCTGTGTGTGTGTAAGGGGGTGTGCTGGCTGTGTGTGTGTAAGGGGGTGTGCTGGCTGTGTGTGTGTAAGGGGGTGTGCTGGCTGTGTGTGTGGAGAGGGCATTGGGAGTTCATGTGCTGCATCTGAATATGATTCACGCAGTCTATATGGAAGGGAGGTGTACTGAGATGTGCAGATGGGGGGTGTGTAAGGGGGTATATTTGGGAGTGTTTCTGCAGGGGCTGGGGGGGGGGGGGGGGGGGTTGGGGTGGTAGGTCGGGGGGGGAGTGTGAAAAGGCATCCCCTGGGTGGCAGGTCTGAGTGTGCAGGGGATGCTCAGGAGAGGCCTGAGTGTATTCCTATATCTAGAGAGGGTGTCAGTGCCTGTTCCCCCGAGGGACACTTGGACTGTGGGATGAGGGATAAGTCAAAAATCAATACTATGTGGCCAGGGCATGGCTGTGGGCAACACCAAGCTGGTGGTGCAGCCAAACTGGGGTGCACAGACAACACCCGCAGCCTCCCTGCTTTTCTCTTCCCCGAGCAATCCATTCTTTGTTTGGAGCTGGAATATCCTGATTATCTGTTGCAAGAAGGGAGTTGTTCTTCCCTGTTCCTTGATGTTTTCCTCCAAGCAGATGACCTGGCTGATTTGGTAAGGACAGAAATTCCTGAAGGCTTTTGCCTGTTGTAAAAGACAATGGATGTGTGTTAGCCACTGAACTGCAGGGGCATCCTCACCACTGAGTCATTGTGTGACCTTGACTAAAGCATCTCTCCCTACAATTCTTTATCTGTCAAATGGGATACTCATTTCCCCAAAATAGTTTGTGAGGACAAGCACAGAGAATAAATATTGGTTTCCATAGAGCAGTTCTACTGGGAGGAAATTGCTGCCTTTCAGAGCGCTGATGCAGCCCTGCTGGAGTTATTCTCAGCCCAGTTACAGCTGTCAAACGGAGGTGTGGCCTCCCTTAATGTCAGAGATTCTGCCAGGTTTCATTCTGAGCTTTTCCTATGGCCACAGCCTTTCTCTGGTGGCAGCTCTCAGGCTTGGCCCAGGTTTTTTACATGAATCCTCAGCAATCCTCCCACAGCAGAAAATGCAGTTCTTTATTCTCTTTTTATAATCTTCCTGCATTTATGCTCTTTCAATTTTTTTTGCCGGTGAAGTCAAACCTTTAGTTGTTACACCTGCTTTACACTGGGTTTTGCTGCAGGTCAGAATGTACCTGGCTCTTAAAATGTTTTTTACTGGTTAAGGCACAGGCAGGAGGTGATGAGATTTGGGTTCTGGCTTTGTTCTGCCAAAGTGGTATCTGGAAACAGCACTGAAGATGTGGTACTAAAAAGAAAATGGGATTGTGTGCGTGGCTGTGTCCTCAGCAGAGCATCAGTGAGGAAAATACAATCTGAGCAGAGTGAAAACAAAGGAATGCAGTGTTTGAAAATGCAAATGTCAATCTGCTTGTTATTGACAGCTTAGTGATAACAATATTCCCATATTTCTAGGGATGACCTGTTGCAGAAAAGCAATCTGGGAAATACATTACTTTTGATTTCTAATACCATGGTTGTAACCAACCTTGTGGTAAAGTGCTGTTAGCTTGGGTGTGTGTAACTGTGCTCTCGGTGCACACGTGGAAAAACAGGACTTCAGTGTAATTGTGCTATGACATACAAGAACAGTGCATACACAGTGTATGTTTGCCATATAAATTAGCTTTCTGCTTGGAGACTGAGCATAACTAAACCAATTCTAGTTCCTATAATGTGACTGATGTTGTAATTTCCAATAAACAAGTAGAACCTGGGAAGAGAACTCACCAGAGAGGCTCATCTCAGTATGATTGCAGAAGCTGTAATATTTCACATGGATGCCTCCTAACTGCCTGTTGGAATGTGCCTCTTGGTCCTTTCCTGTACTGAACCCTAATGCCTCACATTTTGGAAGCCCACCAGGACTCTGTCACACAGGTTCTTTTACTGCCTGCTGAGTTCTTCTTCAGCTGGCACTGGCTGCTTTCCCCAAACTGCCTCCTGTACTAGAAAGCTGCCCATGTCCACATCTCCCAATGACCTCTCAAAATCAACTTGTCTTATCATTTTTTTCTCCCTCCTTTCACTCCTAATGGCCATCTTCCATCACTGTAGTCAATGTCTTGTCTTGGCTCCTTATTTCCAGCATTCAGTTTTAATGTATTTGTAAATAATCCACATGCTGCTGTTGATTAGGACTGTATTTTTCCTGAATCTATATGTTGGTTTAATGCAGTACAGCATATTACTGCACTATTACAGCTGGTCCTGACTACAGGTAAATTGCTGACAGCATCTCCCACTTGTATACTCCCTTGGCTGAGTCAGGAGTGGATGTTGGGCCCAAGTGCTACTGTCTATCATGGTTGGTTTAGTCAGTAAGTAAATCTTTTGGAACAGAGCACCAGGTGATCTTTATTCCTTTGATATTATAATTGGTTCTAGTGACCAAGGCTTTAGGAAGTCGATATATGAAGCTGCCTTTATAGATTATTGGTGAGCCGCTGTTGTAACAGTTAATTCTGTGCCTTGTACTGTGAGAAAACTTGAATATGAATGATACTAAAAACCCTCATGTGCCATCTTTTCCAGCCTTGCTCAAGCTGACAGTAGAGCGGCTCACATTGTCACCCAAGTTTATACTAAACCTATCTGCCTTTGACATCTGGACAGGGTGGCTTGTTCCTCGGCTCATTTGAGCCTCTCTTATACTTGTAAACCCATTGTGATGGGATGGCAAATTCTCCCTGTCTCGGCTCTGATTACCCTTCTTCTTTGAAGGGAGGGCTGGATAGAGGTGGAAGTGAATGTTATGCATTCATTTCCACAGCAAAGATGGCTTAAGAAATGCTGTTCTTTGCAACCCGACTTTGGAATGATGTGGCCACCTGCTGTCTCTGTTGTTCCACAGATGAGCTCTTTTTAGTCCCCTCCATCATTTTGCTTCTTTCCCATGTGGCCCCACTAGCAGTTGCTTGAGATAAGGAAAGGGGCAGTAAGGTGCAAGCTGAGAGTGAGGGAAAGGCACAAGGCAGAGTCCTGGCTGCTGAAGCCATTGCAACTCTGGGTTAACCTCAGTGCTGGTGAAGAACGGATTGGTTCCTCTGAAGGGAGAGACTGGCACTTCCACAGAAGCCAAATTTTCCCCACTTTTAAAGATCAGACATTTGTCACAATGTATTTAGAAGTGCTGACCAAGTGGGGCAGCCTACTGTGCAAGGCACCATTTAAATGTAGGAAGAGAGAACTCCTGCCCAGGGAGATTATGTTCTGAACATGTCAAGGTGGAAGAAGGTGTTGAGGAACTAAGATGCATCTTTCAGGGGTTTTATTATAGGTAGATTTAGGACCTGCTTCTAGCCAGTGGCTGATTTCATGTGGAAATAAACCCACCAAATCTTAAGGTCCTATCCAACCCTAACTATTCTATGATTCTATGACATACAAATACAGCATTGATTACATGGTCAGCAAGGCAGAAATGCAGACATAGGCTAAAACTAGAACTTGAGAGGCTCAACATTTAGTTGAAGCTGTAGAGCTGCTCCCTTGTGAGCTCCTGGTTTACTCAGGCTGTTAGGCAGGACAGAGCCCCCCCTTGTGCTGTGGTCAGAGGGCCCATCCAAGGCTGGGTTTATGCCCTTGTCCTGTGCTGGGCTACTTGTCTGAAATTTGCTCTTGCCTCAGATTAAACACTAGAAAAAACTGAATAGGATTTTGTTTTGCTCAATGGGGTTTCATTACAAATGTTCTTGGGCTGTGTGAGATGTTCCAGAGAGTGCTTCCAAGCTTTTTGTATCCTGTCGTGCCCTGGGGAATCTTTTCCAAAAGCTCATCCAGGAGTGTTTCCAGTGATCATAGCAGGGACTCCGCCCTGGAGCTGCACAGAGCCTGGTGTGTGCTGGGACTGAGGGGTTCATGGGAAGTGCATTGAAATCCCCACCCAGTGCATGTGTGTTCCAGTTTGCCTGGAAAACTGAATTTCACATAGCCCAGTACTGAAGTCTTGGGAACCTAGGCCATTGTTTCCTATGGCTGTTGTCCTGGCAGCTTGGCTAATTACATCCTATATAACAAAACTTATCCTTGTGGTTCTGTTTCATTTGCTTGCTCCTCCTGGCTGTTGAACCAGGACTGGTGTGGTCCCAGAAAATCTTTCTCGGCATCACGTGGTTCTGAAGGCAATTTCTAACCATGTGTTTCTTTCACTTAACAGAACAAGAGGTGTCTCTCTCATGGAAGAGCTCCCTGTCGAAGAGCCAAAAGAAAGGAGCTCTTCCAGAGTTCTTTTTGCCGTGGTGGAGTAGGTCTTGAGGCAGAGAAAGATCCTTTTTAATGCATAAAGAAGCAGGAAGTTCATGCATTTGAAACGAAAAGCCTACTTTAACACCATATGCAACGAACTCTGCAAGGTGTTAAGTCCATTTAATTCCTATTGAAGTCATGGTAAATCCCATGAAACACAAAAGCTGGGCACAGCAGCACAATCTCAACTTTGCAGGAGCAGAGCTTACAACCAAAATAATTGCCTGCAGCCCACAGAGGCTGTTTTTGGAATAACTGTTAGCAGTGACACTTTCAAAATGGCCCCAATCCAGCTTTCCCGATTTTTCTCGCAAGACTTCTGCCTGCAGTTCATAATATTTGGAACCTTGCTGGGGCATGCTGAGGAAGGATAACTTTTCCTGAAAGCACAACCTGTCATTTTTAGTATTGTCACAAGGAGCTACTGTAAGAGGGTTGAGAGATTAGTGCTCATCTTGAGCTTAGAGTTCCTCTAAGAAACCTTCTCTAAGGCAAACCTTATCTCTGCTGAGATCATCCCTTCTTTAGGGGCTGAGTAATCACCTTGTGCTTCTATCAAATGGGTAGCACATAACTGTGTAATGTGCTTGTAGTCAGAGTAACTCAGTGTGTTAGAAGCCATGGCTTCAAATGGCAAATATGCTGATCAGGACTTAAGGTCTACAGTCAGTTCATCTATTGCTAAGGGCAGGATAGAAAGAATAAATAAGTGCCTTGGCTGGTTTGGTGTCACGATAGCAGTTGTGACACCTCTGGAGCACGCTGGCATGATGACAAGTGCACATCATGCTGCAGGGCTTTGGTTTCGCTGTGCAGGAAGGGCATCTTGCACTGACCTGGCACTGTGCTGTCCTTAGCACATTGGTGTCATGCCTACAGCGTGTTCAGCAGCAGCCTGGATCTTGTCAGGAGGATGCTCCCACTCCTGCAGAATCTTCCCACCCCCAGTGAATTAATGTGTTTCTCTGGGCTCCCATTTAGGGTTTTGTTTGGCAGCAGTGACAGGGCTGTTCCTCATAACCTTCTCAGGGCTTGTATTTGGATTTCTGCACGTGTACACAGCTGCTTGTGCTCTAAAGATGTGTTCCTGGAAATATCTGTGCACAGATTTTATGCTTAGGGCTGGGGAGCAATGTACTGCTTGGAGTGGTTTCTTTTGCTTTTGACAAAATCTCATATCCTCCCCTTCCTTCTGTTATGCTGTGCACATCTTCTGCAACCATGCTGTCTATCACTTATATTTCTTTGACTGGCAGAGTTGTACACCTTGACTTCCTATTATAGGCTTAGCATAGATGGAAGTAGCAGAGAAACCAAGAAACTACTCCTCTTTCTGTGGTAGCACTATTCCCCATTAGTTTTCTCTCTTGTGATCTTCTGGCCACAGTACCACAGTGGTACCACAGTACAACAGTGTTTGAAGCTGGCAAGTTCACAAGTCCTCAGCCAGTATTTGCCCAATCCTGATACCCCCTCATGGTAAGGTTTGAGTAACACTCAGCTGTGGGAAGTGAAATAGCAGATATTCCTGGCTAACAAATGGCAAAAGGGATGTGCCTCACTGAGGAACTTGAATAATAATTTTGCTGCTATTCGAGAGCCATAAACTGATTTGGGAAGACATCAGCTGAAGTGATTTTTAAATTCAGTTAAAACTTTGGGTTACACCTTTAGGTCAGGGAAGAAGGAAGGAAAAGCTCCTTTTCCCTGCAGCTCTACTGCTGTGACTGCAGAAATGATGCTGGAAGAGTTGCCCTTCTGAACTGCTCTTCTGAAGTGTCACTCTCAGCAAATTGCTGTCTGGATTTAGAATTCAGTGAGGTATTTGCAGGGGTTTGGTTTAATGAAACCAAGTGAGAAAGGACAGATTACATTTTCCACCTGTGACTGTCAGTGTAATTTGAAAGGTCATTATGTGTATATATACATGTATATATATATGCACAACTACCTAATGCCACATTTGTGGAAACAAAGCCTGGGAGAAGAGTATTGCCTAAATGCCACTGTTGCCTTCAGTGTATGCTCTTGTAAATACACTAGACAGATACGGTGTGCAGGGAAGAATTTCAAATGATTCAGCTGGAACTAAGAGTAATAGTGCTCTATAGAACAAACCAATAATCTCTACAGTTTACTTTAAAGCATGGAACTTATTAATGGAAAATATGCTCTAACACCTCCCATGTTTATAGAACACAGCACAAATATATACTTGCTTTCATTGTGGTGTCTTCAAACTCAAAGTTTTACATAAACACAGATGAAAGTCAAGCCTTGCAACATTTCAGTGGCAGATACTGCTACTTCTGCTTCCAGGTAGGGAAGCAGAGGTGCAGGATTGGTCGGTAGCTTCCACCCAGAGGCCTGGGCAGGGGTGAGTAGTATTCCAATCACTTATTCCTAGTCCTGCATTTAAACATAGAAATCCCTTTTCTCAAAGGCTAATGCTACAGTTCTGTTGAGCACACTTTTAAAGGCTCTGCCACGCGGGGATTATGGGCTTGGGAGGGCTCAGGTTCTTAGGAGGGCTAATTCCCTGTGTGCATTTCAAACTCCCCTTGCTGCACTTCATACAGTTGTGAAACTGGAGAGGAGCGTGGGCCTCCTCTGCACTGGGTGTTGCTTGGCTGAAACAGATGAATAAACCACAACTTATCACTTATTAATCAGAAAGACTTAAAGTATTCAGTGCTTCTGGAAACCAATATCTCCAATGGGAATTCATTATAATGTATGGTACTCTGTAGGGTATCTTTATGCTTCTATTGAGCCAGAGTCAAGAAATGTAAGAAATTAAGGACCTTCAGCGATGGGCACTACAGGATCAGTTTATGGAGGGGTTTTGCTGACAGCATACATGCCTCAAATATAGATCTTTATTGCTTGTTCAAGGTAACAGAGCCTCCTGGTGGGATTAGTGCATTTGGGGGATGCTAGTTGATAAAATGCTCAACTGGCAGTGTTCATCAGGAGCCTTGCTAGCTGGTTTCTCCCTTCTGTATTTCTGTTCCATCCTCAGAAGGGAAAACAGAGTATCTGCTTCCTGTTGATACATGATTTTGGTCACTGGAGATGGAGAAAAGCTGCAGTTGATGTAAGCACCACGAGTACACATCCCTTTCTGGTGAACTGGGTACAAAGTTGGGGTTAAAATGTTAGCATCCTGCATCTTTCTGTGGCTGCTCACTTAGCAGTAATAAGGACACAAATACTACACAGACTGCTCTTTTAAACCTAATAAAGTCATCTGTTTATATGTACCTGTTAATGGTCTGTCAAGGGATTGTCTCAGTGCCTCCATCAGAAATGCAACTTGATCAGCAGAAGGATGCATACATAAACAGTGAACTGGCTGTGTTACATTCCTGGACCATAAAATGCTGTGGAAATCAGTGGGCTGTTTGAAAATCCATATTTACACTTTTGCCGATTAGATGTGAAATCCTGCCCTGGAGATCCTGTAGTGGAAAGCCAGACTTAGGTGTTGGGTAGGCTCTTCAGAGATGGCCAGTTTGCAGGAGGGAACAGATAAGGAAATGCAGCCAGTCTACTTATATGAAGAAGGATTTTTACTTATTCAAAACAGTGCAATCTGTATTTTGATTTCAAACCTATCGTAATATTTAAAGAACTTCATTCTGCAAAATCAGCTCAGTACAACACCCAAAGAAACACCATAAAATCCTACAGGTACCTATGTTATGCCTTCAGTTCCTATTAAAATTTTATCTAATGGTGAGACAAAAGCTTTTTCCTCTAGCAATGACTGAGGTTTTTTCCAGTTGCATCCTCAAGTGCTCAACAGCCTGAGTCATTTCAGACTAGACAGCTACATTCCCTTAGGGATACTGTTTTACGGTCTCATTCTAGTCATAACTCTTCTAGCATCCATCAGATTTGCAGACCCAAAATAAATCCTATAAATCCTTTAAGGTGCTCTTAAAACCTTAGATAGGACTCTGTAAATCACAGACAAAGCTTGAAACTAATTTTGGATGGGGTAGGGAAGGGTTGGGTTTTTTTGACGAATTGCTAACAAGACTGTGTAACCCTTCTTTACCGTGTCTAAATTGGGATTTAATGTATTTTTGGTTGGTACCAGCCATGTAAAAGCAATGGGTGGTATTTGGTGTAGTGTTTTAGATCAGTTGCCACTAAGTCTGTCCTCTAATAGACCACTGACACTATAACGAAGCATATTTGTTATGCCTGCAAGATTTATCAGAGCTTCTTTTGGTAAAGGCTATTCAGTACTAGGGTTTCATTATTATTCAGGCATGAGACTAAAGGTACTTTGTGGGTGAATGTCGATATCCTCTTGGCAGGGGATGACAGGCTGAGGATGTAGTTGGGTCTTTAAAGATGGAGAGGAAGCTGGTAAACTTACAAAATAACTTAGGTGATTAAATGAATTTGGTGTTTAGGAGCTTTTAGCAGCTTAGTTGCATGTTCAGGTGTCTGAATACCCTTAGAACTCTGAACGCTTTTTAACCCCTGGTTCATGTGGCTTAGTGGTTTGTATTTGATGTAAGCTATGGCTGACTTGCTTACTGTGGGGAAATTCTAGTCATATATTAAATAAGCATAAATATAAAATTAAAACAAACCAAAAAGTTTTCATAACAAGCTGTCATGAAAGTGCTAATGGAAAAATTATTAATGATTTGTACAATTAATGGGGGAAATGGGTAAGGTCTGGTTTTCAGCTGTCTTATGGTAAGAAGTGTAGAATTAGACTGGTGTTCATTTCTTTCCAAAGGAGAGAGTTACGTTTGCTCATCTGACAACTTCTTCAAGAAGGTGGAATACACCAAGAACGTCAATCCTAACTGGTCTGTCAACGTGAAGACATCTGCCAACCAGAAAGCACCTCAGTCTCTGGCCAGCAGCAACAGCGCCCAGGCCAAGGAGAACAAAGATTTTGTGCGTCCCAAGCTGGTTACCATCATCCGCAGCGGGGTGAAGCCCCGGAAGGCAGTGCGTGTGCTCTTGAACAAGAAGACTGCCCATTCCTTTGAGCAAGTTCTCACTGATATCACTGAAGCTATAAAACTGGAGACAGGAGTGGTCAAAAAGCTGTATACCTTGGATGGGAAACAGGTACGAGTTTTTACAGATGTTATATGTCTTTTTCTTTCTTTTATCTTGAGGCTTTGCTGACTCAGTATGATTTTTGAAGCCTAAAATTAACCTGAGATGATCATTGCCATCTGTTCTCTTAGAAGTCAGACTTCTCATGCCAGTGGTTAAGTTACTAAATTTTCACTGATATTAATATCAAGTAAAGAATGCAGCCAACAGCGTGAGGGAAACAGATGCTCCGTCCTGCACGCCAGCGTGCAGTGCGTGTTGTCTGTACTAGCTAAATACTAATATGGGGAGTTCAACTCACAGCCACCAGCTGATTTGGCTCTGGAGTCATTGCAAGAACTCTCAAGCTTTGGATTCACTCAGTGAAAATGTGTTGCTTGATTTTCCTTGCCCTCAGATGAAGGCTTGCTAAGATAAAGTAATTGACCCAAGCATGCACTTCTGGCGGGCTCAGTAATTAGCAGGAAACCCATGGAACTCTGTTGTGTTTTCTTGACGTGAAGAAATAGCATGCAGAAAGGGATTTGGGTCAGAAATGTTTAGTGGGTCATCACAATATGCTTCATGTCTACATTTTCTTGGAACTGAAGGAAACATCTGTCTTTTGTTAGCAGCTGCATAGCAATAAGCCATTTTATATTGCTGCATCTATGAAAACCCTTAAAGGAATGTGGAGGATAACTCTGGGGACTGGGAAGAACCAGATGCTTCAAGGACAGTTCTAAGCTTGATTTAAAAGTTCTGTGTCTTCTGTAACTGAGGGATGATCCTATTTTTGTTACTATTTCTCTTGGTCCAGATTCTAGAGTGAGGCAGCATAGCTCTTGTAGGTAGGGGTGGACACTGGCTATTCTAGGGATTGATGCTATTGCTTTAAATTAATTATTTTTCCTATCTCTGGAGAAAATGATTCAATTTTCTCTTGAAATACCATGCCAACCCCAGGCAATGCATCCAACTAATGTGCAGACTTTACATATGAAAATGTTCATTCTTGGAACCCCAAATATAGGCTTGTAAAGTGTCCTGTGCAGTCCATGTGCAGTGTCTGGGAGCTGAGAGTGGTGTGGCACTCTGACCTGTCTGATAGCCTTGGGTTTTCCCAATCTCTGGATCCTGCATGTTACTTAACTTCAGATACACAAAAATCACATCTGCTTGTCAAAGCTTCTCTTTCCACTTGTCTCAACCCAGCATTTTTTTCTTTATTTGATGTATAATTTATATGTAAGTGGGTGACTTTCCAGCTAGACTGTCTGTAGATACAGTAGCATGCTGTAAATAAGCAGTGATGCAGAGAGCTATGTACTGGAAACCTTGAAAGTGGCTGGAGGAACAGGAAGGAAAGAGTCATGATCTGTCCTCACTGAGAAAATTATACATGGGCACAAGTTCATGTGTTTTGGGTCACAGCAGCTTTACATAGCGTTTATTAGATGAATCTGGCCTGAAAGCAGCATGAGCCTACTCACACTGACACAGGGTCCTGTTTCTCTCACATCTGTGAATGAGGACCTTAATATGAACTTGCAAATTCCCTCAGTTCTTTGAGAACAGCCAGCATTTTGGAGGTGAGATGTTGCTTTGCGTGGCGTGCAGAAATAGGGATGTCTCATGTACTGCCATCAAACTGTTCTCTTTAGAAAGGGGCACAAAGATCTATGTAATTCAGCAGTTCCTACTCCAAGCTGTTGTCCATTGCAGACACCACACGATACATGACTCCTCTTGAATCAAAGCATAAAAGGCAATGTTGTTTGCCTCATGGCAGGTGTCAGCCTCTGATCACTGTATAATGACTGGTGCTTAATTCAGTACTATTTTGGCTGAGGCAACCTGACAACTTCACCATCAGTTTTTGTTGCAGAAATGTGATGTCAGTAAAGACAGAGCAAAGATACCCCATTCAACTTGTTTTGCTGCCTGTATAATTCACTGTTTTATGATATGTAATATTTCATTGTGTTGAGCCACCATGGGGAGTGTACTTGTGTGCAAACGTCCACACAGCATTGCAGCTACTGAAAAGAGTGAGGTTTTGTGATCTGACAATTTGATAATATCCATTGGGCAACTGATACTTGTTTGCAGCTTACCTGGCTCACTTAGGCTTTGCTTTTATTAGATTGCAGGAAACCTTCCTTGTTTTTTTAATCCAAGCATGTTCTTGGTGTTGAAGCTAGAGCTTGAAGCTTCTCTTGTGGGCACAGTGTTTGCTGTTAGGGTTTCCATGACATTCTGCTCCATAAAATGTGACCTTTTGACATGACATTGGAGGTTTTTCCATGTCTGAGTCTGACATTAGAAAAAGATTCTTGAATGCCTAATTCTGACAAACAGTGCTTTATTTTCGGCAGCAAATATTCATGCAAAAGCAGAAGCTGCTCAAAGCTGAAATCCTGACAAGAATCCTGACAGTCTGTCTCTTTGAGTGTCATCAGAGGCACGTTCCTCCCTCTGTTGTGAAGTAGTAACATTTACAAAAGGAACGTACAAAGGAAAATCATCCTTTCTCAGTCCATGAGCTGGGACTTAATGAGGGGAGATGATTATTTTGAGGCAGTTCCATGGTGCTCATCAGTAATCAAGATGCTTTAGAAGTACAGACAATAGGGGCAATGATGGAGTGGTGTGTAAATAATTACATTCCTGTGCACTGCAGACCTGCTGCACTGGGAGTGAGAAAGCAGTTAACTGAGAGCTGGGTGGGGTGTGTTTGAATAAATGTAACAACCAAAACAACAGTGAGCTTGGGCTTTTGAAAGGAAATTCTGTTTCTTCCTATGTCTTAGGCTGTCTACAGGAATATGGCCCTTTGAAGCTGCTAAATTAGTATCTTATGTTTAAATAGTTTATTTAACTTGGTCTTGCGCATCTTTCTAATACCTTGTGCCTTATCTGTCTGTACGCAAGCTCCTTCCCTCCTTGTCCTTGATGGACATCCCTGAACTCAAAAGGGGTTTCAAACTGTTGACCAAATATGAGTCATGACACAGAAACACAATGAAGATTTAACTTTTGAACTTTTATGGCCGTATAGGAAATGGGACAGGTCAAAGAATCCAGTGCATTAAATATTACAATGGATCAAATTCAGCACTTGATTTGATGACTACAACTGCTGTCGTGTTGAAATGCATAGTATATATTAATATACACATATGCAGGATTGAATTTGGTCTGATCTGTGGATCAGACCTTGGAAACCAGTTGTCTTGAGGGATTCCTTCTCTTTCTTTAAACACTTGGTTATCTCTAGTGTCCCCAATAAGTCTGGAGTCCTGGAAGCACTGGCTGCTCTATAAACACACGATGACTGTTTCTGCTTCATGTGTTTAATACACCAAATTAGAAAACAGAATGTGAGGCTGAGGATGCAGTTGCATTCAGATATTTTGAATGCAATAGTCTGAGCTAGACTTTGTATAGATTTACTGTCCTCTTTGTGCTTGAGCTTCTTTCTCACTATGGTGTACAATAAATGGGTGTTTTGCTGGAAAAAAGGAAGCTATTTAATCACTAGCAGCCCAGTGCCCATCTTCTGCTTCCTGCACCTTGCTTTGCAAGTGGTCTCTGTCTGCATTCCTTCCTGCTTTTAAGAAGTGACCAGTAAAAGCTAATGCCCTCTGTACGTCCTGAACTTCTCTTTTCCTGCACTGGCTTGTATTCCAAAGTCTGTGAGCTGTTCAGTATTGACAAAAATCAGTTCCTTATTTTGTGATTGGCCAAGCGGGTGATACTCTGAGGTAACCAGGATCTCATCATGCATCTTCAGTTGTGCTTTAGCATTAAGATACCTTTTGTGGTATGGAATTCCTTCTGCTTTTTCTTTAGCTGATGTATTGCCATGTCTTAACTAAACCACCTCTTCTGTGACACAGCAATTAACATCACCAAATAAGCAGAATAAGGTGCTGTTCAGAGAGGGAGAGCTTGTACGCTTCAGTTCCACATATAAATAGATATTCTGGTCAACAAGCAGGGAACTGAATGTGGTTTTAGCCATAATAACATGCCGTGATCTCCTCTCCCTGTGCTTGAAGACTTCAAAGCTCAGAAGAGAGACATTCATTGGCTTTTACCTAGCCCAGACAAAGTGCTTCTGTATCTGAGCATTAGCTGTCTCATCACATGAAATGACATACATTTTCATAAGTCAGGGTCTTTGTGACTGTGCTCCCAAAAGAATTTCTAGTCTTAATAAAATGGTCCCCTCTAGCAGTCCTTGCTTTGAGGAGGATTTCATGTGGCAGGTGATGAGTGAAGTTCATCTTTCTGTTTGCAAGGCTGATGCAAATGCCTGGAAGGCCAGCCCTCCTCTCCTGGCCAGAGAAGAAGTTGCCAGTTCATTTTAGATGACTTGCATCTAGGAAGGGCAGCAGCCGCAGAGGGAGAAGCAGATGACAAAGCTCAAAACAGGTTAAAGGTCTATTGATTAGATTAGTGAAATTGTATCAATGTGACATAGAACAAGGCTTGTATCAAAACATGCAATTGCCTCCAATGGCTGTAGCCTGTAATTGATGTTCAAGAAGAAGGTGAATACCTGTGTGATGTACCTAGCAACATCTGCATTCCTGAAAGATGAGAGGGAAAATACTCCCTCTAGAGCCCTGGAGATGCTTAACTTACGCCCTGAGGCATGAGGTTCAAGGTTACAAAGCAAGCAAATTGCTTTGTGTTCTTACACATGTCGAGGGGTAAGATGTCAGAAACTCTTCATCCTTCTGCGCCTAGATAATTCTGAGATACAGAAAAACTGCATTCGGGTAACCCCAAAACAAAGCAGTTTCATGCACTTGCGTAAAGCTGAGAGATCTAGCCCAAGAACAAAAGGGAGGGAAGGAGCAGGAGATGTGTGCAAGTGTGTTTTGTACCCCGCCTCCTGCAAAAGGCCCTGCATCAGCCAGTACTCACAGAAGAGAGGTGAGTCTCATCTTCCATCTTCCCTCCCTGCTACAGCATGAAGCTGTAACAATGAAACCGTATCTGTTGTGCATCTTCATCTCAGTGCTTCTTGCTAAATGCTGAGATTTGGCAGGTGTTGCAGAAATCTTCCTCTCTGGTACCAAGAGGCCAGGTCTGGATGGAAGAATTGTGCAGGCAGGGGCTTTTCCCATAGCTGCCTCCCCAGCAGCTCCCTCAGGGATTGGGTTGCTCCCAGCTTCACTCCTTCTCATTGCTTTTGCAGACTTCTCTCACTTAGAGTGTTTGCATGAGATTATTCCTCTCTAGCAACCATGTGTCATGCGAGGAAGGTTAGTAATAATGCATGGGCTGAAGAACTTCTGAACCCAAGTCATTTACACCACCAGACAACACAGCCTAGTTCTCTCTCTCTTTAGGGAGCTCTCAGCCTGAGCTGGGAACTCAGCATTGCCTGACTCATGCTGTGAGTAGACACTAACACAGACAAACCCTATTAGTCTGCAGGTATCCCTTAGGGATTTTATCACTTGCTAGAATGAATTAGCCAAGCTTCCATGAATGTGTATCTAAGTACCTATGATAAAATATTCAGAGGCTTTCTGAGATGTTATGCTTATTAATTTCTGTTTACTTAGGTCTGTGGGCCACAGAAACTGAGTGAAAAGGGGCCACTGGAACACTGTGAATCCTAATTCCTGTATTTACTGAAGCAGACACAGTCTGATCTCAGCAGCTAAAGTCTTGACCAAATCCGTTCTCTTGTGAGCATTGAGGCTGACTTGTTTGCCATCAATGTGGTCTTAAATCAGCTCCCCAAGGCTTGTATGGAGCAAGGGGAGACAGCATCTTGCAAACTTTGGGTGTTTTGCCACTGCTTTTCTCAGCCTCAGATTCTGGAGGAGGTGTCCTGCTCCTGCCTGCTACGCAGCAGGGTTTGGAGCCTTCACAGGCATGTTCTTGTGCAGATGCTGGCTAGGGCTGTGGTGAATCCATTGTCTTCCTAAGGCAGTTAGGCTCCAAGTCCAGAAGCAGGCTCTGGACTTGTGCTGCTGCTTGCTGAACGCTGTGGGGTTTCTAGAAGCAGAAGCCTTGCTATTTGACATGTACTGACCACGATGCACGTGAACACCTGCTACTGGTGTCACAGATGGCAGGCTGTCAAAATTACTGAAAGATGCAGTCACATCTGACCTGGTGACCTAGAAGTACGTGGCCCCTATTACTGAATCCTGCTGCTATTCACACCCTGAAAGAGATGTATGCTAAAAATTCAATCCTCACCAGCATCTTTATTTTGGCAGTTCTTTCTGTCATACAGAGTGACGTGTTCCCCTTTTACTTGGAATCCCAGGAGAGAAGAGGATTATTCACTGTAGTGCCAGAGGGTTTAAGTGGGAATAAATGGGCTGAAAATGAGCAAGGAAATTAGGCTGAATCCTGGGAGCTGAGACAGATCAAGAATGCCTTGGAGTTTTTTCCACTGCTAGTTTGTATTCTCACCAAAACTAAGTTTCTGGTTCTTTTTTGGTGCTTCAGTTAGAATTCTCACCAGTTTGAATGGGAATCCCTGAGAGGGAGCAGTTTACATTGAATGTATTCTGAGCATGCATGAGCTCAAGTTAATGTCTTATTTCTTTTGATCAGGTAGAATAGAAATAAGTGTATTTTCCCTGTTTGTAATGGGGAAATGTCTTGCTTATTCTGGTGTGCCAAGGTCCTTGAGAATCTGATGGTAGTAGGTACCGTATTTCATATCTTGTTGCAAGTTCCACGTCTTCTTCTTGTGTGCTTGAGACCACTTCTTCTTGGCTCTTACTGGCCTGTGATGCAAAGGCTATTTTCACTTTGTAGCAGGTAAGTTATGGCACAGCATGTACTTACATTTCTTTAGGAAGAGCCTGCACTAGATGTGAGTAAAGGCACATAGCCTAACAACAGATAACGGAGCTATCATCCAGCACAGCAGTATCTCGTCCTCTCTTGTCCCTGAAACAGCACACAGAACTGAAACAGTGATTATTCTTTTTTATATGTAGTATGTGCATTTTGAGGAAGCTTAAGTGTTAAAGAAATGAATACACATTGCAAAGGGCCCAGGCTCAGCATGAGAGGTTGTCAAAAGCCTTCTCATCTTGTCTTCTGAATGTGATGCCAGTGTCATACAGAGGTCTCTATGGGACAGTAAGGCAGCAAGTGATGGCTTTGCTCAAGAGCACAAGATAACAGCTTCCATCCACCCTCAGGTCTGCCAGGGATGACAAAGACGTTGGCACAGAAATGTGTGTAATAAAAGTATGTCTAAAGGAGTTGAGGAGAAAAAAAAAATTGGATCCAATCCATCCAGATTTTCCGAGTTGGCTGAGGTAGGCCCGCATGTGTGGGGAAGCACAAAGACAAGCAACAAGAGGTGAGGGCTAGTCCAGCTTGTGTTCAGTGCTGCAGCAAACTGATTAGCACACAGAGCTGGAAAAGCAGCCTGCTCCTGGAGATCTGCTTAGCTCTGGTTTCAAACTGAATAGGGAAAAAATAAGTAAGGCCAATACCGAGAGCATTCCCTGCTCCAAGCCATAAGTCACACCCTCTCCCCTGTGAGCATACAGCCGGTCCTTTCTGAACTAATAGCCATAATTCTGGTTTCCTGGTGAGCAGCAAGCAGGGTGTGTATGAGTACACACATGTGTGTCTGTCTACATTTTAATAAGTGTTGCAGAACACAACTCTGCAGCTCAACTTGCTGTCTAAGCAATCTAAACTCTCCATTTAGTTAAAGGATCCCAGGGACTATCGTGCTTTAACGGTGATATCCTCAAGCCATGTTATGGTTTTTTTCTTCCCTTATTCTAATAAACCAAATGTGTTTTACTGGAGTCTTTAACTGCACTTTGAAAACATTTGCTTGCTTTTCCATTATTCTTTGAGCTAAATGGAAATCTCGGTGTCATTAACAGTTCTCCAGTTATCCACATAATATAAAATAGATGGGAAATCCGTAGATATTGGCACATGATCCTTTTCTCTCATTTTTATCTTGAGAAATACTTCATATCCAGGATTTTTCAACCTGAGTGGGTGTAAAATATAGGCTGCTTTTTACTAATTCTTTTTTTCCCCAGATGGGGGACTTAGTTATGAACAAAATGGACAAAGGCCAGACATGGGGAAGATGAGATAATATGCACCATTCATCAAAGGATTTTTTCCAGGGGATTTTGCTGCAGTCAGAATTGGCGTGAGAGGTCGGTCCTTCCAGTGCTCCAGGTCTGAGCTCTGTTATCTGGAGGACAATGAACACCCAGCTTTATCAGCTCCATAGGAGTAATTATGCAGCCAGTGAGCCTGCAGGGCAGCAGGGGAGAGCAGGACACCAGGCTCCTTCCTCCTGCTCCCCTGCCCTCACCATCTGCTCTGTGCTGTTTATCTGGTACGCAGTCCCCTGGGCTGCCAGGGCCCACAGCTCTGGTTCTGCTGCTGCCTTTCTGTGGATGTGGCTCCCTGGTTGTGATGGGCCAGTTCAGAGAGGCTGGGATTGGTGAGCAGGGGTGTAGCTGTTCTCTGGATGGCTGATGGTGAAAACACAGCTTCTGTACTAGATAAATCAACTGAAATGAAAGTTAAAATTGCGAAATCCACAACATGGCATAACATAAGTGTGACTTCTGCAAGGCAAGCTTTCACCTTGATGCTCTATTAGCATAGAATAATGGAACAAAATCATGGATAGGGGAGAGCCAATGGACATTTGGACTTCAAAATTTCATGAGGAAAAATACTTCTTCAAGAATCTATTAAGGACCCTGTGGTAGTGATAAGAAGGGAAAATATTATCACAGATGGGAAGCAGGTTTAGAAGAAGAAAACAGGGTAGAAATAACTTTTTATCAGTAAAAATAAAGCATCATGATACAAGTGGTGTTTACTGTTTTCTTGAATGATCTGGAAGTGGAATTAGTGAAGACAACGTAAGATTATTGTGGTAAAGAAAGCTGGGAGACAAGCAAGAGATTTAGCAAGATGTATTGGATGTAATGGAAACTTACCAGTGTAATGGATGAGCAGCAAACACTGGTAGAAATTACTTAGCTTTTCAATTAAAAATAACTATTCTGCAGAGAGGATTGGTCTTGATGAGGCAGGCAAGTAAAGAATATCTTAGCACAGAATCCAAACAACATGCTAAAGCATATGGTATGCATTCATAATTCAGACAGAAAGCAGCTTTTTAAAATATTGCTGTGTTCCATTTACCCTTCCATTTCACCTCTGCATATTCACAAATGTGTTTCAGAATATAGAAGTAAATAAGAAGCTTCTCCACTGACTGTATTGCAGCCCTCTGCAACTTCCTCATCTTCTCTTGAAGCAGCTAGAAGGGGTGGGTAGCTCATGCAGGTGCTTAGTAACTTAAACAGGGGAAGTTTAGATTGGATGTAAGGAGGAAGTTCTTTACTGTGAGGGTGGTGAGGCACTGGAATGGGTTGCCCAGGGAGGTTGTGAATGCTCCATCCCTGGTGGTGTCCAAGGCCAGGTTGGACAGAGCCTTGGCTGACATGATTTAGTGTGAGGTGTCCCTGCCCATGGCAGGGGGTTTGGAACTGGATGATCTTAAGGTCCTTTGCAACCCTAACTATTCTATGATTCTATGATTCTATGTTATAACTGGAACTTCAGTAAAACAAGAAGGTTACAAATATGCCTGCATGTATGAAACTGGGAGTTTGCCTGTGGCTGGGGTATTGAGATGACCTGGTACCCAGTAAGTAAATGCCCTTTGGAGGTCCAAGGTGTCTAGTTATGCAAAGATGTAACTTGACAGATGGGATATACCTTAGCTTTCTATTGAGAGGTGACACATGTCATCCCCCTGCATGGTGGAACATTTGAAATGGGTTTGTCAAAACTGCATGGAGTGATCCTACTCTTTATATTCATGGCACACAATAAAGTGCTTGTGAAAGCGATGCTCTTAATGTGTGTGGACATCTCCACTCTTCAGCCAGGTGTGTTGTGTAGCCATTAACTCAGGATCTGTAACCTCTGTTAACCACTTTGTTGATGTCTAGCTTTTGCACTTTCTTTGCATCTACATAATAGTTTCATTGGAGCAGGGATCAAAAGTACACCCTCCACTCTTCTCTAATGCCACTTAGGATTTATGGGAGCCTAGGATTTGAATAATGGAAACACATAAAACTGCAGTGCAGCCATTTCAACTTTATCAGGAATTTTAAACTGAGCAGATAAATTATTTGGGGACAAATGCTGAGAAGCAAAAATCCATCTGAAACCTTAAACCTGTGCAGCTTCCATCATGGAGCTCAGCTCTCCGGAAAGTAAGATGGCTAAACTTCCTTGCCTCAAATGTGCACATATCAGGAACCTTATCAACTGCTGGCAGGCTGCAGGATTACATGTAAATTAAGTGTATCAAAGAGTCGAGTTAGATCGCCAACATTAGGAGCTAAGAATGTTATTCTTGCCTACTTGAAAGCCCTTCATAATGGATTAGAAACAAGAACTTACATCTCTTAATACCAGCTGAAAATTAAGGCATCTTTCTGCTTCTAGTGAATTTTAATACTCTGAGAGTAAATGGTGCTGGGGATTTCCTTCATTTTAGACAACCTCAGTCACCGAGGGTTGCAAAACCATGTGTGCATTTCACAATCGAAATGAAAGCCATAAGGCTGGCTGAGTTGTGTGTCAGAGTCTCCATTGAGTTGTTGGTGCATTATTTTTAGCACTGTAAAGCAACAGAGTTCTTTACAATCTTGGCATTTCTTGCAGTTTTAAAATGGAGAATAGCTTTTGAAATGTCTGCTTTCCCTTGAATTTTTATCCATATCATGAGCTTCTTCATACAGTTTTTGCACTGCTCTTGGCAGTGATTTACTGCCCAACAGTGAAGAACTGCTCCATTTTATGCTGTTTCTGCAGAATGCTTTTTCTTCCAGAAAATAGATGGTGGAAAAAATGTTTTCTGATCCTGACCTTCATTGTTTGGGTTGTTTCCAGTTGCATGTGTGAAGTGTTGAATTTAGTGCAAAATGGACAGTAAACAAGGAAAAGAAGTTGGGCTAAATGTGGATGGACTGAGGGCTGACTTACAGATCTTGTAATATTTAATACTGGTGAAAACCAACTTGAGTTTTTCTTCTGGCACAGCTCACCAAAGACTTTCTTCCTCTCAAAAGCAGAAGGGTGTTGCTACAGGGACTACCTTATGTCACAGATAAGAGGCAGTGTGCTCAGGGATTCAAGCAGCAAGAGTGGGGCTCAGGGCTCTTGGCATGTATCCTTGATTCAGCTGCAGTGTGTGACCCAGGTTAAGCCAATTAATCTGGTGTTTTCAGACAGATGTGCCTTGACACATTTAAACTCCTAAGGAGGCTGACATGAGGCTGTTAATTTGCCTTAAATGTTCAAGTTTGAAAAGTTTTCACACATCTTTGTCTTAGCTGGTTTTTGGTAAAATGGATATGATTTATTCAAACTGCTGAGAGCTGGGGGATGAGGTAAGTAAGGGATTATACTGATCAGGGTTTCTCAACTCTGTTTTTTTCCCAAAGGACTGCCTAAATTCTGTAGGAAGAATGTCTATTACCCATTTCTAACAGGTTTCTAACAGCTAACATTGTTATACCAATCAGTAAAACATACAGCACAGTTGGAATGTTCATTTATCTCTCTATTTTTCCCCTCCCATTCTATTCATTCTCTGCCTGTGTGCATGGGGATTTGCCTGTTTGCTTTCCTTTCTTGCCATATTGTTTCAATTATCAGACAATCTTTTTTTCACCTCCACTTGACTTATATGTGGGTTTGACTTACAACTGGGACAATACAGTCATTCTGGCAGCTGTATTGTGAGCCACCTTCTGCTGCTTTTTGGACCACCAGCTAAGATCGATGTAGAATATTAGGTCTCAATTGCATCATAACAGACTCCATTCCTTTTCTTTTCACTGCAACCAGATATCACATACAGGACACCTGGGTTTAGTGCTCCAAGGGTCTGGCTTCTAAAACAGACTACGTGTCCAGGTTCTGCCCCCTCAGCGGGTAAGATCCATTGAGGGTGATCTCTTCTTGTATCTGGTGCCATACTTAGGCAGGAGACAAAGCGGAGATTGATTCAGTCCCAACCTTCCCATGTGCTTCCTTTCCATAAGTCACGGTTTCGCTGCTGCTTTGTAGCCTGGCAGCTGCAAGGGCTGGTTGCTTGGTGACGCTCTTAGCAGCACAAAGAGCTCTCAGCTGGGAGGCCAGGTCTGTCTGCCACAAACAGCTGGGGTAATTTTATTTGTCTTTCTCTCGTTCCTGATAATTGCAGGGAGCTGAATCAAAGTGAACGTAATAGAAAGGGGAGCACCAGCAGATACTATTTATGGCTTCTTTAACATCTACCTTTTTCTCCCTGAGTCAGGGGAGTGACAGCGTGTGCCAGCAGTGGGCTGTGATTTCAGAAACGCAGGAATAAAATTAAAAGGCATGATTTCCACTTCTGGTTCAGGCAGGTTCTTACCAGGGCCTATACAAAAGCAACATGTGAGACTGGGGTTTTGGATTTATGAATCGTTGTTCCTTAATCCAGTGTGTGACTGCCTGCCTGTTCATTCTTTGTAATAATCATATGCTGCATGGTCGCGTCTATGAGATAGCTATTAATGACTTTACTGCAGAAGGATCCACCACTCCTTAGATTTTGTACAAGGTGAAAATGTTGTGATTTAATGACCCGGGCACAGGCCTTCATTTTATGAACTCCTGGATTCTCATTTCTGCTCCTGTGTAGGCTATGTTATCCTAAATTACCTGGTGTTTCAGCTGATTTCTGCTTGGGGTCAGGCTGGCTGGACCTAGGCACAAGAAGGTACAGAGGAAAAGGTGATGGGACATTAGTACTGCTTGGCTTGTGCTTCTGGAGTAGCAGGACTTCTCAAGCCAGTGCCAGCATCAGTCACATGTTGGGTCTTGCTACTACCAAGTGCTGATCATGCCAGCTCAGATGGGTAGTTTAATTATGCAAAGTGTTATGTGGTAACCAAACAATTAAACCTTAACACTGAATATTAACATTTCACTGGTGACATGCACACTAACATGGATAAACTGATGCATGAGCATGCTAAAGGGTCTGCTGTTAAAATCCAGGCCAGAAAGTAGTTTGTGCATTTTCTTCCCTGATCAAAAGCCCTGAGGTACCAAGAAATAAAACTACCATTTGGGAGTTTGGCCCACTGTTCCTAGGGCTAAAGTCAAGGAAGACTGAGGAATGTGAACTGAAGTGGAAATGAACCTGCCTAACATGGTGCTAAATCTGGCATGCAGAGCTGCTGAAGGAACGGGCTAAGTTGGTGAGATCTTCTGATCTGGGTGTGAAAATGAAGATTTACACTGACAATCTGGAATAGCAGGTGTTAGAGGAGACAGGCTGGGCTCTTAGACCTGGTTTGTATACCCACGTGTCTGCACAGGGCCTTATTACATGAACCTTTTTAGTGAAGAGACAGCAGCCCAAGTGGTGTTTCTTTGTTAAAAAACACATGATTGAGCTATAGTCTCTTTCTTCTGTTCTGAAAATATTTTGTCACTCTAATCCAGGTACTCATGGCATAGTTTTCATCCCTGAGCTGGTGCTTCCCAGATATTTTTGTGTGCATGGTGTTTACATAGATTTCGTTGGTTCCAAATCTAACAGTTTTTCTCATTAATTACTTTCCAATTTACTACTTCAGATATAGACGTATCGAGACAATAACCAGGGCAATCCTGTAGCTCATGCATTAGGGTTTAGAGTGATCACTGAAAGGATCAAGAAGGAATTGGTGTCTCCAAGCAGCATGATGCAAAAAGATGGATGTGGATTTGTGAAGGAGGAGCTTCCCTCCCTTGTGAAACATCAGCTATTAGCCCCTCACAGAGGCTATGCGTCAGCCTGCCTACACCCACGATGAGCTGATCCTCTGTGTCAAATCCTTATGTAAATGTAATAGCCTAATCCCCTTGTCCTAATAGGAATTTCACACCTTAATCCCTTCTATGTTCAGGGGCAAAGACATTCCTACCAGGCAGTTTGACGAAGGCATCCTATTTTGAGATAAATCACTGTGTGTAAATTTGTGGTAATAGGGAAACTGTAGTCTCTGATTGAAGACTGAAGTATGTCACTATAAAAGCAAGGGGATTATGTTCCTAAATTGTCAGTGGATTTCAGAGGATTTGCCACACCAAACGAGACCCTTAGCTGACCAAGTCCTTCATTTTGCCCCTGGCTGGTTCTTTTTGCTTTAGCTGGAAATGCTCCTGGGTGATACAGTTGAGTCAATAGGAGTGGGAGGAACAGGATTCCCTCCTGATCCCTGCAGCAACTCAGGTTATGCCTTGCAGCTTGTCATCGCTCCTTGTGTGCTGGGCTTCCACTGCTTGAGCTGGAAGAAGTGTCATCCAGTGTGTGTGGTGGTGTTCTGAATAAATCTGTAATTTACATTATCATGTAACATCAAAGGAGCAAAAAAGGAGAAGTATATAGCACATGGGGAGGCCTGGGCAGTGCCTTGAACTCATCCTTTTCTATATAGGTATGCATTAATCTCTTAGTTGTGGATACTTATTTCTTACCCAGCTGCAGAGCCTCATCCAGAGCTCACTGAAGTCTATAGAAGATTTCCACAGGCCATGACCTCAATCTGATGATCTAATGTATTCGGTGCCTTCAATGACAAAGGAGAATTGCCACCTCTGAAAGGAAGGATGCACCAGTGTGTTTCACATCACAGCTGAGAAGTAATTGCATTACACACAGAGGCTCCTTTTCTCAGACTCAGGAGGACCACATTTGTATCTCTTGGGCTGCTGGTTATGCAGATAAGTGTGAGTCAAATCATGCAACTGGATGTGCTGTTATTAAGCACCATTCCCTCAGTCTGTTCGTGCACACGCACAGACAGGGTGGATCTTAATCAGCTGCGGATTAACCACTAACACAAAACACAATGTGTGCACAGCTTTACAAGCAGCAGTGGTTAGCTGGCCATTTGGAAGAAATCTGTGTACATGTGTCCTGTTATTTCCACTGCCAAAGCTTTTCCAGTCCAGCCTTTTGTTTTAGTTTATTTCTCACTACAGAAGCTTGTTGCTCTGTGCCCTGCTCTCTTGTTGCAGCTCCAGTCCCTCTTGGCTGCTCTTTGTTTGCCTTGTTGTTACTGGATGCTTCAGTTTGAACTCGCTTCTCACCGGTGGACGAATGAGGCTCTTCAACAGTCAGGCCTTTATGTCTGTTCTCTGCAGAGCCTATTCTACTGGTGCAACCCTTTGAGCATTTGCATCCAAAATGCCAGTGCAGTGAGTCAAATCTGCTGCTACACAAGGGAGTCTACACAAACTAAGCCTTGATTTTTTTTCCCCAGGCCAGCTGGCTGTGGAAAGTTTTGTTCTTTGTAACTCTAAATACTTGTGTTGTTTTCCATCAAATTTGCCTGTAGCTCACGTAAGCCTTTGTGGCTTTCCCTTAGGAATGATATCACTGTCCCAGCTCCTGTGGAGCAAGGGCTGGAAAATCCACTTTATGACAAACTATAATTTAACAGTCGGCAATGTCTGATCTAGCAAGAAATGCAGTTTTGGAGGGGAAACTCTTACCCAGTTATTTAAATGCTTCTGTCACATAGAATAAACCCATCTGTAACAGCAAAGGTTACATGCCCTAGAGATACTCTGAAACCAATTTTTTACTCATCTCCAGCATAGACTTAGTGACCTGTGTGCTTTCAGCCCCACAGAAGGGCTCTCCCCTCATGCAGATGTCCCTGCCCTGGCTGGGTTCAAGTTTTGACACTGAGGAACCCCTGAGAAATGTAGAGGCAGCTGGGAAGTAGTCAAGTCTGTGTGTGCATCCCCTGCAGATGCAGACTTTCCTGGGGTTTTCTAATGGTTTTGATAATTGCAGGTTATTTTTTGCAGCCTGACTAAAGCAATTCAGATTATTTCCTGGGTTTGATGCCCTGTGTCAGCATTTTCATGTACTGATGGTGCTTAAGCAGAGTGCGTTTATCTCCACACTCACCATTTTGTATCTTTACTACAGACCTAAGCCAAGAGTTTGAAACAATTTATTACAAAGATTATAAGTAAGGAAAAAGTATCTCATTGCAATTCGGGCAGAAATGACACAACCCAGAGGCTTCTTCCAGCCTCACTGGATCATGTCTTGAGCAGAGCTTTGTGTCCAACCCACCTTGTCAGCCAGCACAAGGAGGGAGTGCAGCAACACTCTCTCCCTGCCTTTCCAGCTCTGATGGCCCACTTAACACTTAGATGTTGTTCCATGGGGCTCTGTGCTGTCAAATGGAAGTTATACCAGTAGTAAGTGCTGATTAATATAAAGGTGATTGCAGGTAATACATGACTGCTGAAGTTTGTGGGCATACTAGCACAGACCAGTTGCAGCAGCTGTTCAGGATTGCTTTGCATTGCTTCCCTGGACAGAAATGTTGAAAATCATAGAATCATAGAATAGTTAGGGTTGGAAAGGACCTTAAGATCATCCAGTTCCAACCCCTGCCGTGGGCAGGGACACCTCACACTAAATCATGTCAGCCAAGGCCTCGTCCAACCTGGTCTTGAACACTGCCAGGGATGGAGCATTCACAACCTCCCTGGGCAACTCATTCCAGTGCCTCACCACCCTAACAGGAAAGAATTTCCTCCTTACATCCAACCTAAACTTCCCCTGTTTAAGTTTGAACCCGTTACCCCTTGTCCTATCACTACAGTCCCTAATGAAGAGTCCCTCTCCAGCATCCCTATAGGCCCCCTTCAGATACTGGAAGGCTGCTCTGAGGTCTCCACGCAGCCTTCTCTTCTCCAGGCTGAACAGCCCCAACTTTCTCAGCCTGTCTTCATACAGGAGGTGCTCCAGCCCCTGATCATCCTCGTGGCCTCCTCTGGACTTGTTCCAACAGTTCCTCAACATAATAAGAGTCCTTTTTATGCTGAGGACACCAGAACTGCACACAGTGCTCCAGGTGAGGTCTCACGAGAGCAGAGTAGAGGGGCAGGATCACCTCCTTTGACCTGCTGGTCACGCTCCTTTTGATGCAGCCCAGGATACGGTTGCTTTCTGGGCTGTGAGCGCACACTGAAGCCGGCTCATGTTCATTTTCTCATCACCAACACCCCCAAGTCCTTCTCTGCAGGGCTGCTCTGAATCTCTTCTCTGCCCAACCTGTAGCTGTGCCTGGGATTGCTCCAACCCAGGTGTAGGACCTTGCACTTGGCATGGTTAAACCTCATGAGGTTGGCATCAGCCCACCTCACAAGCGTGTCGAGGTCCCTCTGGATGGCATTCCTTCCCTTCACAATGCACACAATGAACGCAATAAACGTAAAAGCCTCAAGGTTTTTATTGTTTCCATCAGGCTCTGCTGCACTAGTGACAGTAAAGGGCTGCGGTGGTGAGCCAGATTCTCAGCACAAGCCTATTGGCCTTGCTCTCAGTACAAAGCAGTTCAAGGCACCATCCTCACTGGGGGATGGCTAGTGGTGTGTTCCCTGACAGCAGGTCCCAGGGATGCTGAGCCCAAGGCAGGTGCCATGCTTCTAGGATCACTGGGGCAGCAGATACTCAAACAGCCACTGCTGCAGCATTCTGTGGGGCCCAGAGCACATCTGTGCTGTCAGATGGTGTGGAATGGGTCTTTACCTTGCCCTCACCATACCCTCATCTGCTTCAGCTGCCTCCTGCTGACCCTGTCACCCTTCCTCTGGTCTTTGCACATCAGTAATGCTGATGTCAGGTCACATTGGCTCCGACTGGTGTCAGTTGGGCACCATGCCCCAATATTTGAACTCCTTCCTGAGAAAGCTATTTCTGTGCTGCCAACAGGGCTAGACTTAATGTGAGACATGGGAGGCTGTCTTCAGCTACCATCAGTTACCAGTTAAGTGGATTTACAACAACTAGGCATGATACTCCAGGTTTTTATTCCCTTTCCTCCTTTTAGCTGAAGAGCTGGGAGGAAGATGCTGAACTCTCCGTGGAGAGCTGTAAAAGAATTACTTGTGGGTAGCACCCATGTAATTCTCCCTGAGCTGGCACAGTGGCAGAGATGCTATTTCTGACAGCACTCAAAACAAACATGTTCCCAAAGCACAGTGTATGCAGGTCTTGAACTTGCAGCAATCCATTAACAGGGCTAGTATGGGAATTTCCTGTCACATTTTGGGCTACGTTTGCAATAAACCTGCTAGGAAAATTGTTCCTTCTTGACAATAGAATATTCCCAAAGCAGGATTTTGAGATGCTGTAAATGGGAAAGTCTGGGGTGCTATTTGCAGAACAAGAACTGATAGAAGTCTGGAAAGCTGTATTAAACCCAGTGCAGATTTATTGATTTACACTAGCTGATAATCTGTCCCTAAAGCTGCTTTTAAAACCAAAGTAATGTAGTTCTTATTGCTTGTCCCTGTCCTTCCTAACAGCGTTACTTCTGTTCCTTGCTTAAGTGCTGACAGCTTAAAAATGTATTTGGAAAGGGTGTTTGGAGGATTTTGAACATGATACTGTTAATGGGAGCATTGTTCTACCAGTCTCAGCAATTACCCGATTTCCTCTCAGGGCAAATCTGCCATTTTAGCCACTTAAGCACCAGATGCCCACCTTGTGAAACAATCTTTACTATTTTCTCCCTGCTACATTACACCCAGCATCTGAGGCAGCTCCAGGCAGAGATTTGGTGTTTGTCCTCTTCATTGCTGCAGAGGAGGGAGTGGGGGAAATGCAGAAGAAAAACCTCTCCGAATTTATCCAACCTGAGCAGGTCAGAATTATTTCTAAGCAACTGCATCACTGTAGCACAGAGTCCTCAGCCAAAGGGGCCACCCCAGTACTGACCTGCAGCATCTCTGCTGGTGCGTGAAGCGCACATCCTCCCCAGCAGCAATGAGGTAACCGAGCTCCCAGCAAATCCTTTGTTTAAGCTCGGTGGGAAAGCTGAGCCGCCTGGGCTGTGGCAGATGAGCTGCCTTTAGCAGGAGAGAAAGGAGCTCCAAGAAATGCTTTCTCCTCGTTGCCTTAGAAGGGAAATTTTCCTCAGAGGTGCTTGCCTATTTACCTTGTGTGTATTCTGCTGGTGCTGTTTGCATATGTCAGAGATGGACTGTTAGCCAGCCAAGCTCCTACTGGTCAGCATTTTCCCTAGCCCAGGACACAGCCCCCTTTTCCTCTGCTCCATCAGCAGGGTGTAAGAGAAGTAGGTTTAAAGATTCTACTTTGGCTCAGTCATTTACAGGGTGTTTACAGAGATGCAGTAAACAGGCAGAGTGGACCACTGAGGCAATACTGTGGTGTCCAAATCTCTGGTGAGCAGAACTGGACTTTATCAGCCCGGCCATTTGTCTGTTTATGCTGGAGAAGACAAAGAGACTTCGGATTCCAGGTTTCCTCCCTTCCTATGGAGGTAATTTACAGACTTTTACTTACGGAGATAACATCTGCCTCAGGTTGCACTTGGCTTATTTGCTGTGCAGAGGCCATTAGCAAGCACTCGTCATCAATGCTGGAGCAAGTGACAAGCAACTGAACCTGGTCAGAGGAGGGTGAGGTTGAAATCCACTTAGTGTGCTGAAAGGAAAATAGGAAAGTCATTGGCTGGAGAGGATGAGGGAGTTATCTTGAACTTCCCAATGTGAATATGTGTGCACCTAAAGGCTCAGCATGCTTACCTCAGAGCTGGCTGTCACCTGTAGCATGAAGTGCTGCAAATTGAGGGCTTGGCCCCAAACTGGTTATTTGTAAACTGGACGCACTTGTAATCTAGGAAGAGATTTAATCCTCTTAGCAAAGGTGCTTGTTTATTGCTCAGCTGGCCAGAAAGACCCTGATTTTCTGTCTTGCTTTGCACTCTGTGCTCAATTTAAATTGGTGTAAATGAGAGAACAAAGCCTGGGGCTGCAGGAAATGCGATCTAAGAGCAGCTCTGATGTTGTGGGTTCCCCAGAGCCACAGCAAATCAGCAGTGAAGTCAATATAGGGCTCTCCTGCTTTGCCATGGCAGCACTGCTTTGGAGACAGCTTTGGTTTGTACAGGCCATTGCAAAGATGCTTCACCAATTCATATTAGTGTGGTTGGCAGACAGGTGATGAACAGCTTCCACATGTGGCTGTGGAGGGAGACTGGTAAAGAAGGAAACATTTTTGTATACCCCAGTGGGCAGAGAAGTCAGTCTGCTAAAAGTAAACCATACATCAGTACAGGTAAATGAAAGGCTGCCTGGGGGCACGTCGATTCCTTCTGGCATGTTTGAGACATCTTGTTTAGTAAGTAGCTGTGCTTAGAGTAAACTCTAACAGGATTTAGTCCTTGAACACCAGTAATTCAGTTATAAAAGACAGCCAGCGTTTGCCTCATGAGGAGATGTTGGAACAACTCCTCTTGCTTTCTAACCCTCTTTCTCCCCTGTAGTAAGCAAGGAGATGGATACTTAAATATGTGAGTTACCAGTGCATGAGGTTTGGACACTACTTTTTTGCTATCTGCCCAGAAGAAAGTAAGGGGGGGGATATACTGATTCAGTGCAAATTAGTCTTATTTATTTGCCTGATGTAATGGGATGAAAAGAAGGGAGCGGAATAGAAGCCAAGTCATTTTCCTGTAGTCTACAGGAGGGAAGTTTAGTGCATCTGGGAGGCAGCAGTGCAGAGAAAGGGTATTTGTAATCAAACTGGCATATGCAAAGCAAGTGTTATGGCAAATCTGCATCAAAATTAGGGTGGTGTCAAATTGGGCTCAACTACAGTAATCACAGGTGCCAAATGGATGAATTTCAGTTCAAAGTTTAGAATCGTCATGATTCCTGTGGTTATTTTGGGTTCCTTTTTCAGGCTGTCCCAGCAGGCAGCATGAAAGATTAAAAACATTAATGTAGAGACACTGACAGAGGAAGACAGAGTCTCTGCTGCAGGAGTGCTGAGTGGGAAGACCAGGAGATGCTGATGAAAGGAAGAAGTACTTGTGATTCAGTCCAGTATAGGACACTCTTTAAGTTTTCCAGCCCTCAAAAGCTGGGTGATATTTTGCATAAATGGATTTTCATCTCTACAGAATACGATTACTTTGGCTAAAGATACCTTTGAATTTTGGGGGAAAAAGAGCACCTTCCAAAACAAGCAGTCAGTCAAGCATAAGAATACTTCAGGCACCTCATGCATGGTTAAGTTATTCAAGGGTGACTGAAAATCCAGGGAAATCAAATACATTTGGAGAATAGCATCGAAGAGATCTTGGTGTTGGATGCAGGCTGATGCATCCTCAGGAGGCTTGTTCGCAGTGCAGCTCAGATATGTTACAAACAAAGCATGTGTTATTGTCCTCATTTTAGGGGTAGGAAATGGTCACACTGATCCTCAAAGTGGCCAAAGTGCCCTCTGCTCATTGATCTGTCTTTACCTTCCAGCCTCAGACTGCTTGGGTTGTTGAGGTCACCCAGCAGGTATGACAGCTACAAGATGACTTCAGCATTCCCGTTTTCCCCCCTCCCTGGCTGAGTGATCCTTTCCCACACCTTCCTCACTTCCCCCACTGATGCAGCCTTGTTCCCCACTGTACTTCAAAGGTTTATTTCTATTATTCCATGTCAATTAAGCTAAACTCCCAACAGCATTGTGCTTAACTGCTGCGCTACGTGCGCTCCATACCTCTGCAATATTGCCCTTCCTGGACAAAGCATGTGGGCAAACTCCATTTATCAAAAGAAGGACTTTGGGGAGAGTGTAATTAATCTTCACTTATCCCCGGAGAACTGCAAGGTGGAAACGGGTCTGTAGGTGTGAACAGCTGAAATGGCTTGATTTTTTTCACAGCCCCAAAATGAACAAAGAATTCCCTGTGGGAGCCATGTGCATGGAAAGTAATACAAGAGGAAAGAAGAGGCAGCAAACAGGCTGGTGACCTAAGGCTTGGGGTCATTACTTGCCCCAAGCATAGCTAGGTAGGAGAGCCTCTTTCCTACATCATTAGTCCATCGCAGGGAACACACCAACTTGAAAGAGCAGGAGAAAGCGAATTAGCTCAAATGGAGTGAGTAGTGCTTTTTCAGCATCATTTACAAACATTGGAGCTTACTATTTATTATAGAGAATGCATTTCTAGCTTTTTTGCTGATTAGATAAATACTTTTTCCTGTTACTGGGATCACCTGGATTCACAGAGAATATCCTGACCCTCCTGGTCAAGTTTGCTGGCAGCAGGAATGGTTGGATGTCTGCACTCCACCTGCCCCAGGCTGATGCTCTCTGAGGCACTGCCTTCTCACCTCCCAAAGGGCAAGCTGGCTGAAGCCCATCCAGACAGGATTCTGGCCCGCAGTAGGGTCATGGAAGGGATCTCAACCTGTTCTTGGCATGCCCTTTGTTCCTTGGTTTGCCCAGGAGGTTCAGTGCCTGTGATCTCTAGTCCCAAGGGACTTCTGTGGCCATCTGCTTCTGGTGAGCTGGGTCTCAGTACACTAATCCATCCCTTTGGAACCTGTGAATTTGGTCTTTGTTATGTTGTGTTCTGCTTAGGGAACATAAAAGAGGGAAAAAGAGAAGTGCAAGGCCATTGATTGTTAGTACACCTTGCACCTTTTCTTTTTCTTTATTCTCCCTCCTCCTGGGTTGCTTTTTTTTCCATTCCCTGCTACATTTGGAGTGTAAATTTGGGGTATTGATTTGGATTTGCAAAACTGCAGATACTTCGGGGCATGACTGCCTAAGAGGGCTTCTTTTACCTGGAGTGCTGAGGATCTGCCACATGCCCTGACTGCTTCCCAAATCTAAAACCTCAGCAATGACTTGATATTGGGGCACTCACATTTGGAAGCTGCCTTCCCCAGTTGCCCAGTCCTGCCTGAATCACTCAGCACTGAATTAATGTCAGTAGTGCTGTTCTCTGTTGGGTTTCCTGGGCATGGCAGAGTGACCACAATGATGGTAGGTTTTCCACTTACACAGAAGCAGATATATATATATATATAGATACAGATACATGTGTGTGCAGATGTGTGTGGGTTTTTAATGAGTTTGTGTAAGTGTACCCTGAAGTGTGTTGGGAAGAGGATGCATTTTGTACTGCTAAAAAGAAATACATATGAAATTTGTATATTAGATTTCTCTTGGGGAAACAGGCTAAAATTTGTGTGTTAGATTTGAGTGCAAAAAGATGAATGGAATTTGATTAAAACCCCCATAACTCTGCAAGTATGCTAGTTTTAATTATTCTGATACATTCATGGAGCTATTTTTCAAATGCTTTAAATCCTAACATGAGTCATTAAAGCCACTAGTGACTTCTGTAGACAGTGAAGCACTTCCTTATAGGAACTAATTTGAGAGTGTAGCAACTTAAAGAGCTGCTTTAGTATCTTGTCTTTGAAGATCTGATGGTAATGCCATTTCATCATTTCCTCTGATACTGTAAAATATGATATTGTATGTTCTTTCAAGATGTGGAACTACCTTTGTGCACAGGTATGTAAGTGTACAAGCATACATGCATGTGTACAGCTCTGAAGACCTACACTGTTACATATTTTCAGATAGCTCTTTATAGGATTAGCTTGGCCTGTGGAATGAGACAGCTGAATCATCTGACTATGCTATATATTCTTCTTGCAGAGCTCTTAAGAGCTAAGAGAGTTCTTTGGCGGGTCAGATAACATGTTAGAAGTAATGTACTTGACAAATGTTCCTGGTTTCCATTGCTTCATTTTCAGAGCACAGTGCACTGCAAGCAATGGGTAGTCCACGAGCCAGTCCCTCATGTTAGAAACAGCAGCTTAGGAAAAGGTTGATGCTTTGGTTTACCTTTAGTGCAAATATTCATTTTTCTTAATGTTTTACCAAAAATCTGCCTTTCTATTAATAAAACTTATTCCAACCAGGAGGACTGTGGGTGAAAGTAAAAGGTACAAGATCTGGTTTATATGGGTAGAGTGGCCATAGATATTCTAGCTAGGAAAGCTGAATGGTGTTAAGTTTGTAGGAATGGCTTGAGTGGAGCAGGGAAGACGTGGTGTGGACTCACTTTTGTTATAACACATGGGCTGAGAAACCCAAGAAGAGAGAACTAAATTGGAAGTTTAGAGCAAGAATAGGAGTCTGGAAAGATCAGTTCCTCCTAGGGACTGGAGGGAATCACGCAAGTCAGAAACATGCATGCAGGGCTATATGCAGACATGAGTTATTAGGTACCATTCCAAAAGCAAAATACTAGAGGAATTGGTACAAAAAGTGCAATAAAATATGCATTAACATGATGAAATATGTATTGGAATGAATACTAAGTGGGATAAGCATGACTCTTAACTGAGTGGTAGTCTTGGCAGTGCTGGGTTAATGGTTGGACTAGATGATCTTAAAGGTCTTTTCCAACCTAAGCAATTCTATGGCAATTCTATGAAACAAATCTGGCAGGATATAACTTTGGCTTATGGAGAGGCCCCACTACATTTTAGCCCAGTGGAGATGTTGGAGAGTTTCCATGCTATGTCTTACTGCACAAAACACTCCTCTAAGTTGAGACTATGCTTTAAAGGGGAATTTAGCACCTTCTGATCTCCCCTTGAAAGGGCAGGCAGGGAGCTGTCACAGCCTTTTGGGGAAGGACAAAGTGCTGATGCAAGCTTCGAGCCACAGCCATGTCCAGCCTGGAAGTGAAGCATATTGCATGTGTGCACACAGGGATACTCTATGTATCTGTGACGGTCTCTTGCAGAAGGAAGGGAGGAGATATGAAATATTTCCTGTAACTCATTCTTGTTCTGACACGTTTAAAGAACTCTTCAGAAAGAACAAGGCAGACCCCAGAAGGAGAAGCTCTGGGCCCAGTTCTACTCTGACTTATGTCATCTTCAGTTTTACTAAAGGCATTAGAGTTGCACAGGGCATAATGGAGGCAATAACTTAGGCTCCTGCAAAACACTGCAGTTCTGGAAGTGCAAAGCAAATCCAGTGCTAGGTCTCTTATTACCAGCTCTTCAGTGTGATGTTAAGGCTTGTAGAGGTCCCCAGCACAGTGGCCATAGTGATTCAGAGGGGACAGCTCTGAATCCATCTCCAACAAATAAGATCTTTTTGGGAATGGAACTCAGTGGCTCTTGTTTCTCCAAGGTCATGTTGCTTAGTATTTATGGTTTTGGCCATAATCCTATTGTAACTATTAATCATATTGCTATCATATTCCTGCAAAGCATCAGGGAAGGTTTTTCAGACAGATTAATCACTAATGAATTTGTAATCTGGTTTTGATCACTCATTCTTTTTGAATGCTGGTAGGTGGAGTTTACATCCCAACATTTTTCTGAATAATGAGGCTGCTGCCTCTAAGGATCCTTTGCAATTAATGTTTCAAATTTGGATTGAATATGGAAGCTGGGTTCCCATAGCTGGTGTTCTGATTTAACACTGAGAAGGAACTTTGGCAAATAGTACAGACATGCAGACCTCCACATGAAATAAAAAGCGACATTCTCTCCGCTTTTGGAGAAGGCTGAGGCAGACAGGTAGAAGTACTTGCAGTCGTGAACGCAGATGGAGTGTTATCAGAGGAGTCTGAGCAAATGGCTCCTGAAAATGGAAATCTCTAATCCTTCCACACTGTGATTTACAGCACTGAAACCTTTTGCAGGGTCAGCAGCATCTGATATTAAATATCCAGCAAATAATTACAGTCAGCTTTGACACAGCAAGGTATAAACCTCATTTCTGGTGAGGCATGAATGTCAGAATACTGTCTGCACAATAGCCAAGGGCTGTGTAAATTGTAATTAAAAGCATTTAATTTAAGTTAATCTTCATTAGGAACATAATTATGTCCGCACACAAATTGCATCAATGTAATTGTCACAGTTGTAAATACCTAGTTTTATTAACCAGCTTTTCTTCAGGATAAACTGGCGAAGAGATTATCAGGTTTTGTAGGGAAAAGCAGAGGGTGTCTGTAAGTGTAACACGTGCATGTGTGGAATTGGACCAAACTCACCGCCCTTTGCTGCTGCAGGTGCTGCAGTGGTACTGGCTCACACATCCCCCATGTGCAGAGATGAGAGGGTGCGGTCTTGGAAGTTCATTAATTTATAAGAACTTGGTTGTAGAGAAAATGGTCCTCCCTCCCCCAAACTGGGTCAGACTTAATTTTCTAAGGGGTGTTTTAGTGTACAGTGGCACTGGCTTCAGCCTTGTCCCTGTCTTGTAGGCATGAGAGTCTGTGGGAAAAGTCTACCTTCCATAAAGTTGTCATCTTTAATCAGATCATCAATGAAACTTATGCATGGGCATTGCTGTCCTGAAGCCCACAGGAGAACTTCATGTTGCAGAAGCTTGGAGCTGTATGTATGAGCAATGTTCCTCTGGTGGAGACTGGCGGAAGTCTTCCGCTGGACAGAGGCATCTCCCAGTCGATTACTGTAATTCTTCTCTTCAGGTCTCTTGATTGCTGTGGGAATTTAGGGGCTGATCCAATGCATGGTGAAGTCAATTGGGAATTTTCCCTATTGCTTTGTGTGATCAGAATCACATCTTCTACAGATGAATGAAGAATCTAATACATGTTGGATTCTGCTGAGAGCAACCTGACCTGAATCCAAAGACGTTGAGAGTAGCTACTGCAAGCCTTAACTTAGAAAAGGAGTGATTTAGTCGTCTTTTTTGCCTCAGGAAACGATGCCATGAATGCACATAAGAAATTAAATAGCAGTTGGGAGATGAGTAAAAATAGTCAGATAAGTGGACGTGAATGCTTGAAATGGATGTCCTACAACATGGTTTAAAAGTAGAAGGAACTTTTAACTGGTGTCAGCGCTTTTCCCAAATAATCTGCACTGTTACTGCTAATTGGCATAAATCTCGCTCCTAATACCCATAGCGAAGATTTGCACAGAATCCATTGCTAATCCTATAAACTGGTGAGGTTGATAAAGTGGGTTGCTCTGGGCATTGCTAATTTTATTTTCATGCTTCTACTTGCTATCATTCATTAACCCCCAAATGGCAGGCTGGTCTGTATACACAAACAAGAGAGCAAGTCATCTTATTAGTGGCTATAACCATGGGTGGGAAATGACAATAAAACAAATGCATGTGTGATTTAAATAGGATGCCTTTTCTTGTGCTACGTTTCTTGTGTATGATGCTACCTGCTAAAAAAAGGGTCAGGTTATCATCAGCACGTGCCATATTGAATGTCATTAGCTTTCCCATGGCTTACTACTATTCCCCCGGCACCACAGTATGTAGTACTACTGCTCTTTGTTTCTCATTGTCTTAGTCATTTAGAAGTACATAAGTCACATTGTTTAATAACTGTGTGTGGTGCAGAATTTAGAGCAGCTAGCAAGCACTGGTAGCAAGTCTAGGGCTGAAACCTGCCCGTGTGTCTCATTGGGCATAGTATGAACCAGGGTAAGTTCAAAGAACAAATTCTGATGTTACAGTAGATGAGGTATCCCTCACTAGTATTAGAGGAGATGCGAAGGGCTGAATAAGCACCCCAAGGGTCTCCTCAGATGTGTCTGTTTAAGGTACAATCAGAGTGTACCACCAGAGCACAGTGGAAAAGCTTACAATATTGATGCTTTAATTTTCAATTCAATATAGGTGAGCTGGGCACCTCAAAGAGGATTATGCAAAGGCTCAGGCTGTAAGACAGGACTTCTCAGATTTCCACTTACATCCTGAGGAGAAGGAAAAACCAACAAACAATAGCCTAAATCTCACAGCAAGGAGCCAGAATAACATAAAAATCCACATTATCTTATGAGACAATGTCACAGTCAGAATTCAACTGAATAAAAACTGTGACTTAATACAACACACCAGAGGCAGAGTGGCTGGATCTACAAACCCAGACCAGGTAACTAGGGAAAATGGACAGCATACTTGTCAATGAAACTTCTTACATACAGCTCAGCTTGTGTAACAGCATTTAATACTTTCCTAGGTATTACAAAGAAGTGAAAAGCAGTCACAGAGCAAAATACACTACTCGTTATCTAAAACTGATTTTCCTCTTTGCAGCCATAGTTTTTCCTTTTATCCAAGAAAACTGCCTTGGAAGTAAAGCAATACAAAGGTGTGGATTATGTGTTCTCTTGAGGAAAGAAATGAAATATTTAGCTTGGACTGTAAAGGAAAGAGTATCCAGTTTTTAACATTACTTTGGTGTGTTTGAGTTCAAAACAGCACAGCAAAAGCAAAACGCTTGTTAGATCATTCTGTTGTGCATGTAGCATGGTTAATCTGATGTTGTGAGAATCCCCTGCACCAGCATGCTAATTGTCAGGGTATGATTTCTTAATTTCTTTTAAAGGATGTTCAGGTGTTGCCTTATTTGGTCACAGATGCTTTACTGCCTCTTGGTCCAGAGTTAAAAATAAGGGAAAGGAAAAGGGCACTTGGTTTAGTACCGTGACATTGTAGTGAACTCCAGCACCACATTCCCAATGGAAGTATGTATTCTGGACTGAACAGTATTTCTTCAGAGACACCAATGAAAATACAGCACCGGTCTTGTTGCAATTACCTCTTCCCACATATTCCTGCTATCCCATGCTTCAGCAATGCTGTGCTTCTGTAGTTCTTACGGAACCCTGCTGGAATTGCAGACATTCAGTGTTTCCTAAAATCCTCAGACCACACTGTCTGCATTAGATGTTTATTAGAGTGCTGGAGCAAATTGAAAGCATACCACTGTGGGTATAGAGAAGATCTCCACAGGAGGGGCTGATAGTGCTGGATTACCTGTCAAAACTGATCTGAGATGAAAGGGGAAGGGAGCAAAGGGAAGCTATAAAACATTGGAGGGGAAAAAATAAAAACACAGAGTTTAGAAGTGCTGTCAGTCTAATCAGGGAGTGAAGGCAGATTGATGCTTTGTGTCATCTTTTGACTTCAGTAGGTTTGTACCAAGAGGCTTGTATGCCAAGACAGGTTTGGCCCTTCTGTTTACTTTTCTTTTCATAACTGTATGTTGAGTCTTTCTGCAGTGTCTACACAGGAGTTTGTGTTTGAGCAGCATTCCCACGAGGAACAGCCACCTTGGTTCTTTCTTGGCATCCACAACAAAGTTTAAAAATCCAAACCAACCCACAACAAATCGAACAAAAGAGCCACATCTTTTAACTGATATTAAGGTATCAGCTTTACTGAACCTAACAAAGGGTTCTTTAGCATCCTTTTGTTTTAACCGTAGTTGCAAAGTTGATTGATCTCCACAGTCACAGTGAGGATTCAGAATTGGTGCTTTGACCTGGGGTTGTTGCGTGTATGAGAGCAAAAGCTGACTCAAAACCTGCAAGGAACAAAAAATGATTTCTTTTCTGCAGAGGTGAGGATCACAGGAATGATTGAGGGAGGAAAGAATCTGTAATATCTACCCCTGGAAAGGTGATGTCCACTGCAAGGTGCTACCTGTGCTCATTATTGCCTCACACCAGCGTGCATTTGGGAATGAATAGCTCAGTCCTGTTATGTCAGTGGCACAGAGACAAGCCCTGCACGGGCAGATGCCAGGCTCATGCTCTTCACACCAGCAGAAAGACTCCATGTGTCATGGAAATGACATAGTCTAGAGGGGTGAGGGCTGGGGATGAGATGGAGAGTGAAGGATGGGTGAAGAGCTGACAAATTCATTCAGCAACGGAGAAAGGAGGGAATAATCCAGTGCTATTTCTGTGATTCACATAAGAAAAACAATATCCTATTATCCCAGAGACAGTGCAGAAAGGGAATGTAAATGTGTACAACCCTCTGCAGCTGGCTGATCTGTGTGCTTGGATAGTCACCTCTGCACCAGTACAAGTGGAATTTGCCATTTTGTAGACATTGGGAAAGAAACAGATACAGTTCTGCTTGTAAGTCACTGGCTGTCTCCTGTTTCTCTTATCACATATCTCTTGGGGGAATCTCATAGCAATTAGTTTCTAATTGCTTCAGTAGTCTACAACTCATTTTATGAGAAAAGCCATCCAATATAATGGTTCTTGCACGTTTCACAGAAGCAGAAATTAATTGCGTCATAATTTTTAAAACTCCTTTTATTCCCCCTTCTTCCATCACCCAATTCTTTATATTTCAAAAAGAAAGGTGAAATATTAAAAAGGATTTTGATTTGTAAATCAGGTCCTCTTTTGGCACTGCTCAATAGCAAAGCTTCACGCTGCTGTGCTAGACATTTATTACAATGATGTCATCTGAATGATACCTCCAAAACTAGTGTGGACCCTTTAATACCTCTCCCAGGTGCTATTAAGTTGGGGCAAGAAGGCTTTAACCTTCTGCCCTTCGGAATCCTCCCAGTAAATCAACTGCATCTTGGGATCATCTCCAAACGAAATTTGCTTGCTACTCAGCAGCAAGGAGGCGTGATGGGATTATAAAACAGGACCGTTTTTCACTGCAGAAATGCTTGAACTCACTCCAGACAATTATGCAGCCTGCCATTTTACACATACTCTATTTCAGTACTCCTGCATCAATTATTCCATTAACATTACTGCATACTGAGCTCGAACATGTCACTGATCCTGTGGACATGGAAGGGATGGAATGGATTTCAAATGAAAAGAAAAAGAAAGAATAAAAGGGGTGGGGAAAAGGCATTTTCATGTGAGAGGCGTTGGAACATTCATTTCAGCAGCCTCGCTGCATTGTCTGGACAACGTATTTTTATCTCCCAGCCTGCTTAACACTGGTAATTTCTACCGTAGTATGGTTTAGCTCAGGACATAATGCTGAATTTTCCATGACCTCGTTAGCTGTCAGCCGCATTCAAAAGACCTGGTAATGAGAAAAAAGTTATTAGCTTTATTCAAAGATTAACAGAAATTAGGGTGAAAACAAAATGGTTCCCATAAGGAGGGCATTTACATTGGCTGTAAATTCAGGATATCTCCCCAAACAAAGACTTATAATTAAGGCAGAAATGTTCACTCCCCGAAAGAACAGCTTGATGGCGATTGGAACGTTCCTTTCAATTGGATGTAGCATCTGTTACAGTTTAATTTTTAAAGGACACCATTTTTAATTCCCATTAATCTCCACAATTAACAGTGTAATAAAGAGCCTTGCAAAATTTAACTAGTCAAAATGCCTTTAGAGAATAGTTTAGCAATTGAGCAACAGTTTTGATGCTATGAGTGGAGTGACATGCAAGGCCGGTGTTAATTAGGAACAGAACCAGTTGCATCTTCTCATCGTCTTGAAGAATTAGGCTGACTTGGATCCATAGGCTGCAAATGAAGTTACACTGGAGGACAGGACAGCTTGTTCATCATCAGGTTTGGAGGTGTGTATTAGGAAGGATGACTTTGAAGGCTGAATACTTCATACTGGTGCCTTTTTTCCATTACAGTTGATAGCACAAAGTATAAATGTTATCTTTTTGGCATCTCCTTTGATGAGAAAGTGCTATGGATTTTGCAGATGTTGAACAAAACTGAGGGGACCTGTACAAAATATGAGCTTAGTGACACATCCAAGGATTGATTATTAGAAGTATCTTTAGATATGACATAAATAGCAGAGATGTTTGAAAAGCTGTGTAGTTGGAGACCTAGACCCTGCATAAAACAAGTTCAGCCTGAGACACAAATATGTGCATAAGCTGCATTGACAGAATAGTCTTGTCTGGTCAGAAAAAGGTTTTAATTACAACTGGGTGCATCCTCCCCACGAAAAACTGTGATAATACATTTCTATAATCCTCATTAACATATGCTGCCTTCTACAGACATCAAGAAAGACAAGGCTATCTGTAGTGAAGTGTGTTAGTGTGCTGCTGTGCAGCCCAAAACATGCTGCCTTCAGAGTCAGTGGTGATGCCTGACTTCAAGTGAAGTGCCCTTGAGCTCCCCTGATGCACTAATAATAATGGCAAGTCTAACTCTGACTTCTCCCTAAGACTTATTATTTTGGAAGGGAGTTACTGATGTCAGCAGCAGCCAGGACAATGTTGAATAACTGCATCTTTTAAAGAGAGGCTGCCTCAGTGAGTAAAACACATCCACTTGTTAAATGGAAACCAGATCTGTTCATATTTAATATAATTTCCTTGGTCACTCTGAGTGATTGTCAAAGACAGAATTTCCTCTCTTATGTCTCTGTACACCACACCACAAAGAGGCTGTGGAACAAATCCTGCTATTTCGTACACCTGTCATTTTGCCAGAACTTAATTCTTCCCAAAAGCATGTTGCTGCCCTCTGCTTCCACAGCTGCATGCTGGGCAGTAGTCAGGCAGAACGGGTGGGTTGGAAGACAGTGGACTTACCCCTGACAAATGGAAATGCATGAATAAATCAGTTTTGTCCCCCAGTGAGGGTTCATCTTTGACCAGTGCTGCACTGGGCTGAAATCTGTAACTGTACTCAGGTGGGTCAAAGTACCAAGGGATTTCTCTTTGGTAGGTGGCCAGTGTACTGTCCTTTGAAATGATTGGGCTGAGAATTAAGTTCTTGATTCATCTAACCATGAAATAATTCACTGGAGAGAGTATTTTTACATAATGCTGACTGATAAAGAGAAAAGAAGGAGCAGGAGCCAGGAACACTTACAAGACATTGAGGAGGGAAAGACTCTCTTCTAGCAGGTAAGGAAAGCGGAGATGATGTCTTAGTCTTTTAAGCAGACATCACACACTGCTTCTGGGAATGGGAGCAGTTCTCACAGCTACATTTACCTCCTCCCTTCCCCATCATCTTCCCCAAACAAAAGTCAGCAGGCAGAGGGGTGGCTGTGGGGGTGCTGGTTGTGACCTTCTCACACACCAAGTAGATGCTGTGGGGTACAGAGGGGAAAACTCCTCGAGGGAAAGTTGGTATTGAAATGAAGTCAGGATATGGCTGTTGGTCTCCTTCAGCCCTCAGAGCTTGCTTATAAGCAGCAAATGCTTGGTGTAACTTTTCGCCCTTCTGCTGTTCAGCAATGGTGATACTCTTTCTGGGCACCCTGAAGATGGAGGAAGTAGTTTGCAAGCACACACCAAACTATCCAGTCCCGGTGTGTGGTGTTCTGTTTGTTCGTGTTTTAAGCAGCGTGAAGCTCTATTTACCAGTGCCTCTCCATCACCTTCAGTACCATTGTGCAGTTGAAGAAAAACACACAAAGCTGAACAAGAGCCTTTCTCTTTCACAAAGATATGCACAACAGGATCAGCAACAGCTATAGGTTTTAGGAGCGTGTTGCTGGAAATCCCATTAACTGGAAATTCCAGCCCACTGGCTCTTCAGCCTGACCTTGAGTAGGTTGTTAGATTCCCTGTGTTCCTACTTCCAAGCCTCCTGTTTCCAGCAGTATCGCTTGACCTTGGCTGTGTGGTGACACTACTTCCAAAGTTTCTGATGCTCTTTTGGAGTTCAGAACTACTGTTTCCTCTCAAGAGTGATGAGGGGGGATGATTAGGAAGAATGGTTTGACAGTTCTCTAATTCTTCAGTGCTACCTGTTTTAGGGCAAGTTGTGCTGGAACACTTTCATAGTCTTAATTTGCCACCTAGAATTTCTGGTTTTACGGTTTTCTGACTGGAGAAAGGGTAATGTTTTATATACTGGTACTGATGGCTGTGCTTCTTATGTTTCCAAACTGCACAGCATGTTTTTCCTCAGCCTAATACCCTCATGAATGCAAGAACAGCCTTTCTTCTAAGAAAAAAAGAATCAACAGCCTATCTGTTTCACAGTCCTCCATATGTATAGGGAATGGGGATAACACACTAACCTTTCTTCCAGAGGCTAATTGGATTTCACACAGTTTGGAAGCACTACTAATTCACCAGATATATTAAATTCAGCTTTAACATTCCTACTGGGTTTCTTGGCTATTGACCTTCCCCCCCTCCCTTGCTTTTTATTCTATTCTATTTCAAACGCAGCCATTTCCAATACTTAAACAGGCTCCTTGTGCTGCAGCCCTTTTGACAGCGGAGTTTCTTCATGCGTGAAGTCTTACGAGCTGCTGTGCACATACATGCATGAATATTTCTTATTCCACTTAAATAAGCAACAGAAATGCTTATTATAGAAATAATGCATATTGGTCAGAAGCTGGTGTCCCTACTCTGGTTTAGTCACATTATAACAAAATAGTCCAAGTGGACATACAACATTTGGAATCAACCTTCTGTAGTTCTGTGGGCTAATTGAGAGGATCTGCATTTTTCAGCAATAAAAAGGTGTGAAAATTCCCTTTTGCATCAAAGAAAACACTTGATCCTTATGACTTGCCCAGAATTTTCTCTTCTGAAGTGAGAAATCTGTACGGAAGAGTGGAATTGATTGTTTCAATCAAACTGTGTAGCATAAATATAAGCTGCGGCTGTCACGAATACAAGAAAAGGTTGAGATCCCTGAATAATGTTTTAAAGAATGGAAATCTCAAGTTTCTATTGAGAGATCAAATTATGGGCCCTGAAACCTAGATAATAGAGATGACTTTTCCTACTCCTCATGATGGCTCACTGCAAACCCAGTAATGAGGGGACAGCACTACCGTGGTCTTCCCAGGTTTCCATGTGGATGTTTGGTGGTGGAGGGGAGCAGAGATGGAAGAGAGATGACTGAGACCCCTCCCCTCACTGCTGGGCAATTCAGAAAAGGGGTCCCCAAAGTGTAATTGCATGTACTTCTATGGCATGGGCTGGGCATGCAGGAGCGCTCCTGATCCATTTCTGAATGTCAACATCTGTGCTTTTTCTGCTCATCTTTCTATTGCTGATCCATTTTAAGCAGTATCTTTTCCCAAAAGTGGATAAATAATTCTCTTTCTGGGAATGCAAATGTGGAATATACTGAGTGGGTGTGTGCATGCTTTAAAGAAATAATTGAATCCAAACATCTCTTCTTTTTAAATGCAGGAAACCAGAATCTAATAAAATGTAAATCAATTCAGTGTCTGCTTTGGGCTTGCAGTATCAGACTGTTAAGAAAAAATGTATAAAGTGCTGTGCGTTCCAATATCAACATCTTTATTTTCCATCCTATCCCTTAAGTCTTCTGAAATCTTTTTCTTTCTGGATATGTGGTGAAGAGCTTGTCAGAAGGCAGTCCATTTAAAGTCTGCTCTGTATGTTCATTTATTCCTGATACTCACTCTGGTGCATGACCTTGTTGAATCTTCCTGTGGACAAGGCTGTGTTTGGTTTCTATACCGTGCTTTCTTGATTGCAAACACCCAACTAATGGATTGTAAAGCACAGTTGCCTTTGTGATTTAGGACTTTGGCTTCTCAGAATAGCTGAAATAAACATACCACTGCCAGTTGGACTTGGGGTACAAGTGCTGGAATATAAATAAGTCCATCAGATTTCTGGTTTGAGTTAATGCAGAATTTAAACAGATTTTAGTTCTGTTCTCAGCTCAGTTAACTCTCAGTGCCTGTCTAACTGCTAGTCTGACTTCCTTAGCTCTATCTAGCACTTAGTGCTGGAAGAGAAAGGGCATGAGCAAGCATCTAAAATACGTTAATTGTCTTTAGCTAACAGATGGTCGGATGTCTTCAATTCTACAGCATTTATCAAAGCAACTTAGAAAATGAGTGTGTCTTAATTCAGTTGTGCTCTGGACGGGCTTTATGTGTGTTTGGCACGCAAATTGTCTCTGCAGTCTTTTCGGCTTAAAGAAGTTGTCTCTGAAGGCAGTTTCCCCCTGTTCTGAACTCTGGAAGCCTACAAGCTGAAGAAGTATGATCATGTAAAGAAAGCAAATGGACATCTCTTTTCTTTGAGCATAACCATTAGATCGGCAGAAACTTAGGGAGCAGTTGGAAGCTACCTATGTACTGCTATCGCTTTCTGTTCTGCTGTCTAAATTCTTAAAGAGGAGGGATATTACAGAGAGAACACTTAGCAAAATCATTATGAAATGGGAGAGAGGAGCAGAGGGAGAAGCCCTGCACTGGCCTTCACTGATCCAAAGACTTGAACAGAGTCAGGCAGTTGGTTAAAGCTGACATCCCCAAGATGGAAGATGTTCAGCCCCTGGGTCGAACCCATGGTGGTATTATTCCAAACCTCCTTTGCCAGACCTCTGCTGGCTGTTTAGCTAGAGGTCTTTCCTCATTCCATGACATAATGGAAAGTCTGGAAGCAGGACTGTGTACATAAATCACTGTTCTGAATAATCACTAGCTATAGCATCTGATCATTTATCATTCAGCCTCACCTGGCTCCATTAGCTAAAAATAGGAACCTCTGATGAAGACACCTCTCTGAAAGATGAAAAGACAGTTCAGTTAACCCTCCTGGTGATGTATTCCTCTTCAGGGACATGCTCTGTCATCTTCTTGGCAAACAGTGATGGCCAAGCCAGGCTTCTGGAGCCTCCTCCTGAAGTGGCAGCCACAGGAGCTACAGAGCTCGATCCAGCAGTGAAACAACCAAAATGTGGCTGGAGCCTATGTTACTGCTGTGACAATGTTCGCACTTGCAGAGAGTGACAGTGAGGGCAAGCTGTCAGCCATGCAGACACAGCGAGCTCCACCATTCTGAAGATGGAAAGGGAACAAAAGGAGCTGGTTAATCATAACACCCATTTAATGTGCAGGAGGCTCTGCATGGATAGGGGATTCTAAGATTTAAGTCTTCAGGCTTTTGATTCCCGATTCCTTCTAGTTATTTTACTTATTAATGAATTACACTTTGTAAATGCTGCTGCTGCCTCCTGGAGGATGGTAGAAATAGCCGGTTATTCACAGCTGGGCAGGTATATATCCTGCATGTTTACTGCTCCTTTTCCAGCTGAACTCCAAATACCTGTAGCAGAATAGATATTTCAGCAGACTGTGAGCTCACACCCAGAGAGATGCTTGAGGCAAGCTCCATTTTGTCAAAACCCTGAAAACCGCTTAGTTCTACAACTGCTGTATTAAAGTGAACAGGAAGCATCTCTCAGAAGGCCCCATCTTTCCTTTCTGCAATTAAAATTCCTGCAGCAGATGCTAATGGACTGTCACTGCAGAAATCCCCTCTTGGGGGGATATTTTCCTCTCTGGGAAGGTTTCTCTGATACAAGCAGAGAAGGATTTCATTTAACAAGAGAAGAAACTACGCTTAATGAAAACCTAAGGAATTACAAATGGTTTTGCACTCCATAAAATCTCTGTTAATCTCCACCAACTTCTATTTCCTTCATAATATATCATAAAGTTTGGGAAAAAATCAAACCTTGACATAAAGGAAAATGTTACCATCAAATCTATTAGAAAGAATTGCTTTGTGAGAAATGCACTTGTGCCTCACCGACCGGAGTGTGAAGAATTGACTTCCTTCATTGGATTTGCTTAAGCTACAGGAAAGGGAGAGGAAACATTTAATGCAGTATGATCCTTTAAAAATCCATGTTGTCTTTTTAATCCCAAATTTCAAATTAAATATTATCCTCCTTTAAACAATGGCATGCATATACATCTTGGAAATCAATGCTATTTATCCTTGTCTGCTGTAATTATATACATGAGTTTCATTTCTGGTGGAGTTGAAAAAGCTTGTAGGCTTAACAATGGAAAAAGACAAAATCTGACTAATTTGATGGTTTCCAGTGTCATTGCTAAGGGGGCATGATAACAGTCATAAGAAAATCACCATTTTCAGGTAGGTCCTTGTAATAGCTGGCTACTATCAGCTTTTGTTTTGTGCTTTCTATCAGCTTTTGTTTTGTGCTTTCATGAATGTATAGCTAAAAGCAAAATGCAGCATTTAAAAGCGCTGATCTTCAGGCTATCAGCTGGGGTGAATTTTTGTTGATGTAAACTTTCTTTCAGGGTATTCATGGTGTTCCAGACTCATTACTGGATAGAATTAGAACAGCAGATGAAGCGAAAGCAGAACATAGACTTTCCAAACAGTCCTGACTGCTTGGGGGGAGACTTGTGCCAGTTTCAATTAATTTTTTTTAATTGAGAAAACATGAGAAAAAAAGACTTTTGAAGAATGAACCTAAGAAGACTTACAGGGTTACTCAGGAGTCACTAAAACCCCCTCAACAATTAATGCAGGGTAGAGGTTTGGCTTTCCTTGAAAGAACATCCCTGAAATGTTCCATACAGGCTGATAAAGTCTCAAACCAGGTATGATAGAATCATAGAATAGTTTGGGCTGGAAAGGACCTTAAGATCATCCCGTTCCAATCCCCTGCCATGGGCAGGGACACCTCACACTAAACCCTGTCATGCAAGACTCCCTGTCCCAGCAGAGCAGCCCATAATCCTGCTTCCCAGCTAGCATCCTCTTTAGCTTCACCTCCTTCAGGAATGAGCATTTCCAGGGCTTTCTCCTGGGGCTTTCTTTGTCTGTGCACTGCTTAGGCAAGCTGGCGCTGGTGCTAATGCTGTAAGATCCAGCACTTAAGTCCCATGTTTTCACAAAGGAAGTTTACTCCAGCAAGTTCATGTAGACAGCAGTACGTATGGGGCCTGTTTCAGGGACATGCAGTAATGATCCTGGGCTGAAGTTTAATAAACCAAAGGTAAATAGAAAATCCCACACACGTGGTGGACATGAGCAGCACAGCTAAAACTGCATAACATGTGCCCCTTGTTATTGTCTGGATTTTGCAATGTTTTCCACTATGTAATGACAGTGGGCTTGCGTTTTTGCTGTCTTTTCTGCTGTGTTGTGGTGAGGTCTTAATAGTGGAAGTTACAGCAGGAAACAAAAGGGAACAAATAAAGCCAATGCAGCACTTATTGTTTCCTGCATATCAGGAGCTCAACAAGGAGATAATCTCATTTCTTTACCAGCCCCAGTGCTCATCCAGACAGCTCTTCATAATTATAAAATACACATAATAACCTACTATCTGAAGGGACAAGAACGCAGCAAAGTGAATTCCAAGTGTCTCTGCTTGACATGTAACCAGGTTTCTAGCCTTGTGCATGCTGGTAGTTTTCCATTGATCTGAAGGCTTTCATGGTGGCCTGGACTTTATTTTGCTTGTGGTGCTTGTGGAGAGTTTAAGGACAAAATATACACTTTGACTTACGACCTGCAGACAATAAAGGCACCTGTAGGTTCTGTCTGATTTCTTCTAAAAGGCTGGGAAATGTTTGAACCCTTATGTGGTGACCTAGCTTTGCACATTTAACTCTGCAGTTGTTTCTGTAGTGAAGGGTGAGCTAAGCAACACTTCAGTTTGTGCCATGGCATAAGTATAATACTTAGCATTCAGATGGGAAGCAGTGTATCTTGCCAAGCCCAATCATTTGCAAATGAATTGGTGCCAGCATCCTCAGGGGGAGGACTATAATACCAAGTGCTGGTTTGAAATGTCATATTTACCATGGGAGAATTCTCTATAGGTAACATATTAATGATTTTCAACCTAATTTTAGGCAAACAGAAACTGGAATTCACTGAAGTTTGCAAAGATAATTCTACCTTTGATCAAAGCTATAGCAGATTTCAGCTTGCTCCATTTTGAAAGTCATGCTGATGTGAAAAGCAAGCTTTTTGCTAATGTTTGGCATCCTATCCAGAGCTGGCACTCTCAGGCAGTGCTTTAATTATACATTATATTAACCAGTGTGAAATACTGAGCTTTATTAAGATATCCAAAAGCCTCCTTTATAGTCAATTCATTAGAGCTTGAAATGAATTTTTCACAGTCCAGCTCAGAGATCAGTAGATATGGAAATTCAGCTCTAAGTTTCCCCCCAGTTACCTCCACCCCCTTGCAATGCAGCTATCCTCTGTTAAGACCACAGTATCCAGACATGCCAAAACACTGAGCATCAGCTGTCAGCCTCACACCTCCATTATAAATGTCAGTGTCAGTCTTGTGCACATCTCCCCTCCCTGGCCTTCTGTGGGATGGGCAGCCCTGCACCATGCACCATCACATATCTGGGTGGCAAAAGCAGGGAGAAGGAGACACAACCTCTGGAGTAAATCTGTGGATTTACATGCTGCTTGGGTGGGAAGGGCATCCAGTGGTAACTTGGGCCTCTCCCTCAATGGTCAGATAAACCTTTGGCCTTTTAAACCTATCATCATGAGACCTGCTCAGGAAGAGTCACGTTCCTGCCCCTGTGCTGGGACCTGCAGCTCTTTGCCTTTTTAGTGGTTCTTTGAATTTTTAGGCTTTGTTGGTACTAAGATACTCATCAGCGTGGCACAGGGTACCCAGAGAAGCTGTGGCTGCCCCTTCCCTGGTAGTGTTCAAGGCCAAGTTAGACACAGGGGCTTGGAGCAAGCTGCTCTAGTGGAAGGTGTCCCTGCCCGTGGCAGGGGTTGGAGCTGGATGAGCTTTAAGGTCCCTTTCAATACAAACCAGTCTGGGATTCTATGATTCTATGGGCAGTGGTGTCCCAAGTAGCTCAGGAATGCCTGTGTCATCCATTAGGGTGACTGATGTTTTCTGTCAGCTCCTGAATGGATTGGAAATGCCATCCTTCAGTCCCTCAGAATTTGCAAGGTAGGTGGGAATTTCTTATTTTCAATTACACTTTTATGCTTGGATTGCCCAGAGAAGCTTTGTGTGCACCAGGCTTACAGGAAGTAGGACTGAATCAGCATGGGACAGGGGAACAGCAGAGAGGCAGCTCCCTCTAACTAAGCCACATCAGAAAGTTGCCAATTAAAACTAACATGAATGACTTTGCTCTCTCTGTAGGTGACCTGTCTGCACGATTTCTTTGGGGATGATGATGTGTTCATCGCCTGTGGTCCAGAAAAATTCCGCTATGCACAGGATGACTTTTCTTTGGATGAAAGCGGTAACATCAAACTCACACTGCTCTCCAATCTATGGCTTTACTTCCATTCAGTTGTTTGTATCACATAATAATGCTGCATGCTTCCATTCTGGTTTTTAAGACCTAGTATATGGAATCATAGAATAGTTGGGGTTGGAAAGGACCTTAAGATAATCCGGTTCCAACCCCCCTGCCATGGGCAGGGACACCTCACACTAAACCATGCCACCCAAGGCTCTGTCCAGCCTGGCCTTGAACACCTTGAACTATATGGAATTTAGCATCCTTTTGTGATACTGTACAGTCAGCACGTACTATAATAGGGCAAACAGTGTAGCCTTGTCAGAAACTTGTAGCCCGAGTCAGAATAGATGGACTCCTGCACCATTTGACATTTACTGCCGAATCTGGTAGTGTCTATCCAGTTGCAGTCAGATAGATACATTTTTCTTGAGAACTAAAGGACTCTTGTCCTTACCTACACATGTGAATATTAAAATATGGGAACAAGCACATTTAAAAGAAAAATCACTCTACTGCTTTCTTCTGCTGATCCAGAAAGCAGAACAATAATTCCCTTTTCTGGGGGAAAGACTAGGACAGCACCATTATTTGTCCCTGTTACAACTGCAAGCACAGTTCTGTAATAACGTGAATTTCTATGATTAAATAAGCCATGAAGTCTTTGATTTCACAGAATATACAGAGTTTGCTCAAAGGTGTTGCCCCTACCCCACCTGATAACCATAGATGCCAACAGCTCAGGCTGTCTGCTGATGCAGCAAGAGTAAATTAGTGTAACTTTGACCATTTAAGCTAGAAGAAAATGTGACTCCAGACATTCAGGCTTATTTCCCAAAGCTCTAGGTATCCTGTATAAGGAACACCACCCCATGGCATTCTTACGTGCTACAAACTGGCTCAGCATTGAAGACCAAAGAGGGGTTTTGCTGTGTACCAGGAAGTCAAGCAGCCTCTAATCTTCAACCACTGTATTTTTATGACTCCTGATTTTATTTGATGACGGTACTTCTGACCTGTGTACTCCAGATGAACCCATGAGATGGTTTGGGTGATTCAAAGAAAGTTTCCAAGGATCAGCTGAAACTTTGCAGGCAGAGAACAAAGCCCATCTCAGGCTGGGGAAGTGATTTGTAACCTGAGCTTCATCATTTTAACACTCAGCAGTTGAGTCAGCACCACGGGGAATTCCACACTGTGAAACAGTTTGGATGCAATCCTAGAAGAACAACTTGATGGGAAGCCCAGCTCTCTGCCTACACTCCTGGTTACTACTGATTATTCCAGCTTATTTCTTGGCTTATTTGTTTAGCAAAAATAAGCAAAGCTTACTGTTGGGAGGGCACCAAGTAACTGCATCTCACGGTGGTATTTTGAGGGGAGTAGGGGCGCCTAGCACCTCTCAAGAAGCAGATGAGGTGCTGTTAGCCAGCAGCGTTTCCCTGCTATGCACCCATCATCCTTCCTTGTTACAAGTCAGATGCTGTAAGAGTCCTGAAGTCTTGCAGATGAATGTCACTTACTAAAATCTCCTCTGTCATGGGGTGCTTTTTCTTGCCTGTTAGGATGACATGCACTTGGATTGCTGCTTATTATGTTCATTCTGGCAGGAGATCAGGAAGCAAAATGAGAAATAGCATAAGAGAGGATTATGTCATCTCTTTCCTCCTGGCTGCCCACCACAGCTTCCGCCCTCTAATCCCCATAGCTGAGATGACATTGCTCTGTCTCGTTCATACCTGCTGGTTTCAGCATCAGCCCATGTAAATGTCATGCCCCCTGTGATGTTTAGAGGCCTGTTTACACTAACTTCAGCACAGTCAGGTTTCCACCTTTAGAACCTTGTCTCAAGATGTGCAAATGCTCAGTGATTGCCTTTGGTGTAGTGACACTTGCCAGCGGCTGAGCTGGAGGAATTCCTCAGTGTCAGCCTGTCTGTGCTGGAAGATGCAAAGCAGAGTTTCTTTTCAAGGAATTAATCCCCTGGGAAGAAAATAAATCTGAAAGCTCTCGGAAAGTTGTAGCACAAAGTATTTCTGCTTTCAGGTTTATTTTTTTAGGGAGCAATTCCTGTGACTAAACATGGATGTCTGACACCCTTTGAGGCCCCCTTTGTTTCTGAGATACCCACATGATATGTGATTGACAGATACCACACCAGGAGACCCATTCTGCTCCAGGGAGGCTGTACTCTAGTGTATCTCACATAGCATTTGGTGCCTGTGGCTGGGCAAATGAATCATGATCTACCATCAAAATGTTGTGCTGGTTTTGTTAAACAGGTACATGCATATAATATATATATATATATATATATCTTTAAAATACCCCTTCTTCAGTGGCTGAAGTTGATTTTTGCCCATATTGTGGCTTGGCTGGAGCAGTTATTTGCACACTCTCCCTAGTGGCTATTTCACAGTGTCTCTTCAACACTATATTCATTAGTATCATTCGTTAATCTACCTTCCACACTCCCCACCCAAGTTATTACTATTCTTCATGTATAAAAAATTGGGGCTATATCAACACTGGAGCCCTCCAAGCCTTCCTGTAGCATCATCTGTGAGAAGCCAAGTACCTCTGATAAAAACCCCACACCTTCTTCTATCCCTGATTTACAGTTTCCAAAATCCATTTAGCAGGAGAGAGAATAACCTCACTGTAGGTTTGTTTATGCCCATGCAGTATGCCTGGAGCACAGGGCATCCTCTCTTCATATTCTTATACTGCATGACCCAACAGCAAACTCTCTCACAAACCATCTGCAAGAAGAAGAGACTGATTCTTGACTGCCTGAGAATGGGGAAAAATTTAAGCCAATTACATTTGCATAGATACAGTGATATATACGTAAATAACCCATACATTTAGGTCAGACAGCTTGGTTTTGGTTGACCAAGTATTTATCTGCTATGTGTGGATTCCTGTAAGGGAACCCAGTCAGGGGATCCTCAGTCCAGCCCATGCATGCTGAGCTGAACCTTCCTATACAAACCAGTCTGTATATGGAACATCTAATTCATGTCTGTAAAAAAGACCTGGTTTTCACATCTTGGTGAGGACGATCTGCTGTAGGAGATGAGGTGAGACCAGTTGGTGTTTGACAGAAAGGAAATCCCCTTTTTATTGCCTCCTTCTTAACTGGGTTAAGCCAATAACTCCAAGGGTGAAAAGTGCTTTTGCTGTTAGCTCTCAATGTAAATAAACCATGGGTTTGAAGGTTTGGCATGCCTGAAGCCCTGGGACACACAGAGGTTTGTTAGCATTTCGGTTCCCTTCTGCAGGACACTATAGATCATGTTTACATTTTCCACTCTTCCTGGAGTATTTATTTTTTAAGAAAACACAAGTTGGGGTTCTCATCTGCTCATGTCTTCAAGTACATAAATCTCCTATAGACTTGTTTATGCAAAGCCCTCTGAAAGGGATGAGTGGCCAGGACAGAGGATGTGTTCTGTGAAGCCATTTTGTTGTCTCTACTTTCTGCATCTAAAACGTTGCAGCTTGTTGAAACCAGAGAAGAGATCGATTGAGGCTGGCTGAAAGCCTCCTGGGGCAGATGTCCCATCTGCCACTCAGAGACCTTTGTGCCATGCCATGAGCTGTTTGCTGGCTTTCTGCACCTGCATAAAGTGCACTCAGCACTGCTACTACTTGGTCTTCATGGAAGAGTTAGAGCAAATTAACTGGTTTTTTGACCCGACTCTTCCCTCAGTCAGTGTTGGCCATTTTCATTGTGCTCTCATTGTGAGAACCAAGGCGAGGGGAAGGGCAGAAAATCTTTGGTGGGACACAGGTATGGAGATGGGCCCTGCTAGGGAGCTAGCCTGCCCTTGACATACACTGTCTCAGCTTCTCAGAAGAGCAAAGCCGATTTTCTTCTTGCTCTCCCCCTAAAATGTCTCCTTTCTCTTCTGGAGGAAATATGGAGAGAGCAGATTTTCCCTTGTCATTAATGCTTTCTGTAGCTTTTTGGAGACGAAGCACCCATGGATCTTTCATGGTGTCCATAGGCAGGGACATAACCACAGTTGCTGTCTGTTCCCTTAGAGTGCCGGGTGATGAAGGGGAGCCCTGCGAATGCCACGGGCAGTAAGTCATCTCCCACCCCTCAGAAGAGCTCAGCAAAGAGTCCAGCCCCCATGCGCCGGAGCAAGTCTCCAGCCGATTCAGGTAACCACCAAGATGGTGAGTGATTGTTTTCTGGTGTCTGAATACTAACTGTGCTCAAGAGAAGAACACACACTATGTGTTGTGGGATACACTGACCTTGGGCGTTGGCATATGAAGCTTTGGCACTTTTTAATAACAAGGAGCTTGTGCTAGTGAACAGAAGCACTTAATATCTATTGTTGAAGCATCCTCTGGTTGGTTAAGCGCAGTTGTGGCTTTAGGTCATCTCACCCCCAGTGTCAGCCTTCTGCCCTAACTGCATTTTAAAAGAAGTATCTATGTCACAGGCAGGAAATCAAGGCCCAGAGTGCTCCGATATGTTCCTCACAGGTGCAGACTGATTTAGGAGAAACTCCTGTGCAATGTAAATGTTCATTACTGTGCGGGTCAGAAATGTATCCTCATCATTATTTAAAGAAGACCAGTGACCTTGCAACGGGAGAGCTGGTCATGGGTTTATTGATGTGATATAGAGATGTTTGTTCAGAGGGGAAGGAAAACGGGAATCCTAACCTGCTGCAGCAGCTTGCATCATTTGAAATGCCTTCCTCCCTCTTCAGTAGCAACTGGATTAACAGTGTGCACACCTGCAGAGCCTATGAGTTAAAGGCTGGGCTGAATATCACACTTTTGGTAATTGATAGTTTTGGGAGTCATGGAGAGTTTTGGAGTCATGTGGGAGAGGGTGGATGGCATAAATTGCATTTCAGCTTCATGGAGCGCATTCCATGCTGCATGTGAACACCACACAACAGTTGACCATCAGTAGATACTGGATTACTGGATATAAAATTCTCTTGACAGTATTCAGAGGGATTTTCCCCAGGAAGCAATTCATTTGTTTAGGGTCTCTTGATGTTCTTCAGCTGCTTAAAAAGACTGTGAAATTGGTTGGCACATGCTCTGTGATTTTAAAAAAGGTATTTCTCTGTAAGGTGATTCTGCCTTTATAGAGTTTTCCTTCAGGATTACACTGTTGGCTGTTCTTAAACTTGGGTTTGTAATAGCCTATAAAGCTTTTACAATCCCAAATGTGTGGTGAAGTTGTGTAGGTACATTGAAGGCATGATGCAAAATATGTTGTTGATTTAAAAAAACCCAAACCGTTCCCATTCAGTGATGTGGGAGTCAGCTCATGCATGAGGTGTGAAACAGCATTTGAACCTTCTCCTTAAGCATCAGGTGCTAATTACGACCAGAACTAGACCTTACTGCACAAACCTATAGTCTAATGTGAAATGACAACTATTGTGTTCCTAATTTTAACTGATTGAATGACTTGTAGGACTAAACAGTGAGTCATCGGATGCAGTTTAATGAACATGGTTAGTAGAGCCTTTCAGGAGATTAAAACAACCAGCAATGCTGAACAATAGCTAGCTCCTGGAGTTAAGGCCAGTAATGAAGGACAAATCAGGTTCCTTTAATCCATTTAGACAAGGGTCTTTCTACTTCCTTGTGGTGTCAGTACAGGAAAAAATGTCAGCCTGTCCTGCTTAATGAGAACTACAAACCAGACTGAACTCTTAGCAGTGGAAACGTAATCACAGACTTGTTTTCTCAGGGCAGAGAGAAAAAGGAATATCATCCTCTGTTCTTGCCCCTTGAATCTCTAATAAAGTGAGTGGGTTTACATATTGCTTAAGAATCACTATTTGCATTCAGTTGGATTTTGAAGTTATCACATGAAAAAGATAAGGAATGTTGAATGAAGCCTGATTAATAAAACATGATCTGACCCTTTTTCTTTTTCCCAGAATTCTCACCTATTTAATTTGTGAAAGGATTCAAAAGCAGTTTTATTTCAAGTATATTAAATATTTTTTCTATGTGTTTGATTTGTACCCATTTGTACCTTTTGTCTTTGCTGTCTTTCACTCTGCTATGGTTGTCATATCAGAACTTGGTGGTTTTTCGATTCTGACTTGTTAGTTTCTGTTCTTTTCCATGTGGGTTTCTGTATGGGTTTTTTTCCACCATAGTCTCTAAGGCCTTTGTGACATATGTGGGCACTGATGTAAATGCAGATTCTGAAGTAAATCACCATGCTGCTTGAGCTGAAGAAGTCTGAACCCTTCTCATTACAAGCACACCAGAGTTACAGAAAGGGATGTTATTTTCTTCCATTTCTCATCCTGATTATGCCATTTCCCTGTTAAAGCATACAGGAAAATGGAACATAATGTATCAGCAGCAAAAATGAGCATGCAACGGATTTACATGGATACAGTGGTCGACATGCATTGCCCACAGAGGCAGCTAAGGCTTAAAGCAGGTTGTGCGTGCACAGCTCTGCCTCACTCCTTGGCAAGGGCTTCAGTGTTGCCAGCAGATAGTGGACAAAAGTAATAAGCTACTGTTACAGCACAGAGAGAACAGGAAAAAAACTGCTTCAGCAGAGCTTGCTAGTGCTAATTCTGAGGGTGTAACATTGACAGCATGCAAACATTGCATCCGCTTTCCCTTCCACTCGCTGCAGGAATGCTTCTGATCTTCATGTGTCAACATAAATAAAACACATCTTACTCAAAGCTGTGAAAATGCTTTGTGCCCAGCAGCAGCCATCCTCCACACAGGCTGGGGTTGCTGGGGACTTGTGTTTTACTCCAGTCTTCTCCACTGACTCACTCTGTGGCTTTGAGTACATTACTTAAGCTGTTCATGTCTTCTTTCCCAATGGGTCATCCAAGACAGTGATAACCAATCTGTATACAGAGCTCTGTAATCTAACCGTGGAATCATGCACAGTAAAGAGCTTTGAGGCTCTTTATCTGGGGCTTTTTGTGTATTCTGAAAGCATTTGGAGAATAATATTGCTAAAACCAAAACCAAAGCTATTATCTCACAGATTCCCAGAGACAAAAGACATCTCCAGCAGCAGAGTAACTGCAGCTTGTGCTCCAGACCTTCAACAGAAGCAAGCCACACTCCAGCAAGGCCACCATCCACACTCCAGTGGATCACAGACTGCTCCAGCAGCCTGTAGACTCTAATGCTTTCAATCCTGATGCAGTAAATTGTTGGTTATGCAGGTGAATGAGTACAACTGTGTGGCCTGATGCCGTGTTAGCCATCATCATAGACTGTGTAACTTCCCGTTTGAGCTGATTTGTAAGCCTGGAAGCTTTCTATGTAGGGATCTGCCTTCTGTGCCAGGTGATCTCCGTTCATCTTTGATATCCTTTGCTCCTTCTGGTTTTGGCTATGGATTTAGTGATCTATGTCTTAAGAAGCATAGATCCAGGTATGACTAGCTTTCTGGGAAAGACACAGAGAGTGTACTGCTGTTTGGGGCCCAGTTTCCTGTGATGGCACCCAAAGCTTTGCTCCTGACTGTGGTCTCTGGGGCCACCTCTGCATCAGAACAACAGCAGAATACAAAAGGAAATACATGCAGCAAGAATGTAGATCTAGCACTGAAAAGGAAGCAGCTTCTAAGCTGCTATCACCAGCTAGATGTGAACTGTGATGTATTCTTTGACTGTCTTGTTACAGCAGTCCTGGTAGTGAGCCACCTAAGGAGTGGTCAGCTCCTATCCCAAAATAACGAGGATTAACATGGAACAACAAAGAACATGGAAACAAAATACTGTATTAGGAAACATCAGGACAAAAGGCTGTGCACAGAAGTGCAGCCACACAGAGGGTGTCAGCTCCTGCTGCACTGATTCGAGTTTGCTGGTTGAATTGCTACCTTCTGCCAGAGGTAATCTGCCTCCTGCCTAGATGTGTCATGGCCTCACTGCGAAAAGCTCAATTCCCTCTGGGCATCCAGGGCCCTTCAGCTCCAAGGATAGTAAAAAACTGAAATAGCTCATCTGCAGAAACATGTTAAACACTGTTTTCTTGGCATGGTGCTTCTACCTCTTTATTTGCCATACAGCTATTAAATGAATGAAACATTAAATGAATGAATGAACATTAAATGGACGGATGAAGAATGAAGAAGTGTCTTGCTATAAGCAGGTGGTAACAGACCACAGTCCTGATATTCCCAAGGGGAATCCTTTTTTCCTTCTCTCATTAACCCCAACCTATATATATACTTCCTCAGCAACACCAGTGCATATCCAGTGTTTTGATCCAGCTATTCCTCCAGACACTGTGTTGATCATTCCATCATGGGGCTGTTTTCGCCTCTTGGTTCATTTTGTCTGGAAGGCCCTGGCTTTGTCAGCAGTTTGCACTGGGCTTCCAATATATCCTTTAGTTTCCCACCTTTCTGGTGCTGGAGCTGGGATGCAGTCTTTCATCTATATCCTCCACCTAACTCCCCCAGTATGTTGCTTCCAGGAAGGTGGAACACAGCAGGGTTTTACTTCTCCCTCTACAAGAATATATCCAAGTGCCTTTCTCTTGTCTGTCTCCCAAACGCTGGCTAGTAGAGCTCAACCAGTTTCTCATATATGAGGTGTGAATTGAGACTGGAAGGGATCGGTGTCTCTGGTGTTAGTTGAGCCTGCTTGGGTTGCTGTGGTTTTGTATGGACTGAACATGCTAAGAAAGACATAGGCAAAAGAGAACATACAAAAGAAATTTCCTAAGGTTCAGAAACTACTTTGGGAGGAAAGGTTGAAGAAAATGGACTGATCCAGTTTAGGAAAAAAGGAAACTTGAGAAGGGACAATTTAACACTCTTGAAATGCATTTGAAGTATTAAGAAGAGGATAAGGACCGATTTTCCTGTGCTCCTGTCAGGGATAGAGACAGGACATTGGTTTAATCTTTAATAAAAGATATACAGATCAAATATTAGGAACACCTTTCAATTACAAGCGTCTTAAACGCTACAGCAGATCTCCTAGGGAGCCTGTGAATCCCTGACAAACCTGGGGCTTTTAAAATACAAGCTTTCTACCGGGGATGACCCAAATATATTAATCGCCAATTTAGAGCAGAGAGTTGGAGTTTCAAAGCTTCTATGGTTATCTCTACCTCTATTTTAATTTCTGTGAAAGTCAGCTTTGCTAAATGACATAGCTTAGAGCAATAAAACCCAGACTAAACTACACCTGCAGTATACCATCCTATTCCTTCTCCTACCAGCCCTGATTTGGCTCAGCCCATGAGCAGGGCTCTGAGACACTGCTGCAGGACTTCAATTTCTCCATTCTCTAATGGATGGGTTTGGGTAGAGGGACAAAAGCATATTCACAAGGCAGCAGCAATTAACAAACAGATACAGAACGTCAGTCTGTCCTGACTGCAGATCTGGCTCCCCAGGGTCATTATATATGAATGTGTTAAAAAGGCAGCAGATGTCTTTTGCATTGCACACGAGATAGAGCAGCTTGTTATCCCACTTGTGCTTACTTATGTTCTGCTAGCTGACAACCCACAGTGTGCATCCAGTGGAGAGATCATCCTCACAAAACGTGATGAGAAAAGGGTGCCAGCACTGCAGAGCAAGTGCTTGGAAGTTAGGAGGTGCCTGAGCAAAGGATGCCTGTGCAATCTGAATTCTTCCACTCCTGAATGAACACTACAACGGAGTCTTTATTTTTCCCTCAGGCTTCTCTGTCCTGGGGGCCAGGATGCCTTGTGCTCACTAAATGAGCTGCTATTTCTACATCTGCTTTATGCTGTCCTTGTTCTGGTTGTTGCCTGTCTTTATTTTCTTAGTGACACTTCAAACCCTGCCCTGGAGACAAAACCATCCATGTATTTCATGGTTCTTTCTCTCATTCTTGTGACACATGAGCATGTACTCCTCAAAGTAGGAACTCACCTGCAGAACCCTGGGAACCCCAATGGAGCAGGGAATATTAACCTTATGTTACAAACTGATAGAAAAGGAGGTATCTCCACACATTTTGTGCACTCACCGTGATACTTGGCCCTGCATTTACCACTTCTGTTCATGGACAGAAATGTGAGCTCAATCTCACGTATAGGTCTTGGTGCTTGTCATTGTTGGCTATTCAGGCCCAGAGTCCCAGTGATCCAAGCAAACCTGAGCATCACTCAAGGAATAATTGCACATGAGAAGTTTGGCTAAAATATCTGCGGGAGAAGCAGAGAATTCCATTTCCCTGGATCTCTCAGGATCTCAGACATGACATAATGCTATATTCTCTGTCCTCCCTCTCATGTGCAGGGCAAACCCGATTTATCTCCTAACTACAGATTGTCTTGTGCACCGAAGGAGGTAAGGAAAAAAGGAAGTGCGCATGTTCATGCAATTAAGGAATGTGTCATAAGCACAAAGGGGCTTTAAAGTAAATTGGGGTTGCAAAACAAATACAACGACATAAATAAGACTCAATACACCAACAATAATGTGGTGAAAAACCCCAAATGAATTCAAGTGAAAGCTGGTTATACAGAATGGTTTCCAATAGCCAAGCTCATGTGAGATCCTGAGGTACCCAAAGTCATGAGTTACACACCACCCAGGATCTGCCCTTTGCCTCTGGCTCTTTTCTGGCATTTGAGTTCAGAAGAAATGTGTGCAAAGTTTGGTTATGAACAGTATTCTTCATTAGCAGACAGAGAGAAAATGAAACTGGGCTTCTTAATCGGTGTTCCTGCTGCAAGACTCTTAGTGAGTGTTTGTAATGATACACATCCTTCTTACTGGGTTTCTGGTTTGAATGTCACATCTGCTTCTTCATTGGTGCTCATAAAATATTAACATCCCTGCTGTAGCACTTAAAAGTCTCATTGTATTAGGGAGTTTCTGTCCTCCCCTGCAGCAACTACATCTATTTACTGCACACTGACTGTTAGCTGTTCTTCCAGTCTTCCTGCTTGTGGAAGCGAAACTTGGGTTCTTTGTAGAGTTGCTAAGTGGCATGCTTCGTCTTAAGAAGGACTGCTTCCTGCTTCAGGATCAGTGGCAATTGGAAATAAATAAAGGAAGAGGCATTTTAGCAACCAGAGGTGGATTCTGGCTAACACAGGTTCCGTTAGTGCTGCTGTACCCCGCATTTTCTTGACTAGAAACCCCAGAGTCATTGGTGGAAAAAAAAAAACATGAAAGAGATGCAAGTTCTTTTCTCTGAATTGCCTTCATTGTATGGCATGTAATGTGTGAACTCTGCTCCTTCTGCCACCAACCTGGAGGGCAGCTCACTTTGTAGGACTGGAGCAAAGTGAAGAGTGGCACATCACCACACAGGGACCAGTGTGTAACAGTTTCTGGGTCTCTCTAACTAGTTTTCCCCCCACCAATAAAGAATGATCTGAGTGGAATGGGGAGCTGAAGGGTCACTCTGTTCCCCAATTATCTATAAATCATTATTTCTACCACCTTTTAAGAAACACCTATTTCCTCAGTGAGGAGCATTTGTCATGGGAAAAGAGCTACATGTGATGAATAGCCTCCTCTTCCCAATAGTGCCTTCTGCACAGAAATGATGGATGTGAAGGCAGAGGGCCCACACCACCATGAATCTGTTGAGCCTGAGCTTCTATAATATGCCTGCAGATCCTCCTTTGTCCTGTGGCTTAGAGCACATTTCTTTACACTTTGAATTCACATGTATGAGCACTACATTTAGGCCAGTGATACTGTGAACTTTAACTATGCCCTCTTTCTCAGAAGAAGGTAACAGAAGAGGAATGAGGCTGTCTTAGGCATTAAAGCAAGAGTTATGCTGGTTTTGCTCTTAAAAATACAACACTCACAGACCTTCTTCTTACTCTATGGTCCTCTTCTTAGGTCTCCTCCAGACATGCAACTACTTGCTTAATTTTAAATATCTGATTTGCTTATTCAGCTATTATAATTGAAAGCATAAGTCCCATATGCTGAAATCATCCATACTCTTGTGCCCATGCCTTTACAGTTAGAGCAATGGGATAGAGAGACATTGGGCATCAGAGAGCAGGACAAGCCTGGATCATCATACGCTTGTCTTTTTCCCTCTGTGTGAACCATCAACACAATTCAAAATGCTTTCTTTAAAAGGGGTAGGGATTTGTGGAGTTATCTGAAGTGCTGGCAACACTACTGCCATTTATGGAAACGACAGTCAAAATATTTGGGGTTTAGTTTTGTGGTTTGTGCTGTATATGTTAACATCTGGAGTAGGTTTGGGAAATGTCACTTTCAGTAGACTTGATTGGAATATGTAGTTTAATGCTCATAAGGCCTTCAGCTTGCTGCTGCTTGGATTGCAAACCAAAAGGCTAAAAAAGACAATATACTTGGACAGAGCCAGCATGAGTTTGAACTTCCTTCCTTTAAGTAATGCTGCTTGTGCTGGTGGCGCTGTGTGTTTACAACCCCTGATAACAAGGGGGTCTGTATCCTGGAGTTGATACACAACCTATGAATGACCAAGTTCACTATGTGTAAGTACACCCTTATGAAATCCATATCGTGACATCTGGCAGTTAGCAAAGACATCAGCTCACTCCAAAGAACATCAGCGGTAGGAAAAACTTTATTTATACTTACTCCATTTTGTTTCCCCTCTTTTTTCTGCATTATATACTATTTACTTTTTAGTCCAAACAACTCTTCCAAAAGCCATTTGGTTTAAATAAATCATATTTTTTTTTTTTAATGGAGAGTAACTGTGCTTTCTTCAATGCAACGCAAACAAACAAAGCAACCCAAAAGGGCAGATTTTGATCTCTGCAAGAGGCTCGTTGCTTGATGCGATTCTCCTGTTCCTCCCCTGATGGACCATATTCACCTGTGGGGTGCAGGTAGTGGAGGAACACCAGAGCTAGCTCTGGTCTCTCCCCAAAGAGGTGAACAGGGACATGTCACTCTGTGCTTACACCTTCAGAAGGGCTCTTTTGGTCATTTAATCCCAGCCACAGCTAACTGCATCCAGGGCATTCCAGGCAGCTGTTTGTCTAATTTGTAATGTGTATATTTGACATCTAATATTTCTTGTATAGGATCCAGGATATCTGCAGCCTCTGGTTTCCACTCATGCCTTTAAATGCCATGTGGTTTCAATTGCGTTGCACAGTTTGAGAACACAGAACTTGTCTTTCTGTTTTTCTGATGATGTGTGTCTTGGATCAATTTGGTGAATAGTTGTAGTGTAAAATATCACTCCATCAATATATTTTGTATTTCACTGTATTTTAGAGTCTATTATCCTGAACAACTGAATGCCTTAAAATGGGTGAATAGCCATGGTGTTTGCTTGGGGTTTTTTTCCTCCTGCCTAACATGAATAAACTATAGCATTTCTGTGTTAAATGTCTGGATACCTTCCATCTCCCCAAAGGAGAAAGAAGATCTTCCTCTTGCTTGTCTGATTGCCAGCTTCTGTCTTGTTTTCTGACAGCAAATGGGACCTCAAGCAGTCAGCTGTCTACACCCAAATCAAAGCAGTCCCCAATCTCCACACCAACCAGCCCAGGGAGCCTCCGTAAGCACAAGGTATTACGTTTCTTATACCTTACTACATCTGTTTCTTCTTTAGTCTACTCAGTATGACGTTTAAGTCAGGGCCATATTCTCTGGAAGCACAACTTCTTATGTTGGGACAGTGGAGAATTTGACCTATTATCTAAAAGGGTTGTCACTGTGGGCTTTAGCAAGATGGGGAACACCAAATAATTGGCCTGTTTCTTCCCCTGGAGTTACTAATGTGTGTTGGAGATCATCCATATGGATTGGAAGAGATTACTTAACCCTGAGCTTGTATCACTATTTTAGAAAGTTCACAAGTTATTAATGGATATGATCTTCATACAAACCCTCCTCTCTTGAAATGCCTTAAGGGTTGGCAAATCTGGTCCATTAAGCAGCAGAAGAAATGCAAATGTTCCTGCAGCTCCGAGACATCACTTTAATGATGCTTCTCAAGGATTTTTGTTTTAATTATTTAAGGCCATGCTCTGTTTTACAGGAAACGAGTGATTTTTACAGCTGGGGTAGTAATTGTGTTCTGGTGCAGTAGGTGTTTTTCCTGGTTACAAACAGGGTATCTACCAGGTAGCACCACAGCCTAGCAGAGATCAGTAAACCTATGCTGCCTCATAGATAATTCAGATCACAGAGAAGTCAGTGGGAGGAATACCTGAAAGTCCAGTGGATTACACCTCTAACATGTAAGGTTTTGGACTGAGACCTTTGGACATGGAGTTGAATGGTACTGGGGGAGCCTGAGGTGGACTTTTGGCTTCTGACAAATCAGATCTTTAAATTATCCCCAACATGTGGAAAAGCTGTAGTAGTTAGTCAGCTGTAGTTACTTGGCTTTATTTGACTATCTTTAACAAAATACCTGAGTCTAAACAAACTCTGTGTTTTCCTCAGGACTTCACTCTGATCTCCACTGCTCAGGCCAAGTCTGAGGAAATGCACCAGTTTTAACACAAGTTGATTATTAATTTATAATTGAGAACAGAATCTGACCCATAGTCTGAATTTCAACAGTAGTTCAGCAAAAGTAACACTGTTAAAGCACCCTTTGCTTCTGCCTATTTCAAGAACCTAAAGCAATTTCCAAACACTATCACATTTAGGACTTTGGAGATGAGGATCTGCTTCCTGGAAAAGACAAGTAAAACTCACCTTCTTTAATGCTTTATGTTATGTTTTCAGCTGGCTGATTTATGACCTTTCCAGTGAAGCCCCCAGAACATTTGTAATAGATGGTGACTGCTGAGGGCAAAGCTAATCCATCTATGAGTTTCTCCACTAACTTAAGCCAAGCAGCAAACATGAATGTAGCATTTTAGGTTACCACAGTATTCAAGCATCATTGTCTTTCTCCCAGAAGCAATTTCCTGCTTTATGATGAAATCATTTTTCCTTTTTCCCCTAAAGCTCAAATGATAAATTCTTAGGTTGAGTTCACCTCAGAGTCCTATTTTACCTCTTCTTATATCAAGACTGTTGGGAATGTCCTTTCTGTGTATTTGGGCTTTCCTTCATTTTGCTCATATTTTACCTGTGTGTGGGTCAGAGCTCAAAAAGGTCCAAGGAGAGCTTTAGCCGTTGAGCTGGCTGTTTACCTAGTTCCATCCAGAACTTGGAGGAAGTGGAATAAGATGGTTACCTCAGAAAGGAACCTGGAAAAGCTTTACATACAGCATTTGATCCAAATCATAAATTTGGGATTATTTTATTAACCCATCAAAATGATCATAAATGATCATAAGTGACTTAAAATAAAAACTAAATTGTGGAATGTGTGATTTTCCTAGACGTTTGTCCTAAGAGTAGCTGTCAAATCAAGGTAAGACACTTTATTCTGGACTTAGGTTCAGCTGTTCATGAAGGGTCCTGCTCTTTCATGCATGTACTATCACGGACACATTGATCCATAAGTGACCAAAAAAATACTCCCAAATTTGTCACTGAACAGTCTTCTTTCTTCTGGTACCAAGATCCTCTTGCTCTACTGTGCAAGTCCTCCCTTGGTTTTGGTCTTGAGCTACCTGGAAAACTGGTCAGCCCACCCAGTAACCAGTGCATGAGTCTTCCACCCTGTCCCTATGAACTGCACAACTGGACCATTTGACTGCTTCCTTATGCACGACCAAAGGTGGAACCTGATGGTGTGAGTTAACATTTTCTTCTTTCTTCCTACAGGACTTGTATCTGCCTCTGTCTTTGGATGACTCTGATTCCCTTGGAGATTCCATGTAAAGCAACATGAAGCTAAATGTCCATATTGCAAGCTATGTTTAAGATACAGTAGAGTACTTCTGCCAAAATAAGCAGATAGGTGACTGGTGCTTTCAAATCAAAGGACACACAGTTATATGTCATTTGTTTTCTGTGATTTATCCTCTGTGCCACAACTCAACACCTGCCAGTCTATAGAGATAGAGGGATACCATTCTTCTAAGATACAGGGGTGCAAAATGGACATTGCAAGAAATTTGGGGCCAATATGCCAATGATCCTGTGCATTTCCCATTTGCTTCTATTATTCCTTCTTCTGCTGCAACTGTGTGATTTTCCTAGTGGTAGTAAAGTAGCTCCCCCTGGAATTGTGCAAATGGATCGCTTGCTGATGAATTTGCAAGCTCAAGTAGAGCACATAATGTCCTCCACCTCTCCAAACTACCCATATTTGCCAACCAACCTGCTCCTCATTTGCAGCCCTTATTTTAGCACCTGCATACTAACTAGTCTTGTTTTTGTTGTTGGAGAGCAGGAAGGGAAATGACTTGCCAGTTTGATGCTTGAGATGCCAGCAGAAGCTTGGATGAGATTAGGAATGATTGTGCAAGATGCTAAGGAAGGTCGTTACAATAGTGATTGGAATATTGGGATTTTATTTATGATTAAGGAAAAAGAAAGGAAGTCATCTGAGTCACATGAAGTGGAACATCCTTCATGGGATCCAAAGGTACTGCTAGCTGGTAACAATTTGTTATACCTACCCTATGGTATCTCTCTATCTCTGTATCAGTAATGCCTTGTGAACAGCCAACACTGAAAACACTGTGAACATTTGTTTTCAGGTTTGACACCCTACAGGTCACTTTTTATAGCAAAAAAAAAAAAAATCAATACACTTTTTATACAGGAAAATCTTGTAGCTGTGTTTTGGGAGTAAGGATTCGAGTTCCTTCTTTTGTATAGAAACTGGTGATTTTCTTTTGGTTAAAAAACACGTGCAGAAAAATGTACAAAAAAACCAACCAACAACTGCAGCACAGTAATGCCAACAACTCAGCGTAGAAATCTTGCAATCACTGCCAGAACAGACACATGGGGGGGAGGGAAGGGGAAGGTCAATTCAAAATATTGAATGTTTTGATAGTTTTTGTAATGTTTAGGGCTATGTATTTGGGTTTTTACACTTCAGTATTCCTGACTATGGCCACATTCGCTACTTCTCTAACAAATGGGATTTTGTGGGCTTCAAACCCCATATTTTAAGAAACTCTTCTATCTGACAAAAACCAAACTTACAGTATTTAGAGAAACCTTTTGCTTTTATTAATCAGCAATGACTCCTACAGAATGCAAAGTTCATGTATTCATGCAGGGCTGGTGGTTTTTACTATGCCGAAGCTTTGTCCTAGGCTAACTGGCATTGCCTCCTTTCCTCATGGGATAAGCTTTTGATGAAACTTTACCTAAATGAAATCTGTGCAATCAAATCTTTCTTTGTTGCTCTATTTGCCTGGGGTTTTTTTTATATTGCAACATATACACCTATTCCCTATTGTCTTGCAACCCCTTGTGATTAGAATGGATTATAATGTTGTGATATTTGATGCTACATGAATGCTGGGTTGTTCCCAAAGCCACTCCACATTTTGTTTGCTTGCATTGCTGGTATGGAACAATCTGTGCAGGCTGCATCTTTAAAGGTTCGTGTGATGGTACATTTAAAGCAATTAAAAAAAACAGATTTATCTGAGAGAGGCCAGGACTGGGAATAATCAAGGGGTCAGAGTTATCATGCACCAAATTTGCACCCAGTAGTCCTAGTGCATGATCATTTACACCCAGAGTTTTGCACAAGAAATCATTTGTTCCCACAAATAACTTCATTGAATTGAATAACTGACTATGCGACTGCTAAAGGATCGTCTCACCTATTGTACATAGAATCCTGGGTTTGGTTCAAAAGCTAAGGGCTCGTGTTGAAGGTCTGTGGGAAAGAGGGTGGTAGTGTGAACAAAGCATAGGTGCAGTAGTCAGGACACCTTCATTCAGCCCTTGGCGTTGCTAAATGTAGTGTCTGAACGGGAGCAGGTCTCTTAGTAACCCTGTGCCTCAATCTGTCTGTCTGTCCCTACAGGGACAACACTGTTCTACCTCACTGGGGTTTGTGAGGCCAAATGTTGGTCAACATTTGTGAAGTGCTTTCAGATCCTCTACCAGAAGGTGCTGAAGTATTCTGGGTGCAGATTTGATTATGGGTGCTATTTTTTGGCCATTTAATCCTGTGGATGCTACTGTAGACACTGGTTATGAGAAAATATGACCTTTTAAGCATAAGGATGTCAAAGGCCATAGTTATGCTAACAGTATTATTCATCAGAGCTTTTGTCTTAGTAAAGGCTTTAGCAGGATGGATAACTTGACACGCTTTTACTCTCTCCTCTGTTGGTGGAAACCCCAAGAGTCCCTCCCCAAGCCCCTGCCTTTCCAAGGACCCTGACTAGCAGTCATGACCCTGCCTGTCAGAGATGATGGACTTGGACTCCAGTCAAAGGTGGTGTCACTCGAACGACACAGGCCATTCCTGTCATTGCCAGGGTGAGCATGTCCTGCCACCTTTCCTCCGAGTCTCTGCTAAACCAAGAGACCAGCCATGAAATCACATCTAGGTTCTCTTGCTAATTCAGTATGGGACACTGACCACAGATCCACCAGGAAAACCTAAATCCTTGATATCCATAAGCAGACTGAACTGCTAGAACTGATGGTGGTAGAAAAGGAGTGAGATGTGTTTTCATCCAGTATCCATGAGTTCAGTTTGTATAAGATGCCGCAGGATCCCAAGGGTTGCGTGAACCTTGGATGGATGGTTGTTGAGGTAGCTGTTGAGAAGTGGCTCCTTTCCTTCCTGTCACAGTAGTGTTTGGTTATTTGAGGATGCTCTTCCTGGTGGAGCGTGCTGAGGAATCACTGAGGCCTTCTTCCTGAGCTGCACCTAGTGACACACCTAAAACCTGATCCTGCCAGAGCTCCCTTGGGAGTGGAGTTCTGTTTGCATGGGGATCATCCTGAGGTCGGGCTGAGCCCAACAGTTCCTTCAGGGAATGAGGGGACCTTGAAAAGGCCTAGAAGAAGAAAATAATTGTTCAGTGGGAAAAATAGCCATTCAAACCAGTAGAAGCCGCAAAGAAAACAGGGTATGAGGTCAAACTCCCAGGTTTCAAAAAGCAATTTTCTAGGTAGAAATGCCAGGGCAGTAGGAGAAGTCAGTGAGCACTTCAGCTGTAACGTATAGTTAAGTCTGTATTAATGCCAATATTGCATGAGTTCTTGTACAGAAATGCATGTGGAATGTTACCTACATTCAAAACTAGTTACCTTTGGCTTTGTAGGATCCCTAACATAGGTTCGAATACAAAGAGAAACAATGCACAGGCATTGTACCTTAGTCATTTAAATGTAAGGACAGCCCTGATTCAGGAAAGAGCTTAAAGACATGCTTAAATCTTAGCACATACTTTACTCCTGCTGAGTTTTCACAAGATACAAGCTTGGGTTTGGTCAAAAAGCTTTCCTGAACTGGAATGAATTAGTAATTACTTTCAATATACTGTAGTAATTCCAGACCCTATGAGATCCTGGGGCAGATGACAGTAATTCCACTGTATACTCCAGAGTTTACCTTTTATGGTTTTTTTTCTACAAGCACATAAAACTCCACAGGATATGAGGATTTGCAATATTAATTCTGCTATAAAAACCCTGTCTAATTTGCCTCATGAGGCTGCCTTTAGTGTTTTCAGAGACTAATTGAATCACTAAGAGTAGCTTGTTTTAAAACAATGCAGTATTTAAAAACCAATTGGAAAGGCTCTTAAAGTAGTAGGGTTTTGTTTCTTTGAAATTTGCCTTTATTCAGTATCCAGTATAACAAATGTACATAATACAGTAAAAATACCTGGCACATGATCATTAGGAAGGAATTAGAGCAATCCTACAAGCATAGACCAATGTATTTAGTATTCGTACATTCCAGTGATGGTCTTGACTGTAGAAGATCAGGGTGATACAGGATACAGGAAAATCTTCAGCCTTAGGATTTTTGTCACTTGTGAAGCATTTATAATCCTGAAGTTTCTGGGTTAAAGCCTCATCTGTTATAAGATTTGGAGCTATTTCAGTTCCACCAGCTGAAGAGCCAGCCAGGACTCTACACGTTGAAGTCATCTTGAGAGAGTTTAGTAATGGGATTTGACGTTGGTCCACTCTGCAGTGGGAGGTGGGAATAGCTTTTGTCCACCGTTGTCTGTGTTTCCTGTATCTGTGCACTGTTCACAATCTTCTCAGGAGCTAGAAACACTAATTTGGTTATTTTCATAGACAACAGAAAAAAAATCATTCTGCTTAGACAACAGCTTCCACATTTCTCTTGTATTTAGCTAAACCCACACATCTGCATGTTCAAAAAAGCACACACAGTTCAGCCATTATTTCTCTCTCATTTGCTTGGACAGTCCTTTTGAAGGGGAAAAAGGGAGGTAGGACCAAGAATTGTGGCAAACAGCATAGCTGTGTAATGCACAGGCATTTTTAACAGGAAATAATGGCATGGAAGTGTTAGTTTCTCTTTATGGATACTGATGGTATTGTCTAGGACGCCTTATGTTTGCTTTTTCATGTCTTCAAGGTCAGTGCTGGTTTTCCTGCTACTTCATAGAACCCCTTGTGAAATTGCTCTGTTAGGCCATGCTGGATCCCTGCACAGACATACTCCCTGTGTGACAGCCACCCCTTGATAGCTGCCTCCTCTCTGCAGAGTCATAGTATGGACTTTACAGTATGAGACTGTTGCAGTGAAAGCACAGGTGTATTTTGTCACTGACTTCAGTGGTACCCCACATCCGTTCAAGGCAACTGGGGAGTTGTCTTTTACTATGGTAGAGACAGAAGCATTTTTAGAGAAAGGAAGACAAAATGGCCAAGTAAAGCAAGCATAAAATGAGTCCAGGAAGTGTCTTCTCAAGCTAAGACAATCCACAGCCAGAGAAAAGCTATATAGAGGTGTGTTCACCACACACGAGGTGCTGATTGTGGCCAGGACAGAACAAAACAGCCTTTTTTTTGTGGCTTAAAGTTACTTTTCTGGTTGCTGATGGAAGCAGGCTGGAGCAGTATTTGGGGCTGTTGAGCTTCTTTGTGGAAGCAAATGGGTGGCACAAGATGAAGGTCTTTTTCTATCTATCTAAATAAAGAGTCCATGCCACAGGACTAGTGCTTCATACAAAATACCTAGAAGAGATCCAGCTTGGTGTGATGAGACCAAGAAGGTTAAGACATTAAGTGCCTTCCAACATGCTTTGGGCTTCAGAAATGAAACTATGCATTTGCCCAACAAGGTCTAGATAAAAATTACCCTTGACAAAAGGGGACAGGACAGACTTTGTTTCTTGACATATTTAGCTCATCTCACAGTTATTCAACCAGCCCTTGAAAATCACTGTCTCCAGAATCACAGGTTTCTGGGTGATGCCTCTGTCCCAGCAATATGAATCTGAGCAGCCTCTCCGTGGCATCTCAGGAAATGTGAAAGCTGAGTATTGTGTCTCACAGTGCAGTTACTGCTCCCTGACTGTGGAGTGAACTGGGCTGGGTTCTGTGCACTGGTTATCGATCCTGTTACTCACTCTTCACACTCCTCTCTTACTCCTGGCGTTAGACTTGGTGTCTCTCATTCTGGGTGCCTGCAGGTGAAAGGCTGTGGCCAGCAATGTGTATAGACCCTGCATTTTGTTTAGTTTTGTTTCCTGTGGAATAGAGCTGGTCATCTCATGTTTGTCAGAAGGTCGGGGTCAAGCTGACAAAAGCCCCACGTTTTAACAGGGAGAGGGGAGATGCCCAGAGATGGTACACGGGTGGATGGAAAGGCTTTTTTCAGCGATGCCATTGCATAGCTGCTCTGACTGAATCCCAGTCGCAGCATAGGATATGAGTACCCTGCAGAAGAAAATGCAGAGCTTTGCACTCACAAACCACTCTCCACCCCTCAGGACACTCTGTTTAGAGAAGGTTAAAAACACTGATGCCGATTTTAGGCCAATAGATGAGCTGCTTAACAAAACAGACTCAAACCTAGTGGATTCAGCAGTGGGATTTCAGAGCTATTGGTCTTTGATGTGACTTCTTACAGACCGGTTCTCCTTGTGCCATGGTGTCCCAATGCATAAAGAGCTGATCACAGTACTAGCCTTCATCTGTAAAGTGCTTTGAGATAAGCTGATAAAAAGAGCTACGGAAGAGCTTGCTTTTAAGATTTATTCATTACTTAGCAAAGTCTGTAAACCTTACAGAAGCAAACTAGGGTCCATTGTCTTTGGTGAGTCTTCTCAGGAGCTCTGGCTCTTAAAACTATGCTGTAAAGATGCTTTGTTACTTTACCAGTGGTGAAAGACACATACTCCATTTTTAGTTCCCCAAAACCCAGGGAGGAGCCAGCAACACCCCTCAGAGCAAGGCCACATCCACTTCCAGCAGCCCAGTGCTCTCGTCTGGAGATGCCACCTCTGGCCTGAATCCAGACCTCTGCTGCCCCTCTTTTTGTTACACGTAAGTGTACATAACAGGGCCATTTTGTGTTACCCTTCAGACTGTGGGCCTTGTGTTTGTAAATGATGAGTAAGTCTAATTCTTTCAGTGGCCTTCTACCAGGCAAACAGTGGGCCTGTTGTTGAAAGCTTTCTTGTTTAGGAAGTGTTCATGGCCAGATGGCTACATGGGAAAGAGCTGCCTTTCAGTTTCATTGCTTCATGCACTTAGTTGAACTAACCTATTCTGGCTCTTGCTCTGTATCTCAATGAACTGTAACTCAGGACTCTGGAGCCAGTTTAGAGTTTCCCTATGTCTGACAGTTTATCACTCAACTGAAGGAGGAGGATGCCTGAAGAGAATTAACAAATCTCTGCAGTAATTAGAGTCTGTTGGCTGAAAGAAAGACAGTTGGCATCACTAGAGAAAGATGCTGTGATGGCCAGTGTCATGGGAAACAAGGAAACAGGCTTGTTTCTAAGAGGAATGGTAGGGGGCATTTGTTAGGAGACATTTACTGACCAATGAAATGAGCTTGAACTGCACAGAATATCAAATGGAAAGAAGAGCATGAGGCAGAGCACTGGAAATGTCAGTGCCATTGATGTGTGGGGATAATAAAAGACAAAAGCCACGCAATTCCAGGGACAAACAAAAGGGGAGGCTGGGGCTAGCTGAGGATCTGCATCTGGGTTCTGGACAGAAAAGCAGCAGGGGACCCTGGCTTTGTGTGGAGATTAGCTATTGGCCCTGCAGGTATCTAAGTGGATGTAGGCTATCTGCCACAGCAGTGAGCCCTGCTCCCCATGGCAGAAATAAGGTCACTCTTGGCTTCAGGCAGGAGAACTTGGCTTGAAGATCCTCCCCTGCTCCTGTCTGACTCTCCTGCCAGCATGTGGCATCCCTCAAAGGGGGAAGGGAAGATGCAGCCCTTTGCTGAGTGACAGCACCAACCTATGGTTTGGTTTATTTTTATTCCTCTCAATCAGATCAGAAATAGGAACTCATCAGCAGCCCTGGCTTGGAAGAGACAGGTCTGGCACACAGGGGAACTGCCAGACGTGGGCAAGAGATAATGAGGGCACCTCTGAGCCTCCCATCCCTTCCCACAGGGCTCAGCAAACCCTGGAAACGCAGCAACCCACTTGCAGCAGGGTGGAAGGCCAAGACAGGCTCCTGGAGGAGGCTACCTTGATTTGCTGTGCAGCAGCTGCTGCTGATCTTGTCCATGAGCTGCTTGGCCACGTATGAGAGCTGCTGCATTCAGTAAATCTATGGGAAGTCCGTGCTCAACAAGGGGATCTGTGTTCAACACTGGTTCTCTCATGAGACTTTTGTCTAAATTGAGTTACAGCACTTGTGGATTTAATCCTAAAAGGCAAAACAGCTGCTTCATCTGAACACATTTTATTTCTCCATAAAGATTGCACCTCTTTGTTTCCATAGGTGCTCAGGCACTCAATATAACACAAGTGAAACGCAGTACACCTTATTCTCTGCTACTTTAAACAGACAGAAGCTCCTCTGAAATGAAGGGAGCTGAATCCATTTGGTCCAAGTTTGGTCTCCTATTTCAAAGATTGATTACTGTCAGTAATTCTCATGTGATGGATTACTTAAGTGCAGATTCAGTTTCCTGGCTGACAGCTGCAGACTTTGCAGAGAATAAAGCTTCTTTGACCCCAGCTATAAGGTGATCTCTTGTATGAACCTCTAACAGCAAGTTATATATAGGAGATACTTCATATAGTTTTTTAATCATCAGTGATAAAGCAGAAGTAGTTTTCTCTGTTGAAATATCTTAAAAAAATTCGAATTGAAAATTAAACAAATAACCTTAATAAATCAGGGTCTCTGTATTTTCTGGTTCTAAAGAGTGTTGGCTCTATCTCACTTTACTCTCACTTCAGTCTACCAGTAAGATATGCCCTGAGCCCAGCAGGTTTATGGAACCAGAAACAGCATTTCTATTTCTTCCTGTAGTTTTCTACTCAAGACCCAGCTAGGACCAAGCAGAGATTTACGGTTGGCTTTGTTTTTAGAGAAAAACATTACCAAATGTCTCTGAACATAAAAAGGAAGATTCAGTTCATTTTAGGTGACTCTTCTAAACTCACGACTGCTTTTGATCTTTATCCAAGCTGGTCTTTCCATCTCTATTTGCAACAGTTGTGTACAGGAAATTGAGATGTGTTTGAGTCACATTTACAGTGGGGCTGTTGCAGAGCGAAGTGATTTTCCTGGCACATGCAGTTAGAATAAAACACATTGGTAGCACTTGGTCAGGGTGCACCTGAACCAAACCCTGGTTCTGAACCCCACGTTCTGTGAAACCCACGTGCAGAGTCAGACTTGGGAAATGTCTGTAATGGACCAAATAGCCCCTGAGCTGGGGTCCAGGCCCAGTTCTTGAGATGAATTTTACCTCCAGAGAATCCCTGTGAAACGTTTAGTGGGGTTTTTGTTGTTTGTTTCTTGGGTTTGTTTTGGGCTTTGTTTTGTGTGTTCTTCTTAAAATGGCAGCATGGCTGCTTTCTGCTTTCCTCCATCTCCTTCCAGCCATTGCAGAGCACATACAGATGGGTTTTAATTCACTTCCCTTTGCAGGTAGCTGTTGAATTGTAGTGATATTCTGTCTCCCTCTCACGCTGACCCTACAGTCACTGAGAGGCTACAGAACACACAGCTGGTTTTCCCTTTTTCTTTTCTCCTCTCTTTAGAGCAGAAGAGCTTTTTCCAGATTTAGTGTGATGTCTAATGATGTGTCTCCTTAAAAAGAAGAATGTCTAGGGAATTAATTGCACTGCTAATTGGTGTTTATAGCTAAGGTGAAGCAGAAGTATTGAATGTAAGAACAAGAATGCCTGTGAGTTATAATTACATGCTGAATTCTGACATGTAAAATTGTTGTTTGTTTGCTTCTTATTTAAATGATGTGTGACCCAAGCAGCTTTATCACTGTGGCAGTACTAGCACAGCTGCAATTCTCAAGTTAGAGGACACCCAGGGTCTTTTAGAAAGAGGAAACCTGTCTAGCCAAGTCTCCTTCTAGTCTCTGAAATGAGGACACATTCCCTCCCTGATACTCTGTTTATGACACCTTCTATTCCAGAAACAGAGGAAAAGAGTATCAGTGTGCTGACTTTGCTGTTACCAGCCTTTGTCTATCTTCTTAATGACAATACAGCCACAAGCTGGGTTAGTGGCTCTCATCATATGAGCCTGAGTTCTTCACACCACTCTTCTGGGAAGAGCACAACCTGCCTGCAGCAATGCGGCTCGCTCTAAGCTGCCGCTGTGCCAATAAGTTGTGTTGAGGGAGGGAGATGTGCAGCTGAACTGGAACCTATCATGGATTACTGTCTTAGGTCATTCATTGAGTTTGTATGATTTCATCATCACTTAAGAAGCTGCAATATAATATAACCGAGAGGCCACGATGTATTTTCTATTGTCACTCAGTGGGTGGGGGCTGGAGGGGTGGCCGGGTTTAAAGTTTAGCTGGTATACTTTAAACTCTGTGTACATAACCTTGGAGGACACGTGGGTGGTGAGGGGTCAGTGGTTACTTTGTTGGGATTGATAAATTTCAGATTGTTTTTGCTTAAATGCTAAGGTATTTAATGACATTGTACAAAGAGCTATTAATTTAAATGGTGCTTTTGTTCTCCTAGAACAGATCTCTTTAACCTTTCTTTTTGGCAAGCCTGCAGCAATGCTCATCGTGTTGAGTTTTGTACCTTGGGGGAGTGCGTGGAAAGGGAAGGGAAATGTTTTTCTCTTCAGACAAGTAATGTTGCCCATTGTTAACTTTCTGTTTGGATATACACCTTCAATTCCCTTTGCACTGAACTTTTGTGTGAAGTTCACTTAAAGGGACAGAACAAGCAGAGGTTATTCCAAAAGATCTCAACTGTATCATCTTGTAATATATTGCAGCTTTATGCCAATGATTCCTTGCTTACCTGTACACAGTCCATGCATGTTTTGAACTAATTTTGCATTCTCCATTTGTGGTGAGTTATTTAGCATTTTAACCACCTTTTGTGCCATTCAACTTGTACAGAAAACATTTTTATTGACGTTTTAAAGGGAGGGGGGGAAGAAAAGAAGAAACCCCCTCCTGCTCCCTAGTTGTAGGTAGAACTCAGTTACTTAGCAAACAGATGTAGATGAGTGGTTGTAGTGTTAGAAATGGTAGCTTGCTCGTGAACAAGCTTTTGAGAGTAAATGCATGGTCCTGTACCTCTCTTCTCTTAAATTAGCTCTTCCTTTCCTCCTGGAAAGATTCTCTCTCTCTCCCTCTCTCTTATTCTGACTTTGTCTCTCTCGTGGTTGTAAAGTATGGATTTGGGCATAAATAAAATGATCTACGACGAGGTTTGAAAAGCAGTTCTCAACAGGTTCTCTCGGGGAACTTACTTCTCACAGCGCCTTGCCTTGGCACTTGATTAGACTCTAACTTTCAAGGTGAAACAGATGGAAATCAGTCATCTGTTGCCTCTGCTTGGACTGGGAAACCAGTTACATCTTTGGAATGTCACTGGTAAACGATGAGATCTTGCTGATCCGTGTCAGCTGAGGCACGTGGCACGTGGCGTATCAGCCGTGGCCTCCCCACCTGGTTGTTCTACATGGGACCAGTCCCATGGCCCCTGATTGCGGAGTTTGCACACTTTGATCTTCCTGGATACAGAGCAGAAGGGGGTGGGGATGGTGCATGGGATTTATGTTGTTAGGGGTTCTGGAGGCAGCTCCTTCTCCACACTCCCAAGCTCTGAGCTCAGTACGCAGGGCTTACTGTTCACTGGCTGTGGCTCTGTTGGCAATGGAGGACGGAAAACAGTCCGAGTCTTGGAAAAGAGGGGGTCACTCTCAAAGACAGATTTTGTAAGAAACAGACTTAACCCCCCCCCACAAAGCCCTGCCACAAGACCACAATATGTCCCTAGATCCACACATCTATCCCCCGCACCTCTGCTCCCTTAACAGAAATTCCTTTTGTTAGGAGATTTGACTTGCTAGGGAAAAAAAATTCCATTTTTGTGAGGTGTTGTGAACTGTTTTTACTACTTGTAATAACCATCCCAGGTCTGAGTATTCTTGTAATGCAATGCCATGCAGCAGAGAACCTGTCCACTTTATAGCTTTGCTCTCAATATTTGTTACTCATTGTTTTCTCATCTAAATGTACATTTGCAAGATGTGTGTAATGTCATTTTCAAAAAAATAAAATTTGGTTTCAATATTTAGGCCGATAAAAACCTTTCTGATGCTTTTATTTGGCAGGTGCGTGTCGACTGTGATGTGTGAATCACAGTGGTGCTGGATCAGTTTGATTCATCAGCTTTCCCAAAGTGGTCCCGCTTGTACAAATGCAGAAAAAAGAGTGGGGAGGAATTTCAGATCCACATCTGCCTGATTGAAACAGCCCAGCCTGTGTAAGACCAATGCTTTTGACTGAAGGGATGAGCTCAGTGTGGGTCACACACAGAGATACAGGTACTGGCAGCTCTCTCCCACCTACAGTACTTCAGTCAAAACCGTGGATTCAAAATAGCAAGATGTGGCCCCCATCTGAACTCTGTCTTGGCATCCAGGGCCTGGGCAAGGCCCACATGGTCTCACATCAGCTTTGGGAAGTTTGGTGACATTTGAGATGTGCTGTGTTTGTTCTGCCTTCCCACACAGGCCTGAGAAAGGTCCAAGTTCTTTTGCCACTACCCTGTCAGAACCACAGTGAAGACAACAGCATTCTTCCTTGTAAGCCCTGAAAAATGTTAAAAGGCTTAGACCTCTTCATTTAATGATATGGTAGAAGCCACTTTGCTTCTCCTTCACAGCTGCAGAATTAAAAGTGAGTGTGGTGAGTTGGCTCTGGCCATCCCTGCTCTAGAGTGGGAAGCTGAGCAAGAGCTCAGGCTCTTCCCAGTGTTGCATGCTTGGATGGAGCCCTTTATCCCTTTCCCCCTGTGGGTACCACATGTCAGCCTAGAGGGGGCTGTGCTCTTTGCCCTCTAGATCCAGAGAAGGTGCTGTGCTGACTGGCAAACAGCATTGGGATGAACAACACATCACCCCACTGGCTCCCACTAGTCCTGTGCTTGGACACGCCAGAAGCAGCACTTGCAGCACGGTTCTGGTTGCAGTGAAAGGCCACACTAAAAAAACAGCAGTTCCCAAAACAAAACCAGTAGAAGAAAACCACTCTAATAACAGCCTTTGTCTGAATGTGCATGAACTGAAACTGAAGCGAATGTTATCAGAAAAGCAGAATAAGTACTTCAGAAAATACCCTGCTTGTGTCTTTATGCACCCCGAGAGCAAACAAAGCACAGGTGTCTTTTCTAGGGGCTTTTTATGAGATGAGGTCAATAGAAAAGAGGTAGCTCTCCTCCTGCTCATGTGAAATGCTCTGAAAATGGCAGATTTAACACCTTCAACCTGCTGTCTGCATCTACCACAGCTATTCCAGGAACTCCAGAGGAAACCTAGATGATGACAGCGTGGCAGCAACAACCAGCCCTGCAAACCAGTGGAAATGCTGCTGTTGTCTTACCATGAATCCCACTGACACATAGGCAACTACTCCAGATTTACAGCCATGTAAATGGGAGCAAAATTAAGCTTCCAAAGCCCAGTTCCTCATACAACAGCAAGGATCTCTCCAGAAAGGTACACTGGGTATCCCTGAGTATGTTTCATCTGAGCAGCACAACACTGATTGTTTCCAGAAGGCCCAGGTTCAAGTGCATTGGCCCTGTGCGGTGTCAGTTGTTTGGCCTGGTTGGAAAACCTTTGCCTGGTCTCTTGACCTAATCACCATTACTTGATGCTTGGCCATTGCTCGCTGTAGTCTGGCTCCAGTCAGAGAAAACAGACTTCCCTGTCAGCTGTAAATGATCCAAGTCTTCTGAGGCAGTTGGCTTGGAACTGCAGTCTGAAATATGGCAGCCAGATCCATGGGTAACTGTCAGCTTAGCTCCAGAGATGCTAAACAGGACTGTAGCATCAACTCTCTAGCTCAGAGTAGTCACACCTTTAAAAGTCAACAAATCTAGATCGCTTACATAGTTTCTCCTAAGGTCTGAGCTCTGTCCCTTGTCCTCCACTACAGCCATCTCCTGCCTCTCCCCAGCCTCCTGCAAATACAGGAAACTTCTGAGGTACAGCTTTCCATGCAAGCATCGCCTTTGCCATAATGCCAGCCCTGCACACCTGCATATGGATGTGACTGTCCACAGGGAAAAGAGTCAGTACAGCTGTTGGGGGTTTAAAACACCAAATCCAAAAGGTTTAATTTTACAGCCCCAAAGTAAATGAGAACTCCAATGACTTGAAACCGCAGGTGCCCAGCCCTGTATGTGCAATCTTGTTAGTATGTGAAATACTCCCCTGGGCTCTGCAGGGTGCCTTGAACAACCAGACTCCTAGTGCTAGGTGTCTGTAAGATTATCAACTCTGTGTGTGTGTATAAGAGGACAGAAGTAATGTTTTATGGAGTATGTCTTCAATTACCACTGAAAGTAACAATGATTGTTCATTGTTAATCTGTATTCCTCATTCACAACTAGGTCTACTGAACTTAAAAAAGAGTCTGCTTTTAGCACTTAAAAATTCCCATCAATGTCTTACATAAATCTCTTCATCCTGAGATCCCGCAGTTGGTGCATCCAACTGAGTGCTGGCAGTCAAAGAGCTGTATGGAATAGATTGGAGTTCTTTCATCTGATAGCTGTGCTCCAGCCACGATGCGTGTGTCATGTTCTAATTTCAGTGCTCAGAGTCTGCTTTTAGCACCTACATACAGCCATGGGACGTGCCATTAAGCCGGTTCAACCTTTATTCTGTCAGTCACTGTGAGAGAGTGACAGCAGGAAGCAACAGGAGCTGAGGAGAAAGAGGTTATTCCCAAAGGTCCCCGGCAACACATCACATTGGTGACACAGGCTGTCACTCAAGCACTGCTTGGTAATGTTATGTGGAGACTGGGAGGAGTTCAGATCACAAAATGATGCTCAGCATCTGTGTTCAGATCTCTACCTTCAATGAACCCAGGGCAACAAACCATGAGTTTGACCACGTTCTTTCACTGTATATCACAAAATCTTGTGATTTAAGAAGTTTCTGTCACCGCAGGCTGCTCTCTAGACAACACATCAGTCAGTCCTTGTCCACCTTCTAAAGCAGAGATGTCCAAATGGATACGATCATTCATAACCACAGGGAGAGCCTCCAGAGAGCTGCAAGAACACATCAGTGGTCTGAACACCCCAGCAGCACCACGTTAGTTCTATCAGTGCTTTATGCAAACACAGCCAAATCTGTAATCTGGCTGTAAATCATGATTCTTGCTATACTGCCTAGAAAGGTGACCAGCACCTACAGCAGAATGCAGCAATCAAACCTGCATTTTAAATTAACAGATGACCAGCCTGGCCTTTGCAGAACAATGCATTTGTTCACCCAGGAAAGAAAAATCTTTGGAAGACACTATCCTGTCACAAATTGTTCATGCTTTAATTAACAAGTCCTCATCAGGGATGAAGATAACCACGAGATATGTGAGGGGAGGAACACACTTGATCTATAATGAAATCAACTCTCAAATGAGGTCGCCCACCCATGTACTACTGTGTCCATGCAGCAGGAAGACGAGCCAAATGCAGTGAGATGAGGCCAGGCTTTTGTAGCTCTGCAATGAATAGGTTGTGCTTTGGGCAGGGAGGGGAACCAAAAGGGGAGTTGTGTGCTGGAGAACTGAATAATAAGGGCACACGTGTCCTCCTGTGCCCTCCTCAGAGCTCCTTTCAAAAGCAAGTTCCTTTATGCTAATGCCAAAGTACTGCAGAACAGGCTCCCAGGCACACATGGGCACTTACAGCATCCTCCTCGTGGCTTATTCCATTAAAGTAGAAACTAAAAAACACCTTTCTGTCCCCTTAGCATGGATTCAGATACAGAAAACCAAGCCTGCCCTTAAACCTTTAAAACCCTTAAATGACTCAAGATACTCTGCTGCTGGTCAGAAAAGTAGATAGAATCATAGAATAGTTAGGGTCGGAAAGGACCTTAAGATCATCCAGTTCCAACCCCTCTGCCATGGGTAGGGACACCTCACACTAAACCATGACACCCAAGGCTCTGTCCAACCTGGTCTTGAACACTGCCAGGATTCACAACCTCCCTGGGCAACCCATTCCAGTGCCTCACCACCCTCACAGTAAAGAACTTCTTCCTTACATCCAATCTAAACTTCCCCTGTTTAAATTTGAACCCATTATCCCTTGTCCTATCACTACAGTCTCTAATGAAGAGTCCCTCCCCAGCATCCCTATAGGCCCCCTTCAGATACTGGAAGCTGCTCTGAGGTCTCCACGCAGCCTTCTCTTCTCCAGGCTGAACAGCCTCAACTTCCTCAGCCTGTCTTCATACAGGAGGTGCTCCAGCCCCTGATCATCCTCGTGGCCTCCTCTGGACTTGTTCCAACAGTTCCATGTCCTTTTGATGTTGAGGATACCAGAACTGCACACAATGCTCCAGGTGAGGTCTCACGAGAGCAGAGTAGAGGGGCAGGATCACCTCCTTCGACCTCTGGTCACGCTCCTTTTGATGCAGCCCAGGATAGGGTTGCTTTCCGGGCTGTGAACGCACACTGCTGGCTCATCAGATCAGCTGCAACTTCTAAAAACATCAGGCAATGGCACCAGGACAAGAGTAATTAGCCCAGGAGGCTGCAACTCCCTTTCACCTCCTCATGGGGCCACCAGCTTCTGTGAGACCAGAGGGGTCACCCAGGGCCACAGCCAACAGGGCAGATGGGCTTGGACTTTCCTTGGAGCTCAGGTGCCAGCAGGCAGGACAGTCACTGCTCCAGCCTGTGTGTAGAGCTTCACGTGGGCAACCAGAATAGCCGCTAAGAGCCCCCAGCACCTGTGCTATCAGCAGGGTTGAAGCAGGAACTGCTGAGGCAAGCGCTGTAGCTGGGAGGAGTGTGCTGCCCAGGAGAGGTTCAGCCGGCATTCCCGCAGGAGCAGCAGCATCCCAGCTGCGAGTGACAGAGCAAACCCGGCAGAATCCCCTTCCAGCTCCTCCTAACTTTATACGAAGCTTTGATCCATGCCCATTTCCAAGAGGGCTCAGCTGCTCAGATGAAGTGAGAACAGTTCAAGCCGAGCGTTTTCCCCATGACCCTGAGACAGGCACGGCTTTATCCAAACCCCCCAGAGAAACAAGAGTGCTACAGGCAAGGCTCTAAATATTTAATGCTTACACAACACTCAGAATACAAACGGCAATTCACCGAGAAGGAAACCGTCTCCTGCAAGCTCCTCGGGGAGTTTTCTCTTCATGTGCGTTTTTCAGCATGACTTGACACCTGCCTGCACACCGGTTAAGAGATCGCAACTCCCGTGTGCCTCCCAAAACACCCCGCTGTCCCTGTGCCTGTCTCTGCGAGCTCCCCACCCCAGAGAACACCCGCCATGTCACTGGGGGTAAAACCCACCTCACCCACAGCATGCCCACGGTCGGCTGGGGAGGAGGAACCAGCCTCTCCCTCCGCTCCCTGAGCACAGGCCCAGGCTGAGGTGCCCTTAAGGCCCGCACGATGGGCGCTGCCCGCAGCACCCGGGCTCCGCCACGCACGGGAGGCAACCGGCACTGCGCTCCCCTCATCCCCGCACCGCGCCCACCGCACCATGGCGGCGGCGGCCCGCGCACCCTTGGGCTAGGCCGCCACCTAGCGGTGCGCGGCGGCGCTGCCCGCGCCAGGCCCCGGTGAGGGCGGCGGAGCTCAGCCGTGGTGACAGCCCCGGGGCGAGCTTCGGGTCGGCGGCTCAATCGTCCCACCCGAGCCCCCGCTGCTGCGCCGCCATGGGCAGAGCGTCCCTTGAAGGCCGGGCTGGGGTCGGCTGCGGAAGGAGCTTCCTTCACAGCCGCAGCCCTGAGCGCTGCAGGGCAGCAGGAGGGCGATGAGGCTGCGAGCAGTGTCCTTGATTAACTCGCAGGTGCTGAGGGCTCCCAGCTGGGCGGTGTGGGACGCCCTTACCCGCCCTCCCGGAGCCGAGTGCAGCTCCCTCAGCACAGCCATGATCCTGCTTCAGAGAGGAGCGGCTCCCGCGGACAGCCCTGCCCGGAGGGGAGGTGTTGGTGCGTACCGCGGCCTGTGCCCCTCGATGGGGCCTGACAGGGGCTCGCAGGCCGCAGCCATAGCGCGCCTCCGGTGGGCACGAAGCTGGCTTTCAGTCGGTGCGGAGGAGCTGTTTTGTAGCCGGGGCCTGGGGGAGGGCTGTGCTCTGAAGGGTTCACAGGACAGCCAGCTCAGTGTCTGTCCTGTTGCCGTTCCCTCGGGCTGTGTGCGCTCTGGAGCCGCACTCCTCTGCTCCTCAGTCTCCTTTCCATGAGCAGCCTGCAGCTAAGTAACTCCCAACACCCGCTTCAGGTCTTGTCCTGCCTGAGAGATGGCAATGCTGCCTTGCTTTCCCGTACTTAATCTGTGGTCTCCGAGTTGCAGAATTTGGCCTTTTATGTCTGAAGGTTTGGAAATTTCAGTTATGATTGTGGTTAAGGCTGCCGGGGGTAAGTCCTGCCCTGTACACTCAGTGGGCAAAAAGCTTCTCTGTAGCCAGGGGCAAAGCACAGGCAGCTGGAGGGTGATGAAGCTGCAAGCTTCTGTGCCCTCCATTTTAGGGGTTGTCTTCCTTTCACTCAGTGCTGCACAGATCAGGCCTGGGCTGATCCCTCACTCCAATCCCTTCTGTCATTTATGCTATGGAATAAAGTATTGAAATCCTGAGGTGAAAGGGACGAGTGATTTGGATTCAAACGCTGCTGTTGAGCAGACTCAGACCTTAGCTGGGTACATGACTTTTTTGTTGAGTTTTGGTTAGTTTTCAGATTGTGCCCCTGGGGCTCTTCTCTGTACAAAACTGCTTATATTGGAAAGAGTAAACATGTAAGATTAAAGTAGAATCTCTGCTGGAAACCGCCTAATGTTTTATTAACAAAGTGCCCCATGAGTTAGGTGAATAATAGATGAATGTAGCTCTGGTGGGATGCAAGGACCTAACTGTGGAGCGTATCTGCAAGGTGATGGGCAGGTTGCAGGTAGGCAGAGCTGGAGGACACTGCCTGGGTCAGAACAGCCCCTCGTAGTCTCTGGCAGCCATGTAATGAGCCTGGCTGTAGCGCAGGCTGTGTCCTCCCCACAGCTGTAGGTGGTTCTGAGTTAGGCACAGCTGTGAGTGCAGCAATGTGATGAGGCCAAGTGCTGCAGCCCGGGCTGTGCTGCAGGGCCTGAGGAGTGGCTGCCCTCGAGGACTGAGGGGTGCTGGGTTTGCTGGGGAATACAGGGTTGTGCAGATGGTAAGGTGTTCCCTTGCAGGGGAGAGCACGTATTTAAGGATGGGTCCTGAGTGTGGGGTGCAGAGCGGGATGCTGAATGTACAGGTGTATGGGAGCCTTGTGAAGAAGCAAGTTCTGTTGTTTACTTGCACTGTGATGTGCCTTTACCCAAAGGGCCAGCTCTGGTCTCTTATTTGCCTGCTGAGGGTGCTGGTGTGAGTGAGGTTTGGGAAGCAGCCAGGCTAGAGCAGAGGGGAGTGTAGTGGGGCCCTGCTCTGTGAGGTGTTAGCAGGCTGTGTGAGATAGCAATCAGGGACACCTGGAGATGCAGTGCAGTTGAGGTGAAATGAATCTGCCCTGTTTTCCATACAAAAAAAAAGAATATAAATGCCTGCAACCAGCCTAAAGGACTGTGTAATGGTGATGCTCAGGACACCTCCAACAGGGAAGCGAAAGGCTGCAGGGAACATCCAGGGATTTCCGGTACTATGTTGTAAGGGTAAACTGTCCACAGTATGTGAGACCTCTTTCCAGACCACAGCAATCTGTGTGAGCATGTCTCTTTGAATGCCCTGGCTGAATTATAAGCATTTTGTGCTGTGGCTCTCCAGTGAGACCAGAGCTGTCTGACTGCCCTTGGGTGCCACCCGTGTGGCTCATCCTGCTGCCTGTCTAGAGGAATTCCTCTTTCTGACAAGACTTCCAGCAGGAGCTCCTCCTCAGCTCAGACAAACTGCATACACCACCAGATTTAATACCCGTATGACAAAGTTCTCCTGGTGGTGTTCCACGCTGGATCAAAGGCAGCTACTGTGAGAACACGACTATATAAACTGGGAATATTTATTATCAGCACACACAAAGTGGAATTCTGTTGAACTCACGTGGGATTTTTCATGTTGTTCTCTCAACTGTGCCAATGAATCACAGTGTGCATGGTGCATATAGGCGGACATCAGCTTTTTATTATGATTTAAACTCCAGTCTACTTACTCAATCATGAATTGAAAACACATGGCTTTAGTATGTCGGGCTTTTTTACTCATTAAGTGTTAAAACTCTAGTGGCAGATTCCAGGGACTTCCTGTCCAGATTTCAAAGGAAGTGGGGTAAGTGCTTTATAGGAGAGCAGAGTCTTGCAGCGAACCTTGCAGTACAGTAGTTTATGATACTGCTTAACATTTCATCTTCAGAGTATTTTCTGGGTGTAACTCATCCCCTGACAGCCAGACTTCTTTAGGCAATTCATGTGCTGAATGGCAAGGTTTGGGAGAAGGAATGGGCCTATTTTTAAGCTTAGACTGGTTAGGCTAAAATAAAGGGAATTTAAATAGAGGAAGCAAATTAGGGAGACTTTGGAACTACTGGTACCTGTGAGATTTTGTAGTGTATTCTGAAATAGTGCTTATTCGGAAATTGGACTGCATTTACTAAAATATAAATGAAAGCCACATAGGGGTAAAACAAAGGTGTTATAATGCTCAAATGAGGAAAAAAAAATGTTAAATAAATTCACCCAAAAGGAAATTAGGACTGAGCAGAGCATGGGGAGAAGCTTATTTCACCAAAACCATTTCTTAATGAGAATTTACTTTTGTCTTTTCTTATTTTGCCATGGCAAAAAGGAAAGTATTTTCTAATTTTCTAAATATTTTCTGACGTATTTTCTAAACTATGTGGTTACCCCCATAAAGTGTTACATCTCCTGTTACTAGCACAGCTTGAGAAGCAAGATGGGATGAGTGCCTGAGTGAGGATGCTTCATGAAGGATCAGAGGTGGAGAGCTGATTCGGTGCTGCACAGCCCAGGAGCTGCTCAGCCTCCTGAGGGCAGAGGCTGGAGAGCTCTGGAATCTCTTCTGTCGCTTCTTCTCATTCAGGTTGCTTCCCCCTCCACAAATGAAATGGGAACAGCAAAACTGAGCAGTTCTAGACTGGGAACAGTCAAGGCAGGACCAAGTGTACGAGAGGTGTCCCTGAGGCTGCTGCAGGCTTGTCACTGCACTGAGGGTCGAGGGCACAAAGCCGCCCATTGGGTTTTGCTGGGTCTTCTGGTCTGAAGTACCCCATTGTGCTGTGAGTCCTAGAGAAGCTGTGTGTCACTTCTCCATGGCCTGGATGGGCTGCTGTGGGACACACGGAGGCAGAGGCATTGACGCTGGCTTTATGCAAGTGAGGAACAGTGTGCAGCCTAATAAGGAATATGATTATTTTTTTTCATGGTGCACATTAATCTGCCCTGTTTTCCGTACAAAAAATGATGCCTGCAGCTCTTGCCAAACATCTTGCCTTGCCTCATCTCCTCCTTTAAAAGTTCATTCACAGTTACAGCCGCAATTGCAGCTAGGAAGCAGTTTACTGGGAGTCAACAAGGCTGCATTTTGGGTCAGCCCTGAGGGTTTCCATAACTCATCTCTGGAAGGGTCATCCCAACACACACCCCCCTGGTGATGTGATCTTGGTACAGTCCAAAGAGTTCCAGGTTAAGAAGCCGAGGGGATCTTTGTTTGCAGGAGTGCTTCTGGAGTTTGATGTGCCTCTGAGCAGGGACAGACCTCAGCCAGGTAAGTGCAGAGGTAGCCTGAAAACCAGGATTTACCTGTTCTGCGCCTTTATCGCCAGGATGAAAACTCTGCCTTACTTGTAATGAGCACTTCAGCCAGTGAGGAGAGAAAATGCTTTCGTCTACTGCAGTAATGTACCTTGCGTTCGGAAAGTGGCATCGCAACTTAACTGTGTGTTAACCCTGAGCCAAGACCTCATCGTGATTTATTGCAAAGGCATGGTTGCTCTCGTTCCTTCTGGGATAACTGATCTGATGTTAGGCTTCTCTCTGACAGTTACATTGAATAAGGGGGCTGGGCTGATGAAGGGTGATGTGATCTTGGTGCTCATATAATTCCATTCTCCGTACTGTCTCTTATCTCCCAAAATACTGTCGGTTCTTGCTGAGGATTCTTTTGTATTGAAATTCAAGTGGGAATTTAACTACTTCTTTATTGTTGTTCTTGTGAAAGAGACTTTTATACTGTGTCTAAAATAATAGGTAAGCGGATACATAAAGTAACGGAGTGGCCTGATAGGAATAACCCATTAATTTGCAATCATAGTAGTTTTTAAACTGATTCAGAAGGCAGAATGGAGGGATACTGGAATTCTGAAGAAAGTTGTTTCCTGAGGTTTCAGCACAAAAGCTTGGCTTGAGTGAATTAACTGACATTGCTGTAAGCGTTTGCTTTAGAGCTTGTAACAGATCACTTGACTTGGCTTAATGTTAATTGTAATAATTGGCATCTCTTCTACAAAATTACTTTAAGTTCAAAACTGGAATTGTACCTCTGTAATTAGCTGCAAATCTGGCTGGTCTTGAAGCTGTGGTGGAAGGCACTCGGGGGTAAATCCCACTTGAAGTGTGCAGATACCTGTGCACTTTGGAAAACCCTCTCTGCTTGCATATTCTGTAACGTGTCCCACAGCCACTTTGTGTCCTCACTAAAAGGAAGGACAGTTAAGCTAAAGGATCAAGCTGTTCTACAACTGTATCCTGTGCAATGCACACAGCCTGACACAAGACTCCTTTCACTAGAGAAACAAAAGTGGCAGCATAAAATGAGCAAGTGGCAAGTCCTGAGGTGGAAATGACCACCGTGAGTGCTTGCTTCTGAGACCTGTTGACAAGGCAGCATGTGCTCACAGTGCTGATGCATGGCTGTTTAGAACAGCATTTTAATCTTGCTTGTCAACTGCAGGTGAATGTGCACGTGTTGATTTGTAGTGCTGTGTGTTCATCCTTGTATTCTCACCCTGGCTGCTCTCGGAGTCAGAGACCCTTAGAATCTGGATGTGCAGAGAGTTCTGAGTGCTGCCTGAGGTCTAGCAATGGACTTGAGCATCTGCAGTGGGGACAGAGGCCAAATGCCAGGGTTCAGATGTAGTCTAAAAAACTTGACTAAAGCCACCACTCTAATGCCCAAGCTGTAAAGTACCACATATGCCCATAGCTCATAGACTTGGTGTGCCTTTAACTTAATACATGCTCACTACAACAGAGCTGCTCAGTGCACTGTGGGTTTCCACTTGTGGCTGCCAAACAAGCTGTGTCCCCGGCTGAGCCCCTTGGGGTCTTGGTGCAAGAGCCCTTCCAGCAGTTTGCTTGCTGTGTATGGACAGGACCGAACCCCCCACAAAACACAGTTGTAAAAAACCCCACTTTTCTAACTTGGTTAAAAGCAGCAGGGCAATATGTGCTGCCTGGCAGGAGTAGCCTCCTCCTGAAAGCACTCACTGTATAGTAATTCTTTGGTGTGAGCAGAAGCAAAATTCTGCTCTGCTGCTGACTCCATTTCCTTTTAAATCTTTGCCTTTGCTCAAGGGGAGAGAATAAAAATGATTTAAAGTTATTTCATAGGTGACTGCACTGGAATGAACTCAGTGAAAAGGCGAGGAGAGAGGGAGTATAGCCAAAGTTGACCCTCTTTGAGTGTGTTCTGCCAGGACTTTGAGTAGTTTTGACCATGAAATCACCATTTTACCACTGAGTAATCTCATGCACACATGGGTGTTGACTTTGCTCAGTTTTCAAGCTGATCATCAGTGAGACCTGAAGGTTAAACACCATGATGTTGCAATACAAGTGTTGTGATTGATTTAATTGGAGGAAAGCTTTGGTTTATAGCCAGATGATTCTGCCAGTCCATGATGCTGCCTGTGAAAGCAAACAGGTTGTGCCCAGTCCTGTTTCTGTTGCCCAGTTAGTCTCCCCTGGTCAGAAGTGGTAAGATAGGGCAGATACACTCAGATGAAAATATGGGAGTTTTCCTCTCAATGCTAAGTATGGCAAAAACTGCCCAGCAGAAAGAGTGTTGGCCCCTTTGTGCTTCTGTGAGAAGACAAATGCTTTTGTCTCCTTCCCTTGGCCAGTTCTTCAGCTGAGCTAGATGGAGAAACCTTTATATGCATGTAAAAGATGCCATAAAAAAGTCAAATTAACCTTATCTTGCTGAAAAATCCAAAAGCTGGATGGGAGAAGGCTAATGTTTCACAAGCATGGTATCCCCAGAGCATGCAATGAAACTTGGTATTTCATCCAAGCAGGAAGAGTACTGCCGTCCAAAACAGCTGAGAAGCTCTGGGGTTACAGTTGTTAATACTGGACTGGGTGCTATTAAATTATCCTGTGCAGCAAATTTGATCCAAATTGGGTATGTTCTTACTAATGTAATTGCATAGTCACACAGTACAGGTTTAATACTGACTATACATTTATTTTGGCTTCCGCAGAAGGAGAGGATACCTGATCCAGCCTAAAGACTCCCAGTGCAGTTAGTGTGTTGAGCTGTTTAAAGAACTTGAATGAGCACATTCCTCCAGTAGTGATGCTCTGTGCTTTGGGCAGGGATGACCCTGATGCATCAGTAGCAGTGGAACAGCCAAGGTCACGGAACCTCAGTGTACATGCAGTGGAAGTGTTTCAGCTCCTTTAAATTCCCCCACATTCTTAATACAAACTTGCAAAGTCACTGTTTTGTAAGGACCTGTGGCCATCCTGCATGGGAAGAGAAGGCAGTAACCTTTTCCAGCTGGAGCCCTGGATGAGTCTTTAATTAGTTTCATGGAAAAGCAGTTCAGAGTAATTTAAAGCTTTTGGCTGCCAGGCTGCTTTTTGGGAAGCACCCACTGATGATTGCTCTGAAGCAAGCTATGGTTTGGAGAAAGAGATGTTTAGGGAAATACTAAACTATGTTTGCAAACAGTTAAATACTTGAATCCCTGTTTTGCTGTCACAGTCCAAACACTGGCTTTGAGGTTTGGAGGTAAATCTGCTCTGGAAGAGCACAGAGTTTAGAGTTGGGAGGGTTTTGTGTGTTGTCAAGAGAAGCACAAATGCAGTTACAAAAGAGAAACCCAAGAACCATGTGTTGGTGGTTATTATTGGTAAGGCTACTGTTTGGATGAAACGAAAGCAAGCTTGGTATATGCAAATGGATAGTAATCCTTAAAACTGGGATGCTGTCCCAGAGCATGGCATGCGTTTTGTGTGTCCTTTCTGGCATCCTTCTACGGTCTTCCCAGATGGGGGCTCCTGGAACAGCAGGACTGTGGTTGTGAGGCCGGGGCGTGCTCAGGCTTGGGCAGTTTTATCTCGGGATCCACTTGCTGGAAGAAGCAGTTTCATGTTCAAAGCTGTGCTCAACTGTAGCCTTAAATACTGGCTGCTAACACACTTTGTCCTTTTAGTCCTGGTGCTGTGCAAGGGAATTCCTTTGAGCCCTGCAGCTGGACAGAAAAGTGGGGTGCGTGATAAAATGTATGTGTTGCAACGCTCCAGGCTCTTCCTTGAAGAGGAGTTCCTTGTGGACAGAGGGGTCACTGCAGCTGCTTGGCAGTGCTTTTGGGATCGAAAGTGCTGGTTTTTGTTAAGGCAAACCCAGCTCTGTGCTGGGTTCCTCCTGCAGGGATGGGAGCAGGAGGGATGTGTTTGCAGACAAGCTAGCTGGCTGCTAAGGGGTGCTCTTAAAGGCTGCAGTAACTTCTTTCTCTTATTTCACCCTGTGAGTCTCTTAGCTACACAGAGTAACAAAAATGGGCTGAGAAGAGATTACTTCTGTTGGGTTTTGTGCGGTCATTGCATGAATTTAATGGCAGCGAGGATGTGATTTCCCCCTCGCACCTGTCTGGACCATTAAGTCAGTCCTGTTTGTTATGGATCTTCTGTGTTGCAGCTGGGCAAGAGAAAGGTTAAGACAGTAAAATGTGAGTGTAATGAAATACTGTTGGGTAGTGGAAATAATCCTTGAAGCTCATCTTAATGTGCTTGTGAAGAACTGGATTTCCAGTGAATGTCCCTTTAATTTAAGGCTGCTAATAATGCCAGGAGCTGGTAGTTGCCACCGTGTTGAATGCAATTGAGCCTTACTCTTGCTGGCTCTGACGGGGGAAGCATCTCTGAGTATTAACTGTAAGTAAAAATGAAACGCTGCTGTTGTCAGGCTGAGGAGGGGACTGTGCAAGTAGAGCCTGATTGAAAGGGGACCTGCACTGCCTTGTCTTTGCTGTTCTGCTGAAATCCCTTTTCTGATTAAAACAGGAATTTCACTGTTTCACTGGAAAAAGAGAGGGTCAGGGAAACTCTTTAAAGCTCCGTGTTTGAAAGCAGAGAGACATGGGACCTATTGTGCTGCTGATATCCAGGGGGATCGCTGTAGAAACATCGGAGTCTGCTGCCCAGAGAGAAGTGCTGAGGAGCTCAGCTCAGAGGCTGGGAAAGACAAAAAGCAAATCTGTAGTTGTATGTGGTAGGGGAAATAAACCAAATGCACAAGAACAGCAACCTGTAGAGCTCTTCGGAGAGGGGGGTCTCTTTGCTCTCTCTTCTGTGCCTCCCCTGGAGTGGTCCCTTTCTCTCTGCAGAGCAATAGAAGCTTTCCAAACTGAGGGGTATTTTTAGGACTGTGCTCCTTGGCCCTCCTTATGCTGAGCACAGCTCACTGTATCACATGATGGCAGGGGGAGCCCTGCAAAGAGCTGCTGCCAAGCCCTGCTTGGTGTTTCCTTGGTGCAGCTGTACGCTGTGAGTGTCAGCCCAAGCAGAGGTAAATCTGTTGGGTACAGAGCAGATGTGAACCCGAGAAAGGAGGAGGCAGCATGGTTCTTGGTTTTGACGTTCAGCTGAAGGTCAAAAACTGGGAGCTGCTTCAAAACTGAACCTTGGAGTGGAGCCTGGTGCCCGCTGCGTGTCTCAGCCAGGTTAGGCCACGTCCTGGTAGGTGAACACCCCAGGAGAGGAGGGGCTCAGCTGTGGTCCTCCATCCTCAGTGCTCAGACCAGGAAGCTGTTGTATAGAAACTGCATTTCTGTTCTTTCCTGTGGACTTCTCAACACAAAAAAGAGACTTCTGTTGTGTTTCAGAAGGGTGGGTTTGTGCTCCTGCTGGTTCACCAGGTGATGGTGGGACTGCAGCTCCAGGGCTCGGTGTTTCCTGGGTGGATGCAAAGCAGCGAGCAGCCAGGCTGGGCAGCCCTGGGACCAGAGGCTCTTTCCAAGACACACACTTAGGATGGCCCAGGAAGCCTGGAGAAGAGCAGGCTAACAGCCTGGCAGGAGAAGCCTCCTCCTTGCCAGCATTCCCCTTGGTGAGCACTGCCCCGTGGAGCTCAGGGTGAGGCAGGGAGCAGCTTCATTTCACGTGCTGTGCTTTATGACCACATTCTGTGCATTGCTTCAAGACTGGCTGTTGTGCAATGGGGTTTTAATCCTGGAAAGACTCATGTTCCAATCCATCAGATAGAATGGGGGAAAGGGTGGGGAAATGAGGTCACTGAAGACCATGAATTAGGCAGTGACAGCTGAAAACCTTGTGTATCTTGAAAATAGGCTCAGTTTAGAATGTTAGTTGTCAAAGGGGGAATTGTTCATAAGCAGGAATGCCAGTTAGCATGAAATAATCTAGAGCGCACCCAAATTAGCCAGACTTACTTTCTTTGTCCCTGTGCTATCTCTGTATAATTGAGAAGTTGCTCTGCACTTGAATCTGAAGAGCTGGTTTTTTGGGGAGAGCAGGTCTATTTGCCTTGTCTTGCAAGGCATTTGCCAAGTGAGATGCCTTGTGACTGCCTTTTGGGGGGGAGATAATTTACAAGAAAATGCCCTTAAGAAAAAGGGAATTGCTAAAATCAACATTTACTGCTGGATTTCTTCCCCTGAGAAAGGATGGAAAATGGACTGGCATTTGAAGATTTGGCTGGTTGAAATATCAAGAATAAACTGGTTTTTTTAGTCCTATCTCTTTGCCCTGTAAAATTCTGCTGGTAGAAATCACTTACGTGTAGATTACTCTGTGTGTGGTTTAGGAGGCTTTGGAATAGGTGCAAGAATGGCAACGAGGTGGAAGAGCATTCTTGAACACTCTCCTCATTGTCATGAACAAAGGCATGACAGCAACATTTGTCATCCTTGAAGGACCATCTGATTTATCTTGGGGCAGGAGTGGAAAGGGGTGAGAGAAGAGAGGGGTGATGTTCAAGCCATCCTTAGGATATTTTGGCCATAGTAGCTTTCACTCACAAGAAAAAAAGACCATGATAAATGTGACATTTCCCAGTGTTCCTCGTTATTCTTCTGTATTTTTCCTGCTGTGCTCACCTGCCTGGAAAGGCTTGTGCCCAGCTTGGTTTAGTTTTCTGCAAATTTATGAAATCTCATCCAGTTCATGCTGCGAGTGGCTCAAGGAGCATGAGCTGAGATCACTGCAACAGCACACAGCAAGTAGGGTGCTAGGATAATGGGATGCTATGCTCCATTGCATGCATTTTGTTTAATTCTGTTGATCTGACATCAGAACAAACTGTGTTTGTCTTCTATTGCTGCAGATAACTCAAGGAAAGGGAGATACATCTCTAACCTGTGGTGGGAAAGGAAGAAGAAAGGAATTGACACACAGGAGTGTTCCAGACAGAGTAAGTTCAGATAGTCCATTTTCTCCCTTGAATTATAAGTAGCATCCCTTACCATCCCCCAGACTTCAAACTATGCTGAATGATTTCTGCAGTTGATTTCTGATCTGCAGAATGTCTTTAAGTGATTTATTTGAGCTGTGTGGCTATGACCAAACACTTGCCACGTTAACATAGTTACAATTCTGGGAATAAGGGCCTGAGAGTAAGCTGTTTGGGTTTTATTTTTGTTGTGAGTTTGTTTTTTAATATTTGCTACTTCTGGGAGTTCAGTTCCCTGAAATATAACTTCAAATTCAAAGACAATAACACCAGCCAAATAATTGTCATTTAAATTAAGATGGAGAACTGTGGAAATCTGGTTTTGGTTTTATTTAGGCAGAAGAGTTGAAGTAGTTAGAGCTTAAGTAGTCAGAAGAAGAATGTAGGCCTGAAAGATGGTCCAGCCCTTTGCACATGGTGCAGGCTGAGAGCCCCACTCTGCAGCTCTGCAGTCAATTAGACAAAGCAAAATGATGGGTTTGTGCCTGGTCTGGACTCTCTAATATCTTGCCTGATAAAAGTTCTGTTCAGCCAAAAATACCAACCTAATACAGATGATCTTGGGTTTTATGGTTTTCTAGTCTACTATTTAACAATGGTTTCTTTTTAATCAGAAATCACTAATTAATCTTGTTTTAGAGCAAGTTATATGCTCTGTTGTTAAAGACTAATGAGCGATATCTCTGGACTTTAAGGAGCCTTCCTGATTTATACAAGCCAATATTCATCTTATCTAGACAGAAAGATATGTCTTCATCAGTGCAACTCTTCAGAGATCAGAAGTACCATGAGCTGAAAAGTCAGTGTATCCAGCAGAGACGACTCTTCGAAGATCCCAAGTTCCCAGCCTCAGATGAGTCCCTTTTCTACCAGTCAGCATCACAACGGAAAGTTGAATGGAAGCGCCCAAAGGTAACTGATGCTCTCCTTGCGAGGAGGTGCTCTTTGTGTTGTTTCACTCCTACTGTCTTCTCTGTGCTAAAACACAGTTATGCAGGTATGTTCTCCCTCCTGTTTTCCATTCATTTCCTGTCAGCATGATTCAGAGAGCAGCCCCTCTGTTTCACACTGCTGTCCAAAATCAAACTCATGCCTTACTGTAAAAAGACGAAAAGCATTCTGTGCAGCATAGTCATGCATTTTACTCTTGATGGCTTTCTAATAACAAGCAGCAGTGGGAGGTGATTCCAGCCATAGTGGTGTTTAAATCAGCCCTCTAATTAAGAATACCAGTAATTAATTAAGAATACAGGTAATAGATAGGTCAATACAGGAATGTATTCTGTGACTAAAGTCTTCATTTCCTGGGCCAGTCTGTGGATATGGACCTGTCTAGGTTGCTGTGGTGACAGCAGCATTTCAGCAAGGTGCTGAGATTCTTAATTGAAGTTTCTCTTCAATACCTGTCACTTCTGAGGGCCTGGTGTGTACACACAGTAATTGCCATATAACATCTGAGCTTTAGGTACCCACTCTAGTGCCCCGCCAAGTTGTTCTTAAAGTTAGATACAATCCTTGCAGAAAACACCATAGGAAATAAAATTTTGCTAACTGAATAGGTAGCATCTTCCTGCCTGGAATGCTGGAAACAGCTCTAATAATAATGTTGGCTTAGGGTTTGTTATCAGAGCTCTCTGTGGTTTTCAGAGTTAACATGTGCCTCATTAAAATGTATGGGGAAAGGAAATCTCACAGCAGCAAGGGGAATTTCTCCAATTTCAGATCATTTATATGTAAAAACAAATGATTTGTAACTTTTCTTGGAGGAGAGAGTAGGAAAGAGAAGAGCCACAGCAAGGGGTCTATCTGAGGTAGCAAACCCCAAGCCATCATTGGTGGAGTGGTCTTGTTACACTAAAAACTGCTTAGATATTTCTAACTGCCACCAATGCAATGAATTGAGAGCCCTCATTATAAGCAGATACACACTTTCTGGTCAAAGCAAATGGGTTCATTTCTGCTCCACAGGGAACTAAATTGTGCTCCCAGAATCAGTTAATTTGCTCTCTACATAGTGCCGAAAATAAGAGGAAACCATGTGTGTATAGTTGGCTGCCAGGTTACCTTTTGTATTAACTGTACTGGAACCACAAAGCCCAGCTACATAAGTGTCGAAGAGCTCTAAATGACATCTGCAGTGTAAGAGAGGACTCATCTACAGAGGTGTGTAGCTGATGCAGAGAAAGTGAGTTCCCAAGAGGTGCTTGAGCAAAACTTTGTTTTGCAGTGAACTTTATCATGATACCTTCTTCCTTGGCTGTGTTTCAGAGAGGTTCTGATAAAGTTTTAGCAGCAAGTTTTACCCAGAGGGCGAGTTTTCCTTTATTGATACTGTGTCAGGTCTCTGCGTGGCTGTGCTGAAGTTTCTATGGATTTTGCCTTTGACTTATACAACGTCTTGATTCCACGCCAGTGATTTCATCTTCAAAATGAACAGCTATTGTCTGCACACAACCAATAATGCTTAGGTGTATTTGCCGCTTTTACTAGCATCTTACCAGGAAAACAAATGTGCAGTTTGCTCTAACTGTGACTAATGCGCTAGACATTTCAAATTGTTAATATTTGGGTCTGTTAATCGGTTTGCTCTGAGGTTTTATGCTTCACATATCTTGTATTTTTAAAGCAGTTCATGGCCATGAGCTAATAATTCATAATACAAAATCCTTCCCAAATTTGACAGCGTGGCTTTCCATCAGAAAGTGTCATCTGCTCCTGTGCTCTGACAAGTGTAATGAAAAGGACAGTGGAAGCCTCTAGTCAAATGCACACAGTGTTTTTACCCTTAAGCGTGATGAATCTGTCCTTTATTTCACCCATGCCTACTTCTGGGACTGGTGTTCACCTTCTGGAAGCACAAACTTGTGTGTCTTAGAAAACATGATGTCAGTGACAGTGTGATCTTCATATGCAGCTGGTGCTGTTCCCTGCCCTCTGTGACAGAGGATAACAGAGCAGGCTGACCAGGGCTGTGCTGTATTTGCCAGGATGGCATGAGACTGGGTTGTTATTTTTAATTGCTCCTCTTTTTCCTGTTTTCGTGGTGGTGTTCATTCCTCACAGCAGCTTCAATACTGAAATCTTAGTGTGCAGAGCAAGAGTTGCTTTCCTGCTTCTCAGTTTTCCAAGTAAGACATGAGATTGAAGAATAAGGAGAATGAATTTGGAAAACAAACCAGAGGCATTCCAAAGTCTTTGGGTTTATTTTTATTTCTGTAGTGCTTTCCTGTTGGAGCTTTTCATCCCCTCCTAGAAGGGAAAATACACAGCCAGTCACAGCCAGGTCAGAGAAAGCCTTTGTGCTTCCTCAGAGATGTGAAGCAAGAGCTGGAGTCTAGACAAGGATGCCATTTTAGGCCATTCTTTTGTGCGTTTGTTCAAGGTGGTGATCAGTTGTATGAAGTCTAGTTGAAGGCCAGTAACTAACACTGTACTCAGAGGTCAATACTGAATCCAATCTTGTTCCACATCTTCATTAAGGATCTGGATGATGATGCAGGGGCATTGGACTAGAGACCTGCAAGGGTCCCTTCCAGCCTCAGTCATTCAGTGATTGTATGCTGTTGTAAAGCTCTGCCTTCCTTGCTTGCCTGCCTTGCTCCAAGGAGGTGGAAGCTGCCCAAGTTCTCATAGTGAGCCTGATGGAACATCTTGAGGGAGAGGGGCCAGTATCTGTGCAGCAGAGCAGAGGTGAGGGTCTGCTTCCCAATGTTTGTTCATGGGTTGCCTCCTCTCTGCCATATGGGGCTATCTTGCACTCTAAGTTGACTGGCTGAATGCTTAATTGTCCTTTTGGAGTGATGGGCTTTCCAGAGCATTTCCTTCTTTTGGAGAGGGAAATGGCCTTGCAATGTGAGCATAAGGCAAAGCCCAGAGCTGTCATCTACTGAGGCAGACCCTGAACAGGTCACTTAGTCATCTTGCCTCATCAGCTCACCCGGAAACTACAGCTGTGCCTCTCCCAGTTACTCCCAGATGTTCATACAGGATCTTTAACGTGAAGGAACTAAATGGTGATACTGTTTCCTGTCTTCCCACCATCCACATAGGCAGTGGATAGCCTGTCTGGATGCTTCTACTTGTGTGTAATAGTCCAAGCAAGCAGCTTTTTGCTTTAGGAAGCCTGTGTAGCTGTGTGAGCAGCTGGGGAGTGCTGCCCAGAGCACACATTGCTGTGGGGTGTTGCTGCTGTTGCCAGTGTCCAAACAAGTACGTTTGGATCTGTGAATTTAAAGCTATTCTGAGAAGAGGTGAAAGCCAGTATTTCAGTTTCAGCTCTCAAATATGCTCGTTCTTTGTTCAGTTACCCTAATTGGCTGGTGGTGGCCAGACAGAGAAAATGCTTAGGAGAGTATCTGTATTGTCAGAAGGGTTTTATTCTGCTCTAATGGAAAAAGGAGTATAAGTGAAAGAAAAGAGGAGGAGGGGTAAAGGGTTTCTTCCACTTTGTTTTTGTCCTTGGAGCTGCACCTGCAATGTTAAATGTGTTCTGTTTGCTCATTCCAGTCAGACTCGCAGAGATAGGTCATTAACGTCTGACATTAATTGCTTGTTTTGTACTTTTAAAGTCGCTTTGGGAAAGAGAACAAAGACAGGGCAGTGCTGCTTCTGTGGCACCCCAGTATTAAGAAACTGGAGAGCACAAAAGGTACTGTGTAATTACCGTGCAGTCTCCCTGGGATAGCATGACTTTCCAAGGAAAAATCATGTTACAGGCGGATCATCCAACAAATAGGAGTGCTGAGCCCTGCTTGTGAGCAGTACTGGGCCCTGGTTTCTTTGTGTGCAGGGTGCCCACAGCAGTTCATCAGCACTTTGGGCAGGAGTCACCATGCCCAAAGGTCGGATGCTTGTAATGGATGTCTGATGTGGGACAGTCACCACCAGCTCCCGTTACAGGCAATGGAGAGGAATCGATGTGTTCAGTGTGTGACAGAACTGACATACCTGAAGTGTTGGCTTTAGGCTGAGGTGAATCATACTCCACAAGTGCCTGTTCTCTGCCAACCGCTAGCTCAGAGGGTGAATTCAGGGATTAATGCCAACAACATGAGTTCTTTGCTGGTGCTTCATATTGTGGGACTCTGCTAATGCCTCAGTTCCTCCATCCACCTCTAAAATAGTACCTTAGCTGAGCATGTCCATTTCAAAGGTGCAGCGTCTTCCAGACCCCTTCAGTGTGCAGGAGGCTTCCTTGCTGTAACACGTCTTTATGAAGTACACCTTATTCCCTCTTTTGCCCCCAACACCACAAAGGGTGTTGCTCCCACTGCTCTGTGCTGTTTCAGGCTGCCACTGAGAGAACAGTGGGGTCAACATATCCCCACTTTCCTATTGCAGCACCTGCACTTGACCCCTTTGTGTCGCATGAGAATTGAGGTACGTCCTTCCCTCTTCTGGTTGCTCCACACCATCACAGAGGGACAGTGTCTCTGCCTGCTGTGAGGCAGGTCATGCAGGGGCTTATCAGAATTGCCCTTGGACAGAAGGGTCTAAGCAGGGATTTATAAATGGCTGATTTTGCACAGCCATTTTCAAGCAGCACTTTTAGGACCCAATGCAGTGCTGGCGGACTCTCCTTTTTTAGAATTAGATCAAAAGCAATAATGTAAGACACAAAATACCTGAAAATTCCTGTTGGGAAAACCTGCTGGTTTGTTAGAAAAAAGAAGAAAAATCCCTCCCATCGGTGGCCATTCTTTCTGCCCACTGATACTGGTGTCAAAACCCATCCTGCCCTTTTCCTGTGGTGTACCTGGAGCTTCCATCCCCTCTGATGGGCTGCAGTGGGGCTGGGGCAGCTGTCCCCTGCCAAGAGGTAGGAGAGGCCTCTCACGCCCTGCTATCTCTGCTGGCCCTGGAGTGTCCTCAGCCACCTATACTGGTTAACCCCTTACCAAGGGCAAGCAGTGCCTCTGTGTGGTGGTCCTGGTCAGCATTGGCTTTAGTAGCAAGCATCTCTAGTGAAAATACCTGGGAAGAGCAGTCACTCTGCTCAAAGGGTGTTTTCTGTCTTATTTTTAACTAAACCTCAGGTTTAACTCAAACTTTTCTACTGAGCACTGACCTTGTGAAAAGTATCTAATCCCAAGGACATCTTTGTCAGCATTAAACAAATGGCAGTGATTCCCCAACCAGGGAAGTCATGCATGTGGGGAAAGAGTGGGTAAGCTTGCTTTACAGTAAGTGATGTTCTTTAGTTCTTCATAAAGGAAAATAAGTCTGATCCTACACAGTAAGTCTTATGTGTTTTCCTGGTTTCTCTGCTTGACCCTGTTTTTACTTTCGACTGCATCTTCTCATTATGACAGGTCTGTGACTTATGTCTTTCCCTTATGTGGAAAGACAGAGCTGGTTCTTTCTCAGTAAGACAGCACAGAAAGGTGCTGTGTGACAGTAACTGCTGAACTGCTTTCCAGGAAAACCCTCTGGTGTCCCAGCCCGCAGAAGGGACTGCTGCTGTGTTTGATTAAATCCCTATTAATTCACTGGTGCCAAAGGTCAGATACGTGACAAAGTGGAGAATTGCATACTCCTGGCCCACTGCCTGCCCTGTGTTCCCAGAAACACTGCATGCCATGGGCCTGATTCTCTGCTTTTCACCACTTTCAACCCTTTCAGGGGCAGTTATCACCACACAAGTGAAAAGGACGAGGAAATAAGGCACTGTGTTCTGTAATGATACAACAGTAGGAATAAACAAGAGTTTCCCAGTTCCCAAAGTGGGGAGTGTGGGATGAGCAGGTTGGTGGTTTATTCAGGGCAGTGTGAAGGACTGAGGTGGCAGAGAACTTGGGAGCTCTGACTTCTGTACCTGCACATGCTTCTTGAAGGTGGCAGCAACTTGTTTTTGCTACCAACTGATGGAAAACTATTGGTTCAGCTCTCGGGAACTGAAACATCTTCAGAGTTGCAGGTGCTGATTTGGACCTTGGAAACCTACCCTGCCTTGATACCTGTCTTAGAAGATTTTTTGCCCTCTGGAAGGCAGAGGGGGCTTGTGGCATGCCTGCCTGGGCACTTAGTCTGGGTTAGCTGTATTTTGTAGTAGTGTTCTTTATTCCACCTATGTTCCCAGTGACAGGATTTGTGGGCACAATAAGCAGTCCTCTGGACTGTTTAAATGTATCCCATAAATTCCGTGGAATGAGTGTCATGAAAGCCTTGGTTGCAGGGTGTAAGCATGCCCGGGTTAAATGCCCCTCAGAGATCATGCGTGGCTTCCTCATCTGATTCCTCTGTCTCTTCTGTAGCTGCATTGCTGCAGTCTAACCCTGTTTTCCAGTTTGACTGTAACAACACCAGAGACATCTGCTTATGCTTGGGACTGCGTGTTCAAGTCAGTAATGCCTGCAGGAGAGGCACTGGAAAGGGAGGTGTCCTGGCACTGCCTCTGCATTTGAGCAGTGCAAGAACAGTTTCAGGGCATGGAGCACAGTGACAGCTCATTGCACCCTGGGAGATCTGCTCGGGTGGGGCCTGGGGACAATCCAGAGCTGGAGGAGAGTGAAGATTAAAGGGGAATACCACAAACAGGCATGGCAAAGCTGTGTGAACTCTTAGCAGTACGGTGTGGTTGCATTGCTGCCTTCTGTATGACAAACTGGTTTGATTGCAACAGTCCTTCTGAATAGTGACACTTCTCTGGTTTGCTGTATTTCACACACACAGAGCTCCCTTCTGGAGCGTAGCTTTTGATCTAATGATGAGTTTTCCAGATCTAAACATGCTTTTTTCTCCCTTCAGCCTCTTCTTTCCAGTTAAAAATATGGGCAGTGCCAGTGCTCGTGCTTAATTGGAATAGAAGTACCTCCCACCTTCCACCTCTCGAGGTTTGCAGGATCTGATTATTGTTCTCCTGTGAAAATATGACTTATTCTGCAAAGGCTGCTGGACACATCCTGAAATAGCCAAAGTTTTGGGGTTTGTTTCCCTGTCTGTGCCCAGATTGTCCATGTTTCTGTGGTGTTGGTGGTTGCTGACTCCTGTTGAAGTGCAGGTGAGCACAAAGTTGGAAAGCCCTGTGTGCTGCAGCATTTGTGTTTGCGCTTGAAATACTGGCACGTATGGAATGTGCCTGAATCTGAGATGTGAGGAAATGTGTTTCCAAGTGTGGTGGTGAGCTTGGAAGGGAGCTCAGAAACCCTTTTATGTGCCTCAAACATGTGGAAGCGTTAGTGGGAATACGAAGGTGGCTCCAGGTTGTAGGCTGGGAGAGCTACACCTTTGTTGTGCTTCTCTGGAACATGTTTGTAGGAGAAAAGGACTAAGGACTCGGCTTTGCACTAATGTACAACAACACAGGGCTCCTAGAGGATTACAGCATTCCTGCATTACACTGTTTATCGTTTTAGCAGGCACTTTGGTATGCTGCAGTGAGCTGTGATTACACGAGTGCAGTAGCAGGGAAGCTGTTTGACATTGTTATGAATAGTTTTACTTACCATTAAAAGCAGATTTAGTTTATGATCTTGAGCTCCAGCTTGTTCTCAGCTATGGAAAAGGTCATCAGATGTTTCTTTATATATGTGCACATGTATGTTTAGCCAAGGGAAGGGTTGGAGTGCACCTTAATTTTTACAGAAGAGCATAAGCCGTGCAGACTCAAGAGAGGTATAAAAGGTCACAGGCAAAGTAGGCTCTGACCTAAGTTTAAACCCTTCACCTTAAAGAAATAGGAAAGCAATTAAGAACTAAACTCTGGGAAGCAGTCTGCCCTGGAGGGTATTCAGAGAGATTGATGGGAAGGTTTCTGTACACATTCATTGTGTTTTCTAGGTTAAAACTGTGGAGGTGGAGAGAACATGTAGTCCTCTAGTTCTGGTGCAACCTTCTGTTAGTATGGAGGGGGTGGGTGAGGAGACATAACAGGTAGACAGGAAACCACCAGAAGAAAATGACTTCTAAATGATGGTAAATGATCTGTTCTTTCCTCATTAGCCATGTACACGATGAGCTGTGTTCCTCATAACCTCCTGCAAATGAAGTCTAGAGCTGCTGAATGCTTGATTTGATAAAGTGTTAGAGCATCCTCAGTGTTTGATGCCACTGAGCTTGGCTGCAGCCATCTGCCATGCTCATGCAGGTGTCGATCTGCAGAGGAGAAGGAGCTGCTTGCCAAGGGCTGGCTGCTGTAGCCCTGTGCTGGTGGCATGGGCAGGCTGCTCTGGGGAGGAAGGCGTTAAACCCATCCCAGCTGTGGGAGCTCAGGCCTTGGCACAGCTCCCAAAGATGCATGTGGCAACACAAAAGCATGCTCTTCACGCCCGTTGCCCTGGCAACAGCACATTCAAATGGCAGGGATTGGCAGTTGGAGCCCAAGAAGATGATGCAGTTGCAATTAAGTGGAATTGTCTTCAGGTTGTTAAATTGAATTTGGAGTTGGAGTGGAGGGGTGGTGTGTGAATGTAAGTGATGTTAACAATGAACTGAGATCCTGGTGGAGGCAGGACTCCATCATGCTGTGTGTTTCTTTAAGGGTAAAATTAGTGCTGGCCTCTGAACCTTGGTTTTGTGTTGGAGAGGCTAAAAATTCTGCTGAAGAGCTTTATAGTTTTAGTGAGGGTACATTTAGTGGAGTTAGCAGTTTTCCATGCATCTCGCCTGTCCCTGTTCTTGCATCCTGGTGATTTGCAGACTGGAGCAGTAGGGTTTATGAAAGCCCTACAGAATCTGGCTGCTAGGGGCAGCTGCCTGAAAGTGGAGGGCAAGGTCTTCCAATTCCAGGTCAAAACAAGTCTCATCTGTACCTTATGGCTGTAATTCTGGATCAGCTGGATTCGGAATCTGCTTTCTTCTTTGTCTTGTTTGATGGAGTCAGTTGCTTTGGATCATTTACACCTGTAGAAGGAAATGTAATGTTGTAATGGCCAGGAGGGGTAAGTGCCACTTGGTTTTGCCCTGGAGTGCTGAGACAGAGCGAACACCTCTGCGGGGGGAAAAAAGGCAGGTGGTTTGGAGGGACTGTTCAGTTGAAGCATTTGTTTTAGTTTTTGCTTGGATGTTGCAACTTCCCCCAAATACACGAATGAAAATAAAACATTTCTAGACTTTTTTGTTTCTTGGAAGCAAGGAAGCATTTTCCAGCTATAAAGGGACTTCCCCTGCTCATCTCCTAAGGCACTTGGAACGGCATGTTCTGATGGTGTCCGGCCGAGCGGCTCCCTGCAAACATCGTGGGCTTTGTTTTGTTTCTTTCTTTCTCCCATTATTATTTTCTCCTCAGGTTTTGTGGTGTTGAGGTTCTTTGGTTTGGGTTTTTTGTTTCCACTACAGAAAATGAGTTGTCCCTTTACAGGCAGCACAGCTTCACTTGTTTCTCCCTTCTCTGACTGCTCCTGTGTTTTTCTCCTCCTACCATTTGCAGAAATAAAGGAAACTGCCCAGGCAAATCATCCAAATTGCTGTTGTTTGTGGTGCTGTAGCTGAGGATCCAGGCGTTCTGAGGAGTCTTGTGCTGGGCTTTTCCAGCCCTTTGTGTCTAGTCTTTGTGCTTCAGTACCTATTGTTGGGGTTTGATCAGCATAATTGCCTTGCACCATAACCAGGTCTGAGCCTGTGTGTGTTTCTAGCTCTTCTTATGGTGATTTGCTTTGAGTTTGGGGGAAAAGGGGTACTTCCCTGAGAAGCAAGGAGGCAAGGGACCAAATAAGTGTCATCCTTTGCAGACAGAAGGATGCTCGGGGGTGTTCATGACTTGCATCAAGATGCTGTTGCTTCTGTATCTGGGATGTGCTGTGTCCTGCTGCCTCAGAAATTGGGCAGAAGGAGCTGGTAGCCAAGGTGAGTCAAGAGCAGAAGGAAATACTTGCATCAGAGCAATACCCTTTAGCAACAGCCTGGCAGATGAAGGTTGTGAGCTACATGCAGATGTTTGATGCAGTCCATGGCTCTTACTTGGTGAGAAATGGCAAAGGTGGAGTTTTGGGGGGAGTGTGCTTGTGTGTTTCACAACTGGGAGGTGTTTTTTTCCCAGCTGGCTGGAAAAGAGAAAAACAGGAGCATTTTTGTTACATGAGCTATGTAAAACATGATTGATGGCTCACAAGATGGGAAAGCAGCCTGGGGAAAGAGGCAGACTCCAAAGAAGGCACCAAAGAGCATATGATTTTGTCCCCTGTGCTTAACATTATTATTCATCTGTTCTTGTTAGCTGATCTCTTACAAGTCAACTCCTGTAGAGCAAAGGGGAGGGCCTTTATTGCCAGAGTAGAAGAGACAGCTGCCAGAAGATATCCTTCCTCAAGCTCTTGAAGGCCCATTTGTTGATGACAGTAAAGGGGAGTAGCCTGGATGGGTGAATATCCTGGGTGGAAGTGCCCAGGCTGTGGCTGCTGTGCTAGTTCATGTTCAGCACAACACGGATCCTTTCACAGTGGCTGTGACATGCTCTGCTGCGAGTCCTGTCTCATCTTCCAGCAGCCACTCTAATTGCAGGTTATTGCCAGAGGTTTGGGTTTGGAAAATGTGTGTTGACTTTGTCTGCAGATTTAGCCTGTTATCATCCTGAAGTATTTAGCCTGTTATCTTTCTGAAATAACCTCTGTCACTAAAACGCGCAAGTAATAATTAACAGGCTTGTCTCTGGAATTTTGCTGTGCGTTGGATCCTGCAAGAATCCTGTTAATGGCAAATGTTTTCTACCTGACTGCATTTTTCTAGAGAGAGTATCTTAAAGGTGAAGCAAATACAACTATAAATTTCACCAGTATAAACCCCCAGCACCCTGAAATCTTGATCCACTTGCAGTAGCATTTCCACTTGCAACACCAACCCAATTTCTCATATAAATATGAAGCCCTTATGTCAGGGTGTGGATGCCAGATTCACTGTGCACTCAGTTTGTGTCTGGTCCCAATGACTGTTAATAACTGCAAGTGCTTCGCACTCCCAGGTCCCCACCCAGAGCAAGCAGGATGGGACATACATGGATGTACATACATGGACACGTGACAGGGACTTGGGAAGCAGAATGGTGCAGTGGGAAGGAGGACGAAGGAGTGCTTTGGATTTGTGTTGTCACATCAGGGCAGATCTGTGGCATTTTAAAGGCAGACAGAGACAAAGAATCTGTGCTATAAGATTTGAGTGGTGTTAGCTTTTTTTTCTCATTGGGGTGAGTCAGTATTTGTATGTCCTAAGAGTAGTGATGGGAAAACAGTAATATTCCAGATGACAGTGCAGCTGTCAGCTCTTCTAGAAGATGGGTCCAAGAAGCACTGTTGTGGTTTAACCCCAGCCAGCAGTGAAGTACCACACAGCTGCTCACTCTGCTCCCCCGCTGGGATAGGGAGGAGACTTAGAAGAAGGTAAAACATGTAGGTTGAGATAAGAACAGTTTAATAATGGGAACAAAGTAAAATATAATAATGGTAATGAAAAGGAGCACAAGAACGATGAATAAAACCCAAGGAAAAAAGAACCAAGTGATGCACAAAACAGTTGCTCACCATCTGCTGACCTGAGCAGCAGTTAGTGGCTTAAGTCAACTCCCGCCAGTTTCTGTACTGAGCACGACATTCTGTGGTATGGAATATCCCTTTGGATAGCTGGGGTCAAAAGTGCTATCTGCTTCTTCCCGACTTCTTGCTCTGCCAGTGAGGAAAGGCACATGGGAAACTGAAAAGTCCTTGACTTGCAGTAGCACTACTGAACAACAACTAGAGCATTGGTTATCAATGCTGTTCTCATACTAAATCCAAAACACAGCATTGTACCAGGTACTAGGAAGAAAATTAACTCTTTCCCAGCCCAAACCAGGACAGACATGGAGAAGTTACTGGACAGAACAACCATGAAACATAAAGGGCTGTTGCAGATGCCTTGTTAAATGCCTTCTTTCCCAGTTGTTTTGTTCCTGTAGTGTGGAAGTGAGCAGAGCTGAGTGTGGTGCCCCGAGGACTCCTCTCACATAGCCAAACTAACAAGTAGGGATCTCTTAACTCCCTTAATCCATCCCAACTGTTATTGCTGGCAGTGGCCAGGATTCAAGTCTCAGAAGGTTGTGTACAGCTGTGTGCCCCTCGTCCGTGTCCCATTTTCCTAGACCAGAATCTGCAGTTCAAATCAAGGCTGAGGTGCACTGGGGAAGTCGGTGTGCTGTGGCTCAGCCATGCTCTAAATAAGAAGCCCCAAAGATGTCATGGTATTTCATTCAGATGGACTCCAGTTCTGCTTGAGACCATCTGTCAGAAACAGGAACTCTGACTTGTTCTAGGCTTTGTCCCTTTCCTCACCTTTCTGTAGCAAATTAGTGACACCCAACTGGTGGCAGGTTTAGGCCTCAGGAGACTTTGATTGTGCTTCAGGGTGTTAAGCAATTTGAAAAATGAAAGCACGGGAGAACCTGGTGCTGCAGGACCTGGGAGGAGAGGTCCCCACTTCTTCGAGATGGGTGTTCAAGAATTGCTCTTGGGACTGGAACAGATACTGCTTTATTCTCCTAAGATGTTATTTTAGAAAGCATCCTTTTCTAAACGGGAATTTATGAATTTAGTTGAATTCACTCTCATTCCCATCAGTGATACAAGGTGGTGCACCTCCGTATTAACAATATGGTTTTGGGGGTAAAACCCTGGTCCCTTTCAAAGCTTTGGGATTTTTGCTGTGGTCGAGGGTGCCATCTTGCCTTTCCCCTAACTGGCTGAGTATGGCATCATGAAGACATTCTTTGGTGTGTTTTCATCTTGGTTTCTAACTGGATGAACCATTGCTCCCAGAATATTTTGTACTCGATGTTTTCATCTGGGGAAGCTGTGACATGTTTCTCCTGGAATTGCCAGACTGTTCCCAGAATGGAGCTGTTGCTCACCCTTATTAATTCCATAATTTATTTTTTTTGTTTGTTTGTTTTGCCTGGAAAATCTTGTTAAGATGGAGCTTACCCAGAAGAAGAGATGAGCAACGATCTATAAAACCTTTAGCCGTCAGCAAATACCCCATGTCTAACCTCTCCAGTCTGGTGACTGGGTGGACCCTGCGTGACATGAACTTGATGGCTCAATCCCGTTTCTGGTGTTACTTCAGAAAATTCTTTGTTCCTCATTTGCTCTTCAGTGTTGGCTGTGTCATGTCAGGAAGGAAAAACCACAGTGCCTCCTGGCCAGCATCCCTGCCCTCCCTCCTCAAAAAGCTTGCTGAGGGGCTGGGAGTTCAGCGATGTCCCAACACACAGCTCCAGCCTTCCTCCCGCTGGTCTCACAGGTACCAGGGCAGTGTGAGGCATAGGGACCCCTTTTGTGTGGCAACATCCTTGGATACACTCACCCTTTGAGTGTTGCATTTCAATATGATGGAGAGATAGTTTTGAAAGTGGCATCTATCTCAACAGTATTACCCACCCAAGTCTTCCAGGGATATAATTAGGAGCAAACATTTGTAAATGACATGCATGCTTGCCAAGCAGACAGCTCTCCAGATGCCAGTATTTTGTTATCTTCTCTCTTGGCAGTTTATCCAGTTTATATTTTCCTCCTTCAGATTGGATGGAGACTTTCTTATATTGCTGCGTTTTTCCTCTAAAGAAAAAAAGTACAAAACAACCTCAGCGTCTTTTCTAGAACATAAACAGCACAATTCCAAGCTTCTGAATGTTTCTTTAAAGCTTAGAATGCCAGGGTTTTATTTAGTTGGTTCAATCGTCATTAGATGAAAATTGGTTTCTCAGAGGCTTCTGTTTGTCCTGAGGCGATGTGATGACGGCAGGGATGAAATGGTAAAATATCAGGCTGTAAAACGAAAAGCCCAAGGATTACATCCTCAGCTAGCTTAAGTCTTTTTACTGTGATTGTAAGTTCATTGATTCAGTCTTCCTAAAGAATTAAATGTCTGGTTTGTCTGAAGGAAAAATTATAGCCCAAACATGCCAGTTGCAAAGGCAATTAAGGTGCTGTTCTGTCAACAGCCTTACCCGAGACTCCCAAAAATGCTTTGTATGTTTATGCTTTTCTCATTGTATTTCCATAGATAAAAGGGTATTTGGGATGAGTAAAGTCCTGGAATTTGAGATGTTCTGAGCCATTATGTCTTGGACTTGCAAAATAATTTGTTTCATTTCATGCTCTTTCCCTGTGATTTAAATGTGTCCTTCAATATTTTATGTAAAAATTAAATGAAGATGTACGTTTTCCTGGAAGCTTTTAAAGCTCACTTACAGCTGCTAAAGGCAGGACAAAAGGTTTTGTGGTGTTGTTTCTAACCTAATCATAAAGGTTAAAATGTTCCCCATTTACATCTTTTCAAGTTTGTAGGAACTAAAAGGTTCTTTATCAGGAAAATACACTGTTAAGTGCAAATGTGCTCTTCTGGGTTTTATGCACTGAACTTTGGCCAGTGTTGCAGGTCAGGAAACCATCTCCACCTACTCATGTACATCAGGAAACGGCATCTCTCTTCTCGGAGATACTCATAAGTGACCGGGACACTGTCCTGGGCAGCCTGCTCTAGGTGAATCCTCGAAAATGCACTCTCTAACTCCCATGTCTGTCTGTTTCACCAGGAATAATGAAACATTCAGCTTTATGCAGATGCTTATTTTGTTGGCTGCAACTTTTTAGGTGGAAAATGGGATCTGGAAAAGGACAGAACTGGCCTCATTAATTAAAAAGGCCTTCAGGACTTGCCCTGTCTAATAAAGAGCCTCTATGCTGTATAGAGCACATTGAGGTCTGATTTTTGCATAGAGACAGCACTTTCTTGTCTGATACTGTCAATAAATAATCAAAATAGGGGGTTGACTTTATAAACATTCAGTCCTGTGATGGTGAGGAAAAAACTAAATCTCGTTTAGCAATGATCCAGCCATGGGCTGGACTTCAGGCTGCAACTTGAGAGCTTTACTGCTGCTTCAGCTTTACTACAGGTACAAGCACTTGTGGGACTGATGAGGAACATGCGTGCAGGGCTTTGCTCTCCCTTGGTCACCAGGATAGCCGTGTAGAGTTGCAAAGAGTTTGTGCAGAGCTCATCTTGCTGTAGATTTTGTGCATGACCACTGTTGTCTGTTTTCTCCTGCCTTCAGGTAAGCGTCATGTAAGACTTTGACATCTAATTTTCCTCCCTAAACGGAGATGTGAATGTGGTACCTCCTCCTCTTTCACTCACTGACTCTGCTCACAATGGAAGTTCTCAGAAGTGATGTCTAGAAGCTGTTTTCACATTTGGGCATGGGATCTAACTGGTAAAACAGCTAATGTCAGGACTATAAGAGGAAAAATTCAAATTTAATCCAAACATTTCAAATGTAATACAAAGATTGCATTTCTCATCCCTGGTCTTAATGGGCTTTCTCTATTCCTAAAGACATGATGAATCTCTGGTGTATAGCAGTATCTATCTATGGATATGGGTGGATTGAGGGGCTTGAGGGGCCTTGTACCTCCCCTTGCATAAAGCAACATCACCCCCTTGGCATAGCTGGAATGATGATGATTTACGGCTGGGAATCTGGGTTGCATCTTAACATTTAAATAGAGTGAACAGCATAGGTTCTAAGGGGGATGGTGTGCTTGGAAGAGACAAGGACACCATGTGAAGCTACTTCTGCAGACATTCTGAAATCTGCAAAGAATTAAAACCCCTTCTAATGACCATAATGGCTGCACTGTGAATACTTAAACAGTAAAACAGGAAAAAAGCAACATTGGCAAACCCCAGCGTTATTAGAAACAGGCCCTTGTCCCTGCCTTTGGAGAGTTAAGATAGATTTCCTTAGGTTTTCCACTAACTTTACTTTGCCTGTTAGACCCTGATTGAATCAAGTAATTAATGTGATGGATGGTGTGAGGGTGGGGTTAAAAGGTGACTCATGATTTTCTCTTGGAAGTGGTCTGTGTGTTGAGCACTAGTGGAGAGGTTACCAGAGATAGAAGTGAGCCGGAATGATTTCAGTGTCCCTGATGGGGTTTAGAGTTCCAGCTGGCTGGGATGGTTTTCCTGGTACATCATAAAGAAATTAAACCCCACAGAAGGGGAGCAGTGCTGGAACTGGAGTGGTTCTTCAGCACTTAGAGGTGGAGCACTGTGCTCTAAGACTAGCTGGAATTTGATGTCTAATCAAGTTCATGTTTGAGTTACCAGCACCTCTCAAACTTGTCTTGCTAGGAGACAAGCAGACTGTTTCTCACAACAGAAGACCTTGAGAGGTTTCAGTCATCTCAGATGGTTAGAGGCTTCAAGTCCTCAAGTCCTCACAGCAATTCCTAAATGTTCATAGAAAATCTCCATCTTTAAAGGAAATTTTATGGTGCTTTGAACAGGCAAAAATTTTGAACACCAGAATTCTTACTGATTCCTTTTGAAATGAGTTGATAACAGAATGTGGGTAAGAAAAGCAAATGTGAGAACATAATGATAAGAGGCAGCACTAGAAAAGAGGATACTTGGTTGAAGCATGAACTAAAGTGAATTCATGGATACAGTGGCAGTACTGGCCATCATTTGGCATCATTGGCTGCAGAGATGGCATATTAGTCACATGCTTACCCTTCAGCACCTAATATGGTTCCTTAAATTTCAAAAGCTTCCTGTTTTTTTTAACCTAATAGAAGGAAAAGGGCTTATCCAAAAATGTGTTATTTCAGTCCTGTAACAATCTATCCTAGGCAAAATCAGAGCTAGCCTACATGGATGGCACAGGATGTGCTTGACTGCCTGGCAGGTAGGAGAACCGCACCTTTGCTGAAGTGCCTCACTTTGGAAATGACTGTTGTGAGTGTTTCAGTTTCATCATTCAAAACTGAAGCAACTTATCTCATGATAACTTTATTGCTAGATGGCCGTCTTTCCAAGATGAGGTCTTAAGAGATGTTTTAGAAGCTGCTGTTTATTTTTAAGATATGTAAATATATTTCTAGTAGTAGTTGTGAATTTATGAGAGACGATCCCCTGATGTGGCTGATCATAAAAATGCTTCTAGCATTCAGATGTAAAACAAATGCTGCTGTATCATTTCTAATGCAACATTTTTAGTAGCTCAGAATCTGAACTCTTAGGCAAGCAGTGAGATTCCTTGAAATGGGAAGGTGGTTGGTTGTTCAGACTGTCAACCAGGTATGTTTTGGGTTCTCTCTCTGCACAGGTCAGTCTGTTTTGTTCCTCAGCAATATTTTCTGTATTGCTGCCTTTGGGGGCAATTTGCAACACTGGTGACCTTTCTGACCACTCTGATGGGTGCTGGTGTTCATCCTCACTGCATAACTTGGCTGACCTGACGTCTGCTGGCACCTAGGCAGCACTAGATGTTGGTGTCACTGTCCTGCCCGCAGCTCACACCCAGTCTGGACGGTGAATGGAAGGAGTGGGCTATACCAGAAGGTCAAGGAGTAGGCTGATGGGGAAGGCTTTTTTCTAGAGCTTGTAGAAGGATCTGATGAACTTCTGATGGTGTGAAATGCTATGGTTCTCTCAAGGCATTGGGCATATCTCTGTGTCTGAGATAAATGCCATAATTAGTAGATACTGGAATCTAGGCTGAAACCAAATCCTGCTGGAAAAGGATGGGAAAAGGAGAAACTTGTTGCTAGAGAGGTTTATGCTCTTTAATGCTTAGATTGATGGTTTAGATTTAAGCTTTTTAACCTCTTCAGTTTGTGTATTGCCTTTGGACAAGGAGGAAATACTTCCTTTCAAGCAAAACAAATCAGCTTAATTTGAATTTTCATTCCAGACGGTGTTTCTTACATGACCTGTCTTCATTTTTGCCACACAATGCCCAATATAATACGAAAAAATACCCCAAAAAAGCCCCAAAGGGTGACTCTGCTGAAATCTACCTAATACTTTTTTGTAAACAGCTCATAAAAGGCTGTAAACGCCTCATAAAAGGCAATGATAAGGAATTCAGCCTGCGTCAGTTTTCAGCCCCTTGAGACACAGCTTAAGGTCAGACTGGACAAGCCTAGAAAGGTCATGGCCACTGAGCCAAACTGATGCTCATTATCAGGCAAAGCAAATAGCTGCCTCCATAGCCAGATACAGACCTGGGAATTGTTTATTGCACCCTGGTCCAGTGCTGAATATTTCAGTGTTGTGGAAAACTGTGTGTGACGTTTTCCACCCTCCTTTTCTTACTGTTTTTTTTCCCCATCTTGGGAATCTAGCTCAAGAACTTGACTGAAAAACATGTTTTGAGGAAGCAGTAAAAAACCTAAACTATAGCTAAACAGTGGGTGGCCTTTTGATCTAATGAACTGTGAGTGGACTTACAGCCTGTGTCTGACCTCAGCCACATTAGTGTGTGCCTGGAACTGATGTCGCTCTAAACTGATTGTCTTTGAACTTGGGCATCCCTCTGTTACATGCATTTAATGCAGAGATGTTTCTTTGCAGAAATAGGCTGGTTTGTATCACCTCTTTCTCAAATGAAGTGTACACTTGGGTTTTCTTGAAAATGCCCTCAGTTTCTTTCCATTGGAGAAAAAAACCCAACTGTTCTGAGGTCCCTGGCTGCTGGCAGCCCATGTGGAGCAGTTACAAGTTGCTAAGTAGCACTCCCAAATTAAGAGTTATGGCACATGTACAGGCTAACTGCAGAGCTCACATGCAATGAGTCTGACTTGTCTGGGGGCCCTTCCCCACATGCTGTGTATCCTCTTGCAGCCATACACATTCTAATCTCTAAGAATGGTTCTGAACTCGTTTATGACTTTTAAACAAATTGCTAATGTCCTTATCACTGCTGGTGGGCAGCTCATCCAACAAAAGCTCTTTTGATGTCTGTGTTTATGGTAGTAAGTGTTGAATATTGTCCACCTTCAGGTAATATATCTACTGTATCTACCTGTTTTTATGGAGCTTCACCATCTTGAAATCACAGCAAATTCTTTTAGAAGCATTTTACAAGAAACCTTTGGTTTATGGCCCAAAACTGGTGCCTTTTCTGATGGGAAGAAATTGAAATACACTATTTTAGCCAATTAAACTGATGCTTTGATTAATTTTTTTTTCCTCCCAAAATTTTGTCGCACAGCTTTGGAATAGCAGAAAATGAAGAGGTTGGAATTGCTAACGAGTGAGACATGGAGGAAATAATATATTCCAGAGAAGGTTGCAACATCAACCAGCCAAAGTGATCTCAGGCTGCTCAGTGTCTGTGTTTGCTAAGCCAGCAGTAGTGTTTGAGAGATTTTAACTTCATATCACCAATTAATACTATTTCAGATAAAATAACCTCTAAAATAGGTATATTCTAGGTTTTAACCTGCGCTGCTTTGGATGCAGTTCCTCTAACTCGCTGTGCCTGCTTTTGTGATATGTATTACTGGGTTTATTTGATCAAAGACACGAAGAATAACATTTTGTGCAGCAGCTGGTTAAAAGCCTGTTCTGAACTATTACCTTGGTTTGTGTGATCAGCAGAGAGAGAGGCCTCTCTCCAGTGTTTCCAGACCGTGAGAGGTGGCTGGTAACGTCTGTAAATTGCCTCTTGGAAGAACCTGTGTTGTGGTTCCAGGGGAGGTTGGACACCTAACTGAGAGAGCATGACTGTTTCCCGAGGTGAATCCAGTCCTAAGAATAGCATCTCTGATTGCTGCTCATGAAGAAAAGTAACACAAATTGTAGTACTGAATTTAGAGGAGGGAGCAGGTACCAGAGAAAAGGAAGGAGGCAAAGGCTGTTGTTTGAAAGTGGAGTGAGAAAAAAAATGTTCTTAAACAAGGCAGCTTTTCTCTGAAAACAAAGTGTTATGAATGTACTGCAGTTCTATAGGATGTTGATCTAAAACATCACAAGCTACGAGAGTGTAAGAGATGTCTGATAATACTTCTAAGAGGGTCCTGGGAGAACAGGAAGCTTTCCATTGTATTCTTGAGTGATTTCTGGGGTGAAGTGGCAGAGAACTTTAAGAGCTTGAGTAAACACTTTGTTATTGAGGTTCAGGAAAAGGTCAGCCCCATGCACATCATTTGTACCCTTTCCAGCAACTGTCAGCATTCTGGCTGGGAGCAGCTCCAGCGCTCCAAGGGTCAGGTGGAATCTAGACGCAGCCAAGATACACACCACATTGCCCAATGTTTGGGGTTCTTTTCTTCCAAAACGTTAATTCAGATTCTCCCCAAATATACGTGTCCCATAGGCAGGGCAAGGCTGCCACCCATGGCCTTCACTGGGTATTAGTCACCACCAGCCCCAAACTGAAAAAGGGGGAAAAAAGAGCACTATAAAAATGTCTGTGATGCATTTGGTTTTGTAACAGGACTTATTGGAGAGGGAGGAGGGGGAAGAAGCATTTCTCAATCCCCAAGTAACTGAGGGGGTTTTTACCCAAGGCTAGAGCAAACTGGCATACCCTTCCCTTCCATATGTACAGTTGGGTTTCTTTTTTAAGCAGTATTGGGCATTACCTTCCTCTCGGGAAGGGATGTTGCTAGATAGTGGGCATGAACTTTACAGAGGAATTACACATCCTGATCCTGAGGTGTACAGACAGAAACCTGAGGGCAAAGTCTTCCTTTTGTTCATCTATGTGACATTACAAGATCAAGCCAATCCTGGTCTCAGAAAGGGCTGCTTCAGACAGGGTCAAACCTGACTCCAGTTTTCTGTTGGTGAAGGTTTCCTTGGGACCTGCCCTCTGAGGAGTTAGAGCTATACCACAGGGCAGGATTGTAATGTAAAACGTCTCTTTTTTTCACTCCATAGGCAGTTTTTGTCAGGCATAACAAGGTTGCAAAAGGCAGTTGGACCCAGTTATTTTTCTTCTTAGGGCTAACTGCAGTTGCCTTGGCAAAGAGCCTGATCTGGAGAGGGCTTCTATAAACATGCCAGCACAGCTGGGATTTATTATAGGATAGACAGTCTCTTCTACTTCTTCAGCTACACAACCTCAGTAAGTGCTGTGCTTGCTGCTTTCCACTGGGGAGGTTGGTTCATAGGCAGCTGTAGCCAAAGCTGAATTTTTGCATCCATATTCAGGAAGAATTGCCTTTCCCCTTCCCTGCACTGACCTCGCCCTCTGCAGGAGTTGACATGAGGATGGGAGAAGAAAATGGAAAGAATTCTCAGCTCTCACATAATTCAAACTGCTTTAAAAATCAAGGGGATGATGTACTGGGCTTAAGTTGATCAGTCTGAACAGGTCAAGGACAGTGCTTGTCTCTAGGTTTTGTGTGCAAGCAAAGGTAGATTATTTTTTATGTTAGGGCTGGGTTCTTTAAAGGGTGCTGAAGAAAGTAAGCTCTAAATGCTACTGAATCCTATGAAAATCTCGGTTGCAGACATCATTATTGCTTTGTTTCTTCCCTTTCCCTGAATCTCTGTTTTTCTGCCTGAGCCAGCTGACACACACTAACCATTAAACCTTTTCTCAGTCATCAGAAATGTCTCAGCGTTTCACAGTGCAGCTTCAGTTTCTATCTGTGAAGACACACAGGTAATTAATTAACCCTTTGGATGTCTTTCTCCCTGCTATAACCAATAGAGCATAACTTTTAGTTCATGGAAATTGATAATATTTATGCCAAGAGAACATACAAACCATTCCGTAGCTCCAGTGAAATGGGTGTTTGTTGTCTGCCATGGTTCACATTGTTTTGAAACTTCCTAAGAAAGAGATGTTGTAGCAAAAGCCAAGTTGCCATCTTTCATCTCTGTACTTCAGTCCAAACATTTTGTATCCCAGTGAAATTCCTGACTGCAGTTTGTCAGACCTGAGCAGATGACTGTTAGTCTAATGGCATAGATTGCATTATAAAAACGGATTGTGTCACCAATACATACCAGCTTGATTTACCAGCTTGATTTCCTTCCAGCATGTGATGGGATGGATCTTGTGACTTAGAGAGGAGCAGTAGATCTGGTATAGTTTGACTTTCATAAGAGTGGCAATATCTGGTATGTCTCTCCACAGTATGAAAAATCATTCATTCAAACTTCTGTAACAGGGATGCAGAGCTGGTGAAATAAATGACTTGGAGCACTCTCAGGCTGGCATTGTATCGATGGAGCCCTACAGAAATCTCCCTTAGTCTTCTGTTCTTCAGTATTTTCATTACTACTTGGATGAGGGGCTAAAAAAGCATGTATGGGAATTCTGAAGGACTGAGATACGATTGCAAGCCAGTTTGCAGGGTGGAGAATTCAAACTTATCTTGATGTCTTGAGAAAATAGTGTGGAATAAATAGGATGGAATTCAGCATCACTTCATCAATGCAACCAAGTTCAGTGCTTTGGTATTAAGTGACTTCATGGCTCAGTTAGGGAGAAAGAATGACTGGGCAGCAAGTCTGTAGAACAGGATCAAAGGCTGGGTCACAGTCTGAATGCAAGTTATATGTGTGAAGTTCAAGTGAAAAAAGACAGGAAAACAGGACCCCAGCTTCAGTAAATGAGAGCTTTGAGTTCTGCTCAGCACTGCTGAAGCCTCATTTGGAGCATAGTGTCTGGATTTGGGCACTGCACTTCACCAGTGATACAAAATACAAAGAACCAGTTACTAAGACTAGAAGAGAGAGAATTGTTACAGGCTTTTAGATTATATGAGGGGTAGCTGTAGAAAGGAAAAGTAACTGTTCTCTCCATTCACAGAAGTCTTGGGTTTGTAGAGCAGCCCATCAATGCTGACCAGTGGAGGAAGCATGTGAACTTTCCCCCATGCACTGTGTTAAATGGAGGTTAAAGAAGCTTCAGTCACAAGTAGGTTTGGGATAACCAGTTTGGACACTAGGCAACTGTTAGGACTGACTGCCTGTGAAGGTCTCTCCCACTGTTGTTTTCTGTGATCCCACATTAACTGAGCTTCTCATCTCCAGACTGCTCAGTGTTCTCTCAACCTAGTATTAACCAGTTCATTTACTCCATTATGAAGAGAAACCGATTTAAATCAGAAAAAGGGGTTTGCGAGCCACTTTATTTCTCACAGCATCGTCGTTGAGTAACACTGAATGTCACATCTTTAAAGCCTATGCAGAGTAGCAAGGATAGGAGATGACACAAATAGACTTCTGTCATGCAAATGGAAGTCTGGTATGAAAAGAAGAGCATCAAGGTTTTCAGCAGAACTCTGAGCCCCTGCATCCTCTTACCTCACTTTCAGACTATATAGCCTAATTATAGTTCTGCAGATGGTGTTTATTTCATTATGCACTTGCAGAAGGGGAGAACTGGGGAGAGCTCTCTCTTGGATGCTGGAATGCTCCCTGTGGGCATAAATAATAAGACAAATGCTTTTATTAGTGGTGGCGTATCAGAAATAGTGTGGCTGTTATACGTCAATGGTGTATCATAACTCAGTAACCTCCTTTAAACTTTTTCTTGGAAGTGTGAAGCTATTTCTTTTTTTTACAGCACAGATGATGCAGGCTGATCCTGAGCAAAGGGATAAGGGCTAAACCACTATATTTGCCAAGGAAGCACTTCAGTGTCCAAGTGCTTGGGTGCTTAGGTTGCAAGGGAGAGAAGGCACCAGGTCTCCTGAAGCTCCTGGGCCACATCTCATGTCAATCTCTTCTTGTAATTCCACTGATGGCTTGGTCCTTCAGCTGTCCAAAATTATCACTGCTGGGAACATTATTGGAAAGGTTGGGGGGGGGGGTTGTTTGGTTGGGGGTTTTTTACATGCTTGGGACAACCAGAAGTGCTTCAAGATCCTCCCAAGGACTGCAGAAAACTGTATTTAAATAGCACATTTCCAGCTGTAGTGGGGGGATTGCGGTTTAGCTGATGCCATCTCAAAAGTTTTCCTTAGAATTTACTATTCTGCATAAATGGTGAAAAGCAGAAAGCCCGAGAGAGCAGACAACTGAAATCAGCCAGAGCTTGTACCTGAGTGGTGGTGTGCATCTCATCTGGGCCACACAGTGACAGCCATCACAGAAGCTGTTATAGTGGCTGTAATTAATGACAAGAGAAAAAGAGTTAATGTCATTTTCTTACTCTGGTGTTTAGTCTCAGCAGTCCAGGGCTTCTAGGCAGCTTAATAAGAAAGGGTTTATTAAGCAGGATCCTGAAGACTTTAGTGGCTGTGGTGGAATCAGGGAGGTGCTGTTCCTAAGCTCTGCTGTTCCGTGTCTGCTTTGGACCCCAGTGATCAGCAAATGTTAATCTCATCCATAAGCTTTGGCAGCTGACACGTGTTGCTCTCTGTTTTTTCTCTGAGGACTGTGTGAGATGCAAGACATGCTTCAATTAAAAAATACCAGTTTAATGTGTTTTTTTTTTTAGCAAAGCAACCCAAATAAGAGCAGATATTTGTAATACATGGTAGTGCTTAATGTCTTTTGAAAGTTTTGGCTTCCTGTAGTGACAGAGAAGTTTGGACAATTTTAATTCTGAAGGCTCCTTTTATCCCATGTTTATTATGCTAAGAAAATACCATTTTGAAAGGAAAAACAAACTGAAAATGTTGCTGCCAGAGATGCATGGAAATGGGATCTGAAACTTGAGTCTATCCGAGCTGGCTTTGGAATGTGTGCTTACCACCATGAAGGCCAAGCAATTAACTGATGTCAACCCTGCAACAGGCAACCGAGTTGACTTACATCAGCTGAAGTGCCTAGCCTGGAGCTTTTGCTGCTGTTCTGTATCAGAGCATCCAGGCAGATGAAATGAATCTGTCCATGATGCAGATGGGTATCGGGTACATGGTCAGTTTTCCTCATAGGCACCGTTTTGTTATTCAGAATTCTGTTAAAGTCCGTTAATAAGCTCTGAAATGTCTCTCAGTGAAGAGGTGTAAGAAACGCTGGCAGAAGAACAGTGTCATGTAATGATCAGTTACTTGTTTCCCAAGAGGCATTTAAAATCTCTACCAATTGTTATTTAATGAGAAATGCCTCAAGCCAAAAATACCATTTTCTTACAGCAAACAGCAGCAGCACCATGCATTTATACACCATGAGCTGACTTCAAGCTGCCATCTGCTAAGGTAGCCCAGGAAAACAGGCTTTTCTCTCACTGAGGTGCTGCTTTTCTCTGAGACTTAAGTTCAGCTGGCACTGATTTGTCACAGTCCCATCAAAGGGAAGGCTGAGAAGTTTTGACATGCCTGGTGTGTGGCCAGCCTTGGATTGCAGTCTTGGTGTTTTGGGATTATCATCTGTAATTATCAAAGGGCAGTGAGGATCCATGAGGTAAGGAGCACAGCTCCTTACTCTGCTACTGATAACCAACTGGAAAGACTGCAGTGAATTTGCAGTCTCCTGCCATGTTGAGGGGAGAGGGTGTTACTTATTCTGCATTTCTAATGCCTGGATATAAGATAATTTCCTTTCCACGGTGTTGGAATTTAGAGTTATACTGTGAAAGAGCAGAATTTCTTACTGCTCTCTGTTCCCCCATCCTCTCAAACCAGTCAGGGAAGACAATGATTCACACAAGAGTCATGAGCAATCACTGGGTTGAAACCAGTAGCTTCCATACCAATACTGGGGCAGGCAGATTACCTGTTTTCTGAAGGGTTGCTTGGGAAGCTCTCTCTGCGACTGTGAGGCCACAGATGTTCAGCAGAACACTGTCTACCAAGGATTTCTTGGTAATGACCACAAAACTGCTGCAAAATGTACCCCTGTGGCTTTCCCATGTTCAGTGATACTTAGAGGTGCTCCTTCCATTGCCTTGATCTGCAGGCTATAAAGACACAGCAAGGGGCAAGCTAGTGAGGAACAGGGAGACATCACAGGAAGAGATGACTGTGCTTTGGTGAGAATCTGCATGTGAATAGAGACGGAGCCAGGAAAGCAGTGGGAGGGGAGGAAGGAGTGGTTCTAATAAGAGCCAGAGAAATAAGCAAGACAAGACCCAGAGAATAAGAGGCATAATTCACAGACATGTATTCGCTGCTGCCTTTGGTGCTGGGTGGGATGCAATAACTCATGCTGGTGGTGGAAGAGGGTTTCCAGTATGTCAGCCAAGGGAGTGGCAGAGAAGGAAGAGGAGCTTAGAGTTCTGGAGTCAGTAGCATCGTTTCCTGCTGCTTTTCTTGATGTTTTTTTTCTGGTCAGAGCCTTTCCCTGTCATGCTTCCTCCTTCTCCTTTAATTTACTTTTAGTTCATTAACTGTGCCAATGCCAAATAAGTCTTCCAAACGTTGAATTAATTCCAGTCCTCAAAGATCACCCTCAGCGGAGGGCAAAACCAGGAACACTGATAAAATAAGAGGCAAATCCTGGTGTTTAGATAAAGCAACACAGTCTAGTTATAGAAACTTAATCCTGTGTACCACAACTTTCAAATACAGTCAGTGTCAGAGAGCTTTGGAACTTCCTGGTACAGAAACTCCACTCTTCAGTGGGAATGTGATGCGCACCAAGTGTGGAGAGGAATAGCTGGAAGGATGCTGTGATCATTTCTGGAGTGGAGTCTCCAGTAACTGCTGTTTTGCTTTGTTAGGACCTCTGTGAAGACCCGCACCTCTTTGTGAATGGAATCAGCTCCCACGATTTACACCAAGGCACCCTGGGGAACTGCTGGTTTGTGGCTGCATGCTCCTGCTTGGCTCTGAGGAGGAACCTCTGGCAGCAGGTAGATGATCAGTGTGCTTGGTACATGAAAACTAACAAACCCTGTTGTTTCCCTACCTATCAACCAGTGTTTTTCTCTTTAGAACCATTGTGCCTCTAATGAGTGTAAATTTTGGTGACTTCACATTCGCTTTCTTCAGAAGTTGCTTTTTCATCCTGTGAGACTTCCACAGTCCCACTGAGCACCAAAGAAGAGATATAACAAAGCCACAGTTAATAGTGTAATAGGTTCTGTCTTTCCCTGCAGAGCAATTTGAATGTGACTTTCCTAAATGATTCTTTGAAATAGGACTATAGTTGATGTTGTACCAAGTTCAGCCTCTTTTTGCACTTCATCTATTTGAGATCGACTACTCGTAAAGCTGAATACCAGCATAGCGCATGCCCCAGGGCAGTCTGCCCTCTTGACAAATCCTAACATGGTGCATTTGGTGAACTTTCCTTTCCATGGTTCCTCAGGTGATTCCAGATTTTAATGAACAAGAATGGGACCCAAAAAACCCAGAGAAATACGCTGGGATTTTCCGTTTCCGTTTCTGGTGCTTTGGAGAATGGACAGAGGTGGTGGTTGATGATCTGCTGCCAACAATGGATGGGAAGTTGATCTACTGCCATTCCAATGTGAAAAATGAATTCTGGAGTGCACTGTTGGAGAAGGCTTATGCAAAGTATGAACTAATTCATTGTCATTTTAGTCCTCAGTGCTGTCCCTTCTATCCATCTGTTTGTTTTTCTTTCAACTCTGTCATATTTTCCATAGGTTTTAGGTTTACTGCTAGTAGAGAACCTAAACATGATTGAAAACTCCTTTGGGGAGTCGTAAGAGTGCAATGTACCTTTCCTTCAGCAGCCCAAAACCTCAAGGGTCATTCGCCTTCTTTCCTAGAAACCCAGCAAATGGTTATATGCAAGCTGATGTTTTGTTCTGTGGTGAAACACAAGTGTATTTCCTACATTCAAGCTGAATTACAACAGCCACTTGGTAACTGAGAATGTTCTGTGTTGCCTCCAGGCTGGCTGGATCTTATGAAGCCCTGGACGGAGGCAGTGCTGCAGATGCAATTGTGGATTTCACTGGAGCAGTGGCAGAATCTATTGATTTGGTACAGGGCAAATATGGCGAGATTATTTCTGAGCAGATGAAGCTGTTTGAAGACTTGCTGAAAGTGCATAAAAGAGGCGGGTTGATCAGCTGCTACATTGCGGTACGTACAGAGAGGTGGATTTGAGGAGTTAATTTCAGTTTAAAAAATCCGGGAAAAATACCACTATTACTATATTGAGTGTGTCATTCATTTGTATGCTTTGGAAAAGCTTCCTATGGAAGAAACTAGCAAGTGGCAGTGCTGTACAGCTCCACGAGCCACTAAATACAATCACAAAACCACAAAGCCGTTTGTGCTGCCACTTTACTGTGGATCTGAAATAATATTCTTTCTGAGTGGTCACAGTTGGGTATTGACCCGAGGTTAATCCACCCAGAATGCCCTCGTTTACAGGCCAGATAGCAGCGCTCATTTTCTCTGTTTCTTAGGGAAATCTGTTTAGAGAAAACAGTTCTGCTGGCACTGCACTGCTGAGACTTCCTGACTTTGGTTGTGAAGGTGCAGTTGTCTCGTCAGTGTACAGCTGAGTTGAGCTGAGAGGCTGAGCTCCCTTGGTTATTTAGGTAGTGCTGTTTGTTAATAATGGATGGCAAACCAGACTTCACGTGAATCACGTTGTGAGCGTTGTTTCTGGGATGGTAGGTTGCTCCCAGATGCTAAGGCAGTTGTTTCTTAACATGAATCTCCTGAGGAGATAGGCCAAATACAGGGAGCTGTATTTAGAAAACAATTAAACAGACAGTTGTAATGCTTTCACTTCTTCCTAGCATTATATTTCTTCCTGTCAAGTTAAACACAGATGCTTCTAAACATTGTTTACACAGAGGCTGTTCCTATTGGTTTGGCTTGACTTGTCTGCATTTATCACTTTTTGATAGATGTATTATACACACAGCGAAGCTTGCTAGGTATAGAATATTTAATACTCAAGTGGCTTCATTGCTGACTTACAAACATGTCATCATTTTCCTTGCATTATAAAATAGCCCTGAGGTCCACCATTTAGAGATCTGAACAGACAGTGGATGTTTAAATATCTCATTGAAATAAATAAACGCCTTCAGAATGAGGTAGGAAGGGCAGCCTAGCAGTAAGAAAAGCCAAGCCTGGGGGATAACAAAAGCTGCAGGAGAGGTTACAGACTCCCATGCTGTCAGGGACTATTGTTTGCTTTTAGTTGTGAAAAATGCAAGTGAAAGTGTTACATTGGAGAAAGCTCAAACCCATTGGAAATGTCAGCCAGTCTCGGTGTAACACATAAACTGATTCTTTAGGAGGTGCTGTTGGTGAAAGGCAAAGAGGTGTTGGCGAGAGTCTCACGGTTGCCAGACCATCTGTCAGTTCCAATTTGATAGAAATGGCTCTTTTCTGTCTTTTCCCCTCCCTGATGTCTTATCTTTGGGAACTGAACACTGTTGTATCAGTGCAACACCTGCATTAGGAGAAGGACCATGTCTGTTTAGACCACAGGAATTCTGCAGTGGGTAAAAGTATCTGAGAAAGCACTGTGTGCGTGTCATACCTTGAATAAGTCCAACTCTCTCCACCAGAGCAAAGGCTTGATCATTTTGCTCTTTAACTAGCTTACTTTAAGTTTACATGCAAGGATCTGCTCTAAATCTAACTAAACCTAATATTCCTTCCTTGTTGCCAAGGGAATAAGTGTCTATAGGCCCATTGGGCTATAGACCAACATAGGTGAGAGAGACTGGATGTGGCTCAATGCAAAGATGTCCATGCTGGCTCTATTTGGATTGTTTCTTTTCAGAAAAAAGAGTTATAGCGCTGATACAGCTTTACTTTTTCCATTGTTCTGTCTGGTATGTGTTGCTCAGAAGCAACAAAGCACTGGCTTTGTAAAGGGCCAGTCATTCAAAGCAACTCCAGCATCTTTTCATGGTACTGCTGTTCTGGTTTTAGATGTACTGCTGAGATTTTGATCTGGATGCATTAAATGAAATTGTTGTAGCCACCAGCCCAGTCTTTAACTCTCAGAGGCCAGGAGGAGACAGAATGGCTGTAGCAGGCAGCATTCTCCTGTGCTCTGGACTTGCCAGGCAGTGTCATGCAAAAGACTAGTGGGCCACTAGTTTTGAGCCCCAGTGCTGTTGTCTTCCTGCACAGTCAAAACACTTGGGAAGAGAACATACAGCTCTGTGAAAGAAAACAAACCTTCCCCATCCTGCCCCTTTGAACATGTGTCTGTCAGGTCCCTCAATGATATGAGTTCTTTTTAATTGTCATTCTTGGTGCTAAAGGCTTCCTCTGGCAGTGCCAGTGAAGTGGAGACAGAGATGGGTCTTGTCATCGGCCATGCTTACTCAGTGACTGCAATTCGGAAGCTGCGCCTTGGAGAGAGGCTCATATTCTCTTTTAAGGCAGAAAAGCTGTTTATGATCAGGCTGAGGAATCCCTGGGGGAAAAGAGAGTGGAGTGGCGCATGGAGTGACAGGTAAGTGCTGCAAAAGGAATGAAACTATGATTATGGTCACTGGTTAGGTGCATGGTTAAACACTGTTAGGACACAACGTCAGTCTGCAGTACTTAGGAGTGATGGCTGAACTATTGTGCCATCGGTTAGCATTCTCTGAGCAAATGAAGACATCCTGGAAGAGCCAGGAGGTTATGGCTTCCTGGACCTTTGTTTACTGTATATATACATCACTGCTCTGGCACACTGGGCCACAAGTAGAAAAACAGTCTATGATTAAGTGATGAGTCAAGAACGTGAGGTTTGTTCCCAGCTTCAACACTGATTTTGTCTGTGACTCAGTTTCTCATCTGCAATTGCTAGCTGCTGGGGATGGTATCAGCCTCTTATTCTTGGATAATTTAAGTGACTGGTGAAAAATGCTGTAAAATTGCCACATTTGTGATGCCTGGAATTATTTTCTAATGAATTTTAATGTGGGCATCGAGCTCAGCAGGCACCTCTAGAGAGACAGAAATGATGGCTGGAGGGGATGTATTCCATCACTGGCAATTTACACATGAAAAAACATTTAACTGGGCTGTGCTTACCAGCCACTGTTAGCATTTAATAATGTAGTGTTCTTAACAACAGGATGGTAAGTACTTACCTTTTATACTTTAGCTAGCAATAATCAATTACTTTCAAAGAGTTTGGTCCAGGTGTATGTGAAGAATGTGCAGAACTACTGTGTCTTCTTTAACCTGTGGTTCTTCACTAGCTCTTGTCTTGTGCAGCCACCACTCCTGCCAGTGGAAGCACTGAGGACTCTGAGGCTGGCCCCTGGTTTTTGGCCTAACAGAATTAAATTGAGAATTTCCAAATAGGTGAAGAAAATGTCTGTTATGGCAAGCAGCTTCCCTTCCCTCCTGCCAACCACCTTCAGCTTTATCCTCCAAGTACTTCTGGAAAGGGAGAGAGGAATTGTGGCTCTGTTTGTCTAATGTAGCACATTAGGGAAGGGGATCGCGCTGTCTTCCATCATATTGTCTGATTTAAAGATCAGACTGCTTGCATTTAGGATCCTGTGCTCCCTGTAGTCAGTGGAAAGAGGCAGGTGCCTTCAGAGCATGTAAGCTGTATGTTAATGCAGGCAATGAGGTGTCCATGCAGTGTAGTCACACTGGAAACTGGACACTAGGCTCCTGCTGCAGCAATTTCTTCTCAAAGGCTCTCTGGGGAAATGTTAGACCTCAGGTCTTTTTTATTTAAAGAGCTATAAGGCAAAGAGAATTCTCTGGTCTAAGTGAGGTGTTCAATAAGCTCTTGAGGAAGAAAACTAGGTTTCTTTTGAAGGGCCTCCAGGGAATGGATTCAATCTCATACAGCCTTCCAAACCAGCTGGTTTAGTGTCCTAAGGGAGGGTGTGACAAAGGAAATCAACAAATATCTGCTCTAGTTGTGACAATTTCCCATTCATCTCTTTCTTTTGTAGCAGCTTTCAAATCAGTTTATGTTTTCAAACTCCTCCTGTAAAAGCCAGTCACTTCTTCCTGAATATCATCTGTCCTTTCAGTACTCTGATGTTACCTTTATAAGGGACTATCAGAGAATTTTCCTTGCAGTTTTATTTCCAGGAGGCAGTACTTAACTGAAGTCATTAATCATCCTTGCTGTTACTTTATTCCTCTTTTCCTTTTAGTTCTGAGGAGTGGAAGAAAGTCAGCAATTCAGAACGTAAGAGCTTGGGACTCACTCTTGAGAATGATGGAGAGTTCTGGTGAGTGGGAACCATGTGAAGGGTTTGCAGGTACTGGCTGCACTGAGTAATTGCCATTAATTCTGCCATTAAACAACTTCAAAACCAGCTGCCCCCCATGGATAAGATTATCCAGTCCTGGCACAAGGTCTGTTTCTTTTAAACCCTCGAGGGATGACAGAAGAACAGAAACGATGGATTAAAAGCCAGTAGAACCAAATTAGTAGTTCTTGGTAACTGTAAGTTTCAAACACCCTCAAAATCTATTCATCCCAGAAAGCAACCATATCCTGGGCTGCATCAAAAGGAGCGTGACCAGCAGGTCAAAGGAGGTGATCCTGCCCCTCTACTCTGCTCTTGTGAGACCTCACTTGGAGCATTGTGGGCAGTTCTGGTGTCCTCAACATCAAAAGGACATGGAACTGTTGGAACAAGTCCAGAGGAGGCCACGAGGATGATCAGGGGCTGGAGCACCTCCTGTATGAAGACAGGCTGAGAAAGTTGGGAGAAGAGAAGGCTGCGTGGAGACCTCATAGCAGCCTTCCAGTATCTGAAGGGGGCCTATAGGGATGCTGGAGAGGGACTCTTCATTAGGGACTGTAGTGACAGGACAAGGGGTAACGGGTTAAAACTTAAACAGGGGAAGTTTAGATTGGATAGAAGGAGGAAGTTCTTTACTGTAAGGGTGGTGAGGCACTGCAATGGGTTGCCCAGGGAGGTTGTGAATGCTCCATCCCTGGCGGTGTTCAAAGTCAGGTCGGACAGAGCCTTGGGTGTCATGGTTTAGTGTGAGGTGTCCCTGCCCATGGCAGGGGTGTTGGAACTGGATGATCTTAAGGTCCTTTCCAACCCTAACTATTCTATGATTCTATCTGTATTTAGGACATTCAGTCAGAATCCAAAACTACATGTGTTGGTTTACATGAGTACCAAATATTGAACACAGTGTCAATCCTGTTTCCTAACTACTGTGCTTATCTGTAGGATTTCTAGGTCAACCATCACTGAGGTATCTATAAATACAATTACAGCCAAAGAATTTTTGTATCTGTTGGTGTTTTCCAGCATGGGCACAAGTGTTCATTCTCTACAGATCTCTAGAACTCTAATATGACTCAGTTTAAAGCTTAGATATGCCGAGTCCATCCAGCAGCAGCTTCAGTAGGTCATTAATATTGCACAAGTGTGTGCTGGGAAGGCCCAGTATGAAAAGTCTTCTGTTTGCTTGGCTTTGTCAGAGCTGGCAACTGGAAAGGTTTGGTTCTGGGACATTAATAAGCCAGGGCATGGTGTTATTTCAGAGGTATGAAGCTGTTAGAGGAGGTGAATGTTTCTAACTGCTCTGCAAGCCAGTCTGTCACTTCAGCAGGCACAGGTTATAGCATTGAGATGGTGCTAGATAAAAGCAGTATCCAGAGTACAGAGGTTTGAGTCCTGCTCAGAGACAGTTGTAGCAATAAGGACCAAGGTGTGAATAGTGCTTTGGTTGCAGATAATCTTTTATCTTTGCAATATGCATGTTAACAAGTTCAGCCTGGTAGATGCAACCTATCCTTTAATAGGTGTAGGTGCTGCAACAAATCCAGAGCTGACCAAACCACGCTAAGGTGGTATTGCTCTAAATTAATCTCTAAGATAGTGTGATTGTGGCTTCACAAGTATTTCCGCATGGAGAGCTTTCCAGTGAATCAGCTGGACAGCTGAGCAATGCCTCCTCTTAAATTACTGGAAGATTTCATGTGTAATTTTGGCTCTTTGCTTGAGTATCACTGTTTATTTTTAAGCAAACCATTACTTCCCTGGTGTCCCATGGCACAGGATGACGTTTGAGGACTGGTGTAAGAATTTCACTGATGTGGACATCTGCCGGATTGTGAATACCTCCTACTTCAGCATCCACAAGACCTGGGAGAAGAAGATGATGCATGGCGCTTGGGCAAAGAACTCAGAACCCCTGCTAAATCGCTCTGGTGGATGCTTTGATAACAAAGAGACCTTCCTTCAGAATCCCCAGGTGGGAATCCCTGTGTTTTGTGAGGTATTGAAGTGTATCCATTTTAGCCAGAGCTTCTGAAATACCCACCCTGCTTGGCAGCTGGCAGTGATGACTTGACAGAAGTCTCACTGCCTGGGGCTGTCCTCTGGGAGTTTGTTGCTTCACTGCTTGATTGAGTGATTTCTGTGAAACCTCTCAGAGGAGCTGAAATACTGGTTTAGGACTGATCATGTTTGGGGCTGATGAGTCAGACACACCAGGATTAGTGAAGCCCTGTGTGGACTTCCTTCAGTTTCCCAGTTGGGAAGTTCCCAGAAAGGTAGCAAGTCTGACTTTTCTAATGACAACTTCATTCATTTAACATCCTTAAACAGCCTACGGACTTGGGCCCCTGCATGTAGATAGTATCCCTTTGTATTTATCTAAGATTCTGAAAGTATGAAGTCTCTTCCCCAAGCTCACAGTCTCCTCAGGATTACAGACATTTCCTTGTCTCGTCCTACCTGGCAAGTTTCAAGGAATTCAGTTAATCTGTTCATCCATTCTCACTCCATTTCTCACCCTCCTGCCCTTCTGTGTTGTACATTTTCATCCCAGTGAATGCAATTTCAGGCATCAAACTGCCAGTACTGCCACTGAGATTTGAGCACTTTCTGCTTTAGTTATTACTTTGAAAATTGACCTTCCTGTCCTTCTGTAATTCACCACATACTTTAGATTAACTGAAGATGTTCTTGTGTCTGCTTCTCTTCAATTGTATGGGAGGTTTCTGTCTGCACCCTCAGTTTCCATAGCAGGATACAGGAGAAGTGCAGCCTTTGCTGTTCAGACTAGGAGTGAATCTCAAACTCCCAGCTCATCCTGTCATACAGCTGTAGATGGAGAAGCAGTTCTTCACTGCTCTGTCTTCTGTCAGTGCCTCTTCTCCAGAGGATGATTTTAGTCAGATATTTCCCTGTATGATTCTGGACATATTCCAAGTGCTTGTCTGGGTCTCATTTGTAAGTGTTTAGCTGCCACAGAGAACAAAATATACATGTTACAGTTGAGTGCAATGCCTGGTGCAGTGGAAGCTCTTTTTTTTCCCAGTGTTATCTCTAGGCTAGTTGATTAAAAGGCTCTTAATAGCAGTGCTGGAACACATTTATGTTAGCTTAGGGCTGTAATAAATTACTGCAGCACACACTGCCATAATCTAGAGATGATCTCTGTCTGTGCTCCCCGAGTGAAATACCTCCTGTGAAGTTTTTCTGTACAGAGCAATATTGTGACACTTCCAGTTCCTTTAGATAAAGGAATTTCAGTATAAATGTATTCCTACAACCACCCCCTAATTTCCAGTTTGTTACCCATTCGGATAGCTGAAATGTCATCAGATCAAAAATCATCAGAGTTGCATAGTTCTCTCCAGACCAAGAGAGCTCTCATGCACTTTCACAGTTCCCCTTTCACACCTCCATTTGCCCTGGCACACTTCAGGCTATCTGACAAGGTAACACTGCCTATGGTTGAACAGGGAGGAGAATTAAAACATGCCTTATTAGGTGTTCCTGCATGTTTGTATCTCGCTTTTTAGATTCTGCAGAGGCTCTTTACATCCCCTAGGACTCTCTTCAGGGTCCTATGCTTTCCCTGCTGCGATGTTTATATAGCATACAAATAAGAGTACAAAGAAGCCTTGAATTTATACCAAAACCAGAATAGCAAACAGTAGTCCTGTAGGAGGCCAATCTGGAACATAAACATTGCGAGCAACAAATGAAGCCCAGGGGCTTGGTAAAGTATTGATTTTCTTTCCAATACTGCTGTGCTTCAGCCAGCTCTGCTAGATTGGTGTTCCCTCCATGTGGGTGCAACACTGCCTGGGACAGAGAGGGTCAGGGATGAGGAATGGGATGGTGCCTTGTTCTGCAGAGCTCGGACCACAGGGGGATGTGAAGTCATTACAGGGTATCATTCCACAGCAGTAACCAAGGCAATCTCAGTATCTACCTCAGAACAAAGCACAATGGGGATTTGCTTTTTAGCAGCTCTTGGAGGAGAAGGGAGGGGGGAGTTGAACCAGGGATGATATTCCTCTGAGTGCTGTCAGGGAATTCTGGCTGAAATCAGAACATGTGGTGCACGTAATACCCAGCTGTGCAGAGCTGCAGCTTTATGCTTTTATTTGCTTGCTTCACATTTAAAGGTCTTTGGAGGATGGGAGAATACGGCATCTGTCTGGACTTGGAGTAAATAGTGTCCTCTTCCACTGGTTCTGACAACTCAGATTTGCCCTCTGAATGCATGAAAGAAAATTTACAGGAGTCCCTAATAGTGAACAGACTTGAGTGTTTAATTCTTTGTCATATAAAGAAATACCTATCTGACCTTTTGTCTACTGCAAGGCTACATACTCATTCGTGAACTGGTCTGGTGGTGATCCTTAATAATGTAAGCAAGTCTGATTTATTGAGATAGGAACTGCTGCCTAAACTTGAAATAAATTCCTTTGACTAGTCTTAAACCCTGGTTCATTCAAGTTTACTTTAAACAGTTTGGGTATAAGATTTGCATGTTAAAGATGCCAGAGTTCTTCCTAGCCCTGTTTATTTTGTAATACTGTCTCATGCTGTCCTTTATATGAAGTACCTGTTTCAGTGTCTCTGATACTTTTGGTTTAAAGATCCTTATTATTTGCGTTAATTTTTCAGCTGGGAATTGCTGGGAATGTCTGTTATATGGAGAACTCTCCTCCCACCTCCAAACACCACGTGTTTTCATTTGCATCCTTTGTATGCACGTATTTCCTCGGCGATGGCTTTATCCTCATTATCCCAAGGCATTTCTGACTGCTTGCCCTTTTCTTTCTTTTACTAGTACGTCTTTGATGTTAAGAAGACTGAGGACAAAGTATTGGTCTCCTTACAACAGGAGGATCGCCGCAAATACAAGAAAGAAGGGAAAGGAGACAGCATCCCCATTGGCTTTGAAATATTCAAGGTAGGCAGGATCTGCACTCCTGGCTCAGAGTTTGTGCAGCAGCCCCACTCCATCCTGGCAATGAGATCTTTGGCAGATAGAGGCATGATTGTCATGGTGGGGTCTGGCTCTTCTCTCAACATGAGCTTTGCCTGTGTACTGCACTCAGTCACCAAAGCTGATACTAGACAGACTATTTGAACTAAATTGAATCTACTTCAGTTCAAACTCTATTTGAACTAAAGGAACAGAAGTCATTTTTCCCTACTGCAAAAGGATTTTAAGTGCTTTTCCTACTTCAAGCTTTGAAGAGAAAGACAAAAAAATAATAAAGCTTGAAAGGTTTTTTTTCTCCTCCCCACTGGAGGCTCCTGCCTCCGGTTCATCAGCAAATACAGCCAAGGGAATGAGTTTGAAAAGTCTGAGTTTTTCTTTTGCCACTTAAGAAGAGAGTCAGGAGTGTTTTCAAAAGCTGGAGTAGTGAGTAGGAAATGAGCAGATGTGAAAAGGAACCAAATGGATCCCAAACAATAATTTGACAGAGCAATCTGACTAAAATGAGAACATACAAACCGAAAGGAAGGAAGCAAGAGAAACAGCTATGAGTGTGCTTTTTCACTGAGGATCAGGGTTATCTTAGCACCCGTTGCTCTAGCTAATGGGACTATGCTGAACCCTACCCTAAAAATAGTCAGTTTTAACAGTCAGAGCTCCTCACATCTGCATCACACTTATTCATATGATAGTCACCTGTTAACCACAGAGAAAGGAGGCAACTGTATCTCAGTGGTAGAGTACTTGGAGCGTGCAGGCATCTCTAAATGCACCTTCTAATCTCTGCAGTAGAATTTTATCTGTTAGCGGGTGCATCTCTTTACCATCCCAAGCTTTCACCTCTACTTAGGGGTATACGTGTGTATATATAATAATGCAGTGAAGTGTGAAACATCACTGCTTTGGAGCCTGTGTGGGCCTGTGCTTGGAACACTGGGCTGCCCACCAGGACTATATCTGCCACAGCTTCTGCGGGTGAAAAACCATTTGCCAAACCATTTGCCTTTATTGCACATTGCCTTTTCTGCCTATGAAAGGCTGTGTGATGTGCAGGGAAAATCCTGCCTATTAGCTCTGGTATCCTTCCTTGCATTAATCTCTGTACTGTTCTGTGGCTGTAGGTGGAGGATAACAGAAGCTATCGACTACACAAGCTCACTGTGCAGGAGAGAGTGGCCACGTCTCCGTACATCAACATGCGCACTGTGTTCTTGAAGAGGATCCTCAAGCAAGGCCGCTATGTCCTTATCCCAACTACCTATCATCCTGGCATTGCTACCAAGTTTATACTGAGGCTCTTCACAGATGTGCCATCAAAACTCAGGTAGGTTGTACTCATGGAATCATAGAATCAATTAGGTTGGAAAAGACCTTTAAGATCATCAAGTGCAACCTTTGTCTTGCCCACGTTGGCTGCATCTCCTTGGAAATGGTTACCTGGCTGCCTGCAAATATCCCGGACTCACTAGATCATATCACTCCAGAATCAGGCCCTTGAGATGGTCAGGGTCACCTCCAGAAGCCTCACAAGAATTTGTGCATGGTCAGGACATTTTTACTTATGAACCTAGTGGACAATTCAGTTTGGGTCCTTTGACCTTTTAGTTTGGCTTTTGTAGTTGCCCCCAGTTGTAGGTCAGAACACAGAGCAGTGTTTGCAGTTACAGTTGGCACTGCTTATTTCTTTGAGCATCCCCTTTGAAAGCAGTAGTTGTCTGCAAGGGCAAAACTAGTGCTTCATGAAATCAGGCCTGCTGAATTTTTTCTTGCTTTGATAGTGTTTTCCATGATTTAAAGTTGTTGGGGTTTTTCCCACCACTTTTGCTGCCATGTGAAAGATGACACAAATCTGGTTTACTTTGCTTTGCTCTGCATTTATTTCTTAAGCTTGTCATTTCTGTACCACAAACTTCCAAAATATTAGATGAGGAAAGAGGACAAATCTCACGTTCTGTAAATGCCAGATTTCCACGACCATTGATTATTTGCTTGACATTCATTACTTTGGTTGCTTTTCCCATGATTTTTCAGGGAGCTGAAGGCAGATAAGCCTAAAATGACATGTTGGAGTCTTCTCTGTGGCTATCCACGCAGAGTCACCCAAATCAAAATTCACTCTGCAGAGGGTTTACAGAAGCAAGACAGATCAGGCGGTAAGTGTAAAGCGAGCTTGGGAGAGTTGGAAGGGGCTTCTTCAGTCCTCTGAAGGTCTGGGTTGATATGTACGTAGCCAGAAATTATCCAAACAAATGGAAGATTTATGGGATTCTTTTCAGCATGTTTTAAAATCTGCCCAAAAGGAGAAATCATAGAATCATAGAATAGTTAGGGTTGGAAAGGACCTTGAGATCATCCAGTTCCAACCCCCTGCCATGGGCAGGGACACCTCACACTAAACCATGACACCCAAGGCTCTGTCTGACCTGACTTTGAACACCGCCCGGGATGGAGCATTCACAACTTCCTTGGGCAACCCATTCCAGTACCTCACCACCCTCACAGGAAAGAACTTCTTCCTTATATCCAATCTAAACTTCCCCTGTTTCAGTTTGAACCCGTTACCCCTTGTCCTATCACTGCAGTCCCTAATGAAGAGTCCCTCCCCAGCATCCCTATAGGCCCCCTTCAGATACTGGAAGGCTGCTCTGAGGTCTCCACACAGCCTTCTCTTCTCCAGGCTGAACAGCCCCAACTTTCTCAGCCTGTCTTCATACAGGAGGTGCTCCAGCCCCTGATCATCCTCGTGGCCTCCTCTGGACTTGTTCCAACAGTTCCATGTCCTTTTTATGTTGAGGACACCAGAACTGCACACAGTGCTCCAGGTGAGGTCTCACGAGAGCAGAGTAGAGGGGCAGGATCACCTCCTTTGACCCTTCAAAGATATAAAATAGCAGGAGTTATGTGTCATCTGTGCTGGCCCAGGTGGGCAGTAGTAGCCAGACCCTCCCAAGAAGCTTTTTGTGGGGATTAGAAAGAAATTCACCTTTCAGGGTTATGTGCTTTCTAAGTGGAAAATACCCAGAAAGACAGCTGAATCGCACAGGCTCACACAGGGTATTGCACTTACCTCAGCAATGTCATTCATGGCCTTCAGGACACCTTTTTATTCACTCCCACAAGCTTAGCAGCACTTCAGGGAGGAAATTATCGTTTTCAAACAACCATTTTCAGCTGGGAAACTAGGAGTTAAAACAGAGATTAAGTGACTTGTAGAGGACTGTGTATCTACACATCAGAGGAAGTGTCCTGAAAGACACTAAAATATCTGTCTGGCACCTGATGTTGACAGTTAATTAAGAGACTTGTCCAGTTGTCATTTGCTTCTTCATGTTCTACGCTTACTCTCCCTCTGTTTGCCTTCATTTTCCATGACCAGTGCAACAGAAAAAGGTAATCACTGCTTGGTTGGGAGGGAGAAAACAAAGGAGCGAAGATACTATGGTGAAACTGGAACAAGGAACTAAAGAGGTTCCTGAGCATCTGCTGTGTTTGCTCCAGATTACTCTTCAGCTCTCTTCAGTTTAAGATGTGGAGCTCAGTTGCATTAACTCCTTGTGGTAGAGAAGGCGTTAGACTCAGACCTGTAGTACAGTTCATCTTCAGTCTCACAAAGCAGCTAGTAAATTTCTCCCACCAGCTGGCTACAGTTTTATTCCAGTCCTCTTTTCATCACTATTCCTGGCACCCACGGAGTGGTGACTGAATGTACTTTTCACTGTGAAAGCCACTTTCTGTTAAGTCCAGTTGTGTCTTCAGGGAACAGCAATGTTGGTAGAAAGGGACACAGGAAGTGGATTCAGTTCATTTTTCTTGGTACTTCTCTTGAAGAGCAGGAGCCACAAACACCTCAGTTAAGCTGCAGGGCTCCGTGTTCTCGGCAAGGATGGGTGAGACTGACAGGGCTGTATGTGATAAGAATAGCAGGGCAGTGCACTGACACAAGGCAGTTTGCTCTGGTTCTTGCCCCGGGAAGGACATTTTCAGTTTTAAGGGAGTGTTTGGGGTTGTTTTTTCTTTTAAAATTCCTTAAACATTTTTCTCTACCAAATCTCCACCCTTAGCATTGCACAATCCGTAGCACAATCACAGCTTTGACAAGATCTTTAAAACCAGTTGCCTGCAGATGTCAGAGACCAGGCTTCAGCTCAGTGTTGTGGGACTGGGTGCACTGTGACACAGACCCTCGGGAATACACGAACCGGACTTGCAACCAAGATGTAAGAGATACTCAAACTACAGCATAGCCCAAATACCTTTGGGACCCAGAACTACCACACATGGAAGCATCTTCATTGGATTTCAGCAGCCAGTGTGGGGCTGATGATAACCTTGACAGAACTGAACAAGGAACCTACTGTGGGAAGAACTTTCTGTAGGAAGTGGACTCACAGATTTTCTGTTTAAACCTAAGCAAAACGTCTGCTTGATTATTTTTTTTTTCTGCTGAAAAAATGCAGAACTGGGTCAAGTGATGCTATTTGTGAATTAGTATTGAATACACCAAGTGGCTGCAAGAAAGCCAGTCTGTCATTGTGTTTCCATTTCCTTGTGAAACAACGGGCCATTATAAATTCATCAAAACCAAACCAGGATGTGAACACAAAACCTAAATGATTCCTATAGCTTGGCTTTGACTGAAATTTCACCAGAAAAGTTAAAATATTTTCCCTTTGTATCAACATAAAGCTTTCAGTAAAAGTCCTTGTCTCTTTCCAGCCTGTAGTCCTAAATCTCATCCATTCAGGGGGCACTGAAGGAGAGCTTCAGTAGCTTCTCTATTATCTTGAATACTGCTGTGAAATCCCTGTCTGAATATTTATCAGCCTTTTTTTCTATCGGTATCTCCAACTCAGGATATTCAGAGCTTGCCTTGCAGAATGTCGTGTCTTACAGCAGCTTCAGGCAAATCGAGTAGGGAGAGTGTGTAAATAGAAACTCCATAAAGCCAAATATGCACTGCTGACACACTGAAATCCAGCTGTGCAGTGAGCAGGATGACACCCGTAAACAGCACTCTGCCTTCTAAAGGCATCTCGCTGGGAAATTTGGCAAAGGTCCTGACTGATAGAGTGCATTCCTGGTAGCAGAAAGCTGGCTATGGAACATGTTTCTCACATTTGGGTTTGTTTTTTTTTGGTAGATTAAAGAAGTGGATATAGACATTCCTTGAAGCACACTGGCTGGATTGTAAATTTACGCTAGAAAGTAGTGTGTCCAGAGACATGAAATAGCCCATGTTCTAAGATTGCTTCCTAATGCTGCCACAAAAGAGTGCAATCCTTTACCATCCCTTGTCTCCTCTCTGGCTTTACTGGATCCATGTCTGGACTCTGCCATGCTTATCTCCAGGAGAAATAGCAGCCAGGCATTCAGTAAAGACCAGCTTTCCCCAAAGAGAGTTCAGACCTCGGTCACATGGGCAGTTACTGGAATACCAGCCTTACCTGCTGCTCACGATGTGAACTAGATTTAAAAGTCAACAGCAGCCTCGTGTCTAATCAATACTGTGAGATGAGGGAAGAGGCCACACAGCAATCACCACTGGGAGGGACAAGTTCAGGTTAGGCACAGTCAATACGTTTATTCAAGTAGAAAATAGGTAGATGAAGTGGTTGTGTGTGCCTGCTGCTAAGAGGACCTCACACAAAGGTTACTCATTTTCTGGTGTGAAGGTTGTTGGCACCTTGTTCCTCTGTGAGCTGCTGTGTCTGATTAGCACCACTGCATTTCACAAGGGTTTCCTGACGCCACCTTCTGATCTGCATCTTCTCGGCTCTCAAGCTGCTTTTCTTCTTATGTTGTCATCTATATTCCACCTTATTCAACCACCTGCCTGGTTTGTCACTATCATCCCTTAGCATAGAGAGAAGACAAAGCTTGAAGAGGAGGTTAGGATTCATCTGGAGCTTCTGAGAACTGAGATGTGGCATTACATCTCTCTGACAAGTTGTCCTGAAAGCATCAGGACATCTCTCTACTCTGACACTGGGGTATGCAGTTCCACAAAGCAAGAGCAGCCTGAACAGAAATACCTTGTTTTATGTAACTAGGACAGAGGGATTTCAGACTTGAATGCACTGCTCTTGACATGAGCCCATCACTGTCATCTGGGAGCTGTGCTTAGCACAGATTTCTGAGCAATTGCTTAAACAAAACTGGAAGAGAATGATGATTGCACAGCAAGTGCACATCCGGCCTGGTTCATGAGCTGGTTGTCATCAGAAGCCTGCTCCCTGCCAGGGGAGGGTTCTTTAATCTCAGTTTTTAATGCTTATTGGAAAGCTCTTCCTTGCTGCTGTCTTTGATTCATCGTCCTGTTTGGAAAAAAATAATGGCTGGTTTGCTGTTGACAGGAATAGTGGATGAATGTGGCTGCCCAGACTCAATTCCAAATGCATATAGGCTGCTTCTCTTGGAAGTACCTCTCTGAGTTAGCTTGTTCTGAAGCTGATCCAACTATATGTGAGCCAAGCGCAGTGGCAGGTTTGCAGGATGAGGCAGCACTGTGTGCTTGGAGATTTTCCGTCTCTCGTTCCCAAGTCTGCTTTAAAAGTTGCTCTCGCTGCTGTCACACTCCTTCCCCCAAAGCTTACCCTTGAGAACAAATCACCTGCTGCATTTCCCACTGAAATTCCAGGTTGAATTCGTATGTTTGCCTTTCACCACTTTTCTGAACTAGGTGTTTGTCATGCCCAGTATGGGACATACCTGGGAAGCTGAGTGTCTGGTACCTTTAATGGCAGCTGCCTTAGGAGCAGTCTGAGAAACAGAAGGAAAGAGCAGGCAAGAACCAGCTGGTAAATAATCCAGTGAAAGCAGAAGGGAAGCAGGGAGAAAATGGAGCAGAGGTGGGGAGAGGATATTGTGGTGCCAGTGGAAAGACTCCCTTTGCTTATCTGTATTTCAGGAGAAGCCAAGAGGCACATGAGCAAAGGCTCAACTGCAAAAAGCAAAACAACCTGTTGTAATTCCCAAGGCAATGCTTGTGTTTCAGCACCGTGCCTGCTCTGCTTGGCCCATGGCTGTTTCCAGCAGCTGAGTTTGGCTCTCCATGTACCAGTAATTGTGGTCTAAACTGGAGAAGAATGGGAATATCTCTGAGAACTTCTCAGAAAGCTTTTTGTATCTGAGGAGCCAGTTCTCATACAGAAAGAGAGAACTGTGCATAGGTTTCTTTAAGCCTTAGAAATGTCATTACTGTTCAAATGTTCCTGGCTTTTACAGGATTTCAGCCTTTCCCTTTGCCCTGTTTTTTTCATACAGCTTCCCAATACAACAGCCAGGCCATAGGGCTGATGAAACAGCTGTTTATACACAGCATGGTGTTCAAGGCATAGCTTGAGCCATATGTATGCCTGAGAACTGAGCCCAGTCCTCTTCCAGAAGAGTTGCCGGAGTAGCAGCTCCAGTTGTTTTCATTCCCAGCTCATGGCAAATACTAGGATGTTGCTTTTCCACATTAGCAGAACGTTCTGCATTGTCTTGGTACCGAAAATACGCTAGCCCAGAGCTGCAGAAACCTGGGCAAAATGCAGCTGAGAGCGTCCCTTGGCTCATCCCACATGTGCAGCTCTCCCATTTTTATCTTTTGCTGTGGAACTGGAGTCAGTCCTCCCAATGTAACTGGCCATTCAGCAACGCCATTGTGAGGTGGTGCTCTGCAGGTACCGTTCATGTTCCTCTTCTACATCCCTTTCTTTCCCTGATCACTGCCTGATAATTTGAGTCTTTGTTTCACATGTTTCACATGTCAGCTTTTTCCTTTCACATAGCAAGTCCCTTCATTAATAGCTCCCTGCTGCAGCAGATATGCCTGTCACCCCTTTAAACTCTGTCCTTTCCCCACCCCTTTTTATACCCTTTATCTCTTAATTACTGTTAATGATCAGCCCTTGCTTTGCTTTTTGCCTCTGGCGAAAGTAGTTGACACCATTTCATGCAAGACCCCGTTTTATTCAGACCCATTTTCCAAATGGAAAGGGGGGGGGAGCTTTCCCATCACTGATCACACAGCGTGGTGCCACACCATGCCCCAGAGCTAAACCCACACATTCAGTGACACAGAAAGTAATTGTCTCGCAGGAAAGCCAATGCACTGCTACCTGCTATAGGAAGTGTGGGATGTTGTTAGGGTAACAGGCCTGGCATGTCTGGCCAGGTGTAATCACAGCACAGCACATGGGAAAATCTGCTGCTTTCTCGTCAGTGGAAGCAGGTCCTCCTGTTTTGGGTGGTAGTTTGTTTGTGCGAGGTGTTGGTATCTGTTCTTAGGAGTGACATGTTTGAGGGAAATCATCTTGGGTATGAATTGCTAAAAGGCAAAAGCTACCTTAAAATCATGCTGCCTTATGGCTGTCATTCCAATGGTGGCATTTCCAAGTAGATGGATGGTGATGAAATGATCAAGAGTCTGTTTAACATCCATGTTTAACGGGTAGCAAGGGGTGTCAACTAACAATAGGAATGGACAGAAATAGTTATGTTGAAATTCAAAACGTGGTGGTGCCTGTGTTTAATTCAAGTTGATCAGCAAGTGGAAAGGCCCGTTCCCTTTGAGGATAAAGACAGGTATTTCCAAATGGACTCCTTCTCTGTACCGGCATGGAAAGAAATTATGACAAAGTAAAAATGCTCAGTGTAAAACCAACAAAGCATTTCTAGAATGCTGAGTAATCTCAGTGGGGTATGTGTGATTAAAGTGTAATTTAAAACATGCATTAGGACCTATTATAGATACAGGCATGTTGTGATAACATCAACTTTAAAGTTAGATTCACCCGAATGACAGAACCGAGGGCTCATGGGAATGAGAGGAGAAACTGGGGAGGATTTTCTTGGACAGTTTCCCACAGAAAACATTGTTGAGACCAATGCACTATTACAGAATGTTTTTGCATTTTGGCACTGTTTTACTTTCTGGGAGAGAAACTGCTTCTTAAAATCTACCTCCTAACACTAGTACTCGTGTCAGAATGAGTACAGCACTTTCAAGTGAGGCAGTCTAAAGGTGGGGGCATTCAGTGATCTGAAGTTCTGTGCAGTTCCTGTCCTTGCCCTCCATAGGAATTGGTGATGAACATTTTTAACCTCCCATTTGGGCCCAGGCACTCAGAACTACACACCACATTTGCATATGCACGGATGCATTTTGGCTCACGCATCTAGAGCAGCCGGGGAGCTTAGAGTGTCACATTGAAGGCTTTCTGTAGATGAGCCAGGAAGATGCACAGCAAGGGAATGTGGCAAGATTGCAACCTCAGTCTGGGAGTGTGCTGGTTTCACAGCAAATGGTGCTTGGTTTCCAGCTCTGAGCATCCCATTGTTACAAGAAAGAGGCATTCCACCAGCGGACATGATGTGCTCTGGTGCCCTGTTCTGTGCTCAGTAGCAGTGGTGCTGTCAGGCACAGGAGGGGATTGTTTCTGTTGGGTTTCTGGGCAGGTCTCAGCTCCCGTTCTGTGTCCTAATTGCTGTACTGCTGACTGTGTTTTAGGAGCAGATCCCTATGTGCTTATCAAGTGTGAGAACCAGAGCGTGCGCTCCCCTGTGCAGCACGATACCTCCAGTGCCGTCTTCAACACACAAGTGGTTTTCTACAGGAAGAACATCGACAGCCCTATCATTGTCCAGGTGAGAGAAGCCTCACAAAGTCATTTTTATTCCTCTTCCAGGCAGACTGTGACCTAGAAAGCATAAAGCTGAATGTAGCTCTATATTTGCATAGTATATGTAAATGAGCATGCAAATCCAGAATCTCCCACACACTCTCTAGACATTTGGCTAAATTTAGATGTCCTCCCCCTCCTCACTGCTTTTTCAAGGGGTGAATGGTTGTGACCCTCCTCCAGCACAACCCATTCAGGTGGAATGCAAGAAAAGCACTGCTTCAGCAGGGTTTATTTCTGGTCCCTTGTCTCTAGGTCTGGAACAGCAACATCTTGTGTGACCAGTTCCTTGGGCAGGCGGTGCTGTCAGCTTCACCCAGTGACCCCAGAGAAGAGCAGACGCTGCAGCTCCGAGGGAGAGGCAGGCGGGCAGCAGACGAGGTGCCAGGTCGCATCACCATCAAGGTTTTTTCCAGCGATGACCTTGTGGAACTATGAATACCAAAGCCCTGCAGAGCCAGAGCGAGCTGTCACTTCGCAGCAGGGGGGCTTGTCTGTGCTTTCTGTGTGAATGACTTGGGAGCAAAGGTTGCACATAATCATAATCGCTTTGAAAAGGAAAAAAACCCTCCAACTCTCCACATTATCATGGGTAATGGGGTTGAGGGGCTTTTAAAGAGGGAAAACCACATTTTTATACATATATATGTTCATGATACAGATAATAGAGTAGAAGTGGGGCCAAACTAAACGTTAGCTTGTTAAGATGTGACCATCTTCCCCAGCAGCATCTTTCAGGAGCTCTTGGCACATAAGCTGGAAGCACATGTGACCGTTCTCACACGTTCCCTGCACGCTGTCATCTGTTCTCAGCAGTGGGACTGGAGGAAGGCAGGAATGGCTGCATCTCCATGGTCACGTACCAGCAGGTTGGTGGCGTAGCAAGCACAAGGTGGATTGGCACCGCTCAGTCCCTGTTCACTGCCAGGCTGTATCTGGGAAGGGAATTTTTAAGCTTTCATTGGATTTTTTTTTTCCCCTGTACAGGGATATAAAATTTCTGTTATTGCTATGGATCAGGTGATTCTGTTCCTTGGTGAAAACATCATTATGGAAGGAGTTCAGCCATAGGTCATAGCACTAAGACCAGGCATGTGAGGGCAACATTCAAATACAAGGGCAGGTCTTGCAATGCCTATTTGAACACCACAGCACGTAACAGCTTTGCCCACATAGAGGCTTTCAGGATGACTTTTATGTCCTTTTATTGTCTACCTCAAGCTGATGACTCACAAGTTGAGAAGGGCACCTCATAGTTCAGCTGTGGTTTTCCTCAGAGGACACGTTCAGTAATGGGAGCCTCCTTGTTAAAAGAGGCTTTGTTTAATCCACGTGATGCTAAAAATGGAGTAAGATTCCTTTTGTCTCACTAGACGCGATGGGTTGAGAGGGTAAAATTAGCTCCTGATGAGCATGGGTTTGTAAAGATGCTGTGCCCTGGCAGGTTCCAGGTATCACTCTTGAAATTTTGCATCCATTTATTGCTGACAGAGCTGAGGTCTTTGATGAAGTTTAACCTGGGTGTAATGGAGGACAGGTATCATTTCCTTCAAAGCAGGGTTCTGGTACAGGCTTTCTTTCAACTTTGCATCTGGCAGGGATTCCTCACAGCAGGTATTTCTGTGCTGTCTGCTCTGCAGTGATTTGGCAGTGTAAGAGGCTCACTGTGTTAGACCTCTTGGAACTGGATTTTGTGTGGTCTTCTGAAAGTGAAGCTAATGGATGACTACCCTGCCTTGTGGACAGCCAGGAAATGTGGATTTCTGTTTATCTCATAACCACTTCAGCCATTCTGTGCAATTCTTATGACTTATAAAATGGCCCTCAGCAGGGTTAATGGTTTCACCAAAGGTTTTGAAGTCTCTTTAGGGGCTCCAAAAGGCTCTTTGCTGCAGCAGGAAAATGCTTTCTTTGACGTGTTGGAGATGGTGTGTGAGGCTATGACCGCTACTATACTGCCATCAGCTTTGTTGCATGTACCAAGTAACTAAATCCAGCTCTCTTTTTAAATAGCTTGGGCTCAAGCTGTTTGGCACACACAGCATTTGTCAGATGTGAACTACATTTAGTTGGCAGCGCCGCAGGCAAGTGTAATTCTTCTTTGTAAAGTCACAGCTCAGAGTCCTCGCTCACAGATATGTTTGTAAGCTGCAATTTCTTACCCCCCCCCCCCCGACTTCCTCACACAGATCAGAGCTCAGGCAAGCCACACAGGGAGCTGCACCTCGGTACGGGCTGTGCTAGCCCTGCACTCGGTTTGGTTTGCTTCTCACTGTTTTATGTCATGGTAGCCACTTCTCAGCAGTGCGGCACAGTGGGTGACTGCAGCCCACTGGCACACCTTCACCACTGGGTGCAGGGCACCGTGCTGCTATTCCAGGTATGGTTAAAGCCCCACACTGCAGTTTGTAGGGCAACAAGGTGCGCAGGAGAGAATGCTGAGGCAGAGCAGAATAGGTCATGTTGTATAACCCCATTTCAGATGGGTTATTACTTAAGGACTGTTGTGTATGAGGTGTATAAAGGTGATGAGTTTTAGGCCTTGATAATCATGTCAACTCAAGACGTACCCACAGTTTGTCCCTGTGGTGCAGGGACAGAGGTCCCTTGAACACCAGTGCTGGCCAGGCTGGAAATGGAGCTCTGCTGCTCCCTCGGCATGGCCCTGAGGGTATCTCAGTGCGGTGGTAGCTGTGGGAGGCTCAGGCACGCTGAGGCCGAGCAGAAGGGCTGTACCTCTGTATTTATTTGTTTCTGTAGGTAGTTGGAGCAGGCAGGATTTGCGCATCAGCAGGAACTGATCCAGCCTGGAACACGACTGCTGTGCTGATGCAGAGAGGCTTCTGGCTTCCCAGGCTGAATCCCAGCTGAAGCCAAGGCAGGAGCAGGTTGAAAGGGGCTTGCACTGCTGCCTGAGGCAGAGGATGGTGCAGGCTCTTTCTCGTGTTGGACATCTTGCCATGCACTGAAAGCAAAGCCAGCAACAGCAGTGAGTGGTTGGCTTACATAGAAGGTAATTGTGGTCTGTTTGAGGTAAGAGATGAGGTAAGATGGCCTTTCAGACAGACACAGGCATTCAGTATCAAGTGTTACCAGAGCTGGGCATTATTGTTTAATAATTAATGTGAGCCTGTGGGAAAACCAAGGGGTTGTTTTTGTGGGAGACTGCCACCTTCAGCAGAGAGTAATGGCCCCCCGAAAGTTAAAACAGAGGGAAGTAGTTGGGAGATGTTTCATTACAACCTGTGTTTACTTTGCAACATGAAGCGACCTAAATAAAAGGTTAACCAAAAAAACCCAACCATGTTCAGTGATCATGAAGCAGTTGAAATGGGTCTGGGATGACCCCAAATGCCAGTTTTCAGCTTGCTTGAGACGCAGCATGTGGTCACTGAACAGCTTTTCCCTCTTCCTGCCTTTGAGTTCACAGCTGGTCCCCACTTGTGCCCGATGGGTTCACATTCATCGTGGTCTCCGCTGCCCCGTGGCCTCCCTTGCTGTCCCTCAGGCTGAGGAAGCCCACGCCGCAGCTCTGGGGCCCTGCCCTGTCCGTGCGGCACAGCTGCAGGGTCTCGGCAGTGCTGCTGGATTTCCTGGTGTAACTGGGACCCCCTGCCCAGCCCCTGACCCCAGCACAGCACTATTTACATGGCTTACTGTGAAGTGCTCTTTCTTTGAGTGAAGCCCACGGCTGTGTTCCCGTTCCCTTCACCTGTGAAGCCTCACGTCTCTCCGTTAGGCTGTTTCGTACCCTCCAGCACACCAGACCCGTCCCGCTGTGTCGGGGCCGGAATCGCCCCTCTCCACCCACGGGTTCGGTGTTTGTCTTCACTGTCTGGAATCCTCACTCTAGGGTGGACGGCGGCGGGATCCGCAGCATCACCTCCCTTGCCAGGCCGCGGAGGACGGTGAGCGACCAGAGCCACCACCTGCGAGCGTCCCGCCGCCTATGGGGACGGGCAGCGGCTCTCGGTCCTGCCAGCCCGGCGCTGCCCGCTCCAGGTGAGGTGTGAAGGCTCAGGGGCTGCGCTAAGAGCCCCAGCAGCCGCCTCTCCCGTTCTGCTCCCGCCCGGGACCCCCGTGGCGTTTCCCGTTCCCAAGCTTTGGACGCGGATCCCCCACCCCGCGGGAAGCGCCAGGCCGCCGCTGGGGGGCGCCCGCGGCCCGCTCCCGGCTCCGCCGGCGGCCGTGGCTGAGGGGAGCGGCCGCCATCTTGCCCGTGTGGCAGCGGGAGGGCGGTGGGTGCCCGGTGGGGGGGGTCTGTGGTACCGACATGGCGGTAGCGGTGTGACACCCTCCTCCTCCCCGCCGTGTGTTGCAGACGCCTGTATCTAAACCACAGCGGGATGCCCGAGTGATGCCTGTCTTCTCCTGCTATACGGCTACATACATAGGTATATATTCACCCCCGCTCTTGGGGTGCGGCTGGTCCCCACACACCACAGCCCCCCCGTGCTGACCGTACCGCATCCGCTGCTGTAGGAGGAGGCTGTGGCAGACCGTATGTAAAGGGTTGAGGAACTCAAGGTGGACAATGCCATGGCTAGCCCCACTTCAACCGGGCAGGTTACTCTGCTGCAGATGAGGTTTGTCATGCCTCGTTTGCCTTGGCTGAATGAATCGTGGTGGCGTTTCTCAGGTGCTTTATCTGGCTTGGAGCCCCCCCGAGGGCCTGGTTCCATCACCTCCGCAGGCACTGAGGGCAGAGCCCTGGCTCCTCCTGCTCCAGGGGGTGACGTCTGCCTCCCTCCAGTCTTCTTCGATGTCCCTGAGCCCCACAGGCTCAAAGGCCATGGGCCCGCGGGTGCGTACAGCTGGGACCACGCTAGAGCTGTGTCTGCTGTACAGCTACATACGGGTCTGTCTCTTGTGTGTCTGTCTTCTACACGGTAACATGCGTGGATAATTAAAGACGTGTTACATAGTTACAGGAGTTGCTTACATGCTCTTTCATATATATATATATATATAAAACAGTAACATACATGTACACACAGCACTAGCTACAGATAAAAGTGTAGTAAAACAGACGGATGGATTGTTCTCTAAGTGTTTCTGTATATATAAAAATAAGGAGAAATATGGATTTTTATGTCTGGGAATACATACACATATACAAAAATATTTTCATATGCATGCCTAAACCTGTCTATATATAAAATGGGGAGTGTTACACCTGTAGACCGGTGTCTCTTTCTCCCCCTATATATAAGGTGCGTGCATATAGAAAAACATTTTAACGTGTTGTTTTTAATTTTAGTATGTATTTTTAGTATTTTAAGTGTCTTTTATATATCTATATGGCTAGAAATATGTGACTGGTACACATGTATAAAATAGTATATAGCTTATAGAAGATACCATACATTGTATTAGTCACATTACTATATATATATATAGTGTGTGTAAGATTATAGAAGGGCCTCTGTGTGTATATATAAAAATACTACATAGCTAGCTAAGGAGGGACCATTCTGCATAAGGGGCTACAGCACGAGAGAGTTATATGGGTGAGCTGCATGTGTGCACCCAATAAACTATGTAAACAGTAAAAATACATACACATGTACATGTATACATACATATATAAAGCCATGGAGAGACTGTGTTAACTATAGTTGTATGGCTCTAGCTTTAGTGGGCATGTGTATGTATTCATATGTATACTTTGATACACATGGCTGATGTTCCATGGATAGAGCAGGGTTTCTGTCTCCTACCCCACCCCATGTGTACTCACATCTACAGAGAGAAACTTGTCCATAACTACAGAACACACACTCTGGTGATGTGCTTAAGTTCAGCGTGTGTGTGCTTATGCTCATGTGCCTGCAAGCCTTACCCTCTCCTCCTCCTGTATACAGTATAGAGCACATAGATGACTATAGCACTATGAACTCTCTGTCTAGAAACACAATAATTATGTAGGATATTGAAATAATTATATACAATAATTACAAACAGTTGTATACATCTCCCCATATAATGTTCCCTCGCTTTCTCAATCTGTATTATATACGTATTTTATAGCTGTATTTATAGATGTGTAATATTTAGTGTTATGTAGATATGCAAATGTAGTTATATATGTGTATATCCATATCATACATTAAAGTATATGTCCATAGAATTATATAGTTCTATACGGGTCTTTGTGTGTGTATATACTATACATATGTGTGCATATGTATATATGCCTATAGAAATACATAGCTATGTAATACATAAATGATGGTATATACTATAGCAAGAGTACATTACATAGCTCTAACATAGATCCCACTGTATCTGTGTATATCTATATATAAAATGTGTGTAGAAATAGGTCACCAGGGAGAGTGTATAAGGCTGGCTCATATGTATGCCTGTATACATGTTTATTTATAAAATATACATGCATGAGACTTTTGTTCAGTTATATAAAGGTATGTGTAATTTTACGTATCACTGTATATTTATATATATGTGCATATGTATGTATAGATCTTTTATATCCCTGTATGTGTATACCATATGTAGATGTATAGGGCTAGAGTGACTGGTCCACATCATCCAGTGACGTGTGCACTCTTTGGAAGTCTCACAGGATGGTTTGGGGTGATTGGGACCTTAAAGCTCACGTAGCTCCACCCCCAGGTGATGGAGGCTTGTGGACCTTCATCCCACCGGTCCTACGGGAAAAGCTGCACCCACGCAATCACTGGTATTTATAACTTTTATTTGCAATACTTTAGGTCCAAGTTTCAAACTGCAATATTTTTACACTCAAGACACAGTCATGCACAATCCATATTTCAATTTTCTATTGCTTCAACCACAATTTAAAATAACTTAATATTGGAAACAAAACCCAAAATCTTAAAAAAAAGGATGCTGAGGTCAGTAAGATGGATCCATGCCATCAGCACATTTACAAAGTAAATAACTTAGTTCTCTTTTTAAAAAGATCCGTTACCTCTTGATCCAAAGTTACAGAAGATTTTTCACTACACATTTGTTTTTTGTTTTTAGCTTTTTCTTTTTTTCTGTTTTTTCTTGTTTTTTTTTAAACAGATAACACGTCCTAAAAAAGGAATGTACGGCAAAATGAGATAGATACATTTCTGATAACGATGACAATGTAGGCTCCTCCTCTCTTTACTCTTGTTTGGATACCCTGAAGAAAAAGAGTAATCTAGCAGACACCAGCGTAGGTGTAAACTGGTTGCTTTGGACTAAACTGGAGTTTTACATCGGTTACATCCTGACCCAGTCAAGAGTTGTGGAATTCTGTTGCAGATCTTCCTGACCTGTGTGCCTGTACTCACGGCATCCGCAGGGCAGACACCACGCTCCTGCACCACAAAAGCTGCCAGTAATTCCCACACGGGCTTTGGGCTCTGCCCAAGGAGCTGCCCTCATCACTGGGGCCACGGTGTGCGCACCCCTTTGCTACTTGTTCCCAGCTACAGCAGCAGCCTTCCACTTACGTACCTGCCAAGGCGGCTCACGAGAGTGGCCCCTGAAGAGCTGAGAGGCTCTTTTTCCCGTTGCTGTGCTACAGACTGATTTAGCAGCATTGCTTGACACAAACAGAAACAGCTAGACAAATGCAATTGCCTTTACAGACCTGGAGAGCAAAGGGCTGCTGGGACATGGATGTAAGAGATGTGCATGCTTCCTGTTTGCTGTCCTTCTGCCCTGGACATTTTGCATGATGGAGAAGAACAACAGCAGGCAGCTCCCTCCCACCCAGGATGTCTCCAGCCCCTGTGCTCTGGGCATTACCAGCACCAGCTCAGGAGGTGACCAGTTCTGCCATCATTGAAGCCAACAGCCAAACTCTCACTGACCTCACTAGGAGTAACAGCAGTGCCTGTATCTGATCCCCAGGTCTGTGGCTGGGCTGACACATACCCCATGATGCACATACTGTGCAGCAGCAAAGGACCAGACTTTAAAACCAACCACCTACCACTATTCCCTGACATCTGCAATAGCATCATGTCAGCTTGAGGCACCTAGGAGCCCTCGATGGCCTTCAGATGTCAGGCCCCGAGTTCTTGGAGGTGATGCACTAAGTGAAGGGGATTTTCAACTCCCTCTCCAGACCAAGCTTACAGACTGAAAAGGCTGCTGTAAGCAGGAGTTCAAAGGGCAGAGAAAAGAGGATCTCAAGTACTCTAAGCCAGTTGCAGAGTCTTGGTTATCAGCCACCAAGCAGAGGAAAACCAGAGGGCACAGGAAGAGTGACAGAATCAGTCAAGCACAGAGACTGGGAAGAGCAAGACTGTGAAAGGTAACACACTGCTTAGTTTCTCTCTTTAGGGAAACTCTTCTCTGTTTCAAGCCCTGAAACGGGTGAAGACCAGAAAGGAGGTGACATAGGGACAGTACTCATGGCCTCAGTTCATTCACTTCCTCCCTCAATGTTACAGCAAAATGTGATTAACTGCATTCTTCTGAGTAGTCTCTTTAGCATTAGCAGCTGAGCACTGGTAGCTAAAGTAGCTTTAGCCTGCAAGACCTGGTTGAGAGTAAACTTTCTGATAAAACCAGTGTTGCTAATACGGAACTAGATGAATCCAGCAGCTGGGATCACAGAATCATTTAGTTTGGAAAGGACCTTTAAGTTCATCAAGTCCAACCATTAACCCAACACTGCCAAGGTCACTACCACAGGTGGGCTCAGGCGACTGATGGTTTATACATTCAATGCACGCCGAGGATTACAGCAATCAGCTCTAAACTCATCCAAAGAGAGGATGGGTAAGCAAGATCCTGCAAGTTTCAGCCACAAAAAGAAACTACCCTGTCAGCTCAAGGACAGATAAAGTTTGAAGAATCCTTGAACTGCACATCCCACTCAAAGCAGCCTTGGCCAGGACAACACAAAGGTGGCCCTTTGCCTGCTTCCTGAAACCTAGAGCTAAAATTAAAGGTATTTACCTGGTCAGGAGAGGGGGAGAAGAAAAGCTGAACACTTACATTTATGGGTCCTTCATCAGGTTCCCCATCACCCACCATTAAACTGCTGCACATCTGCACATGAATGAACAACGGTTCACTGGGAAGGTGTGCAGACCACTAACTCCCCAAGACCTAGCAAGGTGAAGCTGGTATTCATGTGCATGTCCTGGGTGTCAGGCAAGGGAACACATCTGTAAGCGCAGGTTACAGAGCGTGCCCTGGCTCATTGCTCAGGCCTGGACTAGGACAGATGGGTATTTACATGCTCAGCGTGAGGAATATTCAGTAGCCACACCACTGACCATATACTGGAACTAACTGCCATATAGACACCAGGGGATGGGGACGTTCCTACAGCTAGAGGACAGGAGACAGATAGATACTTACTTCCCTTCTTGTGGTGACTGGAATGTGCTTCATTTTTGATGACAGGACTGACTGAAAGACCTGCTGACATGCAGCGACCGGTCTCAAACTCAGCACGAACAGCTATAAAAGTACTGGGGTTCAGTTGTGTGCAGAGATGGGGAATAAACACGCACGTACGTACAGGAGTGCTGGACACAAGTGAGAGTGCTGTAAGATCCACCCCGTGCCGGCTTCCGGGTGTGCATGCAGGAGCTGAATGGAATTCTACATGGAATTCTACATGGCTTTTTCTGAGTGAAGCCACATTGCGCCTTTCTTTCAGAAATGAATAAATAAACCACAAACTGCATACTGCAACTATTCTGCTCCAAAGAGTAAGCAAACTCTGCTTACAAACCAGCGGACTAGTCAAGCACCATCCTTACTCACATTCAGGATTACCTCTCTCCCAGCAACTCAAGAGCTGCAACCGGTGCCTCTCTGTCTGTAAAGCACTCTGCATCTCATATGCTGGCTCTTGCTCAGAGCCCCAGGTTTTAACACACTTCCCTCGAGAGCTGTCTGTGGCTCTGGCCATGTGTATCCGAGCTGCTACTCACTCATTCACACGCTGTCAGCCTGAGTTTCCATGTCAGAACTCGTGTGCCTGAAGGACACTCACCTGCATATGAGCCTGACACCCTCCTCCCCTTCTTCCCAGAGACACTACGAACCAGGAGCTCCAGGAGACTGGGAGAGCAGGCATCCTGATGTGACACCACAACTCAGCTCTGTTCTACCCTTCTCTATTCCTGCACACACTCAAGACAGCTAATCCCTCCAGCCTGTGCATTCCACAGCATGGCCAGGATTCACCTCGGGAGCAGCCTGCTGCCAGTTTGGCTCTGACACGGGATGATTATTCCGGTCCCAGGAAGAGGGATGCACCCAGCCCCAGTCTGTGGCCACCTCCTGCTACAAGAACCTTCCTCTGGCCTGGGTCTGCAGGTGCCAAGGCTGCCCTGCGCTCTGCAAGGGGTCTGCTGGGGCTCAGTGCCAGGCAGGGCCGGGCCTGCTCTCACATTTCTCCTACAGCTTTGCACCAGACGAGCCCTTTCTGAGCACAGTCTGCTCAGAAACCTTTCTGCTTTTTCACTTCAGTAAGACTCGCATCCAGGCAAACAGATTACAATTAGTTATACAAACCAAATTGCCAAGAACCGAAACACTACGTATTCACAGTTGAAAACCTGTATCTCAACAGGATGTTTTGTCTGCCCCACTCTTGATGGGTTTTTGGTTGGAAATACAATGCAAGTACCATGACTGGGCAAATACCAGCGAGGGGGCTGTATTCAAAAGGCAGTGCAGTCTGGAGTTTATGAATGAAGGAGAACCTTCTCCAATTCCAACCGTACCAAAAAAAACCCGTAAAAGGGACTTTCTGTCTTTAAGAAACAACTGACAATTTAAAAGAGAATGTACAGCTTATTCACAGGGTGAGAAGGAAGGGAATCTTCCAACTGAATTTGCTTTACCTTGGGAATGGTGGAGGCAGCAAAGCATTTTCGGTCATCACCTCTCTGTCTTAAGCCCTGTTTCATCTTAAAAATAAATTAAGGAGCCAGAAAGCAGGAAGAAGACAAATGATAAGTTTTACTCCTCGAGGGACTGGGTTGTTCTCCCTCCTACCTCCGTGACTGTGACCGTTGGTGTGTGCATCCATCCTGTCCCGCAGCACAAGAGTTGAGGTTTCACAGAGTCTCTGTTCTCAGTCCTGCTCTGAGCTGGCATGGGAGACCGGCCTGGAGCGCTAGCGGCTGCTGTTCTTAATCGCTTCCTTTGCTGCAATGATCAGAGGAGTCAGGCTGGAGAGAGGCTTGGCTAACTTTAAAAATGGATGCTGCCCAAAGGAAAAAAAAAGAACTGTTACTTTCCAAACACAGTTACTCACAGGCTCAAGCAGTTTGTCCTCTGGTTACCAGGAGTTTGCAGAAATAGGACTGCGGGGACCATCTGCACCTGCGTCCTTGTGTTCAGGACCCTGCTGTCACAGGCAAGCATGGTCCATAATCCTCCTAATCCATTTATCAAGGTGGCTTCAGCTTGCTGGGGTGTTTACCCTGGCAGCACTGTGGGAATGCTGTTTGCTGTCCCAGGGCCTTGTTCCTTTCAGGAAACCTGAAATACTTAAGATTCCATTTTTCTAAAGACATGGACTATTTCAGTTGTCAAAAAAGATGAGGGGCATGAGCCATTCCTCAGGGAACTACAGAATCTTGCAGAAACTTTTATCCCAATAGAATGTAGGCCTGTGAGTTGTTCTGAAGGCCACTGAGGTACAGCTTTCCAGCACCAAGAGCAGGCAGGCAAGTGACAGCACTGATGGGCTCAGCTCTGGGTTGAGTAGTGCCTCATCCAGCCCATGCACTGCCCTTCCTGTGCTGGCTGGCACCTGCACAGCAGGACTGAATATACTATCAAAATACAAAACAGGTCCAGGGAGCACCTCTCCTGCGAGGAAAGGCAGAGAGAATTGGGATTGTTCAGCCTGGAAAAAAGAAGGCTCCAGGAAGACCTTACCGGGGCTTTTCAATACTCAAAGGGGGCCCTGTAAGAAAGACAGAGACTTCTTAGCAGGGCCTCTTGTGGTAGGACAAGAGGTGATGTTTTTAAACTAGAAGGACAGATTCAGACTAGATATAAGGAAGAGATTTTTTACAGTGAGGGTGGTGAGACACTGGAGCAGGTTGCCCAGAGAGGTGGTAGATGCCCCATCTCTGGAGACATTCAAGGCCAGGTTGGACGGGTCTCTGGGATACCTGACCTAGCTGAAGATGTCCCTGTTCATGGCAGGGAGTTGGACTAGATGAGCTTAAAAGGTTCCTTCCAACTCCAATCATTCTATGCTTCTACTTCATTTTTTATTTGAAAAGCACTGGAGACTGATAGAGCAGCCTTCCAGTACCTGAAGGGGGCCTACAAGAATGCTGGGGAGGGACTCTTCATTAGGACTGTAGTGACAGGACAAGGGGTAACGGGTTAAAACTTAAACAGGGGAAGTTTAGATTGGATATAAGGAGGAAATTCTTTCCTGTGAGGGTGGTGAGGCACTGGAATGGGTTGCCCAGGGAGGCTGTGAATGCTCCATCCCTGGCAGTGTTCAAGGCCAGGTCGGACAGAGCCTTGGGTGCCCTGGTTTAGTGTGAGGTGTCCCTGCCCATGGCAGGGGGTTGGAACTGGATGATCTCAAGGTCCTTTCCAACCCTAACTATTCTATGATTCTATGCCTTCGAGTTCAGCTTCCAAAAAGCCATCCCACAGTAGAGCTGTGTCACTCCCAGCCACTCGCACTGTACCTGCAGCAGCTCCTTGGCAGACCCTCTCCTGTCCACGTCCATCTCCAGGCAGCAGTTCAGAAAGTCTCGGAATACAGCGGAGAGTCGCTCGGGGTTCTGCAGCTCTGGTGTCCCGTTGGTAGCTATCAGATACAGCGCCTAGGGAAGAAGGAAACACCAGACTCCTCCTGTGTCTTTCACATCCATAACTCCTCACATAGACCCCACTTTAAAGTCCAGTCTCCAGTGGCAGCTTCTTCCCTGGCAGAAGGTGAGAGAGGATTTTTCTATACCAACAAAAAAACCCTGATGCAGCCACAGCTACTCCAACATCAGAACAATCCTGCCTTGACAGCTGATTTCATTGCCTGACCTAGTTAGTAAGAACTACATCAGCAAAAGCACATTTTGCTCCTCTAAGTACTGACACTAGCTTTACAGGCTATTTTAAAGAGTGAATTTGGTCCAACTATGTAATTTCAAAGGATTATTACATAAAAATGTGTCTCTGCAGTGCTCACTGGTCCCTGCAGTACAGCTTCCATGGAACAAAAGCTAGCCAAGTTTTCTTGCTCTGTTCTTCATAAAAATGGTCACTGGATGAAAAGAAAAGTATATCCATCAGCTTGTTCCTTGGGTAAAGAAACAGAAACATTTGGAACCTCATTTTCAACACACACACGTTAAGTTAAATCCACAAATATGAAGAAAATGTGTAACTGGGCAGACAGGGGCCACCTGCAACTACGCCTTTCAGCAGCCTCCAAATTCCAGGTCAGCTTATGTGGTAAAAGAGAACTTACTGGTCTAAGCAGAGAAATGAGTAACTCCATTCCTATGGCAGCCCCTATGGCAGCCCTGTGCTAATTTGGATACTCAAGTAAACACATTAATGATGTCCCTATTCCAGAAACTGTCAGGGAAGAAATGGGAGGTGTTGGCAGTTTGGTTATTGGAAGCTCAGGGTTGGTGGCATAGAGAAAGTGGACTATGAAAGAAATATGTTCACTAAGTATTTCAGGAAAAACAGGCAAGAGGCAGAACAGACCATGTTGCCTTTGGGCTATAATCTTCACGTTCCAGGCAAGCTTCCAGTGAGAAGAACTGGGGGCAGTTTATATCTCAAAACCCCTGTTTAGAAAGGTGCTGGGGTTTTGGTGGGGTGGTTTGGTTGGTTGTGTGGTTTGGGGGTTTTACTTTGGTTTGGTTTTTAAAGGTAAGATTAGATCTGCTACACGTATTTCATGTTTTCAGGGTCATCTTCACAGACAGAAGAGCTGGAACAACGTCAAACCCCAAATAAAATGTTACCTGAGTATTGGGAGTATTTGCTGAGTCCTCTGTGAATTCCCTTCCATGATGTGCACAAGCATCCAGCTGCCCATCTGTGCACACAGGCCTACCCAAACATTTGGAAAGTCAAGCCCTTCTCCTCCTCAACAGCATCTAGCCTAATCGAAGCTGAAGTTTCTTAAGCAAAGCCACAGATGCTCACTCCCAGGAGTGCTCATGAATCTGAGCAAGGCCTCCTGATATTCCACTGCCCAGGAATTACAATGTAGATTTGCGAAACACAGGGTGAGCATTATCCAGCCTGGTTCACTTGTAACCACGGTCTAACACGCTGAGAAGCTGGAGAGATCAGTCCCTTCCGGCTTTGCAACATGTTACTTAGAAACACAAGTAAATAATTCTGAACTAGTTAAACTCACAGAATGTGTTTCAAATACACAGCAGTAAGAACAGAAATAGGCCCAGGAGTCTTCCATAGAAATGCGTGCATGATAATGACAGCTCTGTATGACTGGCGTTTAAATAGATTGTGACCAAATTGACTCTGTCATCCTCTTAAATACACAGGAAGATTTCCAACCCTGAAAAAGCAAATGAACTATCCTGGAGTAAAACAATAAAAGGCAGTTGCTTTACTTTTCCCACAACGTTAACATCACAGCATCACTCTGGTCCTGCTGTCCATCTGCAGCTGACCCGAGCTGCAGGGTTGTCCTCACCACTCTTAAATTGTGCTACTTAAGGGATGCTACTTCTCCTGTGGTAAAGCAGCACCAATGTCAACCTTGGAGATTTTATTCCAGCCGCATTCACCTGACTGTGAACGAGGAGTGCCAGGACAAATGGAGCTCTTTTTAGTGGCTTGTTTCTCCACAGCACATGAATCAGGAGGAAGAGTCATCTTTAGCTTGCAACTGAACCTTTTACATACTTCTAGGATGACAGAAAGAGGTCTACGAGAAGCTAAAGCGCCTTCTTATGTATCTTTTGGTTTCCTGTGATATAGCCAGCAAAGAAAAACACGAGCAGTACAAAGGAAACGAGTGTTTGCAGTAGCTGCAAAGGGGCAATAAGCTCATTGATTTGTTTAACATACCAAGAAAGAAGAAAGGATTTGGCACACAATTATAGCTGCAGTCTGTGAAAACGATATCCTAAAGTTATCCAGGCCACCCAGATACACGGCAGAACAATATACAGATGATTTAGAAGCCTGAAACTGTAGAAGATCCAAAGCATTTGGAAAACATGCTCCAGTTTTGAAGGAAACTGATGTGCTGTGGTTAATAAATGAAAAAGCAAACAGAAATGCTGAGGGTTTGGGTTTTTTAAATTGGAAATGGGGAGGTCCAACCTACATTTCAAAGGATATTTATCACACCAGTGTTTGCCCCTCAGGCCCCAGGCATACGCCTGATGGAAGAAAATCACAGTGAGAAAAAACAAATACCATCACAGAAATATCCAGGACACTCATGGCTGGAAAACGGTTCATTTCTGTGAGGCTGGAAAGAACCTGAGGAACATGGGACACGTCTGCTCTACACACACAAACACAAATGTGTTTGCATCAAGACTGCTGTTAACTCTGTGATTAAGGTCCCTTATTGCCCTTATAATTTATTCATGTATTTAGTGTCAGTAACTGCAGCTCCTGCACGCCTTCCTTTATTAAAACAATCATTCATAAAAATGAAAGAGCATCTTTTTGTTTCCAGGCTTTGCAGAATACCCTGAATGTGGTCTACATGTGCCTATTAAACCAACCACCCCTGTGTGCCAGCAGCTAAACAACTCAGCTATAAAAACAGGGCTTGCTTATAAGCTCTCCTGTTTGGATGCAGCTGAAACCTCTCACTGAAGCCTCTGCTCCATGTACAGTAGTGGATGGATCTTGTCCCTGTTGGGGTTGATTTACCTTAATAAAACTACCTGACAACTGGGGAACTTCAGGCAGTCCATCACAAGCTCTTCACTGTTCCTACCTCAGGGGTAGCAACCTCTGAGGAAGCGTCCAGAAGCTAATACAGATAGTACTGACTTGAGATGCCCGATTTTAATGTACTGCTATTTTCCTCAGACCCGAAGGTGCCTTGCAGCAGTAAGTGTTCAAAGTGATCTTAACCTCAGCAGGAGATGAGCCATGTATGGAGAAAGAGAGCATCTCAAATAATCTGGCTAAAGGGAGGAAGAGCTGAACAGGAATTTGGTCAGGTCAGAAATTCAGTTCTCTTTCTAACCCGAGGCTTCTCCAGGAGCCCTCATCCACACCTGAGGTTAGGGAAGCTGGGAATTTCCAGCATCCAGACCAGTAATGCTAATTCTCCTCATGTGCATTTGCTGCCTTATACAAGGCAAATGCATTTTTTTTCCACAAGGGTCTTCTATGGAAGCATATTAACTATGGGGTTCTCTCTTTGGCAGGAAAAGTCATTTTAAGGAATCAGGATAAAAGGGAAAACTTCAAAACATTAAAAATGCATCAGTTTACTGCAAATATCCCTGCTAAAACGTACTTTTAGAAATGTTTTTGGTAATGAGTAATTCTGGCATTCCTATAACCAGTGACACTCTGGGGAAGGCTCAGGTAAGCCATCAGCACTGTTCTGAGTCTGCTCTGCTCACAGATACAGCTGAAATGCTCTTCAGGAAAGTTCCCCAACTGGGGAAACCTGCTGCTGAGCAATTCCTGCCATTGAGATGCAGCTCAGAGTTCAAAAACCATGTGAGAAATTTCAAGCACAACTGAAGGCAAAAATGGCACATTTCTGAACTGGCTACAGCTCCCTTCTCCTCTGAGGTTCTCCCATGGATGTAACCAAAACTACTGGATACGCTGGTACATTCCAGTGACATTTTCAGAAGCTCTTGGTGGAGCTGATGGGACTGGGATCCTGTCTCATGGATACAAAGCATGGGACAGATTAGAAAGAGAGGTATCTGGTTTTGTTTGCACCTTACCCTGAGAGGATTTTCATTAAGGTACGGAGGTTCTCCTTCCACCATTTCTATTGCCATGATCCCAAGAGACCAGATGTCCACTTTGGGGCCGTATGCTTTCCTTGTCACCACTTCTGGTGCCATCCAGTAAGGAGTCCCGACCATTGTGCTCCGTTTACTCTGCTCAGGGGTGATCTGAGCGCAGAAACCAAAATCAGCTGATGGGAAAAACAAGTATTGTTAAAGGCAGACTGAAGCAAAAGAAAGCCCCACTACATGGCTGAGAACACGCTGCTGAGTCTCTCTGGAGAAGGAGCCGTGCCCTGTTCAGTCAGCGCTGCAGCCAAGGAAACACTGAACTGGCCACTTTAGGCCAGTTTCACACAGTGGCTTTGATTCACCTGAGGCTGGAGACTGTAACTCCCTCCCTTCGACAAGGACACGCACAAACCAAAGCTACTCTTAACACCTTTTTCCCTCCTATACCTCTCTGCATGTTGGAACTGTGCTCTTAGCTTGCAGCAGTGGTTAATGCGCTACCACAGGCATCGCTTTTGGGTAACTGGCAGTCAGTCAAAAGCAGCCCCACGCCACATCCTGGGAGTGCTGCGCCTGGCCAAGAATACCTACTCAATTTGACAGAGCCGTCCATTCCGAGAAGGATATTGTCACTTTTGATGTCTCTGTGAATCACTTGGTTTGAATGAAGGAAGTCCAGCGCTTGCAGGCACTGACAGACAAAAAAGAAACAGGAGGGTGAAAATTAATGACCTGAGTTCATCACACAAGAAAGGAAATGGCTCCAAAAGATTGAATTTCTAGATGAATTGTGACTAATGGCAGAACATTGTGCTGTCAAGAGGAACACCGTGCTGCACCAACTGGCTGAGTAATAACTTTCTAAATGAAGGCATATTAGCTTTTGAAAGAGAAATGTCAATTATTGCTACAGACTATCCCCTGCAAGCACAGAGAGAATGTCTGCTGCTGCAGTGAACGTGCTATCTCCATCCACATGAGAAACTATTGTTTGCCAAAGAGTATTCCCTTCCTTTAGTATGAAGTGGATCACTTTCAGGTTGGAGGCTGCATGACAAAGGTTTTATTGTTAGGCTCTACAGCAGATTTGGAAATAGCATGTTAGTAATTTTTCAGAATCAAACACCTTTTTGGGAGGAATGCTTTCCTTTTAAGCTGAGGACTGTGATAAATGAGCCTCTATTTTTCTTTGCTGTTGTTTTAAAACTCTGCCACCAGCATGTTTGCTTTTACAGGCAAGGAATGCAGTAGAGATGTGCTCCAGACAAATGTTTAAAGAGGCAAAGTTGAGAATAGAACTAAAAAAGAGACAGTACAGTAACAGTATATGAGTATAATAACAGAGTATAGTAAGTGCAGTGATACTGGCAGGCAGTTCACTTAAGTTCTTTCTTCTCCCTATTACTAAAGCAACACAGAAACAAAGCTCTGAACAAGGTATCACTCATGTTCTTACCATCTGTTTAAAAGTACCATCCTGTGCGAGTAAATGGAAGCACGTGTAGGATCCCTTACCTCCCTACAGACAGCTGCTATCTGTCCTTCATCCATGCATGTCTCTGTAACCACATCGGTTAAAGAGCCGCCAGCCAAGTACTCCATAACCACCCAGAGCTCATCACCCACCAGGTAGCTGGAAGAAGAACACAGCAGCACTGAGATGAATGTGCAAAGCTGAGTTACCTTATGCAAAAGACTACAGCTGAGTTGTGTTTCCAGCTCATTCCTGATAGCCTATACAGTACTTAGAAGCTGTGCAGTCTAAATCAGAAAGCACATTAAGTGAGAAATAAGACGTCCTAGATGGCAAACAAGTGAAAAAATGCAGTTTGGCAATGGCACAGATAAATCTTGCACAGATTATCACATCATTTGGTTCATCATCTTAACACATAAATTCCATGATTTACTCCAGGAACAAGGCAGCACAGCTCTCAAAGTGTCCATGGTAGGAGGGTGTGTACCACTGAGGACAGAAATTGGTCAGCACTCTGGAAAACCTTACATAAAATACATTCAGAAACAGGAAAAACGGTTTAAAAACTGGCAAATTACATGTTTCTGGAAACAAGAACCCAGTCTTCCTGGCATCCACAGCCATGGAAAATAGCGGGAATAGCCCAAGGAAAATCATTTCTAAGATGATTTATCAGCACTCATCATAAGACACAGAAAATACTATCAACTTTAAAAAAAAACAGTAAACCAAAGCCACCCAATAAAGCAACTCGGAGGCAGTGAAACTAGAGGCTGTTGTTTTATAAAGATCCAGCTGATCCAGGTTTCTGAGAACAGTCTTCAAACTACAGCTGCCAGAAGAGATTAATGCAGACAAAGTGCGATCTCCTCCCACACACTAAATAGTAGATAAATAATAAAGAGATCGATTTGCTGCCAGCATCCAAAAGGGGTTTTTCATGTCTGCCTTGCAGTACGTAAATGAACATGCACGTGATAATGCCACTGTCCAACACCATTTACTTACCTGTCTAAATAGTTAACGATATTGGGGTTCTTATTTTCCCTCATGACCAGGATTTCATTAATAATTAGTTCCTTTTTGGGCTGCTGTTGGAGATTCATTTGCTTTATGGCCACCTAAAACGACATTGAAAATCATCAACTTGAGTAGTCCGTTGCACGAGGTCAGAATGAACATGGAGAGAGTGGCTTTGGAATGACGTAGCAGAGCTGTGCCAAACTTTCTTGTTATATGGAGTAAGAGCTTAGGAACTTACATTACAACACCCTGCTTCTCTGTGGCCTGGGTGGTGCAGGACACATGGCCATTGACATTTTGCCTTATAAAAAGGGTCTTTAAACTCTTAACCACCAGTCTCTAACACCACTCTCTGGAGCTACGCTCTCAAACAGCCTTAGTTTATCACCACTATTGTTATTCATGCATTTGCAAGCAGGACGCGATTTTGCTACTGTGAAAATACCTAAAGCCAGCAGGTAAATACTTCTGCAAGTCCCTGATTTTTGATCATGATGTCAGCTACTGCTGCTACACCTGACTGCACACACAAAACACACGCACATTCGTATAAAATGCCACACTGAAAAGATCGCTAGGGTTACCCCACAACCAGTCCTAGTACTTCCCAACTTGTTCCGTTTGGGTTTTGCAATTCTAAGTAACATTCTTCAACACAGTTTGGATTTGCAAATACTTTCTGGATCAAAAAAAGTTTAATCCATTCTATGGTATTTTATGGATAACCCCAGGGTTATAAGCAGGGCTTATGGCTCTTAGGTCCCTTGCAGACTCAGTTACAAAGTGCAGTACTGCAGGTAGATGAGAAACTACCAGTAAGATCCAAATGTATCGGTGACAGCCAGAAATGGTAAATCAGAAATCTTAAGTTGTAGCACCAAAGAGCAATAGGATTCTCTAAGACATAATTTATTGCCAATATGATCCATTTTGCTCTGAACCACTGCAGCCATCCTGCCTCTGCCCGGTCCCATCTCCCACAGTCTCCAGTTGAGCTTCTCCTCCTGGCCTCCCTCCCGAGCCCAGTTCTGCCAGCCCCATCCCTCTGGGCTCAGCCCAACTTCCCTCCCTGGCACCCAGCTCCAGCCAAGACTGCAAACACACCCTCCCCAGGGCTCCCAGCACCTCCTGCCCAACACACACCTCAGGGGGAGATGTGGCCCTGTGGCTACTTAATATCTGGCCCCCACTTCCCTGTGACCAGTTTGTGGGCTGTAAAGGGCTGTCACTGCCACTGGACCTAAACACGGCTGTATGGTTTAGGAGAGCTCTTTGCTCTTGATACACACCTTCTCATTTGTCAGTGTGTGTGTGTCAACTAGTGTCAGTATGACTGAACACAAAATTGCGTGCTAAACATGAGCTCTCCTTAATTAGGTCTCACATTATACTTCGAAGGCAAAACATATAATGGAAAAAATGCTAAATAGCACTGCTGCCTGAACCTGTGATTAACTGGGACTGAACGCTGGCAGCCTCCATCAGCTAGCTGATGCATTAATATATTTAGTAATTAAGACACAGCTACTGTCTTAATTATATATCCTTCTCTGAAAGATACCACTTCCTCCCTGCATCCTTTCTGGCTGTGAATAAGGACAAAGTCTGTCTGAAATTACACTATGTAATGAACCTATTCACTCCTTATAGCAACAGGAGAGCCTGTGGCCACCCCATTTGCTCTCCTGAAGCCTCGCTTTATGACAGAGCTTTAGATTTTACTGTTTGTATTGCTAACCCATCTATGGCCAGGTCCAAAGGTAGATTTTATGCTGTAAATGTAGTATGTAGTAAAATATAGTATGTAAGTCAGAACATAATGCTATTATAATTGGCCTTAAAAGCTATGGGTGAAGCATTTCTCTTGATGCTTCACCCAAGCAGAGAGCACCAAGGCTCTTACTGCTTCCAGGGGGAGCAGGACACCCCCAAGGAATTTGCATTTGTCAATACCTCAGTGTAATGGTTGCTGGAAAGTTGATGGCCACGGGAAGTGTTCAGCTACTGAGGCACAGAAACACATTCCCCTTAAGGAGCTTCCACAGCAAAGCTGAAGACGGCAGATGATGTATTCTGCCAACTGACACCAGTCCGCGCTTAGGAGGAACAGCCTTAGCAGAAGATGTATTTTGCAGGCTGACACCAGTCTGTGCTTCAGAGGTATTTATACCTTTGCAGTACAGATGTACTGGCACCCAAAAGCCCCATCCACAGTTTGTACCACAGGGGAAAGCCCCAAATATCTGCAAACTCTGCCGGGGCTGCTGGCACGTACCTCTTGTCCTGTGGCGATGTCAATTGCTGTATAAACAGTTCCCGATGCCCTAGAAACAAAACAGCAGCAAAGAAAGGAGAAGCAGTTTAGTCCCTATGGGTGAACACAAGCCCAGATCTCTGCTGCCTGGAGTGTTTATAAATAAAAATACCTTTGTTCCTTCAACCAGCAGCGCAGCACCCTCTGCAATGCAGAGTACCCAGGATAAAACTATGTCCAACATGAAGAAAAAGGGCTCGTGCAAACCTCGAACTAAATTATTATAGCTCAACACTGAAGGTGAGCTCTACGTTTATTCTTTCTCCATTTTCACCAGTTTTGCTTTGGTTTGGGGTTTTTCTTCCCCTTTTTTCGTGGCTGTGGGTTACACAAAGGAAAGCTCTCCAGCTGTCCTGTGAGGTCACAGCTACAGCAGGTTAAGGGAGATACGGTTTCACACACACATGGACACCTACTGAAAGGATCCCCAGACAGCTTCTCTGTGTGTGTGTCAAGAGCCATCAGCAGCTGCTTCCATTAGCAGACACATGAAGGACTCTTCATGGTGCTGATGCTTTGCTCTGTGGCAGACATCAGTTGTGTTGCAGAGCCACCAGCAGCAAATGGTGCGCTCACCTGCAGACCAGACAGCATGGGGGTTTGCTTGCCATCTGCCTCTTGTTGAAAGAGGTTCTTCCCCTGTAATCATGTGAAGGGCTGGAAAAGGCACCATCAGAGGAAATCCTTCTGGGTTTAAAAGCAGCTTGGGGCTTGTAAACCCTCATGGGGTTTCCTTCTGGGCTAAACCATAGTTTTACACTGCCATCATTTAAGTCCGTATCCGCATGGGCAGTGAGGCCAGGGTGGGAATTCTTGGAACATGCATCCGGCAAGTGTCCCACTGACTGAAAATGCCAACATCAGTTTGCTCATTCTGAGGTGATCCCTGGCCTCTTTACCTGCAGGCTCAAATACTTGTGAAGCATTGCAGTTCAACAGGCACAGAGACTGTGTGTGTTGAGAACAGTGTTCTCATTGGGCACGCTATGTATTCTTTTAATATAAATGCAAATGCATTTTCCTATGACTAATTGTCGAGATTAATCCAATTTGTTTTCATAAAAAGCCAACACCATTTATTCAGACTCGCTAATGTTATGCTGTGCTCCTCAGCAAAGTCCTATCAGAGTTCATTTAAAACCAGCTATTTAAATTAGGATGCTTTTGCTCTGCTCCAGGCCATCTGCGAGGAGCTGAGATAAAGGTGAGTAATTTAAGTAAAGCTGTGAATTAATTGCAGGGGCTCCAATTGTGCATTACCAACTTTTACTTCTAAGCAACTGCAATTCCCGATCTGTATCTACCTTTTAAAAGCTTCTGTAGCATCTTGGGTTTAATGCAGTTAGGCAAGTACCAGGGCCCACAATTAGATCCGTGTCACTGTGATGCAGTGCAGTACAAGTTAAAAAACCAGCCTGAACCCAGGCTGCTCCTGGCTCCGTACTCATTTGTCTTTCTAGCAAGAGCTAACACTGCCTGAGCAAACACAGCCTCTTTATCAAGCACAAGTTAACCAAGTTCCCTCCGGCGTCAGCAGCGTGTTAAGTCCTCAACTGGAGACTGATGACAAACCAGAAACTCAGCACTGAAGCTGACCTGTTCTTCAGCACAGCCCTTCTGACTACTGCTCACTGCAGAGTGCCTGTAAAGCCCTCACACTGTTCATTAACTTACCTGCCCTATGAGGCCATGAGGTGCTACATGCTGGACAAGCTGCTTTTCCTTATGTACAAAGTTGCTCTCTGCCGGCAGTCCGAGCAGCCATGTCTCTTGCTGCCTTGCAGTGCTCTTATTAGCAGCTACTAAAGACTACCCACTTCCAACACTACTCATGCCTTTGACATAACTATACACATACAGTGCAGGGGTGGGCAGGAACTGGCACCATCAGTAAGCCCATCAGCACCCATTCAAGGCACTACATCTCAGCCCAGCCCTGCTGACCCTAGCCATGCAGCAGCCTGGTTCCTCCTGATCATCCCGTTTCATTACCTTTGTGATGACTTTTTTCTTTAGGATAAACGATGTGGATATCATCCCCATCACTGACCATGTTTGGAGCTTGCCTGATTTCATGCTTGATGTGACACCAGCAAAATACCCAGCCCACATTTTTGTGGAAGTAACTGGGACTGGACTTACCCTTGGCCAATTTTCTCGAATCGAGTGTATTTCTTCTTAGGATCTCCCACACTCACAATGCTCCCTGAAAGAAACAAAGATGCTCACTTAAAATGAAGACACCACTTCCAGCAGATCAGAACTGCAGCTCCACTCTCTGGGGTTGTGAACTCTTTGTAGTCAGTTGGGTAACACCCCCACAGGCAGCTCCATGGCACAGATGGCCTCCACAAACACTGATTTTCTACAGTCCTTTGGAGAGTTAGTCCTTAGGAGACTAAGAACGTGGAGAATCATTCACAAGAGCACTGTCAGAAAAGAACAGGTACCAATGCAAGTGTTTGTTGACTATAAACATTAATGAGAGCTGGAACAACAAAGCTTTTATGGATAAATACCGTGTGTGATTCAAGAGAAGGTTTAATAGTTCAGAAGATTAAATGCACCTTGTGTTCTGGAATCAGTTTTTACCATCAGGTGCCATTTTCAGAACAGGAAGAATACTGCAAAGTGTTTCCAGGAGGGGATCTTCTCAACCTCTCGGCACTTTGCCATAAGAATGCCTTTGTGTTTTCAAAGATTATGTTATAATGAGTAATTATGGGGCCTTAAGAACTATGACCCTCACCATTTCTTACCGGGTTCTGAGGAAGACCCTGTCCGTGCCATGTTAAGAACCACACTGCTTGTCTTCAACCTGACCCAGCTCACTAACTCACACCTGACTTGCACTCTCAGCAGCGCACACACGCGGATCTCCCCAGGCACACACAGCCGTGACGGGTACCAGGACTCCCGAGGCACCAGCGTTACCCACACACACAGAGCTGCACAGAGGAGCTGCTGCAGTGTGAGGAGTGCAGGTGCCGCGGCTCAGGCAAAGCCAAGCCAGGCCGGCCCGGGTGCTGCCGCCTCCCGGCAGCTCTGCGCTGGAGCAGCGGGAAGGCAGAGCCGGCCTGCCCAGCGCCAGGCGTGCAGCACTCCGGGTCCATCGGCCCCATGGAGCTCGTGTGCCCCTGAAAGCTGCAATTAAAGCACTCGCTGCTCTGTGTTTATCAAACGTGAGAGCCAAAACCTGATAAGCTCAAATCTGAGGGAATAAGCACAAAACCAATATTGTTTTTTCTGGTCTGGTGGCTTCCCAGATCAAGTACAAACGATGAAGCCTAAGGTGATGGCTCAATGAGAGTGACTTCTAAAGATTTAACTTGGAAGGTACATCACTGAAATACCTGAAGATTAATTAAGGAGGAAAGACTTCCAGTGTGTCACAGCATATTTTGTTTGACTGATCTGGCACTATTCCTGTATCACACACACTTATTTGTCCACTTGTGCATCCAAAACAAAACTAGGTGATGCACCATTTGCTGTAAGTAGTAACAAATACCTCTCCCCCCCCCGTCCAGGCCATTTCTTTGGAGCAGAGGGCTTTAGCATCCAAATGGGCATCTGACTGGATGCCTGGCCAGGAATACTGCCTGCCAGCACGGCACGAAGACAGGACATCAGCACCATCTGGTACACTCCCTGCTAAAAGAACATTGCTGGCCTTGGCAAGATCCCCAATGCGAGCTGTGGGAGAAGAGGCTTCCTTTGCCGCATGGCACTCACTCCTCTTCCCTGGCACTGCAGGAACATCAGGAGTGCTCACTGTGGCACAGCCCCAGCAGACTCTGCAGTACTGACACAAACACAGCCATAACCCTGCGCTGGGCTGGACAACAGGAAAACAACACTGTGCTGCCAGCCTCAGCCTAGGTGCTATTTTCAGCTAGTTAATGGAGAGGGTGTCTACCCGAACAGACAGAGAAGTTCAAGGAAGTTTGTGTTAGTAAAGAATAAAGAGCAAGACTGCAGAATAAGCATTTTGAAATCGAATTTTCCAAATTTGCCACCGATTTTGCAGGTCAGAATTCTGGAGTTTTTCTTCAAGGCTGGAGTAGTTGCTTCATGAGTTAGTTGTTTGTAGCTGGTTTCCTGTGCTTAAGCCAATGCACATTCTAATACGACAGCACTAAAATCAACAAAGTGACTGGTACGTGGCTGCAGTTCAGAGCAGCACTCCCTACTCTGGACAAAAGATACACGTTATCAGCCATTTTGATGTCTTTAAGCACTTTCCTTTATCAAGTCCTAAATTAAGTGGATAAGAAGCAGAATTGGGCCACTTGTGTTTTATAATTACAGTGGGACATATTCGTGATTTCATTACAGGCAGAATTCTGTTTGATCTTATCTCAGTATTACAGGCTTTGCTCCCCAGTAAAACTTGCAATGAAAGTGGTTCTAAAAAAACCAGGGTTATTTCCAGCAGAACAGAATTATGAAAGCAACTGAAGATGAAAGAGGGCAGAGGACATCTTCCTGAAGTATAAAAATCAATTGTGGGGGAAGCAGGCAGGTGGAGAAGTCATAAGAGTTAAACCAAAACAGAGAAAACCCCAACCACCACACAGGCTAATCAGCCCAGGACTGTTAACAAAAAAGCATCACCCCTGTTTCCAGATAGCTTCATGAAAGCACAAAAAGATTTTCATTGTCCACATCACAGTTTGCCCAAGGCAGAGCTTCAGACCTCGCTCACTTGGTATCAAATTCATAAGAAAGAAAAAGCATGAAAGCATGTAACATTCCAAATACATAACCCACAATAACTCCAGGGCTCAGTCCTAATCTGGCTGACACACACGCTTGAGCAATGCCAGGCACACTTGGGTTCATGTGCGCAGGCTACCTGCAGATCTCATGGTGGAAGCCTGCCTCAAACATTTATCCTTGGCTGCAGAAGCTGTAATTCCTCCCTTTATAAGCTGACATACCTGCAGGTAACTTATCTGCTCTGGAATTTACTTCATTGTGCCCTCAAATAAAGCTACTGAACTTACCCCTTGGATACTCTCTAACAGCAGAGAGATTCAGTTCTTTATAGTCCTGTCAACCTGCTAAGGGTACAAAAAACTCTACCCAAGCAGCTGAAATCTCACAGCTAAGGAGGGCTTCAGCCTTTGCAGCCAGAGCAGCCATCAGTGGCAGGGGCAGGTATAACAAAACAGTTCACGTAGCGCAAGAACAAGCGTTGACAGCCACTAAGAAGAAGCCGCAGCCAGACTGCACCCCTTTACAAACAGCTGCCCCCATTAAAGACAGACCATTACTGGCTTTGAGATCAAACACAAGGAGGCATGGATCAATCCACTTCTTGTCCTAACAGTTAATGGTAGACACAGAGTAAACTGGGCTACGTTACGAACCCAACAATTTATCATCTGGGAGCGTAGCACTGGCAGCTATTATGTGCAAGCAGCAGAGTAAATTAGTTGTACTGCAGAATCACAAAGGGCTTGATTCCTAGTGTTTTCCTAGAGCATGATCTGCACAGGGCTTTGGGGCCAACGGTTAGGATTCTAACAGTATTAACTGGCTGGGAATTAGCTATGACAAAGTGCCATGTATGTGAGGAATATACACAGTGGATGCGCTGGAGACTGGCTCCTGAGAAATGCCTGCAGTGCAGTTTCACCCAATCACACCACACAAACGTATCTCTGATACATCTTTATAAGCACATAGCTAAGAAATGAAATAAGGATTGTTATCAAAGTTGTTTTTCTTTTGAGTACATTAAAAACACCTCTTCCTCTCTATCCGCGGTATCAGCTTCAAAAGAGTTCTGACAGAAACACAGGATTCTTCTAACTCTGATATACTAGTAAAAGTAGGAAAAACTATCATAGAAATGACACCAACAGAATATCTGGGGCATGAGAGCTCCTTGAGGCTAAAGAATCAGCTGAGTGTTCTGGCTGTCTACTGGTACAAGAAACCCCCCAACACAAACAAATAAACCCAACAGATTTCTGCAAAGCATTCCGGCTCCAAGAAAATTCTCTTTACACTTCAGGAGTCTAAAGAGAACTTAGGCACCCAAATTTCCTGTTCCATTTGGCCATTAGCACACAGGAGTTCACTAGATCACAGCCCTCTGCTCAACCAGAAACAATCTCTGCTTTTGCCTTTAGCACAGTAGGAAGCTCAGGCAAATCCAACCCACTGTTCGCTGCCCTCAGAGGCAGAAGGAACATCCAAAGTGCTCTCTTACTCCCTCTAAATTTGCATAGGGCACCATAAGTGACTCTGTGACACTGAACCGAGGATGAACATTTGGTGCATGCAATCCTGAGACACGCATACAGCACACTGCTTTATCAGGCAAGAAATCCAGGACACATACTCAGTTTCTCCAGGATCTCCTCATCGGTCATCTTGGACTTTTTTCGCTGCCGGTCTGTGTTTCTGTACAAAGTGCTTGTGTTTGAGTTTTCAGGCTGGGGAGTGGTGGCTTCTTTAGCTGGTGCTGGTGCAGCGGCAGGTTCGATTACAGAGCGCGTGTAGATCTGTGACAAGAAAGTATTCTGTGTCAGAAAGGTGCTTGCAGAGATGCCCCTGAGATCACATTTCAAATGCAAACCCTTAGGAAGATGCCCTCGGCCACATCCAAGGCTCTTAAAATGCTCGGGTTTGCTGTCCACTGCTCAAACTGAACAGAAAGAAGCAAAAGGCCACTTTAACACAAGTTCAGAGCCAGTTTCATTTACAATTTTCATTGTTTTTTCTGAAAGATAACTGAAACAATGAACTTACTGCATTGGAAGGATATAAAAATAGATGTGTGCAGGGCCCCACAGCCTTTTTTGTGATGCTCATGTGTTCTGATGAGTAACAATATGACTCTTTAGTTGGTACGTGCCTGAAGAGAAGCAGGGAGCATTTCCCTTTTCTGATGATAACTGCAGAACTGACTTCTCATCAGTATTGCAAGCTTTAGAGAGTGGCCATTAGGACTTGCAATCAGAGACCTACCTTCTCTTTACAAAGCACAGCTGTGTAGGATTCTTCTCCTCAACCTTCAGTCTTGTAAAAGTGAAGGTGTAGCCTAAGCAGTTCATTTAACTACTTGCATAGCTTGTGGGGAGGAACAGGCACCTCCAGGCAACAGTTTCTGCCATGGAGCCTGAAAAGCTGTGAACTGCATCTGATGACCACTCTCTCCACTGATGACAAGACAGCCTACACAGATACTTTGGACAAAGCTGCTCACTTCTACACCGGTAGCATTAAAAGAGACAATGCTACCTCTGATCTGATACTAAGATGAATCCACAGTCCCTATCACAGGGAACTCATTACTCCATGTGAAGGTTCAAACCTCCTAGTGTCAGCAGCTTGGGTGAAGCACTAGGTTGTGGTAGGACTCCAGCCCTCAATCTTCATTCACGAATGGCAAGTGCTGTCTGATCAGAAACACAGAGCTCTGAATTACAGCAAACACACTGCTGACCAAAGCTGGACTTACTGATTTTGTATGTTCAGGCCGTGGTGCGATAACCGGTGGAGGTTCATTGTCATCTTCCTCTTCATCATCATCTTCATCCTCTTCTTCAGAAACAGAGGGAGCTAGTGGGGGTTCTGATGCTGTTTTAGTGCTCTGTGGACAGAAAGCAGCACGAGTGACAGTCACCATTCTGCACCTGAGAGGTTTGTTAAAGCACACAACTTTAGTCTGCTTAGACACCAGAAACCAGCCTAGACACATGCCTAGACACAGTCCTTTGGGCCGCAGTTCCAAGTTACACACAGCACAATACAACTTAAAGGTTACACGTTACTGTGCTGTTGTCTTTTATTTGTCTTGGTGGTTTTCACGTTTTGTTAAGAACAACTAAATCCTTCCCATGCTCAGAGTCTGATTTCGCAGAACGTAACACTTGAATCTATCACGAGAAATCCCATGCAGTTACTGGCTAATTGCTTTGGCATTGTGTCTGCACAAATGGTAACAGGTAATTAAGCTAACAGGTGTCTACTGGCTGGTTAATTAACACACTTCAAAGTGCAAAGCCTCCTTCAGCATCTTGCTGGGAATTTGGGTTTGGAGAGAAAGAGAGAAAGGCTGTTTGCTTCTTTACTACTTTACCCGTGGGTATTGCCTGTTTCTAAAGGACTCAAATTCACCGTTTCAAAGCTCCTTCAGCCCCATCCTCCTCTTAACCTAGTGCTAAGTTAACACATTGATCTTTCAACTGTTTTCCTGTTTCTGACCACAGCAATAACCCAGGGTGAATGCAGCCCTCTCAGAGCAAGGCGCATCTCCCCCCACCAGCTACTCAGAGCAGGGGGTCCTATCACATTGTCACAATGGGCTGGTGAAACAAAGACTGAAAAAGCGCCTTGTTCAGTGTTTATCAAGTGCTTTAAAGCTGGCTACAACAAGCCACTTGGGGAGCTGAAGCAAATCAAAGGCACTCTTCTGTATGTGCACATCTCATTTGTGTTCTCCTTAAAATGGCATCAATTTAGTCCAGTAAGAAATACCAGTAAGGGACGTCCTGCAGGAGAGACCTGAGCTGGTAACGTCTGAAAGCTGACATCCTGTCTCACTCTCGGTATCTGCTAGAACAAAATACCACAGCATTTACCATGGGTCCATACCCACTGGAAAAGCTATTGGGAATGCTTACTAAAGTTTTATTAAAGATAATGAAAGTGGCATCAATTGAATGTCTGAAGCGTGCGAATATACAAAGATGATCTTCTTTTCATTATACATACTCTCTGTTGTGCAATCACAGACCTACAATTAAGTTGCTTCATACCTGAAAATAAAGGCTCAATCCCCATTCAGTCATTTGCTATTTAATGCACTAACATTAACATTAATAAATCTGGTCAATATTAATGTGGATGTCATGGCTACATCTCTGGGATTGCTATGGTAAGGCAGAGTTAATTAGAGTGGGGGAGTAGTTAAAACTTCCTTTCACCGGTTCCATATCAATTACAACCTTATACATATTCAGCCACACACTCAGCTGTACTAAGGCTAAATCATAAAACTTAACAGAAATGGATTCTAAGTTGTTAAAACTAAATTAAAAAGGGCTAATTAGACAGTTGTGTGTATTGTTGTGAATTACATATCCCAGCATGGCTAAGAACAACAAGCAATCTTCTGTCTGCAAAACCAGACTTGCATCTGTTTAAGGGATGTTAAAGAGAAAGTTAGGGAACAGCCAGTGATTCCTCCTCTGCTGCTGCAGAGCACTACAATGCACTGTCTGTCATTCAGCCGGCAAGGCTGGCACTCCATCACAAAAGCAAAGCTCACAGCTTGTTCCACAGTTCTTAAATGCTATGATAGTAAGAGGTTCCTTCCACACTCACCGAAGGATGGGCTTCTATGTATCCATGGGCGCTTTTATCTGCAGTGTGCAAGGGAAAATTAACCACATGCTGTTAGAAAACTGCCTGGTGTGGGGAGTCCCACAGAACAAGTACATTCAAACAGACGGCATTTTTTTGGACAACATCCTTCCACTAGCAGCAGTTATTTCAAGTAGCAAGCAAGATAACAGGACAAGATACTAGGCTATTATTTTTCTGCAGTTTCTGTGTCTGTTTTTTGCCAGTGAATAAAACAAATAGAAACTTGGTCAAGAAAGTTCAAATTGTTCTTTAATAGCCAATGCTTCTGTTCCAGCCAAGAGCTAAAGCAGCTTCTTTCCTTTTTTCAGTTAACCCATTGCATGCATTGATTCTCTTTAACTTGCTGAAAATGTTTTGCCATAAAAGCCTCCCCAAAATCACCCTTAGCAGAGGCAGTTCTGTCCTGGCACAGCGCAGCAGCAGCTCCTGCGCTCAGGAGCATACACTGCTTAAAACATTTCATCACAGAAGTAATTGCTGTTTCAGCAAACACAAGCATCAAGTTTGAGAGTCAAATCTTCTAATTATGGAGTTTCTAAGAAAAAGATGCTTTCCCTCAACGTGAGAGAAATGCTGGTAAAGTTGGAGCTCTCCCCGTCTGCATTTTAGAAGTTGTGCTGGTTGAACCAGCAAACTGAGGAAATCACAGACTGCTGCCACAGGCTGTCATGGGTATGGAACTGACCCACAGCAGGCTGAATTACAAATGCTGTCCACATGCCCTTGGACAGAGACACCCCCTTATTACCTGGAGCTGTTGACGCCAGCTTCACCAAACTAATGGTATCTTAATGGCACTTTTGTTTAAAACTCAACTCGGTCATTAAGGAATAGCAAAAGAACATGTTGACACAAAAGCCAGATAAGCTGCACCTAGTTAAACCCTCTGCTTACTTGCTTGGCATGTCAGCTGCAGGAGTGAGTCTAGTAAATAAAAGAGTGAGCCAAATAAAGAAAACCACACGCTGCAGCACAGTCTTGCTCCTTCATTTTCACAGTGCCATGCTGCAGTTTTGCAGACTCTACACAAGGGAAGGAAAGACACCCCCATCGTGTCTGCTGGCTCCTTTTGGATGGCAATGCCTAAGTCATGATGATTCTGCTATGGAAACTGCTGTGGACACTGACTCTTCCTTGCACATCCTCTGTGGCAACATTCCTTTTACATCACAATAGCAGCCTTTTTAGGTTTGTTTGTGTATTATGCATAGAAACTTCTCTACAGCTATTGCACACAAACCCTTGAAAATTCTCCTCCATGACAAAGTATCACCAAAAATCCTCATCGTTCATAACCTGTCTCTCAAAGGATGCATAACTCCTGAAATGCACAGAATGAGTTTACCCTGTACCCCAGTGTGAACACTGTGAAAGAACAAGGATGTGAGGGAACAGAAGGAAACACAGCCTTTGGCCACCAATGCTTCTGACTAAAAATGCTAATGATTGTTCCATCTAGTACCTTATTGAGTTTTAAAAGCAAGCAACAAAGAAAACTCAGTTTCAGGGACATTTAGGGGACACAAGGAGAAATATAATTGATTACAGGAGTATTTCTAAGGCTACTTCTTGACCACTTGAATGTGGAACTTTGGTCTGACTCATTCTGGGGCCTGACACTCCCTTCTTCGCAGCGAGATGTCGACTTACCTCCTGACGTAAAGCTCATGTATTTCTGGTTGTTAACTGTTTCTTTGGAATCGTAGAACTTGAGAACATCTAGAACAGCTTGTGGGTTCTTCTTCTGCTCCAGCTTGGTTATGTTGGAGGTCTGTAGTAGCCTGGCCCACTGCTCTGGAATGCCCTGCAGGTGTCAAGTGGAAAGAATGTGTGTTTAGAGTATTTAACAGCCACAGCCTCACAGATCTTTACCAAGATCCCATGCTACCTGTAAGATTACTTTGAGAAATATTGATTGACACCCTACAATTAAAATTAGGAGCCTACACATCAGATGCAATCATTCTGTTCTCTATCAAAATACAGAGCTACAACCGGGATCCAACTTTAAAAAGAAAAGAAAGTTATGACTGTGATAGGAAAAAAAGTGCATGAAGCTCATCTTTAAATCAACCCTGCTCTTCCATGGAATAATGAGTTAAGGCTTAGCTTGTTTTCCTGGTGATTCAGTGCAGACATAACAAGGCTATTCTATGTTTGTGGACAACACAGTGTATTTTAGGAGCTTTACACTGGATTTTTAATGCTTAATAACACAAACACATTTTGCTGAGACGTTCACTGCTGTCGGATTAAAAGGATAACCCCATCCTTATCCAATTAATTTTCAGCATACCAGGGAACACTGTGGGGTTAAGAATCTGCATTTAAATCCTCAAAATTGTGACCCTGAGTTGTATCACTGCTGCTGAGGGTGCCTCTTTATCGAGCTCCTGTAGCTCAGTCGGTTCTTTAATGTAAATATACAGAAACCAGGGACTCGGAGAACAGGCTGAGAGTGCCAAAGCCTTGGAGGAGCTCTCAGACATCTGATGAGTGAGGGTGGCATTTGAAAATTGATCCAATCAGTGAAAGCTGCAGCTCTGCATTGGAAACGTATTGATGGAAAATTGCTTTAAATATCCAGTATAATTTCCTAAATTTGAAAGCCTGTAATATTGCCCCATTACTGCACAGCCAACATCTACCAGCAAACTGTAGGACTTACTGAATGAGAAACCACACCTGAAGCATCATTTACATTTAGCCTTAGTGCCACCCCAATCTGGGAAACGCTTTCTTCCTAAGAAGTTCTCCACAAAACAATGTGTGACATGGGCCTCCAAAGTTTAGGATTAATGACAAGAAGAGTGGGATAAGCCAAGCAACAAATCTACTGCACACACATCAACCTGCTGCTGCAGTGCTATGACATCTCAAAGAAGCATTTGGATGCAAGATTCTTTTGGGCCTGTGACGCACCTCTGGGAGCTTCCCTGTGCACATCTGTGAGCCATAGAGATCTGGCTGTAATGGACGTAAATAAAGAAAGAAAAGAAAGTTAAAACAGAATGTGGGACAACTTAGAAGGTGGTAGGAGGAAACCAATGGGCCAAAATGGGGAAGTCCCATCTAAAATGGGAGTTACGAGGTAGGTAACAAATGGATTAGGTGGTGGACAGGCTACAGGAAGGCAGGCTTAGGGAAACAGAAAAATCACAACTGTTCCAATGTTTGGAAGCATCTTTCCCCCTCCTCTTTTTTTAAACCAGTTTTTCTCTCCCTCATAAAAATACATTACTGGGGATTAAAGCAAGTGACTGGAAAAATTACCGGTGATATCTTTAGTAAAAAACAAAAACAACAGAGAAAGATCTGGGCTTTTGCTGTTTGCCTCGTTTGAAAGCCAGGTCAGCATTTTTTAACGGCTCTACATTAAGTGTTTTCCAGTGGTTCTCCAGCCCCAGGATCACAACTGGCCAGCGTAAGAGCCAACAAAGAGCAGCGGAAAAAGCAGCTGATCAGACTCAGACTTCACACTGGGAGACTGGGTACGGTCATAACACAACCTGTGTGTCAGACTGACAATCAGGACAACTCTAAAGGAATGACCGGTCAGGTTAATAACCTGTAACCTCCTTAGATCTACAGCCACAACCTTTTCCCCCACTTGCTAATGTCATAATCTTGACACCTGAGAAGCTTGATGGGTGACCACGTTTTGTTCTAGACTGGGGATCAGGAAACTGTTTCAGAAACGCATGCCTTACAAAATGCGCTCCCCAATACACTCCTTCCTCCAGGCAGAAAATGCAACTGCTCCTTCAAAATAAACCAACATAAAGCTCTAGCAGCATGCTCCCACCCAACGGTTTCCAACCAACTCCATTTTGAGCTTTAAAAGCTCTCCTTCTAAGCAAATGTGGTTGCCCCAAGCACAGTGAAATGTAGATACAACACGCATTCATGAGCAACAACACAGCTTGGTGCTCAAGCCTGAAAGCTGTAACTCAGGAGTCCATGCAACTTTGACTTGGGATGCTAAGAGCAGTCAGATAATGCAGCTGGGGTGTGTGACTGTCAGGTGTCAGAAATGGCCCAATGCATTGCACATAGGCAGTGGAGCAGACACTACTGGCATGACAACTATAACAATTCAAACCAAACCCCCCAGGTATTTGCACATTTACTGGACATTCCCATGTCACTTCCAAACTTCTGAAGGAGACAGGCAGTGTGATCGCTAGACAGTGGGAATATCTGTACATGATATGGCTAGTGGCAGTCCCTTGAGCAGGACGTACTTACCACGTAACTACCCAGCTGATACACGGGTTGTATCCAGGTTGGGACAAATCAAACATGCCTAGTGTGATGTGCAACCCAACACCTGCATCTGGGATTACTTGGGAGCTGATAGGAACTGTAGGAACAAGTATTGCTGCAGAAGTATTGTGTCATTGTAAAACAGCAGCCACCTAATGTCTGCTGTTTTGAAAGGGAAAAAGATTTTAAAATGAAGCGGTGCTACAGCAGTAAAGCTGGACATGTTTAGCATTGTACAATCACTCTGTTCTACAAAAGGCCAGGACCTGTGCTGGGGGCATCTGACACCAAAAACAAATTAAAAACAATAATCAAAAATCCCTGATGCTCCTGTTTTGACACACTGGATGACAATCAAAACATTCAAACTGATGTCTCAAGTACTGATAGAGAGTGCTTGTGCTGAGGACTCAAACGTATTCACCTCAACATCCCTCCTTTTTGATGCAGCTGGCAGGGGCCTGAGACTAACTGGGATCCTCACCACCAGTCAGCCTACAAGAGAACATGTTTGTGACCCATCACATTTTCACAGAGCCACAAGGAAAAAGTCTGAAGCACAGGGTAGAAATAAAGGCAGAAGGCTGAAAGAAGAATAAATATAGAATAAGAACAGCTGAACATTAATGGGGAGAGCAGTGAAATGGGAAAGAAAGGAAAGAAAGAAAATAGAAGATAAATAGGAACGTGGGATGCAAATACAAGAGGGAGAAAACAAAAGCAGAAAGTAACACAATTCCAAGATAGAGAATGGCATTGAAGATTAACCTGAACAAAGTGCCCACATGGGAGAGACTGAGAAAAAATAAGAGGAAAACCAGGACAGACAGCAGGGAAAACACAGTTTTGAAGGCTTTACGCAAAGATTCTGATCAAAAATGACCACATCTGGGTTTTTTAAATAAGCATTTAATCAAGCCCTAGGGTTTGGCACAGAACACATTCTGAAGTAAGATTTTTTAAGTGACATCTATTTTATAAAGGCTAATGAACTAGTCTGCATACTTTAAACGTAGCTGTACCTCCTCATTACTAAGGATAATTCAATTTCACTCCTCCTTTGAAGACACGCTGCCATTAGATGTGTCTTTTCTTCTACTGTTACTGTTATTATTACTATTGCTGCTGTAGCACACACAGTTTCTGAACTGCCTGTGAGACCCAAAAGTAGCAATCAAAGTAAAAACTGATGAAGTCACGTTAGGACTCACATTCTGAAAGCGAGCCACCTTTTTTCCAGGCAAATGATTTGTCCCATCCTGTTTGGTGTATGCAGCCTGTCAGCACTAGCACGCTGCACAATTCGACGCATGGTGCTAACACAGTCTGACCACTTAGCTCACAGGGTACTGCTGATGGTACGAAGAGTTGCTTGCTAATGCTTCCTCTCCCCTCCACAGCTCAACCAAGTGTAGGCTTTCTGCCACCTTAGCTTTAAGGATTAATGGCTTCAGCACTTAACTAGCAGTCTGAAAGAGAACGCTTTCAGCCCCCTGCACACCTCAAGGAGGTCCTATCAGACTCATTTTTCCCAACACTTCATTGTGATGCAGGCAGAAAAAGCTGACTGCTGTTTTATTAATACATAAAGGCTAGAAACGTGTCTGACCACCTAGCCTATGGACATACTTTGAAAGATATTGAATTAAAATGAATGGACATCCACAATGCTGCTGCTGCCTGGTGTCTCCAAGGGCTGTCTGCAGAGCAGCTGGACTTTGCACTTTGGGACTGATTTGTCTACAGCCAGACTATGCACATGTGCGTGGGTTTCTTTATGCTTTCCCAAAGACGCTGAGTAACCAACCCCTGTAGCAGCCTGTGGGACTGATAAAAGCACACACCTACGTTCTTCCTAGTTTTCATTTGCCACAGACACTCTGCTGACAATCCTTGGAGAAAAAAACCATAAAGCAGCCTGAATCAGAAGTAACCCACTCCAAATCTTAAGCCCAACAAATGAAAGTCTCTTTCTTCACAGCCTGGCTGCTGTCATCTGACGTTTCTGGCAACAGGAGGTTATTTTACCAAAAAACTAGAAGCTCTGGTAAGCAGGCAAGGCAGTGTGGTTACTTACTGTGAATTCTCCAGTGACGGCATCAAATCCCACATGAATGGTATGTTCAAAGTCTGAAGGAAGAGAGATCTCAGGACGTTCTTTCTCTTTCTTCTTGTTGGCTAGAGGCAAAACGTTAACACGCACTTATTTTCTGGGCAGCTTTGCAGTCAAACATTTTCTCTAGCAGGTGCGCTCAGAACAGTACTTCACACGTGGAAACCAGATCAATTAACATCCATCTCACTTGACAAATAGACCCAAGCTAATATACACCAGCCTAGCTGTCAACCCCTGCCTGGGAAGGTCTACGTGGTGTAACTTCATTCTGATTTTCTTCCAACCAGTATCACTGCTGCCAAAGCAAGCTGTCCTTGAAGTAGTCATCTTAGGCTATTTCTAACCAGTATGATTTCTGTTATCAGTTCTGCTCTTCGTCAAGCTTTTATATCTAGCAACTAAGTCCTGTTTTGACTTTGCTCTGTGGGTTCCTGCAGAAGCAAAGCACCCAGCACACACACGTGCATGCCTGTTTGCATGTGTGTCTCTTCTCCAGCGTACTTTGAGCCTGTTTTCAAGCTCAGCCAAGTTAGAGAGGAGAAGTTCTGTAAGGTAATGAGGTTCCTACAAGCCCTGTGAAAACAGGCAACTGAGGAGAAGGCTCCTCTCAGATTAAAAGGCTCAAGCAGCAGCTCTGTATTAGAAACCACAGAATCTGCACAGCAACAAGATCCCATAAATGCCATTGGAAAAGCTTCATTTGAGCTGCTCATTAGCTAAGACGTATAGCCATAAAAGCCAGGCTTTATTAGTCTCCAGGAATTCCTTGTTTTATATCACTCTGAGTATTCACAGAGTGTGAAGAATCTTATTGAAGGAGACAGACCTGAAAGTCACTCAGCTGCATATATTTCTCATCTCCCTTCTATTTTAACATCTTTTGAAGGCAACATCCCTGGTGGTCGGCCATCTCTTGTGCTTTAATACTATTGACAAATTTCACTTCAGCCCAGTTTTATTGATTCTGATAACAAACGAGTGAATAAAGGCTGAGAGAAGCTGCCTTCACTCTGAAGCATCAAGAATCCATGTTCAATAGAGATTTCTCTGAAAAATAGTGACAACAATGGCAGTTCTGGACCACTCCCAGACATCCAGATAAACACAGAGTACATCCATCTTCAACCATCTATCCTGCTGGCAGGTACCTGAAACATTTGGCTTCCCTGGAAAACCAGTGTGCTCCAAGACTATTACATGGTTGAACAATACAGTACAGAACTACCTGTAGGATCCTCTCTGGTGGTAGCGGTGTATCTGTAATAGCCAAGAAGGGAACTGCCTTCCTATCAAATACATCTGTCACTGAAACTGGGGAAAAATCACATGCTAATGATTGGAACAGCGCAAATATCACAGTGCCCACAGATACACAAGAGGTTTATACTGTGCCTATCACAAAGGGACTCTATATCAGGATCTCTATAGGCCAGTGTATCACCATCTATTAATGATAATATCAAAAATGAATACCCATGCCATAGCTACACATCAACAGGAGAGAAGGGAACAGTTGTTCAGGTCCTGCCTTTGCCTGACATATTCCCTTAACACAGGGCCAGTCTTCATGCGCACGTTATGCACATCAAAACCAGCTGGATGAAGACAATTTTGTTTGTTTTACTCTACCTTATAGCTTCCTTCAGTTGGAAGATGCTCTGCTCTTCATAATTACAGTCCAGAGTAGTTTGGATGTTTCTAATGCTTTCTCTGCACTGTTCCATTTATCCTCATTAAAAAATTAACTGTCACCCCTTGTCTGCACTGCACACCCCTACACAATGTTCACTGATGAATTATTTTCATTTAGCATTCAGTAAATACTGCAGCAATATATCAAATACAAATGCAAAGGCTTTTCCCCTTCTTTTATCTCTTAAGATGATGTTGTGTAATTTTCAGGATAGATGTTGCCAGTTACAAGTTGTCATCTCCGTTCAGCATATGTAACTTTCTATTGCAGATAACAGAACTGGCTTCTCCCACCTCATCATTTACAAGCAAATGCAGTGAAAATTAAGATTTAAAGGATCATCAAATTCAGTTCAAAACAAAAGTCAAATCCAGAAGCAAAATTAGGCATTCCATCAAATGCAGCACCTGCCCATTCCAGGCCTCTCCTGCCGGGGACAAGCGTTCCAGCTCATTCCCCAAGATCTGGCTCATCTGCTTCATGCACCTTTGCCTACCAGACTGTGGATGTAACACCTATAGTCCAAATGCTGAAAAGCTGTAAATTAAATATACAATTAAACATCTTGAAACACCCTCCTCCCTCCCCAGCCTAAAACCCCTGACATTTCTGTCTGTGCCCTGCAACTCAAGTTGCTTCTGTTTTACATAAGCTGGCAAAACCATACAAGAAGGCACGACTTCCTTGTAGCCATGACTGAGTGCATTCAGGGGTATTTCATTTTCTTATACATGCCCCTCACAATACACCCCTCCTGCCACAGTGGTTTCTTCACGTTCTGTTTACTAGTGGTGCACTGTTACCGTAAAACTGTGATGCTGCAAAGCACTGCACTAGATGAGAGCAGCTGTATCAATCCCCTTCTGTTTTATAAGCAGGACTCTCAAAAAACGCGTCACTGAACTTGTGAAGCACACACAGGTTAGGTTGGTTTGACCCACAAAACAACCCCAACATGAAACCACCTCAAGCAGCTTGGCCAGCCAAGCTACACGTTCTCTATTATTTCAGCAACAAAATTAAGCTATAAATCTTAGCTTACTTTCCTTCACATCACATTTTAACTCATGGTACGTGTATGTTTTCGATGACTGCTCTGTCTGGTAGGTCAAGACATTTTTAATGTCACTGATCATTTCCAGGAGGGTTTGCCTCTGGAGCTGCCCATTTCTGCATGTGTTTCACACAGCACCTCCTCCTTAAGAAATGTTTCCTCGGAGAGGGATAATACCATTCTGCTGGCAGTAAGGGCAAGAAGCGACCCAAGGCCTTGCAGGAATTAAGCCGGGAGGGATTTTCATTTTGGCCTTTTTTTGTTTGCGAAAGGGGACATTTTGGAAGCACTCTGCAGAGTGAACCGGCCAGCTCTGCCTGAGGAACGGGCCCATGCAGGCACAGCCTTCACACAAGAGGCTCACATGGAGGCTCATGAATCCTTGTTGACTCTTCCTGACCACATTCTTGTCCTTCATTTGTGTTGAAATGATTTCCAGGAGGGTTTGCTCAGCTAGCTTCCCAAGGACAGGGCGAGGCTGACTGACCCATAGTTCCCCAGATCCTCCTGCTTAAAGGCAGAAGTGACATTTGCTTTTTTAGAGTCATTAGGACCATCCCCAGTCACCATAACCTTTCAAAGGTAATCAGAAGTGGCCTTGCCCTGACATCAGCCAGCTCCTCAGCACTTGTGGGTACAGCCCACCAGGTCCCATGGCATTACAAAGATCCCTTCCCCTAATTCTGTAAAAACACTAACTCAAACCACACTCCTTTCTGCAAATGCATGTTACAGAATGCAAGTGAAATACTGCTTCTTGCATGTTCAAGAAACTTTTTTGCTGTAACCACACCAAGCAGGTTTTAAACCAAGCCATTCTATGCGCACTCTCACTGCAAAAGCAACAAGAGGCTTGCTCTTGGCTCCTGGAATGGAAGTAATTCTAGGATTGCATTAAAAACCAAACCCAAACCATCAGGCATATTGCCTCTCTCTTTTGCAAATCTATTTTCAAAAGTCCACAACTTTACCTCTGCTTTTACTGCAAATGCAAAGCCAATGGAAAGGATTCCCCAGCTTCACTATGAAGTTACTTTTAAAAGGCAAGCTGCACAACATGTGCAGGTTTTATTGGATTTCAAAGACAAGAAAGTAACTGACCAAACACGTCCTCCTCTTTAGAAACATGTCACCAGAGTCATGTCAACAGAAAGATTTGGAAGGACTTCACCATGCGCTGCAGCTCAAACCAAAAAGAAAACAGTGGCAGAAATAAAACACAGCAACCAAGAACCAACAGAGGCAAAGAGAGACGGAGCCAGCCATTGGCACTGCTGATACTTTACTTTTATCCCCTCCTCCTGGGAAGATGGAGCGAAGCCTGGCTTTCTTGTTCTTCTCCTCAGGGGCCATGGGGAGCGGTTTTGAGCTGTGGTTTAGTGCTGAAGAATCGCGGTTGTTGCTGTTCATCCTCAACGGTGGGGCTGGAGGTTTCTCTTCAATATCCAGACTATCGGACATCTTCAGCAGCCCTCACAGCCTCCTGCAAAGGCAGAACAGAAAGCATGTCTGTCAAGTGAGGATGTCGAGGCTCATGTCCTGGGGAGGAAAGAGGGCAATAAGGAGGAAAGGTGGAATAAGGAAGTCTCTCTATGGAAGGTTTGCTCTGAATAAGGTTACTGCTGGTTGCTATAAATAAATGCAGTGGCCAATTCCTACAAATCATGGTATTATCACTAAAATAAAGGGTTTTACAGCCCTGCTAAAGGCTTTTCAAGTTTTTGTTTACAACTTTTTTCCTGTAGTTGTTAACAATCCAAACTGTCCCCTGAAACCAGCAACATTTAAAGGATTTACTGAAACTACCTGTAATGGCAATGAACCATTTTTACAATGTAAGAAAGAAGGCACACACGGGGGGGCTATGGGTAGCAAGCGTTAAGGTCTCTATTCCCTCCCTCCGGTGTTTGGGGAGGCTTTAGTCCTAAGACTGTGGGGCTTCAAAAGGAATGATCTTCCCAAAGGAAATTCATTCAGAAGCACCGATTAAAAACTTTCTTGTGCATAAACATGAACAAAGAACAGGGGTACTGACTGAAGGAAAATAATACCCAGAAATCGTCACAAAGCTGGGAACACACAGGGCAGGTGAGACTTGCCCAATGGATCTTAAATCCTAAAATTCAAGTCTGGATTAAGCAGCTGGTTTAGCAAACAAGCGACGCCTGGTAAACCCAACTGATTTAAATCTGAAAATAGAGTGTGACTTCAGACAGATCAGATGTGATGTGGGCTACACTGCGCGTTTTTAAAGGTTACAATTCTACAGGCACCTTGCTTCCAACCCCCTAAAATCAATGCAGCTCCTGTTCTGGAAGGCACGTGCAGAGCACTGTGCATGTGTTATGGATCCCTCCCTGCGCTGATTCACAGTTAACACAAGTTATCGCACTCACTGGCCACTCTCTTGTATTTAAAGTGAAGCAAACAATGTTTTTCAGCTGTGGAAGCCTCAGGTTTGTTTCAGAAGTATCAGCCAAACACAGTGACCGTCACTTGCACAGAGGTCCTGAAGCTCCAATGGAGCAGCAGCGCTGCTCTCCCTTTGGTCAGGTAAAGCTGGTGTGGCTGAGGGGTTTCAGGGTTCTTTGATTGCTTTTCATACCCCAAAACCTGAGCTAACACTTTCAACAAGTGCATTTACTTTGATATAGCTGGAATTTCACTGGCATTGACATATCAGTAGTGGATAATCAAGTCCACACTGCCTTAACTGACAGTACCTTCCATATAAAAACCAACTGACCAACTGAAACACACAGAGATGCCAACTCTAGACTGGTTTTCATGACATGGGCATTTTGGCATTTGTTTCCATTGTCAAATTACCACATATAAAACAATCACTTTTTTAGTACTTGATCTACATTTTTAATTTCACCTGTATGAGATCCCAGAATGCCAGATCTGAAATTCAAAGCATCTGCCTAGTGACAAGAATAATAAATGAAATACACCATCACATCTCTGTTTTGCTCCAGTCCCTGGCTCCACTAAGCAGTGTTCCTGAACATCTGGATCCCCAAGGGATCCCAGGGACCTGTCCTAGAGTCACACAGTTGAAAACTCTAGCAACTGCTGGTCCCAGCCCTCTCCCAAGTACCTACAGCATGAAGCTGATGTCCTGGAGAACTTGATTCACAAACATATATCCAGTCCCTAGAAGAGGGTTCTGCAAACACATCTGCACTGTCCAGGTGGAGAGCTACCAGGAGACCTGCTCTGGTGATGGAGGAACACAGCCCACCATCCTATGGAAGCACAGATGTAGGCAATGACCAAGGAAGAGCCCTGAGTCCAACCTTCAAGCACAGAGTAACCTATTTACCTAGAGAACTCAGAGCTTTTGTGGGTTTAGTCAAGCAGTTAACACTAGGGATCTGTGGGATTTCTATCCTGAAATGCAGATGGTTTTCCAGTAATGAGGAATATAAAAAAAAAACAAAACAGAAGGAAAAAGAAGACCCAGTGATGAAAATGACTGTAAGGTAACAGGGAGAACTGCACGTGCTGCACGTGTTACGCTGGTGAAGGGGAAGTACGCGATGCCCAGGTGTTTCTGCACAGGGATGCATGAGGGAGCTCCCAGCTTATGAAGCCCAACAGAGACATCCGGACACAGCTCCTGGCACCTCCAGCAACTCTCACAGACAGCACATGGCCACAGAGGCTTTTATTTGCTCTTTAACCCACCTACAACCACTTCTCCAGTGCCAAAGAGCCTTCAACCCCCGAGATCATCAGCATGAGCCTGACCACAGAAGCACCAGGGCACGCTCTCAGCTTGCTACAGAGCCAGTCACTCACTCTGTGAGTCCATTACAGGCACAGTTTCAGCTGTCCCTCAGAATGGGACAACTGTATCTGTCACTGCATCTATTTGTAAACAATGCCACTCTGCTGAAATAGGTCCTCCCATGGGATTTCATTCCACAAAGAATACTGTTAACGGTTTCTGGCCCAATTTGCCTATGATGTCATTATTCCCAAGATTTTGAAAGGAACACTGTATTCTGTTCAGAGCTGATTCAGGCTCAGTTTCAAGAACCATACAAAGCTCTTTTATTCACTTCTAAACCAGAGGAAAGGAAAAAAAAAAGGGGGGGGGGGTGATAGTCTAAAAGGTTTAACGGTTGATATTAACTCTCTAAAGCTGGTCTGAATGAAAACTAGAGCAAACCACAAGGCAATACACACCAAGAGACTTACAATTTGGGGTTTTCCTAAGCAGAGCCCATCTGCTCTTCCATTCATTCTGATTTTGAGAATTGCCATGCGCTGCAGCACAACAAAAGAACACTCACTATCCCATCAGACTTCAGATTTTAAGTGTTTTGCACTGATTTGCTCCAACCTCAACTTGGAGAAAACCTGACAGGTCAAGAAGAATCTGCTCAGAAGCTTGTCAGGTTTTCAGGTTTACACTGCAGAAGTGCCAACAGCATGACAGCCCAAGTTAAACTCTACCTTGGGACCAGGTTTTCCCACCATAGTAAGTCATTGGTTCTGCTACTCTTGTTCTGCATAGGATGACACCATCCAAAGCCACCTCCTGTCTATTGGAATGATTATGCTGTATTTGGACATTAGAAAGCACTTCTTTACTGAGAAGGAGGTCAAACACTGAAACAGGCTTCCTAGAGAGGTGGACGATGCCCCAGCTTGTCACAGTTTAAGAGGCATTTAGACAATGCCCTTAATACCATGCTTTAACTTTTGGTCACACAGCTGGACTGCACGATGGGTGTGGATCCCTTCCAACTGAAGTATTCTATTCTAAAAGATAATTATTTTGATTTCTTACAAACGTGAGGTTCACTGAGAACGTCATTCTTTGGACATGACCCTTCCAAACCAAATGCTTTCACTGCTCTCACCAAACCAGCAAACATGCAGCAAGCACTCCTAGGAAACTGTCTGCAAAACAGTGCATTCAGCCTCCTACGATGGGGTTTGTGCCCTTTTTTCCATGCCCAGAAACAGTAACTACTGCCACATTAAGGATCCTTAAGCGTTGCAACAGCACCAATTCTTGCCTTCCAGAAATAATCTCTGCTGCCTCATCCCCTTCATACACCTCATGCTCATAAACACAAGTCTCTCCACTCTAAACACACCCTGGTTTCATGAGTTTCGGCTGCACCTCCTGGCAGATCCCTGTTACTCACTGTCTCAACTCAACATGCAAAGGTTGATGACTGCATTCTCCGAAGGCTCACAAAACACCCATTTCTTAGGGGCAAGATGAATTCCCAAGTCTCTCAACTTCATGCTGATTTTCTATGCAGTTCTTCAGGAAACACATAATCCACTCAAGACCTCTCGAAGAAGCTACTGAAAGCAAACCCCCAACAAGACAAAAAACCCTCCCTCCCAGTTCCCAAATTCTAGGAGAACAAGGCTGAAGTAGCACACAGCGATGGCCAAACATCACAAAACCCAGAGGACTGACAGAGGCGCAGGGAGCAGTTCCAGGGCCTCTGAGCTAATATTCCACAGCCTTCACAAGCTCGGAGAGGCAGCATGGCACTGGTTCACTTTCCTGTCACATTTTCCAGGCTCTTCCTGCAGCTCTGTGCTCTAGGGAGTGAACTTCAAGCAAACCAGAACTGAGACTGCAGAGTAATTCTGCAGCAGGGATGAGATCCTGGCAAACCCTGCACACTTTGGAACACTGTGCCCTGCTGCTAGTGCTGCTGCAGTACAGCTACCAGCGCAGCTCACCGCACCAGAGCCGAAGAGCTGCGTTGGAAGAGGCCTACCTGTGCTCACCAAAACCATGGAGGGCACAGCCCAGCGGGTTTTCTTCATCTCAGTCCTCACAGACCCCATCAGTACAACCAAGGCAGTGTGGGTAACCCTTTGACAAGAAATTCATAGATCTGCATGTGTGCAAAGGGATACCCGATAACCACTTACTTCCAGAGAGAATTTCTCTCGGTGCCCACTGGCTTTACGGAAGAGCGAGCAGACTGTTGTACCCAAACATGAGCACATCTGAGTCTGTAAGCTAGGGCTTCACAGACAGGTGGCAAAAGCTGAAATTAAATCCTCAAACAGGTCAGTTGTTTCTACACAGCTCTTACAGGGTTATAGAAGATGATCCAGTGTCACTTCCCCCCCACCTCCTCCAACCACCAGCTTTGTGAAGTGCAAAGACAAACACTGACTTTAAATATATGGCATTCAGCTTCTCCATGACTCAATTCCCCCTTTGCAAAAGCCTGCCTTACAATATTTTTGCATCTAGTTCTTGCCAAGCTGGGGAGAGGAGATGAAGGAAGATATCTGAAGCACCCAAATGTCTTCAAAACAGCACACACACAAAATTCCTTCAGTTCAAGTTCAGAGCAGAATCTCATGCTGGGCCTTCATCCCAGTAAGCTCTTCACCCCTGTGTATCTGGGGAATACTCTTTGTAGATACGTTTTGAATGGCTTTCTTAGGTTACTCACGTTATTTCAAAGTCTGCAGCATTCAGACATGACTGGTTCCAATTAAACCTCACAAGTGGTATCCTGTTTGCAGAGACACTGGCGTTCATTTTCAAAGCCTCACAGATACAATTGCAGCTTGTGATGCAGCAAATCTGCCTCCAAGATCCCTCGACTGGAAGGAGCCATGCCAATTCCCAGGCAGGAGCTTTGCAAAGGTAACTTGAAGACGCAACGCTCGCTCTTTGTTTATAAATATGCTATTTTATTACTTTGTGATTTGGTCCAATTCTGCGCCCAGAGATACTCAGCCCTAACCCAGAAATCAATGGTGATGTGAGAAGGATTCTCTCTGGATATTGAGTACTGAGACACTCTGTTAAGTACTATCTGAAGGTATTTATGGAGCACTTCCCAGCCCAGCTGCAGAAGAACTGTATCTGCTATTCCACATCTGCATGTTTACTTGCAGCTTTCTCAGAGCTCATTTGAAAGAGCAGCTGGTGACTTGTACAGCGTGGCTGCACACACAGTCTCACTCCTCAGAAGATGTTCACTGTCTTCCCAGCAAAGCTACATTAAGTTAAACTAAAACACTGCTGCCTTTTTGGCGGAAAAGGGCCATATTCCCCATCAGCTGAAGCAGACCCAGCTCCGCCTGGGCACCCAGGGTCTGTAATGCCCCCAGGGCACCCCTGGATGCCTGCAGCCTGGGAGCTGGGTGCCAAGGCTTGCTCTGCAGGGTGGATGCAGCCAGGGTGCCCCGTGCCTGTGGGAGCAAAGACACAGGACTCCTCCACACGCACGTGTGGCAAACTAACCCAAACACCCCTTGCACCCCTTCTTTGTGCAGCCCTGGAAGAGGGCAGCGTTCACAAACTAGAGAAGGAATCACAACCCTGGGAGCCGCAAAGGTAACGCTTCATTCTCGTGCTGCCTCTCACACAGCTGTCTCAAAGCACAACACAAGCATTTGCCAATTAAGCCTCCCCATTCCCCTCACAGGCAGGTAAACGGGCTCTGAGCTGCTCGCATTATTCAAACCGAGCAATTTCTTTGATGAAGGTGCTCTCTGTTTGCAAACACCCCGCAAGCAGCTTAGGATTTCCTCCAATATATTCATTTATTCAGAAGTTAATCTCCACAACTCGCTACAAATAACTTGTGGCCTCTGAACTGGCTGCTCACGAGCAGCTCCCTGTGCAGAGGAGGCGTTCTGAAAGCAAGCTGTACCCAAGCAAAACCGCCTGGGTCACAAGGACTTGTAACTGCTTTCTGAGCTGGGATAACCAAGTTTCTGTTAGGAACTGCAGCACTAAGCACCCTACTAACACCGGTTTAAAAATCACTCTTGACAGCGCGCTTGAAGCGACAGCATCACAAAATCAGCACAGAACAAATGTGAATGCAGCAGCTATGAATGTATTGGTTTCTGTTTAGATTATTAGGTCCCTTGTCTGGACCTCAAGAGTCACCCAGTTAAATTGCCAAGAGCTGGGAATGGACTGAATCAGCGGAGCTCGTCATAACCGATGGCAGTAACCTGCAAACGTATGCTTTTTTCCTTGCTTTACCTCTGACAGCATTTTCCAGCAAACACCTTCAAGGATCTCCCCACTTCAAACATCCAGCCTGCCTCTGTAACTACAGCTCTTTCCACAACTCTTTGCCTGTAAACTGCCAATGTCATCACAAGCAACACGCTACAAAACGCATGGCTACCACCTCCCAACACCCTTCAGCCCACTCTCTCCAAGGGCCTCTTCCCACATGGTGGAATCTGCAGAGTCCCAATACCCAGTACCTGCTCTCTCTACAAAACCCTCATGGCTCCTCACACAGTTTCACTTTTCCAAGCGCAGCAAGTACTGGGACTTGCCCAGGTTCTAACAGAGCACCCACCTCCCACTTCTGCTCTTGGGACAAAGCCAGGCTGTGGTCCCAAAAAGCAAAACATGGGATTATTTTTGCACCACTAAAGCCAGCGATGTTTAAAGTCAGGTCTATATTTAAGGGCTGTGCTTAACCAGTACTTAATGTATGGGATAACAAGACCATTGAGGCATCAGTGTAGCTGTGAGACGTTGTGAAAGAACTGGGAAGTCCCTCTCCACCCCTGAGTACCAGCCCAATGCATTTCCTTTGTGGGTGTTTTTTAATCACATCAAAGCAAAAGCAATGTGCTCACACCATGCTCAGGATGGGGTCCTGGCTGCTTACTAAACCACTTGAGCTTTGGGATGGTTACAAGGCTCAAGAAGGGAAGAACCGTGTGTACAAAGGATGTGAGGCACCAAAACTGATTTCCACATGCAACCTTGTCCAGGCATTCAGTAACGAAGCCTCATAACAATACAGCAGGGAAAGGAAGCACACGCCTATGGGGCTGCATTAAGTGAGCACCTCTCAGCATCAGAAGATGGTTTGCGAAGTGGTTACAAACCCACCTAATGCACACAGTCACATAACAGAAACAAGCAAATGCGGAAAGAGGGAGTACAGGTATAACATGTACCACAGGATCACAGACTGATCTGGGCTGGAAGGGACCTCAAAGCTCATCCAGCTCCAACCCCTGCACACCTTCCACTAGAGCAGGTTGCTCCAAGCCCGTGTCCAGCCTGGCCTTGAACACTGCCAGGGATGGGGCAGCCACAGCTTCTCTGGGCACCCTGTGCCAGCGCCTCAGCACCCTCACAGGGAAGAGCTTCTGCCTAAATTCTAACCTGAACTTCCCCTCTTCCAGCTTAAAGCAGTGCCCCCTCGTCCCACCCCTTGTGAAAAGTCCCTCTCCAGGTTTCCTGCAGGCACCTTCAGGTTTTGGGGACGCTCAGAGTTTGGCTACCAGGAAAGCCCCTGCAGTAACCCTCTGCCAGGCAGCCTCTTGGTCATTACTGGTTTTAAAATATTGAGGGCACGTGGATTTCAAACCATCAAGAAACATGCTTTGGGTAACTATTTCTGACAGGAAAAGTTAACTTACTTGTCACAGGACACCATTCACATGAGAACAGTACTGTCACCTTGATAAGGCCAAAAAGCTCGCTGGGTCTCTGGGACACTTCACCCTCCTGGCTCCCTTGGGAAGAGCCCCTGGCACCTCCACCCTCTCATACCCAACCCCAGACCACTACACAGGTATTTCTGCATATGGGGTTTTGAATCAGGACTTGAAACAAAATGGGTGTGCTCTAAGCCATGAAATCTGGAGCCAGGCTTAGACTGCCAGAGCAATGGACACTCCAGAAGGAGCTAAAAGAAGAACAAAATAGAGTGGAAGCTCCCAGAACTATCTCCATGGGCCTTTTTCCCTCTGTTTTGGTTTTGTTTTGCTGGTGTGTCTATTTTTATTCTATTTTTCTAATGTACCAGGAAACACTTCTCTGGGATTGATAAGAAATAATGAAAAAGTACCTAGCAAAAACATTTATATGCAAGAGGAAAACCCAGAAGTCTTACCAGTCCCTCTCCTGTTTTTTATTTACACAGCTGAAAGGATCCACAAAGCAGAAAAGGGTGTCTCCAAATCAACTGTGCCTATCAAATATCCCACATTCCACAGCACTGCCCTTGTCTACCCATAAAAGCACCTGTGTGAAATGAAGTGCAGATTTAAACCATTGTAGATGGCTTGAAATAATTCTCCATATGGCCTTTATTATTCCTAGTTCAGAGCTTAAGCCTCAGGTTCACTTTTGTCCTCTAAACCAAAAGAAGCCATTTACTGGAGACACCAATATCACAACTGCAGCACTAAAAATTCACTACCTTAATTCAGATTACAGTAGGCAAGACAAAGTAATTTAGCTCTATTTTGAGTTAGCAACATGAAGTCAATATTGAAGCAGTGTCCATGACCAGGTATGAGCAGCCACCCCTACTGCAAGCTCCATGTGGAGAGACATTGATAAGCAATCCACTTGCTGTGACTTAATGAGTCCTTTGAGCGTGGCAGCAAAGCCTGCCCATGCCTCTTGCATCCTCAAAGTGATTTAAATGCTTCCTAACTGACAATTAAAATGGACCATTCACCGACCGCAGCTCAACTGCCAGGCAGAAATCCTTTGGCCACAGTAAGACTCTGTAACCCAGGCTGCTGGACTTCTGCAAGTTCAAGCTGAACACTGGTTGGCTCACTTAGTTGGCCAGTCAACCCAAGCACAGAGTAAAAGGATCTGCGCTCTTCAGACATCCTTGTCTTCTGGTACAAAAGAGCATTCATGCCGGGGAGCTTTACAGCAGTATCTCCCCCAAAGGGCTGGGATTATGTTAGCTCAGCTGAGAAAGGCAAGGCCCCAAAGCAACCCAGAGAACCCAAACCTGGGCTTGTGCCTCACAGCAACAGCACCTGGACACTCAGAACATTAGCCTGGCAGTGTTTGAATAATACCCGTATTCATGTGGTGGGGAGCACGCTATTGTTGTGTTCAAAGATCACAAATGTTGCAACTCAGCACCTTCTGTCTTCTTTTGTAGTGTTTCGAAGGTGAATCTATACCAGCATCCAGGTTGTTGACACATCCAGGTTGCTGCCTCCCGAAGCAGAGACCTGAGGTCTGTTTCACAAGGTATGCTCTGCTGCAGCAAGAGAAAAGCTGACAGCACTGCAAACCCCCAGCACAGGACCTTGAATTTGGCCACTCTCAAGCAGAGTTTTGATGCCCAGCTATATGCAGGCTAAAGACCATCAATCTAGGCAGAGCATTCACGAATCACAGGGTTTGGCAGATGTGAGCTTGCTCTCATCGCTGTTTTCTCTCTTACCATTTAAGCAATAACAAAGAAAGCCTCTTCTTGCTTGGACTTCCAGAATGAAAATTCTATCTATAAGAAAAAGCCCTTGAGTTGATACTTTTGGGGCACTCTAAACTCCTGCTGAACTCTAGCTGGTGCACTGAGACTGCTTTTAATAAACCACCTGGCATCTTGCCTATTATATTTTTCTTTTTGGGTGACGTGGTTTAGTGTGAGGTGTCCCTGCCCATGGCAGGGGGTTGGAACTGGACAATCTTAAGCTTCTTTCCAACCATAACTATTCTATGATTCTATAAAAAGAATCAAATGAGGTTTAGAAGAAGAAAGAGGGGGAAAAAGAAAGGACCATTTTCGCTGCTCCTCATTCTCTGCAGGTGTTGGTGCTTTCTCTGCTCTTCTATAGTTTATTCTCTGCTTGACATGCTCGCAGAAGACGTGCCATAATAAACACGACCAGCTGAACCCTCCATCCCAGCACTACTCCAACCCACACCAACAGCACTCCCTAAGATAACGGCCATGGTGCCTTCCCCTGCACTGGTCCCCATGGGCAGACCAAGAGCTGGTTTTGCCTCAAGACACGTGTGCAGCTCTCCAGGAAGCCAGCAAGAGGGAGGCTATAACGTGCCAACTACAACTCCACCCATGCCCCACCAAACACACACCATACAACCACCACATGACTGAGGAAGAGGCAAGGAAGCAGCAATACAATGCCAGGAATTGAAAAATACAGACAGCTGCCATTTCCCAGCACCTTCAAGTCATCTTTTAGGTCTTTTTGCCTCTGCAAAAAGGCAAAGATAAGGACAGCAGTCCTTAGTCTGTGAACTGAGAAACTTGCTGTAATAAACAACACTTAAACCCCTGTGTCACATCCCTCCTCTGTCAGAGGAGAAGGATGAAGCTGACATTTAAAAGACTTAACTCAAGGCCATCCCAGGACTTCCAGGCAGAGCTGGGAGGCAAACCCCACTCCAAAAGGGAAAAATAAAGAACAGGGTGTCCCCTGGATGTCTCCAGCTCTGCTACTGGGGCTGAAGACAAAGACATCTAATCAGGAGAGCACAGGATGGACTTCAAGACTCCAAATGCCACAAGCAGAGACAGATACCAAGAGATTTGCTGTACTGATCTTCTTGAGAGATATGGTACATTTAGAAGGACACAGCTTCTGCCTCCAGGTAAGGAAAGGGAAAAGCCCAGGCTGCCACAAGCCTCTCACCCAGGAGGTGGATGCGGTCCAGATTCTGCATCATCTCTTTAGGGCACTAGGGCAGGAAGGCATTCATATCCCCATTTACTTCCTCGGGGACAACATTTTGCCTTTTATTCTTTGCCAGGCCTTTTATTTACAGCTGACTAGCTTCATATATCTAATATTCACCTGATACGTTAGTGATCTTATCGTGCGTAATGGCACATCTACCTTGGGGGTATTATGGATCTGGAGCAGTCACGGGGGGGGAACGGAGCAGTTGCTCTGCGTGCTTACTTCCAGTTGCCAGCTAGACCTGGCTTCAGAGCAGCAGGATGGGAAGGCCAGAAAAGCCAATGTACAAATGCTATTCTTAAATAGGCCGGGGAGAAAAGACACCTGGATGCAGACAGCAAAACAAGATCCACACACTAAATCTGTTGTTTTCTCAGCTACCACAACGGTCTGGTATTTTTAAACTGCTAGAACAGGGATTCAGCAGTTAACGCCTCATTGGCCCCCAAAATACTCTTCTGCTCCAGAGCAGTGTTCTGCTACTCCTTGCGTGACTCCCCATTACGACAGGAACATAGCTCACTGTACTCTTCAGACACAAATGAAAAAATAAAGAGGTTTGGGGAACTGCTCCCCGTTCCTCTGCACTTGTCCACAGCCTCCTGCATAGATAGCGTCTGTGACCACCATGGCTAACAACACTGGGCACAGCACAGGAGGGAACAACACCCACAAAAGGTGGTGGCATCCAGGAGTAGGGACATCCCAGCCTCAGTCACTGTAAGGGCGAGTGCTTGAGCCAGCAGGGACCACTCTAGTTTGGGAAGTGGCACTGTGTCCACGCTGCAAATCCCTGTTAGAGCAACTGGTAGGTATCTCAGTTTCATTCCTGTTTACTGCAAATCTTCACTAGGACAAACCACTCAGCTCCTCTGTACGACCACAGATGCCTCATCTGAAGAGCTTGAGAGTGCATTTGCAAGTCACTGATGCTAAAGGACACAAATCTTTGGATATAAGCAGACAAGAGCCAAGCCACATCTGTTCTTAACAGATCAGGGTACCCTCATCTCTAATGGTCCCTGTCCAGAACGTGTGGAGTTGTGTGCACTTGCTCCTTTAAAAGGGAAGAGGTTCCGCTGCTCTGTAGGAGTTTTTAAAGCAACCTAATGCCAATCCCTATAAAGGTACAAACTCCCAGAGCAGTTGACACTAATGCAATCTTGTATCAGGTCAAAGAAAGCACCAGAAATCAGGAACCATCACAAAGCAGAGAACAAGTAAACAAACAGAAAAGCAAAGGAAGAGGAAAGAGGGTAACAACAGGACCCAAAATAGATTCCTTGTGCCAGGCACACATCAGATTTATGGCATAAAAGCTTTGCAAAGAAACTTGCTCTTAAAACAGCTCATCAACATTAACCCCGCTGCTGGCTGAAGCCTACTACTTTTTGACACCCCCTACTTTCTATTTACAACTTCAGGCCTTGAAAGAAAACTAAAATACACTAATTGAGGTTTTTATGAAGCACAAAACGACAACTGCATTGCTATATATTCTATAAGGAGCAAAGCAGGCTGAGAACTGGGGAAGACTGAGGGGGATATTAAGCCTCTGGCGATGCTGGATTGCTAGAAAAAAGTACAGAAGCAAGAACAGGGCCTGTAACACTGATGTGTCCTTGAGGGAAAGACAAGCCAAACAGAAGTGGAATTATTTTAGTAAGCGGCAGAAAACTATGAGAAATGAGCGAGATGTTGTCTGCTCTCAGGCAAAATGAACCTGCCTAAAGGAACTACTGTCTAGGCAAAACCACGAAATAGAGAAAAGAATACAAGCCTTGGTGCTAGAGCTGTGTGTCACCGTGTCTATGCGGAACTCAGGAGATACTACAGGTCCCCTAATGAAACAGGCAACAGCCCGAGACACGCACCACATCCAGCTGTAGGGAAATGCCTCCAAACAGCACAGCCACCTGAACCACCCAGTGAGTAAGAGGGTTAAAGGAACCCAGGAAGCACAGAGAGACAGACTGCTGAAAATACAGCTCTGTGGTCCAGAGCACAGTACAGGAAGGTACAGAACAAGATAAATGCTCAGCTCAGAGCAAGAGGGTAAAGCCACACAGGAAACAGAACACCTTCAGGATACAGTTTCTCCAGCAAGTAACAGGAGTCAATGCAGTGACTGAGGATGCTCCTATGCAAAGAAGGATCTCTGCAGTACAACCTCAGCAGACGAAAGGGCTCTCAATAGTCAGGCTCTGCAAAAGAAGTTGCCAGCCATTCTGCAGCTATGCCTGCTGCTTTGCCGCTAAATCAAAGCCCAGCTGGATTGCAGAGCCAGCTGCAGTGACAAGAGGCAATCTCAGACTGGAGAAATGCCACCAAACATTATAGAATCATAGAATAGTTAGGGTTGGAAAGGACCTTAGGATCATCAAGTTCCAACCCCCCTGCCATGGGCAGGGTCACCTCACACCAAACCATATCACCCAAGGCCTTGTCCAACCTGGTCTTGAAATCTTACCCTGACCATCGTGTACATTGAAAATGTAGAACAGATAAAATCATGTTCTGAGGTCAGTGGGTAAATACAAGCTGTTGATAAAAAACCACCTCACAAAACCAGAGGTATTATCACTTTAATCTGACAGAAGCTGACAGACAGAGCCATCCACTGCTTGGCAGCAGGACATGCAGGAAATAAACATATTTGATAAAGAAATATTACTATTTTTGTAGAAACTTATGTTCTGGAAGGCCTTAGAAGACGAGAGGCTTTGATTAAAATACTGTAACAGAATCAAAGCAAAACAAAACCACAAAACACACTAAACCAATTAAAAGCCACACTAACTAACAGGTTATAAAGACTAAGCACGATGTAAGAACCATCACTGAGCGAGTCTGTTCCTAGTGAGGTTAATTCCTGGCCCTGCATTTACCCCTGAGGCCTTTAAAGAAATCCTTAGAGCAAACTGCCCATGTTCTTCAGAGAGCATCAGCATACAGCACCTCCCGGCTGGTCACTAACAGCAGCAAAGACATGTAGAAAGGGAACTTTACAGCATGCAATGTACATGTCTCCATGGAAGAGAAGACAGGAGAGAACACACCCAAATATAATGGGAGACTCAAAGTGATTTCAGAGTGCTGCAGACAGTAATGCAACACTGCTTTTTGACAGGCCAGATCACAAGAGAAAAACAGCACAAGACTACATATTATGATGTATCAGCATCGTCCTCAGAACTTCTGTTGTTAACATGCACCTCTGCCATTCATTCTCATCAGAGTGCCACTGTCCTGGGTGAAACAAGTTACAGCAACCAAAAATATCTGCCTACATCCCAGTCTTTGTTTGGGAGCTCAGAGGTCCCCATCAGTGAGACACACAGACCTGGGCTAGGAGAAAGCTACAGCAGGAAACCAGCCACAGAGCTGCCAGTGTAAATGTCCAGGCATTTTTGTTCCCTTCCTTACAATAAATTTCAGAGGGAAACCTAAGAGCAAACTCCAGGAAAAGACAGCGACCACCCGTCCTGTCTGCTCAGTCTTTATACCCAAATGAAATCATCCTCCCGCTTTTAAGAGATGCAGGCTCTTCAGCAAAATGAATCATTTCTTGCAGCTCAAACAGCTCTTATTTGTCATCAGAAGCAAAGTAAGACAATGAAACCTTGCTTACCAGAGGAGAGGAAATATTTACCTTGCATTAAGTCAACTTTTCCCAAGGTGCAGGTACAACTGTAAACAGGAGGAAATGGGAAGAAGAGAAAAGATGGAGGAGCTGTTTGCAACTACACACCTCAAAGCCAGAAGGGATACGAAACTGGATCTCCTCTCTTCTGGAGTAAAGAAAATTGTTACAAAGAACCACAAATTATTTATTAAAGAGAGTATGACACCACAGGGAAACAAAACAAAACCTAAAATAATCTAGATGCAGACACTCCTATCAAGAGAAACCAGATAACAGAACAGGAAAGACAGCTCTTTCCTCTATTATCTTTAATTCAGTTCTGCTTATCAGCATCATCATTACAGCTAAAAGTGCAAAGACTTTAACACATTTAGAGTCTTATTCAATTCCCACTGAAGTCGCCAAATAGACTCCAGTAATGCTGTATCAGGTTTCTATGGGCCATTCCAATCTGAGGAGTTAAACACTCCTTTAAGAACTAAATGAATTCAGCTTCCTTGCCTTTGTGAGGAAGATGCCCTGGCTGCTTGCCCTTGCTCTGACTCAGACACACTTGGCCCAGTCCTGCAGAGGACTAAGCTCCCACCAAAGTCAAGGGCATCTCTAAGACTCAGCATGCTGAAACCCAGGCTGCCTGCCACACAGGAGCCGAATGCCAAGATGCCAGCTGAGTAAATGCAAAACCCTACGAAGAAAGAATGAAGGCAGAGCCCATGGCTCGGAATGGGCAGCCCTGCATCCCTTACTGTGCATGCCAGGCACACAAGTCCTGCTGTACCAGTGGGCACGCTTCTCCATGTCACTCTGGGACCCGCAAGGCTAATTTGGGCTGGTGCAGAATGCTGTGCACACTTGAATGCACCTCTGCTGGAAAATGTGGGCCATCACATCATGGTTTATGACTATTTCATTATCTGCAGATTCAATTCAGACTGCAACAGCTCCTAAACGCAATACCTACAGATCCTGTTCCTGCATTACTTCCTGTGTTTTAAAGTCTTTTTCTTCCATTATCTAGAAAATATTTATACAGAATGATAACATTTTGTGCATCCAAAGAGTCACCTCAGGTTTACAAAGCCCTTCACCAGCTACAATTAATTAAAGCCCATAGAGGGAAGGGTGTTGCTGAAATCTACCTAACTTCAATGATCTCAAACCACATCCGGACTGATCAGTGAATTCTAACCATACAAATCACACACTTCTCTGCAGAGCCATGGCCTGAATATCCTGGCCTTTCCACTGCCAAAAGTCTCAGCCTTTCAGCCTAAATGAGAACAAAGGAGTAAAGCCAGACACTGCAGACTGTACACCACACAGCCCATGCCAGACAAAGCTCACCCTCAGCATTACAAGCTGATCAGAGCTTACCTGAGCTGGCCAGACACAGGCACCAGCCTACAAAGAGCTTACAAATCGGGAAATCAATGCACAGAGATTCAATTACAACTCCAAATTGCCCTAATAAATCTATGGATGTAGAAATGAGACAAATTAACACCCGTGCCACCACCCGTCCCTGACATACATCCCAAGAGCCCAAACTCCTCCTCTTGCTGTCTAGCTTTCATCACTAGCAGTTGTAAGCTCTCCAGACAGAAAATACAACGGCCCTGCACTCTGTACACACAGCATCTAATATATCAAATATTCTGAATTAAATTGTACAAAGCAGCTCTGTACTCTATGGAATAGCAATCACTGCCAGTTGACAACAGTGACAGCAAAATCATTTTTGCCCTGGTGTAATACTGCACTTGTTAGCCATTCGCCATCCAGAACAGTTCCATCCAGATAAAGGTCTATGGAGAGTCAACCTTAGCAGGTGGTTTGCAGCACTAAATCTTACCTGTCACACAGCTGGCTTCTCCTTGTAAAGGTGCACACTCTTTGCTATCTTCACCCTGATATTCCGATACTCAAACACTGGCCTGCAGCTCTAAGGGCAGGGGTACCTGGTCACATCAATACAAATACTCTCCTGCTAGATGCACTGACCACATCCCCTCTGCACGCCTGCAGCCTCTGATCCCCTGCACCTGTAACGCTTAGTGGCTGATTTCCTTAAAACATTGCACTAACTTGCTCCTGTCATCCCCACAATTTCTCATGCTCTCCAGGGGCCACCAAGGTCTTTTAAAAATGCAGCCTTCAATATCCAAATCAAGTCCAAGAATTAGGAGGGCTTTTCCCATCCTGCTTCCCTCCGCAGGAGCACAGGAGGAGACATCAGGAATCTGATGTTCTCTTCTGCTCTGTAACCAACTTATTATGCTGACTCTGGCCAAAAGCATAATTACAATGTGCCTCAATTCCCTCATTTCTCAGTGACTACAATTATGCTGTAACAAATCCCTGGTCACCCGGGACCGATCCTGTACTTAAGATCCTGCCTCCCTGCAGGCACATCGCAATCCAACAGGCACAGGCCGTGCTCCTGGGGGAGCCAAGGTCTCTGACTGAAGCTGTCCATGAATTTTTCATCAAGTTACATCTCACTGGCTTGAAAAAGAAACTTTTAATGGGAATATGCGACTGTTCTGGAAGGCTTCATCAGAAGCATGTGTCTCTTACTTGTTCTCTTAGAGAGCAGCTGAAGAAAGTGCAGCTGTTGAACTGTTAACAGGAGTGAGGAACCTGGGTTCAGTGCAAGCACCAGCCTGACAGGTACAGTAAGAGTCACAGAATGGGTTGGGTTGGAAGGGACCTTAAAGCTCACCCAGTTCCAACCCCCCCTCCCACAGCCAGGGACACCTTCCACTAGAGCAGGTTGCTCTAAGCCCCATCCAGCCTGGCCTTGAACGCTTCAGGGGATCAGATTCTCCAGGCACAATCCCAGTCCCCCCCAACTCCTTTGTGAAAACATAATTTCACCCACTCTTGTCCTTTTCTAAAAGAAGCTTTAAAGGGTCTTAGTGCCAGGGAGATAGAGAAGAGGAAACCATCTCCTGCCTGGTCCTAGGACAGGGAAAGAGCTTTGATTCCATTTACCTACCAGTGGTGCTGTGTACACGCAGTGACCAGGGTATCATGAGCTGAGCTGACATTAGAATCTCCACTCAAGCTCCCTGCTCTGCTGGCCCCGTCCCAGAGATTCTGTGCACATTAGTAATTAGTTACTGGAGTGCTGTGACAAGGTAAAAGGTATTGCTACCATTTCCCATTGTTATCATGCTCTGACACACATGCCACAGGCAACCTGGCTCTATCCTTCCTACGAATCTGTGACACGGGACTCAACATGAATCAGTTCTTCCAAGCACACATGTAAGTTATAATAAGTCAACGATCATCATGGCCTAAAACCTTTGATGAGAGCTCTGGAGATGGGCACAGGGCCATGCTCTCAACATGCAAATGGAGCTGTGTGACATTGCTCTGCCCCCTGAGACTATTTGAAGAAGTCCTTCTGCCAAAAGCTACTGCTCACCCAGAAACACTGGCAGAAAGGAAGATGTGTCTGTACTAAACCATTTGTACGGAGCATCTGCTGACTGAGCCTGAAGTGCCACTGCAGAGATTTGGGCTCACTTTCCAACCCCACAGTGCTGAGGCACACTTCCTTGCAACTTGGCTATAAGAACGGTACCTCCTACCAGAGGGGAGAAGAGGATCACCAGGATTTGGATCTACTGGAACTCATCAGCTTTCCCTTCAGCTGTTTTACCCAAACTGACACCATGGAAGATGCCAGCCAGACTACCCTTAGAAAATCATTTATTAAAGTCTAACTATTAGTTAGACCCTTTAATGTGGGTCTAAGTCTCTCAGCAGCAGGTATTCCTTCATTTGACAACCCAGCTGCCCAAAGTGGATCAAAGCAAAGGCTGGAATTTGCACAAGCACATTCACACAGTGTCCACACCACCTGAAGCAGGTGATTTGTAACTGAATTGGTGAAGCCCCTGCCACTTCCGTGACAAGCCCAGATCTTCCCCCTCCCAGCCTGACAGGATGGATTACCTTCATTCCTGTGCAAGCCAAAGATCCAAAGAAACATCCACTCTGCAGCCACAGCTGTGCCTCCAGCTCTGGAAGATGCACTCAAGTTCATTTTTCTCCCAGAAGCGAGTGCCTTGGTGAGTGACTGGCCCACGCTGACTTCAATGGAGAAGCCAGAGAGATGTGCTTCCCTCCAGCTGCAGTGTCACCTCATGCCCTGGAATAGACCCCTGCAGTTGTTCTGGTGCCCCAGGAATTACACACCTCTCCTCTTCACCTATCTATCCTCAGGAAAAAATCCACCTTGATAACTTGGTGCCAACAGCCATCAAAAATCCAATTTATGTGCATGCAAGTGCTGTATGTGCATGCATCAGAAACTCCTGTTTATCATCCTGGTGTCTCACTAATCCCCTTTTAACCAAATTCTGTGGATACAGAGTAATGTGATATTAAAAAGACTCTGCCAGATTATCAGGGCAGGCAGCATGCAACACCTCCATCTCTAAGTGTGCAACTGCCTGCAGCTTCAGATAATGCATCTTCCCCAAGGCTTTGGCAAATCATGCATCTGTGTTGCACAACAGGCTATAAATTCTCCTCTCCATCCTTCCTTAGGAGAGATAAACGACCTGGCAAGTTGAGTGATAAAGAACCAGTATAATTATGTGTCATTAAGCTGCAACTAATACTGGTAGAGGATGGATAAGGGGCTGCTGATTACAAATGCCATCAAGGAAAATCTAAGATGTGGCATTAATGCAAGCTTGGAAAGTAAAATACATTTTGTGCTTCTCCCAGAAATACTTAACTCTGTTTCAAGCCACCTCCTCTGTTTGTTTTACTTGGCACAAGCACTTTGCACCACAAAGAATTCTTTCTTGCATCAAGGATTTTAAGAAGGAAACAACAAACAGCAACTTCCAAGGAAACACAGAGCCTCCATATTCTCTTTGGCAAAACAAAGCTCGTCCCATTCTTCATTCACAAAGAAACATCAACCTGATGAGAAAACACTGACAGACCTCACTGCACAGCCTGTTTGCTCCTCACGCAAGGCCTCCACCTGAATGCATACATTCCTGCATCTACTTCTTGGACGCCCTTGAAACAAAATTCCTGTGCTAAACATCCTATCCATAAATTTCTTGCCAGCCATGACCAAAACTACGTTCATCTGCTTTGAAAGAATGCAACTGGATTCAGTAATGCAGCAGAGAAATTACTGCCTGTTTGAGGTGCACACCGAAGGCAGTGCACAGCTTTGGTTTTTCCCTTTCGCTAAAGTAATCTCAGCACTGAGCTCTGACACGTTTGAGAATCCATTCACATCTCAGCAGCTTGACTGCAAAACAACTCACTGTGTGGCAAAACATCCTCTATAGGTAAGACTAACCTGGGATGCTGCTTGGAGTTTATTTTCCCCTGCTGTAATTTTAACCTATTTAGATTTCCAGGAATTAAAGCTGAAGGGCAAATAAGATTCTTCTGACATCACTGGAAAACTGGCCTCCCCAAACTGTCAAGCCAGAGCTGCAATTGCATTTTGACTTGTTTCACTAGACCCAAAACATACCCCTCATGTTGAATGGGTGCAGGAGCAGACATCAGGTTTCAAGCACTGCCCAAATGGAACAAGAGCATCATTTGTTGGTAACCATCTCACAGTTAAATGGATTGAAACAGGCAAGTCCCTTGAGTTTAGGGATATCAGCTTTCTGGAATGACAACAGCACAAGCCCAACGTGGTCATCATTCAGGCCCTACCTTCTGCCTTCAGAGTGCAAGGCACAGACATCACTACAGATATGCAGCTCCACAGGCTGTGGGACCCTGGGTACCAGGAATTCTGCTCGGTGCAGAGTCTGAGGCAAAGCACAGGGAAGGGAGAGCCAGAAGGGACAGGCTCTAAGGTGTGGTTCGAGCATCCACAGCTGGCCTAAATTTTACTCCCTAACAGGAAGCAGCTCCTTTCTCACAGATGGCTGCTGTTAGCAAGCGCTGACACCCACCACAGAGCAAGTGGGCTTGCAATATTAATAGCATCAGGGAGAAAATTATGAGCCCACATCAAAGCACTGAAAGTTGTTTCTATGACTTTTGGCTTTAAAACTAAGTGCAAAGGGAAAGGTATAACACCCAGCTAAGCATGTTTAGAGGACTTTCTTTTTGAGATGTGATTCTGCAGTTTTCAAACACACACACACACATACGCAGAATGACCCCTTAAGGACAGGGAAAAGCTGCTGTCAGCTATAGCTCAGCAAATCACAAGTTACATGAAGACATAAAAATCAATGCTGCTGTGAAATTTAGCCTGGTAGACAAGTCAAAGCCATCATAACTAATGGCTGGGAGTTCTGCTGTGACCATGTTCTGTGACTGTTTTTCCTACAACACTCTTACCCACTTGGAACCTGGGTGCAAAGATTCTGTTGGAATTAAGCAGAAGCAACCCAACAGGGATAATGAAGTAGTACTAACCCATTTGCTAGAAATTTTTCTAGTAACAGGCATTGATAAAAGAGCATAATAAATTCATCTCATTTAGAAATCCCCCTCCTCCATTAAAATACTCTGATATTGGTCCAAACTACATGAAGCCTGTTATCAACAGAGGCAGCAGAGCTGAAACACGGGTGAAGATGCTGTTAGCAAAGCCATCTCCATGAGAAGACTCTTGGATTTGAGGATATAATAAATTAGGGACAAGTGCAAACATAGAAATATTATCATGAAGATACAGTGCTGTTACTGGTGTTCCTTCTGACTGGAACAGGGACTGCTCAGCCACAACTAAGTCTCCACAGACGCACACAGCCCAAGCTGAGCTCCTCTGCCTGCACTCCAAGTAACTTGGCGCACGTGTCTGTTTTGATAGCTGTAAAGGCATGTGAGTGCAGAGCTGTATCCGTGCCAGCACGCTCTGAAAGGTGTCCATCATAGTCGCATCCTGCTGACAGCAGTCAGAAGTCTATCACTTCCAGCCTGCAGGACATGTGCTCTACCACTGCAACGCTCTGAACAGCCATAAAGTACTGCATGACGGTAACAGTGAAGTCTTCATGTGGTTCTAGATGTGTTTCTTTGATAGCTCTGCCACTTCACCACCCACCCACAGTGAGGGCCTGACATTTTTTAAAGTAGTTTGTTGAGACACTACAACCTGATGACTCAACTCAGGTATTTCTCTTTATCTGCAACAGGACCTTGGAGTTGCATGGTAAAATACAACAGGCTACTTCCTGTCAGAGCAGGCGAAAGATGGGAGTCAGCCACGAATACATCTGCTCTACTTGCTCTGTGGAGTTAACTGGTTTCAAATCAAACCCTGCCTATCTTCCACTTATTATTTGGGCAAAATAAACAGGATCAAAGACAATCCTATCTTACACATGTGCAGCCTCCCTGACTTCACTGGCACTCAGGCCAGACAGTTTGAAATTACATCACTGGCATCTTGATGCAGCTTAGATGGCAACACCTCAGGTTACATAGGAACACACAGGATTGGGAGAGACCCACCAGGTCACCGAGTACAGTCCCTGCTCTGCTGTGCAACCATGTCACCTAATCCCTTTATAAGTGAAATCAAAAATAGTTATGAAAGATGCTTCATGGGGCACACCCCAGGCTGGCCATGAATGATGTAAACTGACTCAGGAAGGAGCACACAGACACATCCAAGACAAATTAGAAACTGCAGTAAGCAGGGAGGCAACTTAGTCTAATGGCCAGGCAATGGGACAGGCAGCAGGATGCCAGGTCCTGCTGCTGACTCCCACACTGACCCAGTCCACCCACAGTGGCAATGCTCCATCCCTCAGGTTCCTCTGGGCTGGGACCAAGATAATGACCTTGTCCTTCCTTTGTTGATTGCTTTTAGCCCTACAGACAAAAAGAAGAATACAAGAACTAACTATCTGTATTCACTCCATCTCCCCAGCAGGTTTTTAAAGCCCATTTTAAAGCTCTCCTTTGCAATTCAGCCTGTGGATAATTTGCTCCCTGCATCTCCATAAAGTTTAACCTGTCAGAGCCTGGCAAAGGTGTAATTTCATCCCCAGGCTCTTCTGACTTGAGACTTTGGAGCTTGTCTTTGTGGATAAAATATCAAAGCAATAGCTCTATGAGACAACAGCCCTTTGCATCTCACAACCCATACATTATTCTCTCAAACATAGTTTAGCAGGCCAGCATCAAAACTTTGGCTCTCCCCTCATTTCTCCTCCCCCTGTACACACTTTAAGAAAGAACACAGATAAGAGCAGTAGACAGACACGGACAGAGAGGAAGGTTTATCCCACAGGCAGAGGATTACTGCATCATGATGTAATGACCTTGTTCAGAAAAGAAAAAGGTTACTTACATGACAGCATGAGCTGTAAGGATACCAGCTCCTTCCCAGAACAAGGTAAAACATTGTCCATTTAAAGTTATGCTGAAGAAAACTAAAACACGTGTCCGGTGAACTGAAGAGAGAAAGAGCAAACTTCAGCACAACTGCCCTGCATATAATCTCTTTCCAGACACACATCATACACTGAACCAAACAAGCAGGAGTGCTGTTCAGATAAGTATATATGGAAAGCACATGCTGTTCTGCTTTCTCTGTGTTTGCATCATCAAGCGCTCGAGAGCTCTCTCTGACCCATAACAAGAACAGCCACTTTTGTGGTCCATTTCAAGTGCAAAATGCTCCACAGCCAACCATTTTGCTTGTCCCCCCACCGTGAACACTTTCCATTTGAAGCTTCTTTCAATGTTTTCTTCCCCCACAGTACTACTGGAGGAGGGGAAGGCCACATGCATCCTGTATATGAAGCAGTCCTATGAAAGAATAACTCCAGGCCAGGCTAGTTTTGTCTGTTTAGACAGCATTTAGTGGAGCTTGGCCATGACTAAAACTCCCATGGCTGAGTTAATCGCATTTATGACTACAGGTTGCTCAAAGGGACTTGTTTCCAATGAATTTTTAAATGCTATGAAAATAATAGGTATGGCATTTACCATTTAAAACATTGTAAAAGAATGCTGATGTTACTGCCCCAGTACAGCACGCTTATTTCACTGCTTGACATTCACCCCTCACTGTTGTTACCCTGCTGAACTGAAGCGTATGTTATTAAAGCCAATATTTACCAACAGATACTACAGTTATGAAAGGAATACAGTCCTTCCATGTAAAACTAGGCTTCCAACAGGAAATAAAAGGCATTTGGCAAGTCTCAGCCTGCCAAGGGCAACTGCCACATGTCCTGCTTCCAGGACAAGAAAGCCCTCCAGTTACTCCAGGTACTTCCAGTGGTGAATGCTGAGCTTGTCTGGTAAGTTTTCCGAGCCCGGTGCAAATCCTACAGCAGACACAGCGAGCTCTGAGTCTGAACTGGCACCAGATGCCTTAGAAAACACGTGGATTTCATTTTGTACAGGAGTATGAGGAAGCCAAAATGCTTTATTTGTCAGCACGGGTACAGGCTGACAAGAGCACGAATATTCTGTTCAAGGAAACCCTGCACTGAGCAAGAGCGCCATGTGCCAGCTTACAGTGCCCTCTACACTTGTGTGCAACAAGCAGTGTATTTCTATAGCAGATGAACAGCAACAACAGCCCTCAGATGAGAGCATGCAATAGAATTCGCAGCAAATTCCAGCCTCTAAAGAAGCAGCCAACAACATCTCCCTACTAGCTTCAAGGCTCCATACAAAGGCCAACTCGACATCAGGCTTCTACTGCAGTGTTTCTTCTCAATTAACCAAGAACAAGTGTATTAGCCATACATCAAAACTGCATTGCAGCTAGAGCTGCCAATTTCTTATGGCAAAAAGGGAGGCTGATTCATTTGCCTGTATGTGGGCCCTGGCTGGAGTTTTCCCAAAACGCTACAAGAGAAGAAAACCTCAGTGAGCCTCCCCCTCATTCCCACTCCCTTCTCCCCCCCAAATCCCAGCCCAGGGGCCTGTGCTTGCAAAACCAACATTTCCTGGAGGATTCTTTTCTAAATTCAGACGAAACACACAGCAACTCCCCATCCATTTGCATGTGATATATATGCATACAAGGACACTCCTCCCAAACATGTACATACGAAATGCAATGCAAAACGTCTGAAAAGCCTTTAAATCCCAAGTCCCCAGAGAGTCCTCGCATCTTCCATTACAAACCCTGCTATGTTAAAACCCACCACCTGTGTAATGGGGAATGGCAACCTTACAGCACTGCTCGGGACCAGCCCACAGTGGTGGCCTTGTCCTTATGCTCAAAACAACCACAAACCAAGACATTTCTGCTATGCACAAGCAGACCCTGAATCCAGATCCTTCTAAAAGCTCCTTGTATCAGATACACTTAACACCTAACACATCACAAACAGCAGTTCTTCAGCCAACATGCCCTCCCCTTCAGTGTATCTGTTCTGCATGAACCTCACCACATCCGGGTGCCAGGTCTCCTCTCTCCCAAGCATTCCTGATGGAAACACCACAGGCCTGCTCTCAAAAAGAACACATGAAGTGATGTTGTACCATAACTTGTCCTCGCCAGTCACCATGAACACAAACTCCACCATCTAGGCACCTACCAGGCCAGGTTTGCAAGGTCCCCGGCCACACCACCACCACTGATCCCCACAGCGAGGTCAGGACACAAGAATTCAGTCATGTTTGCTTCTAACTGACCCCTTCCATTGCTCCGCCAACACCCGTCTGACCTGGGACACTGACTTCATCCTTGTGCTTCCAGTGTGTCTGACACCAGTCAGCCTGGCAGCAGCTCCCCTGGAGCAGTCAGACCCTGCCCCAACACATCTCTGCTCTTTCTCTGAGCCTGACTTTTAGCCATTTCCTGTAAACCTTTACATCAGTTCCACAGAAAATACACTGTTTGGAATATGTAAGAGCACAATTTTACCCTCTCCTTACCCCCAGTGAGTCCTTCTGTGGGCTGACTTTGGGACTATGTTCATCAGTTTTCCTGGGGCACATACGCAGCAGTAACTCTCAATGTGTAATTTCTGTTCTGGTATTCAAGCAACTACACTCAGGATAACCAGCCAACAGATGTATTCCTCAAGCAGCGGATAGCACACATTCAGCTGTACCCATGAGGCCAAGCTCTGCCATCCTGCTGGGATCAGTAATGCAAACATCAGGGAATACAGCTCAAAAAATTACTGAAGACTCGGGTAACTGACCTCCTGCACCATCCTTGGGCCTGCAAGCTTCATCCACATGCTGCTGCTCACTACGAGGAGATAGATCTTGCCACAGCAAGGGCTTCCAACACTCAGATTCCTATTGCTTTTCCCGATCACATGAGGAAGCCTGGCATTCACCCCAAGTGTCCAGAGTACTCTACAGACCATAGAACACTGGGCAAGTCCTGAAGAGCAAGCTGCTTAAGAGGTCTCACTGTCTGCATTATGGATCGTGGCTGCAGGAAGTGCCCCCTCATCAGATGCTTTGGAGATATTTTGCTTCAGAAGCACAAAACAGTCCTGGGAGTTCCAGTGCTCCCACATCACTACAGCTTTCAAAAGGGTTCAGGACAATGTACTGCAGAAAAGAATAAGCCTCCACTTCCAGCTTATTCCTTCTGAAATGCTTAATACTATTCATTAATGCCGCTAAACAGCAGGATTCTCCATTCCCCATGTGCAAAAAGTAGTAGATAGAGACCAACAGCATGGAGAGAAGGTGTTGTGGAGGATTTGGGGAAGAAATGAAAGGAGAACACTGCCCCCACAGACTGCCACTCTGGATACTTCCAGATATTACCCCACCTCTTTGTGGTCCATGCATCCTACACAGTGAAGACGCTTCCTCAAAAAGAAACTAAACAGGGAGCAAATTCTGGCTGCTTTAGCCTTTTTTCTTGCTAGAAATCTCACTTCTTCCCCACTTGACTTCCCAGAGCCTCTGGAAGGAAGAGCTAAAAGGGACTTTATCTGTAGGAAATAACTAACCAGGATGCCAACCTGAGCTGCTAGGCTCACTAAAAAGATCAAACGAGGATGCAAGCAGCCCTTTCCTGGAGCAGGCAGGCATCGTTTCAGTTGCTGAAATATTTATGCCCCAATAGGAGCTGTGGTATCAATGTCTGTCCCTGATACAAACAAACCTGAGCTCAAAGCATGACAATCTGTGTTGTGCAGAGTGGAATCACAATTAAAAGCATTTTCCAAGCCTCCATTTCTGCATGCACATATGTGACAGCTTTTCTGGTGACACTTCAAGAGCATCCCAAATCCACAGTGTTCCGCCTGGGGGGGCAGGAGACATTAAAAACAGTTTTAGCAAATGCCCAGGGTTTTGTGTGCCTTCCGTTCTTCCCTCTCAGGTTCACTGTGCACCAGCAGCCCCACGTGCTGGCCAAGGAGGGGCTGGGTACCTGATAAATGTGAGCTGGCATCTGGGCACTGCAGGGCGAATGGAGATCCTCTGCAGGGAAGTGCTGGAAAATTTCTGATCTGGAAGATTTTCTCCTTCGTAACACGGAACAGAGAAGGAGGAGACAGAAAATGGAAAACACGAGGCCTTGCTCTCTCCTTGAGACACACTGAAGTACTTTCCACTGCCCTTCCCAAAAAGCAATTTATTCATGCAGCAAAGGGTCAGGCACTGGGGATCACACAACTGCTGCTCCCCCAACAGCTCTGCCTGGAGGAATGAGCACGCTCAGGTGATGGCAAGAAAACATTCCAGCACTGCCCAAGTCCCTTTCAGCCAACCCTGCAGAGCAATGGGGAGCAGCTGAGGTGCCAGAGCAATTTCAGCTATTGAGGATCAGAAAGAGGATGAGAGTGGTCCCGCTCTGGAGCCTGCGCTGCACTGCAATGCTGAAATGGCAGTTTGTTTCAGGCCAGGCTGGATGGGGCTTGGAGCAACCTGCTCTAGTGGAAGGTGTCCCTGACCATGGCAGGGGTTGAAACTGGAGGAGCTTTAAGGCCCCCTTCAACCCAAACCAGTCTGGGATTCTATGCTTATAGGGGATCTAAGGCTGGACAAAAAGTGACACAGCACACACTGCCTTGCAGTAAAGCCAAGCACACATGTATGCAGCAAGCTGGATCACAGCACAGCTACCTCTGGTCCATGTGTGAGGCACCACTTTCACAAGTAAAGGGGTCATACCAGAATCTTTATTTCTCTGAGAAGGCCCACTTCTGCTCTCAGAATTACAAAGAAACGTGTAGCACTTCCCCAGACATTCCCTGAACACGTTTTAGGATCCAAATTGCCTTAATTTGCTTCTGATGGCAATAAAGTACACACGACCAGACCAGACAGAGTAAAGGAGGTGTATCAAACCTTCACTTTGCTGTTTCCCATCTTGGCAAGCCTTATATAGTGCTGTATTGGAGTGTCTTACATGCAGTACACAGGGAGCCCCAAAACCAGCACTGTCACATGCAAGCAGTGCAAACTATTCAAAGTGTGGAAGTGACAGCAGAGACTCCAGGGCACAGAAGTGCTTTGCTCTGGCTCAGTCAAGAGCCAGTTGCATGTGTCAATACGCTACTAGATAAGCAATTGCAATAAAACCTAACAGTGAGAAATGAGCCCACTGAATAGTAACACCACCCTTGAGTACTTAACACATAGTCATGACAATAAGACATTAGAGCAAGACAAACCAACATCTGCTCATGCTAAGCAGAGCTTTCTCAACTGAGCAGGACATGCCCTGTTCCAAGAGGGACACAACTTCCAAGTCTGCCTCTGGAAGGGAAGATATGAGACCAGACACCAGAGTACCCAGAGGTGCACCAAGCCCAGTGCCCTGAGCACCAAACTTGCAGGTAGGGCTGGTGGCACATGCTGACACAAAGATCCTCCCACACCAAGAGCGCTTGTAGGCCTTCCTGTCCTCACCCAGGGCTTCCTGGGGTCAAGAGCCCCAGAAGCTGGGGACATGAGACTGCATCAACAAGACCAGAGGCTTCCTGGATGACAGGCAGTGGCATTGACTGCGTGGATGCCATGGTGCTTGCCCAGAGCAAGGGGTACCCTCATGCCATGTCCCACACCACCTGACTGGGGAGATCAGGGCCACCTTACAGCCAGTCTCTTGTCTCAGGACACCCAGCTGGACAACTCATCAACAAGGCACCCCCAGAGCCAACTTTCACCTGTGCAATTCAACATGCCACATGACAAGTCCCTCTGCTATCCCCAGCAGAGCACACCCCACACTGGCCATCAGCTGCACACAAGCCACACCTGATGTGGTCACCTGCAAGAGATCTCCAGAACGGAGCACTGAGACGAGCCACCAGCAAACCACAGAATTACTGTCAAGAGCAGGAGGTACCCCCAGCAACAGCAGGTCTGAGACAGGCCACTCACATCAGCATCTCCACCTGTGCTGACCCAGGCCCAACTGATCACCACTCAGCTTGATGCCATTCTTCAGTATCGGGCAAGCCAAATAAACACAGAAGAAGCAGAAGATACCTATGGTCTACCATTTGTGTCTGAAAGGTAAAAGCAAAACAAGAGCTGCAGGGGGTAATGCTAGTTAAACACAAAACAGCACTGACCAGTAGAAAGGTTTATTTCTGCAAGTGAAAGTTAATTCATGTTTCCCCCTCCCCACCCTGTCACTCCATTCCCTGCCCATGAATTTCCTGGAACAAAAAGCTTCAAGCACCTTTTGCAGGAGCCAAGGCAGGCAATGAAAGAGGAAGATGTAGCACAGCAAGGAACAGAAATCAGCACTCCAACCGGCTAGGCACAGACAGCAGCATTCATGTCCCAAAGCCACAGGGAGTCCAACCAGAGCAGAAGCAGATGCCAAATCTGGCAACACCTCCGCTGTGAACAGTTCTGTGCAGGCATGGCTAAAATGAAGGAGTTGAAGGCAGATCTGAAAGGCCTCCAGCTTCCAGGCTGGTTTTGATCCCAGAACACTGGCAGCTCCAGGAACACTTGGATCCACAGTCACTATTAAAGTATTAAGAAAGGAGAAAGCTCCTCGGCAGAGGGAACAGGAACTACAAACCAGCTCTCCTCCAGGAGCAAATGCTGCCAGGCCAGGAGATGGCTAACACTGGAGCTGGGTTTGCTATGGTGAACAGTATCTTGCAGAGCTGAATTTGTCTCGCCTGTCCCTGTAACCATATGCACAAAAGCTGCAAAGAAATACGGGGCATGGAGGAAGATGACCTCTTGTGCCAAGTTTTGTTTTTCCAGACCTTGTGAGCTGGCCCAGGACACACAGGATAATCTGGACTCCAGCTTCCATGCACTTTTAAATACTGAGTTTTGCTCAGATCCTCACAGACAAATTGCCCAGTGAATGGCCTACTCGGAGAGGTGAAGTCCCCTCTGCACCCCAACAGCAGAACGCTCCTCAACTTCTGTGGGACACCCCTACCGCCTCACTGGGCTTGGTGGTTCAGAGAGCACAAAGCCCCCATCAGACATCCCCCACAAGAAGCTGACACGCTCGTGCTAAAGCCCTGAGGTGAAGGAGGCCAGAGCACAGGACCTGGGACAACCAAAGCAGCTCACCCTGCGCATTGCCTCCTGCGGCACTGCTGCCACAGCTGCCTCCTGAACTGTTGCTGCTTCGAGCGGTGGCCCATGAGGCTGGAAACTTAATCCTGTAACAGGAGCTCAGGGCTCACAGGAGCTACTGAGAATTACTTTGAGTTATCCAGAGTCACTCAGTGAAGAAATGCCTCCGTGCAGGTCTCAGATCAGAGCACAAACTCCTCTGCAGCCCCTCACATGTGAATCCAGCAACACCTCAAACCCATCCCCTGCACCGTGCCTGCCACCAGCTCCTCTGCCCAGTCCCATGCTCAAGGAAGGCAGCTCCAACCAGTGCAGCCACTGTCCCTCACCAGCCCTGTGCTCACCACAGAAAACCCCAAGGCTCAGGGCAATCCTTCATGCACATAACGTGTCAGGGCATCCTTCACTCCCTGGCCTTGAGCAACCCACCACGTTCTGGGCTAAAACCACTTATTCCCAATTCCTGGTCTACTTTTCCTGCTGACTGAACACCCTTCCTGGAAGCACGAGGCTCCTCTGCAGCCACATGCACCACTTCCATGGGAGTTGGAGCTAAGGTGTTTGAAAATCCCCAACGCCCCTTCTGCACGATGCTGCTCCCTGCACCAGCTCCCGCTTCGGGGACACCAGGCTCTCCCCCAGCACACCCGTCCGAGGCTACGTCCTCATCCCCATTCCCCCTCTGCGCTCCCCCTTCCTGCCCCCATCCACAACAGCAGCTTCCCCCTCAGGGTGCCTCGCAGTGGGACTGCCTGACAGCCACCGGGAAGGTGGATTCACACAAGAGGAGGAGCCAGGGAGAAGATCTCATCTCAGCATCCCCTCCGGCCGCAGCATTTCCTTCTGTCTCCCCCTCAGCCAGGCAGGTGGGAGCCTGGGCCCTGCAGCACCCCCCGGTCCCTCCTCACTGTGGGGGGATTCACGCCAGCCCAAGTGGCTCGGCACAGCCCACCGTGATCCCTGCCTCCCTGCTCCGTGCGCTCAACGCCATCACCGGCCGTGCGCAGAGGAAAACAAAAAGCGGGATCCCCTCGCCCGCAATCTCCACACGGCGTCAAATTCGGAGGGGGGGGGGGGGGGGGGGGGGGAGAGAAGGGGAACGAAGCCTTCAGGGGCATCTGCCCAACTCTCCATACAGATAACCTGGGTCTTCACTGCCAACCCTGTGCCCACCCCGGCAAATGGAGCTGGAATCCAACCCCTCGATACCGTTCGGAGCTTGCAAGTCCAGGAACAGCCCTGATCTTCCCAGCTCAGGCCCACAATCTCTTTCAGATGTTGCTCGCTTTGAAGCCACGGCTTTTGCTGTCTGAATTCCCTCAACCTTCTCCATTAAACACACCGCTGTATTCCGACCGGGGGGGGGGGGGGCTCATTTCTGGTACCGGGGAGAACTGGATCTGGAAGCGGTCTGGGTGAGCAGAACGGGGGCATTCCCGGCTGGAGCCAGGCACCGCGCCGGAGCAGCTCCGGGACTGGCTGGTGTGCAAGCCTGGGACAAAGGGACACCCGGCAAGGCATCGGCTTCAGCGAGGCACCGGCACCACCGTGCCTGTGCTGGGGGAGACCACCCTTCCCGATGGATTTCAGCCAAAACTTAGCAGGCGTTTCTAAAGGGGTCGATGGGCTGCGCGTTGCCAATAAAGAGCGTTTAGAAAAGGGAAAGGCAGAGTTATTTATAGCCCGATCCCCCGCCCGCCGCAGCCGCGCCGCCGGGCTGCATTGTCCAAGGTGGGAGCACACGCACCACGGCAGCGCCGATGGCCGATGTCGGCGCCGACACAACTCCGGACCCGGCCGCGGCTCCGCGGCCACGCCGGGGGGGGGCCAGCCCCCGCCGCCGGTCTCGGCTCGCAGACGACACCGGTAACACAGGTGTCGCCGCCGGCAGCCCCGCGGCCGGCACCGGGCCGTCCCCTGCCCCCCCGGGCGCAGCCCATCTGCCGCGCTCCCCCGTCCCCCCCCCCTTCGCGCGCGCGGCCGCGCCCCACAACCCGTGTCGTCACCGCCCGCCCGCCCCGGCCATTGGCTGCGCCCGCGCGGCTGCGACGGCCCCTCGACGCGCGAGGCGGGCGGGCGCGCGAGGGGGCAAATCTTGTGTTTCAAGGCCGCTGCGTGGGGAATGCGCGGTTCGGGGGGGGGGAGTTCCCCGGCCGGTACCGCGGCGGGTCCCGAGAGGCGTCACGGTGCGGCCCGGTCCTCGCCCTCCCTGCAGTGTCGGGTTCCCCCCCGATAACGTTCGCCACGTGACAGCCTGTGGGATGCTTCTGTCCTGATCCAGACGTGGGGAAACCCACCAGGAGCATGGCGTGAGCAGCCCGCTCTGGACACAGAGAGGGCACAAAGATCCCCACACGCACCAACGAAAAACTTCCCTCCATCCAGAATCACACTCTCCTGGGCAGTGTGCAGTCCTGCTCCTGCTTCCCCCAAACCCACAAGTTCACCTCCTCCACGAAAGGTCTGACAAGTACAAACAGCCACTGTTCTGATGAGGATGGCCTCAGTTTACAATGTTTATGGGGAACAAAATAATCCCCGGACAAATGTGACCACTTCTACAAGCCCCACTGGCTGCGGGAAGGGCTGTGCTGTTCCGTCCCAACATGGGCACAGCTTTGACCCCTTTTCTCATCGTTTCCTAAGGGAGAAGAACAAGGCCGCGTTTATCAATGCATTATGCAGCAGCCATGGGCAAGGAATGACGACTGCCTTCTGCTGGCTGCTGTTGCCCCAGGTAAGAGGCAGGTCACATTACCCAAGAGGAGATAACAAACCATCCCAGCCCCGCCACACGGTATGTGATCTTCTCTGGCCAGGCATGGTCATGCTGTCGCCTTACAGAACATCAAAGGACGTGTTTTCCAGGAGCAAATGCTCCCTGAGTCACGCAGCCAACGCTGCCGTGACAAGCAGCCCCTACTGAATCACCACTGTCCCCTCCTGCTGAGGCCTCACCAAGGCTTTTTTCCCCAGCAGAAGTCAAACCTATCACTTAGCCACAGTCAAGCTGTGGAGCAAGCTGCCAGTGCCGCTTCCACCCCTGTAGAGAAATACCCCTGTGATAGATGGCTCTTGAGATCCTCCAAGGTCAGCAGTGACCCTGTGAGGCCTCAGCAATGGAAGAGGCACTTTCCGCTCTCTGCTGCAAGTCACAGTGTGCACTCATGGGGGTCGGGACAAGGGCTGGGTGACCCCTCACCGCCAAGACTGCGGAGTTTGCAGAGGGCTTATACTTTGTCCCAGCTTTTGCCCCTTCAAAGGCTGTGCAAGGATCTAGGGTAACAGTGATAAAGGGAACGCTGCGGAAGAAGCTGTCAGGGGTCCCTGAAGGGCTATACCCTGCAAAGTGCTGTTTAAAAACAGCCCACGGAGTCCGAAAGGCCCGAGCAGGTGGTGGACATGCCTCCTCCAGAGCAGAAATCATTCCCAAATGCTTCAGACACAGGACAGAAGGTTACGGACCAGCTCCTACACAGTGTGAAGCGTGAGCTCGCTTACAGGCTTCCGAAGGATGGAGGCAGCCCAAGGAGAAGACGCAGCCAAAGCACTCTCAGGCCATTACAGATGTTAGGACTGAACCTGTGGGTGAATCGCTTCCATTCATTTTACAAAGTCCAACTAAAACACAGTTTTAACACAAACCATCAGCAGCACTGTTTCATGAGCACTGTAACAAAACCGGCAGGCTCTCTGAGACACCAACCCCGGGGCCTCAGCTTCCCTCTAAAGTTGCCAAAGACTGGGTGAGAGCAGATGAAGGAAGAGCTTCAGCTTCCTCTTCCCTGTGAAAGAGCAGAAACTTGGCTCCATGACTGCATGCAGGGAAAAAGCAGGATCAGACCCCATACTGTCAGCCTGGCCCAAAGCGACAGCTCCCCTGGGAGCTGAGGAAACCTTGCAAACATTGCCTGTGCACAGTGAAGCTCTTCCTGGACACCACAGGGTTTTTTTTGTGTCTTCAAGGTTGGCCTTTGGAGTCCTCACAGCCCCTTGAACCTGTGCTGTTTCAGCCAGTCTCTGCTGGGAGAGGAAAGCAGCCCCCCAGCCCCAGGCACAGGGCTCGGCAGCACAAAGCTGGACTGGCCCCACAGGTCTGGCACCTGGGATGGGATGGGCTGGGCTGGACCAGGCGAGCAGGGTGCCTTTGAGCCTGGTCCAGCCCAGGCGTGGACAGGGTGCTGGCTTTGTCCCCACGGGGTGCCGGAAAGCAGGCCAGTCCCTGCTAGATGGGAGTCCTGGGTGACTGTCACACGGGTGTCAAAACTAGCTGGAAATGCTTACAGTCTGCATGCCCGTGAGGCCCAGCCTATACACCCGCAGGGCCTGCCCTGCCCCAGCGACATCTCCGAGCAAGGGTCTCATCTTGCAAACATAACCTCAGAAGCTGCCCTAATTTGAGCCCCAATGCCCCAGGCCTTAGGTGTCTGAGAAGCAGGAGGAGGGATCTGCCTGGACCAGGCCTATTGCCAGCCCCAGTAGCTCCTTTCCTCCGTGCTACAAAAGGCAGGACTGGCTGTGTCAGGACCATCCATGCCGCAGCGTCTCTATGCTGGGCTGTGCACAAGCTCCTCAGCCCCTCTGTGGGCACCCCCTGCCAAAAAGCGGTTCAGAGACAACTCCTCCTGGAGATGCAGCCCATGGCAATGCAAGGCCAGGTGGCCAACACAGCAAAGCAAAGAGAAAGACGATGAGATATTAGCTCTGAGTAATAAACAGCGTTCTCATAGCCTTTGTTCCTCCAAAAGATGCCCAAGGACTTCAGAAGCCAAAAGCCACCTACCCCCACCTGTCAGATGCAATCAGACAGACCCTCCCAAACTGCAGTGCCGCAGACCCACACTGCCTGAAAGGACCAGCACCCTTCCCTGTGGCAGGGGGGTGTGCAAGAAATGTCTCGGCAAAGGAGGCCAAGCACCAGCATCTTCAGAAACCAAATGTACTCTTAGCGGGGGTGACCAGGAAGTTACCAAAGTAAAGTCTTTCTTGAGCAAATGGAGGAATCCCATCAAAAGCTGCCTGATCCTGCTTCCATAGCGAATGTGGTCAAGCAGGGCAGGAGGGCAGGAATTTAGGAAAGCTCTGCAGCCACACACCTGCAAGACACCTCAGTCAGTACTATGTAGGATGTAACCTTAATGGGGTACATGGCTCCAGAGGTAGCTCAGCTACACCCCAGTATCTGCAACAAACCCCTCTCTGCTTCAGCAGGGCAGGAAGGGGGACACATTCTCCATCTGCAACAGAACTGGTTCTGCTGCATTTATCACACCTTGCTGGCAAGCAACACAATCTGAGCAACACAGCATGACAGGCAGCTGAGTGTCAGTAGGTTTTCATGGGAAAGGGAGGAAAGGATCCCATTAATCTCCCACAGTTAGCGGTAGCTGCCAGAGAGCTCATCCTGCAGCTAAAATTAACTCTGAACACCTAACTCCCACCCCATTAACAAAACCCCAATAAGCAGCAATCCATTCTGGCTCCTCACAGCTGTGGGTATTATACTACCCTGCAGCTTTCTGCCAGTGCTAGACCACAAAGGCACAAGCACTCGGCCACCACAGCTCCTACTCCTGACCAAGGCTGCATCAAGTGTGGGCTACAGGGACCTCCTCTGCCAGCCCTGCTGAGCTGCAGCAGCACCGGAGCCGTTTGGAGCGGTACCACGGCAGGACCAACTCAGCCGCACCGGGGCTGATGTGGGGCACACATGGAAGGGACACGGAGGGATGCTGGAAGCTAACAGTTAAATTTGGGGGCCCATGATGTCATGGTTCCCCAGGGCCCTGCGGATTGGCTGTGGGTGAGCATCTGCGGGGAGCTGGGGTTGCTTGTTTGCCTGAGGTTCAGACCTTTCCCAGCAGCTCTGAATCAGGCTGGTTGTCGTGACAACGTGGATAGTGGCAGCTCCTGATAACCACGTAATGAGGTTGTCACAAAAACGAGCCCCTCCATCAGAGAGGTTTAGGGATCATTAATGTTTCCGAGGGAGCGTGAGAGCAGGAGAGGTAAGGGGACCATCTGGCGATGCTGGAGCACGTCAACAGCCTCCCTTGGAAAGGAGCTTCATTAGACAGGAACCACCTACCGACACGTAGCGATGGGAACCAGGCAGGCTGCCTGCCAGCAGTGAGGGGGTCCCAACTGCACAGCTGTGGGATCTGCTATATGCTGAGATCCAGGCAAAGACAGAGCAAGGAGGACACACGAGTGCTGCTTGGGAACAACTGGAGCCCCTGAGGGGTGAAGGTGCCCAGGGGTCTCTTGGGCACAGGGCAATAACACAGCCTGGGACAAGTGACACAGTGAGGCTGGCACACTGTGCTACTAGTTCCACTTGCTCCCATTTAGGGAGTAAGTCACTGAGAGACTCTGTGTCTTAGTACACCCCATCTGCAGGTAACTTCTGTGAGTGTTCCGAATCCCTTCCCACCACCATGCCATGGGCAATGGGAAGTACACATACTGCAAACCTTGTACAGGGCAGGGTAGGGACTGGCACCAAATGCAGCTCATTCCAAGAGAATTCATGGGTGACTGTGAGGATCCTCACAGCTCAGGTGCAAGAATGACAAGGCAGGACAGAGCTGTGCCCTTGGCATTACTGAGCCTGGAGGATCATGCAAAGCACCAAACACGGTATTTTCCCCTGGGATCTACACATACACTGCCTTCTCACCCCAGAAAACATTTTGTCCATCACCTTGTCCTTGTAAGACACGGGTTTTACCCTGTTCTCAGAAAACCCTCAAGATACCTCCCATTGCCTGCAACAGTAGTGGTTTGGGGTGCTGAAACCTTTATGGATGGTGATAACCACACTGCTTGGAGAAGCTTCAGCTGCCAAGCTACTGACCCCTGAGTCCAGGTCCCTGGAGAAGAATGCCCACACTCATGTTAGGAACACACTTTTGGATAAAACTTTCCTGCAATATGATGAAGTCTGAATCTTTCCTAGGATGAGACAGAATTTACCTCCATCAATAACTTCATGAGTGTTACAGCAATTACTGACAGAATGCTTCTTTCACATCATCTTCATCTGCTTTAAAAATACCTACTATAAACACTTGCTTATGTCAGTATAAGTAGAATAAAATTTTCATATTAAAAGCAGCTGTACTTTAGTTTAGTTTGTATTTTTACCTCATATCATCATTTTCCCACTCAAAATTAATGCCTCAACTGTGGATTTGAGATGTAATAAGAATATTGCCACATGCCATTTAAATAGCAATCAGCTACTGAAGACTGCATTTAATAGATACATTTCTTAACATACCACTGCTACACCTCATTAAAATGTTGAATCTTCACAACTGTTGCAAACAATCAAGTGGGATTTAATCCACCTCCAGGAACTAGTAAAACTGAATGTAATGCTCTCCTACTGCGGGGCCGTGTGTGCTATAAAATCCAAAGCTAAGACAGAGATATAGTTGATTACATATAGCAGAAATACTCACAGATTAATATAAGGCACTGGCTTCACAAATCCTGCCTCTCTCTGAAAGGGAGGGGAATGTGTGCAAGGAAACCCCCATCCTGGAATAGGGTTTCGCAAGAGGGAAGCTATACGAGTCGATACTGATTAAACCAGTGCTCTGAAATACCACACGAACTGTGACGTGATGCTTCCCAAGGACAGGCCATACAGCCCAGCACCACTGCTCCTCCACAACAGCTTCCAGTCCTTCCTTGTGCTACTGCAGACCCAGGGGAGCGTGGCCAAGCTGCCACAGCCCAGCACAAACACCAGGTTTACTGATACGTGCACATGCACAACCATGTACATGCAGAGGTGAGAGATTGTTCTCATTTAGGAACACATATATGTAAGTATACTGCTGTAAGCTTTAAGGCAACATCCAAACAGTAAAACCACTACAACAAGATGGGCACATGCAGCAAATTTATCTTCTCCTTGAAAAACAGCTGTCATTCAACATTGATTCTTCATTGGAACAGCCACACATCACTGTGCCTCACTTTTCCACCTATAAAATGTCTAGAGCTGGGTGAGACATGTAAAAACTACTCTCCGAGCTGTTTATCTTTGTTTTCCTCTGAAAAGCATAGGCCAACATACTAGGATTTTTACACAAGTTGTTCTCCATTATCTCCCTCAACTCCATGTGCACAGGAGTGATACTGGTTTCTGTGCCTGCTGGGAGACATCACAAGAGGCTCAAGAGGTGAAGTGTCACCATTTTACAGGCTACGTCCACTGCTGTGGCAGTGTCTGGATCTGGGGTTTTAATTTACATTCACCTCCATGTAATCAGCAGGACTCATTACTGTGGCACTGAGGAGGAGTGAGCGTGAAGCAGCCCTGTGGCACATCCCTCTGCTTGTGACACCTGAGCTCAGCCCTGTGCTGAGAACACACATGCCACAGGGAGACCTGCAGAGCTCCCACCTCAATGCACGTATCTGAAAGGGGTAAAGCATTGGGGGTACCTGACACTTGGTGTTTTCACAGACGCTGAATATGGAAGCCAATATATAATCTGTGATTGTCCAGAGCATTTCAGCATCCCAGATCAAACCACATGAAGGTAACATCCAAAGGGAAGGTATGTAGCTGATCTGATTCACGAAAATGAACTGATTGAAGCCAACAAGGCACAATGCAGTTGTGCTTCAGGAACAGAAAGGGCTTAGGCAGGGATTCAGATCTCTTTTTGGCTCTCCATAACCAGAAGATTTCAGACGTGGGATGATTATGGACTGAAGATACAGGAGGCTGAACCCTTTAGAGATCCTAGACCCCCAGCTGTGGTATCACAGAGGAGGGTCTGAATTATTCCTTCAAAACAGATGGGAGAGCTGAGGCTGCTGTTCTAAGATTCTATGCTTCTATGACCTGTAGTTCCTTCCCCTGTCCCTACAAATGAAAGCACATCCTTATTTACATGTATCTCCTCCTGATCATTGAGCTCTGTCTTAAAGAGCCCCCTTTCCCACAAGAAATGTGAATCTGAGAATTAACCTCCTACCAGATGAGGCTGAACTTTGATTTCACAGCTATGGCAGCTCCACTGACGTCACGTGAATACGAACAAAGGTGCTATGGGTGGCAAACACATGGCACTGCATGATGGCTTGTGAGCACTGAAGAATGCCGAGTTACCAACACGTTACAATGCAAAGGTACTATAGGCATTGGGATAACATCAGTCCAGAGGGCCTGGAGAAGAAAAAGGTCTTTATGTAGTTGCCATTTCATGAATGAAGACTTCATTGCCTGGAGAATATCCCATGACAATTAGTTATTACCATGCCAGCTCAGGGCAGTGTCCTCCCAGCAGCCAGAATGTGAGCTTGACTTAGAGAATACCCTTCCCAAGCTTACCAGGGCTGTGACCTGGAAAGCTGAAATGCAAGAAACTGGCTGCTGACCAGGCAAAGTATTTGATGCAGGGTTAGAGAATTCAGTGGCTCTCGGCTATAGCAGACAGAGCAGACAGGTATCAACAGCACTAGCTGAAGTGCCTCTCTTTTCTTCAGCGTGCCTGACAGCAGCTACAGCAGCGGGACTGAGCCTGCCTTTGTGATACAAACAACTTGCAACAGCTGAAGAGAAAGAGTCCTCTGAAACCTGATTTAGTGACACTTCACACAGGGTTTCAGGAAGTTGTTCCAGAGGAAGGACTTTCAGCTTTGCAAGACTGACCACATCACGATAGTAAATGTGCCATAAACAAATTCTATGTATTGAGAGGAGCTACTAGAGCCTAAAACACAGCCGTGCCTCCAACACATCCTCAGCAGATACTTCTTTAGAGGAGAATACTTCCTTCTCCTTCTTTCTCCTTCTCCTTCATTCTCCTTCTCCTTCTTCTTTCTCCTTCTCCTCATCACTGTTTGTGAACCCTTCCATTACCTTTTTTCCCTTTCTCCCCTGTAACTCTGCACATGCTTCCAGCTCACTACACATCAGGACACAGCAAGTAAAATGTGAAAGCTTATAGAGATTTGTTCATGCCAAACAGCATTTCACTACTATTTGTCCCCAGACTCTTGGGTTTGTTTGGCCACAAAAAGAATTCTATAAGGAATACTGAAGACAGGTCACCCAGCTAAACCTGTGTGCAGGTACAAACACCAAGAGGTTTGTTCCATGCATTTATCTTTCACGTCACTGAGAAAGTTACGGTATGTTTTGACACAGCACAGGCAGAACCAAGCATTAGTTTTTGAAGCCAATACACCACGACCCCAGAAAAAGCATTTTTATCGTAAGTTCAGAGCCCAGAAGGCAGGGGAGCATGAGTTTTCTGGAAAAATAGGGGCTTTTCTTCTAAAAATTATGCTCTTCAGAGTACAAAATAACTCACGCCTGACAAGTCTTATCTGGACAAAGAGGTTTGGACACAAGATTATGGCCAGATATGTTCATGGGATCTGGAACCCAAGAGGGACCATAGAGTGAGGGTGAGACCTGTTGTAGATGTGAGGACCTGTTCGTATCACTTTCAGTGACCAGCTTCCTTTAAAAAACTCAAGAAAGCCTCAATTCCAGCATGCACCCACAAGACGGGAGAACACAAGTCATGGCAAGCTCAGAAAGTTTTGGTTTCCATCCAGTTCAGATCAAGAACCAATGTAAAAAGAAGAAAAAACACGTTAAGAACCACGAGCATGACCTTTTGACCAGCTTCAGTAAAGTATATGAAGCTTGGCAGTGCAGGAAGCTGCGCATTTGAGCCCTCCTCTGGCTGTGAAAGGGGGTTGTTCAGAGAATCCAGTCAAGCTGATTCATCTGGTGCTTAAAGTTGTCATCTAATCAAGAGCTGGGATCAGGAAGGAATCCCCAGGTGACATTGAAATGTTAAATGCAATGGACTGAATCCAATTATTATTTTGATTGGAATTGTTAATATGTGGGATGGGGCTAGAGGGTCTGATTTCCAGCATAAACACATGACATTAAGGCCACTGGAGGCAGGGACTGATAGAAGCTTTTGACCAGTTCCAAGCTGCTCCTGCACCAGGTCAGACTCCCCTTACACCGCAGGCTGCTGAGTGACAAGAAGCTCCCTCAAGGTCTAGGAATCCCTGTCACAGCAATAGTGTCTGGCTGCTCTCCTGCATCACAAAGGCTACAAACCTGCACGGTTGCCCTACTATTTCCCTAACCACCATCTTCCATGAGGTATTTCCTGGTTTTAGTACCCATGAAATCCGAAGCTCAGCGATTTATGGTAAACCTAGCACATAAATAGAGAAACTGTCTCCTTCCCTGAGCAGATGAATTTCTCTCTGTGAAGAGACCTCAGAGCCACCTTTCATCTCTTCAGGTTGCATAGGTGCAGCCTGTAGCCAGTGTACCAAGACAGCCTTCCTTGTCAGAAAAGTGCTTTTGCAGTTAGCTGATAAGTTTCCCTGCCAGTCTGAGCTGCTTCAATGCAAGGATATATCATAAACCTTCCTCCCCAAAATTCCTTCACTGCACGAGAGGAAAATGACTGGGGTGTGTTGACAGGCTTCAACTACCTGAACTCACTTTGAAAAGTATTACAGGGACCCAACCCCGCCAAGAACAATCACTTTTAAAATAGAAATTAAACTTAAATACCTTGATTTTTTCATGGGAGGAAAAGCAACGCGTTTCCCTGGAGCTCCCACTCCACCTCTGCGTCACGCTGATACCTTCACTGACAGTCACGCTCAGCTTCTGCCAGTGCCCCATGGAGCCCACCAGGATGGGGTCACCACGCTCAGTATCCACCTCCCTGCTCCTGGTCTCTGTTAAGCAGATAATGGCTCCATATGAACAATCTTTACAGTGAAAGGTACCATCCCATGTTGAGGGCACTGCCAGAGAGGAGCAAAGCCAGAGGCCAGAGCTGGGTTCAGTGGCATCCTGCCTGCTCGCTCTCCTGATGCCATGTATCTGCACCAGACTACAGCCAAGTGGAAGAGGTGATTCCATGACATAACTCCAGTTTACACCAGTGTGAGACTGGGCTCCTGCCCTCACTTTTCCTATGCTACCAGTGTTGCTTTCCTGTATGACTGCCAGTCTGAATGCCAACCCCGCCTGCCTCTGGCTTACTGTGAGACCCAGACTCTCTTGCTTCAGTGCAGCCTCGCAGTCCAAACAGGATGTTTGTTCATACATGTTTTTAACCATGTTGCTACCCTGGCTTCCTCTCATTAGCCACCTTGGTCCCACACCAGGGAAACAGGCCAATTATCTTGCAGAGCCTAAGGGAGAGCTGCTGCTTGAGGAGGCAATTGGTGCTTGCCCTGGTGGGAACCATGGCTGGCCATGGTGAGGGGGTGAAACCCCAGGAGTTGAGGAAGTCTCTGCAAAGCAAAGGGGGAAATGCCAGATAAATTCTTCATCGTCAGACCACTGCAGCCAAGCCCAGCCACCCTGACCACACTGTCTCCTTTGAGGTGACACCTGCAAGTCAAGCTACAGTAGAGGCCATCGGTAGACAGCCTCATCCTGCTCTCCTTGTGTGCTGGGCAGACACATCAAGCCTGGGCTCTGTGTGCCGTACAGAAGGTCAGTAAGACACAGGCACTAAGGCTTTCAACTAAGCCAAAAGCTCTCTGTTCCCTTTTTCGCACGGGCATCATCAGAGGGACCAGGCCCCTAGTCCTTCAAGCTTATCAACACACAAGTCATGGGCTCTATCTCCCATAAGAGATATGATCTGTCAGTTCAGGCTGAGACACATACAGCCCAGCTCCTCCTCCTCACAAGGAGTTAAGTGATTGTACAGTCTTAGCTACACTTACCAGTGCCTACAGTGAGAGAGGAGACAGGGGAGAGGAAGCTGGCTTGTCCTTTGGAGGTGCAGTCCCTTCAGCGCCTGCCTCCCCCAAGCCCTGCTCCACCAAAATGGATTTTCACGCTGAATTCCACACAGCCTATGTGCATCCCACTTGATTTATGTGGCAGCCACGCTCCCTTCAAAACAGAGCATAGTCCAGCACAGATTTACTGGGCAACAAGGTGAATTACAGCTGTGAACAGAACATCTGGACAATTGCTATGGCAAAAGGGACTGGCACTGCTTCATGCTACTGCTGCCAGTTACCTCCCGGTTTCACAATGAACCCCTTATCAGCACCTCTCACAAGAGCAAGACAGGAGGCGCTTTGCAGCCTTTGCTTTTTGCCTCACTAATCATTGCTGGGCTGACAAGTCCCATGGACCAGGAACAGACTGCTCTTCTGGCTCAGAAACAGAGCCCATACCGTGCCTGCGCTCTGACTGCTGAAAACGTGCCCTCAGATGGCCTGTGATGCCATTTTTGTCTTCTAATGGAAGCTGAATGTCACTGCTTTGCCCATCAGGAATGAATGCTGGCAGACTTGTGGCACCAGGCAGGAGCTGAACGGGTCTGTCCCAGGAGAGGGGCACTGGGCAGGCACAAGGGGAAGCTTAACTCAGTGCCAGGGTCTGCCAGGGTCAGCTCCTGTCTCCTGCCACTGCCACCCTCAGCACGCCTTGGAGAGGTGGAAAGTCACCAGTCCCCTTGGAAGGAGACTACAAAACTGAGTTTCATTTGCACCCAAGTGATCCGCTCAGGATCCACTGGGTGGATTCAGGAGACAGGAGGAGAAAGGCCTTAGTTGTCTGCTGTTTAGTGATTTAATGTTAGAAAGCACTAGCACTGAAAGCGTCTCAGCTTCACAGCCTTTGAGCTTTTTTAGTTGTGGTTCCAAAAGGCAAACTCCAAACCAAAATGCTCACATATAACATGGGAATTTTCCTCCCTCTATATAGCAGCTCCGCTCCATGAGCTACCCAAACCTCACGTAAGTAAGATAAACAGATCTTACCCTACCTAAGGGAAACGAGGCACAGCGAGCCCCACATCCACACCAGCACTGCAGAAGAGCCCATGTACTTTGCACTCTGCTCCCTATACTATCTGCTCTACTTTGTAATTTTCCAAGCAAAACTCATTTTGACCCTGCAGTAAACTGTCTGTCCAGAATTGCTGCCACTGAACTGGCAGGTCTGGGTCACTACATCTCTCTCCAGTGTCCTTGTACAGACAAGGCCTGGAAAAGTGAACTGCTTTGAATGGAAATGGGGCAGGGGATAAGGATGGCCATCAAATCCAGTTTTCTTCCTGCTCCTGCCCACCTCCTGGGCTCATCAACCCGCAGATATCTGCTTACTGCAGCACTGGCCACTTGCCTTGGAGCTGTGGCTGTGAATTCAGCGTATTTTGCTGCTACACATGCCCAAAAGAAGTGGTTGTGGCCCTGCAAGCCCCTGAGACAATGTGGGGTATTCATGAATGCCATATACTGGCCCCGTCTCCACTAACCTTTACAAAGCCACTTTGTGGGGTGTCTCCAGACCCAGAGCACACAGGTACCACTGGCTCCTGTTCCCTCCCTAGCAGGGGAAAAAGTCTGTGCCTTCTCCAGTATCCCAACCTCCCAAGGAAGTAAATCAGGTGGATTCAATCTATCATCTACTACAAGGATTGTTCAAGTAAAATGAGTAAGTTTTCCTGGTAGGGAAAGGATAATAGTTAAGGAAACGAGATCTCAAGAGATTCTTGGTGATGCTTCTGCTAGCTGGATAAGAAGACACCAGTGCAAACAGAATACCAGCATATCCCCATACTGTCTGCCCCCTGCAACCTCAGCTTCTAAGGACTGCAAACAAAACCTCAAGATTCGGATGCCCAGGTTTCTTGCAGTGTGCTGAGAGCCAGAAAGAATGGCTCTGCCATGAGTGATCTCATCCCTAATGACCACACTTGCAGTGATAGCCACTGGGGGACAAACACGGGTTATTTATCCAGTTTTCCTGGGAGAGAGAAGCAAGAGGATCCCAAACCTGCACACTTTGTACAAAGGAATATTTCATTACATGGGCCCAAGTCAAGAGCATCTGCACACACCATTGCTTATTTTGCTCCCTCAGTCTGAGAACTGGCAGCCAAAGAACAGTAGAACACGGCAGCAATGGTTTTTCCTGGGATCACAATACCATTACTTTAGGTACGCAATACTTTAGGAGGCAGAATATTAATGTTGCCTACCCAGGGCTTCCCCAGCAGTAATGAAAATTAAGGAGACGGACAGTATGACTCATATAGATTACATGCAGCAAACAAATAATGAAAATAAAGCACTGCAATATGCAGTTTGGGAACTCCTGTACCATACATGTTATTATTTATTAATTGCATTCCCATAGCAATATCCCTCTGCAGCACCCTGTAGCCTGAACCCCGTTTCTTTCTAGGTGTTAATTAGGGCTCTCAATAAAAGCTGAGAAGTGAAGAAGTGTGTTCATCTCCCTCCTATGTTTGCAAAGCCCTACAAGCAAAACCCAAAGGGACTTGCACAAGGTCACAAGTGAATCAAAAGCACTGCCAGAAACAGCGCAAAGCTCCTGGCTTCCAGGCTCCTCCCACAGAGAGGGAAAGGTTGGTAACGAATCCCTATAGAAGTGGGAAGGAGCAAGAAAAGCACAGTGTGCAGGCTGGCTGGTTCACAAGTCCGTTCATTAGATTGTGGCCTAATTAAAATACAGCCTTTGTATCTTGTCTTTGTTCCTTGATGGTGTGGGCAACAGGTAGAGGTTGCCCATTAGGTTTAAACTGTAAAGCTAGGAGAGGGCTTCTAACCTTGGAGAGAGTGGAACAGCCCTACAATGGGGCAAGAAATCCAGTGATCTCAATATGGCATCTCCATATGGCTTGCTCATGGAAAGCATCCCTGGATAGAATTTCCTGCAACAGCAGAGGCAGAGAAATGAAAGTGCTCCTTTCCACAGTACACCTAGCGTTAGAAGCACCACACTTGCCATTTCAAGTGAAGTTCCCAGGTGTTTGTCACCTCTAGAAAGCAGCTCCCGCACCTTAGCAATTGCAATGGACACTAGAGTCTAATCTGCTTTTAATGGCTGGAGTCAAAGAGTATTTCTGCTGAAAACTGCAGCAAGTGGAGATCATATACCTCTGAGTGCAGTGAAGCTGGCGAAACAAGGGCACTACTTGTGCTGTGGTATCTCTCCTCCTTTTTTGCCAGGAAAACAGTGGGAATGGAAAGGAAACACCTTACAACAGCCCATGAGAATGAAATATTAACCGAAGACATGACCTCCACGGACAAGCCCTAACAACTGGAAAAGCTCTACCACAAGAAAAGAACTTTTTTTGGTCTAAAGATTCTTTCAGAGGGGAACGGTCTGGTCGGGGGAAGAGCTGGGTTTAACTTGCTTCATTTTCAGTGGGTTTTAAGGGTCTGATTAGGACTCCCACTGTTGCCATCATTCACATGTCCCACACAGGCAGTGTCACAAGCGCAGAGTGCCTCACCTTGGGGAAAGGCTGTTTTCAGTTAGTGCAGCCCAGGCTCTCCCTGCAGTTCACATGAGGATGAAGAGCTACAAAACGAAATACCCAAATCTGCCTCTACAAAAGCAGTTCATGAGTGACCAGAGGTGAAATGCTAAAACAAACACAACCTAGTGCACGCAGAAGGACTGAGCCACTGAGATCAGGAGCTGACTGAGGCACCTGCATATAGGCTGCACGTCCAAGAGAATTCCCTGTCAAAACAGACACCCTCTGGACACAGACGATGCTGAAAAGCCCAAGTGTTTGACAGATATGAAGGGAAAAAAGTAACTGTAAGCTCAGAAGGTAAAAGACGCTGCTCTCACCCTCAACAGCTCACAAATGGATTTTCCCCTATCTTGTGTACCAAACATTTCAAAGCAGTGTTACATCTCCTACTAAATCATGATGCCCACACAAGGAAACTGAAGTGAGCAGTGGCCCATGAGATGGCCTAGTGTGTTGAAAATGATGTTTTCAAAAGCATTTGAGATAATGGAAGAGAAAAGGAGGGATCAGAAGCAGCAATGAATGAACGCATACAGGATTTCTCTGTGCGTCAGAACTCTGAGCTTCAAAATCACATGGAGAACCCTGCTTTCCTGGTCTTAACAGGAAATAGCCCAGGAAATGGGCTGAAGACTCTGAGGCAATTCATTTTTGCAACATGACAATGCAGTCTACAGCCAGAGCATCACATTGCAGTCATGCTGCCTGTTACTCAGTGTGAAAAAAGATCAAAGAGCAAGAGGGAGCAGGTCCAGCACGGCATGGAGCCAGGGAAGCTCATGGCCTTAGGAACTTCTATCAGCTTCCAGGCCCTCTCCTCTTCTGTTTTGCTGTCACTTATCACTAAAAGTAAATAAGATTTGGTCTTGTTACTCTGTTAACCAAGAGACTCAGAAAGTCAGTGTTGGTCTAACCTGCTGGATACTCGCTCCTGGTACACCTGATGGGAAAGCACAGCCTAAGATGAAGAGAAAAGGGGACTCATTACTTAGAAATGTAAACGCCTGTTGCCTGCCCAACTCATGAAAGAAACACTGCAAAAGGATTACAGACACAGAAGAGGTACAATTGGGATGATCCTATAGAGGCATATCAGTAACTGCTGTTAAACAGCATGGAAAAACGTGATTCACAGATCCACAAAGGATCCAGGACAGGGAACGTCAGTATCACACTGCAGTGCCCAGCCTTCACACACTGTCTTTACAACAGGCAGTCAATATCCCAAGTTGCCTGCTTGTGTTTCATAGCTGTATTATCTTCCAAGCTCATTTTTGGTCCTTATCTCAAAAAGGTGCTGCTCATCTCTTCCTCCCAAATGTCATCTCCCCAGTTCCATGCAGCCTGAGCTGCTCATATATTTCCATGCCTTGAAAAGTTAGGATAAAGACACTGATCCTAAACCCAAACACTAATGGATGCTCCTTGGGCCACCAAAATACAGGGTAGCACTGTAGCACAGACACAGCTCTTTCTGCTACTGTGCCAGCATTCTAGGATTCCTGGTTTTCTTCTCTCCCTGATGCTTCCTTACAAACCAGGCTCTCTCCCACATGGTCCTGCTGTGCCACAAGTCTCGTTACAGCTGCAGGGGAAGGCAAGCCATTCTGCTTGCATGACTGCCTCTGCATCTCAAGCTGATTTATATGAGACACTGCCACCCAGCACAATTTGCATAGGGACCAAAATGCAAGGCCTGCACAAAAAGGAGCAGGAAAACCATTCGTCTGTCCTCTCAGAAAAGGGTAATGGCATGGATACTTTGCACATGTTTACTATGAAGTGTTTCCTAAGCCTCCGAGCTATAGAATTTGTACATAAAAGGAAGTTTGCCCTCTTCTCCCAGCCCCACAATCCTATTTGCTTCAGATTAACACGAGTGACCTCTGCTTCACTTGAGCTTCATTCATTGCTCACAGAGCAGCGCCTGGCTTTACTGAATTATTTCCCTGCCATTAAGAAATGCTATTCAGCTGCAGATGCAGGTGCTAGTGTTCTATTACATTAACTGTTCAACACCCAGGCAAGAAACCTATTTAAACCTTACCCACATTAAAAGGTTTGCAGAAAATCATGATGTAAGTCACCTAGATTTAACACACAGAACACTAGGCCCAGATGTGTGATAAAGAAAACAGGGGTGAACTACATCCTCATAATTAAATGTGCTCATACATGTCAGGGGACAAAGCAGCCCTGTCACGAAGCACCTCATCTCAGCTCCTCCTGCAGCTCCCTCCCTCTCTGCCCTCAACTGTGTCAGTCACCCAACGTGCCCCACAGTTGCTGTCTAGAGTGCATCAGAGGCTCTACGATGGGTGCTCTCTGAAATGGCTTAATTTAAATTGACATATGAAGTGTCACCTCCAAATTAAGCCAGGCTGAAGAAAACCCTTCAGGACCTTTCTGTCCCTTCTCTCTCTTTCTTCCCCTCTCACTCTGCTTTAAAAGAGGGCTTACATGTCACTCACCGCTCTGGCCATCACCAGGCCACAACTCTTACCTGAATGTCTTCAGTTGCAAACTGTAAGGGCAGGGAGGATATGCCCTCATTTCCCCAGTCCTTCAAGAATAACAGCCCAGACTGAAATCCCTCCACGAGTAAGATCTCTGTCAGACACAAACCCAAATCATTCTGGCACATAAACACAGATCTGTGCTGAAAGAATGGCCGTCGGGCAATTACTAGAACGAGCACCAAATCTGTCTCACTCCTTTGTTCTCCAGGCAGGCTGTGAGACTGACTGAACCCTTTTACTTGGAAAACAAGGATTAGGCCCAATCCTCAGCTGGCAGAAAGCTGCACAGGGCCATCAGCTCCTCTGTTACCTTGACTGAAATGTTGATCTTCCCGCTGCATACGTGCTGCCTGCACCTCCCCTACCTTCAAACAGCGCAGTAACCCCACTCACTATTCTCTGCAGACCAGGGGCTGATTTTCCCAGACCTCACTAGTTTTTTCCTTACACTTTGCAATTTGTTTCTGGATTTCCTGCCGCAGGACACCCATCCCTGGCTTGACACGCACCATTCTGTCTTATGCTGTGCTGCACAGCTTGAAGTAAAGAAGTCAGCTGCTTTCTGGAAGTGCCACAACAGCACAGGCCACCCCCCCTGCTGCACTAGGCTGCCTGGCAAGTCCTGCTCCAGTATGGACTAGATTGCACCAAGTTTGGGAGCTTTTGCTGTGGGTTGTAAATAAACAGTTCAGACACAACCCATAAATACTGCATTTAAATGTTCCACTTATTACCACAAAACAGCATCCTGCCTAAAGAAGCAAGGCCCGAACTTAAAGTGAGAAGACAAGTACAAAGGACTGGTGGCAACAACTGCCACTCTCTCATGGAGCAAGGGAAGCAGGCCATTCCAATACCTTCAGCACCCAACAAATATCCCATCCTTTAGCTCCCCAAAGCATTGCATGCTACTCCTTACTCTGCACAGGCAAGAATCTGCTTTTGCATTCAGTAAGTGGTGGCTGGGGCTTGGGGTTAAGAAACAAAACCATGTATTTACTGAAAATCACATGTGGCTCTTGTGATGAGCAAAGCCATTCTAAGCAGTCCATAACCTGGGGGAAGTGGCCAGAACACAGAGGGTGTTGTGTGGGCCCCTCTTCCACACACATCACATACTGAACTCCAAAAAAGCCAGAGACTGACCAAGACTGGAAGGGTGATCAGAATGAGGGAGATTCCTCTGTGGGAGACTGGAATAGCAGCTTTTTTTAGCTTAACTAAACAGAGACTGAGAGGGGTCATCACTGCAATCCAGAAATAACTCAAAGGCAAACACCAAGGAAGAAAATAGCTAGTCAAGATCAGGGACTAGGAATAAACAGGAATTAAAAGGCCATAAGAAAATTTGGGCTAGAAATTACAGTGCTTCTGTTACCAGAAGGACGAGGCAGATGCTACTTGTCAGTAGAAATAATGGGGGAAAGAAACCATTAACCATCTCTGGGAGTTCATAAAGCAGACTTTGGGACACGGTACCTCAGTCAGAGGGGCTGAATCAGGCACCCTGGAGCTTCCTCACTGCACCGGGTGCTAAGCTCAAACCCAAGGAAGGAAACAAATATTAAAATAGGGGAAAATGTCAGAATTCACCACTGCTGTCAAAACTCCCTCATTAAAACTAGGCCACAAGTGCAGCAAGCTCTGCAAGGAGGAATGCCCAGAGGAGAAGTCGGGCTCCCTCATCATTTGTGCTTCTCATCACAAACACAGACACTTGCCCCACACTCGCTCTCCAGGATGAACTGCCAGCTGGGATTTTGCTGTAGCACATCTGCAGTGAGGCATTGGGAAACTGTGTAAAAGCTCTTGGAATAACTCTACCCAAAAGCACTCCCTTGCAGGGAAACAAACTCTTAGGAGGAAAAGCAGTCAAGTGCTTCTAGACTCATATTCAGTCTGTAACTGGAATCTGCAGGAATCAGAAAGGAAGAGAAACACTTCCATCTCTAGTTCTAACTTCCCAAAGGAATGTGGCTCAGCTTTTTCCCCAGTACAGTCCATTTGCAATTTATGGCCCAAGAGACATGGACAGCAGGAAGCAGGCACACACAAAAACAAAAGCAGAGTGTCTGCTTCTCAGAATCTTTTTTAACATTTACAACTCAGGGTGCAGAGAAAGGAAGAAGGAAACTCAGCTGGCCTGAAACAGGCAAAACTGGTTTTAAGGGTTTATTTTCTAAGCTGAGAGAGCTCTAGCACAGCATCCCTTTTCCTTTAAGAAGGCCACAGGACCCTCACTCATTCAATACCTCAGCTAAGGACGGAGCATTCCAGGTTTGACATGGAAGGATTCTATGCTGGTTTATATGATGCTTTATGCAGACATTCTCATGAAGGGAATGGTGATCTCTCTGCCTGTAGATCTGTTCTTTGCCAGCCTGGCAGTGCCACTCCATGGCTAGTTATCATGATCAAAACACTAGTGAGCTCATTCTTGTCTCCTTGCATGCATGGAGATGATATCTTTAACCTGCCCCAAGAGGTAGAAATAGAAAAGGAAAATGAAGGGAGAGAGGGAAATCAAGAAAATGGGTAAAAAAAAAATGTGAGAAGGCACACAGCAGAAGGAAACCCAGTGCAGGAAACAAACAGCTTCCTGTGCACCTCCTGTGCATCTCCAAACTGTATCCATGTCCCTCTTTAATATAATCTCCCTATTTTGCAAACATTTCAAAACTAAACAGAAGCCTTTCTGACAAATATACCGTGTAAGAAATACCCACAGGTTTCTCTTTCACACTCTCCTGTCAACAGTTACTTTAGTTTAATCACAGCAGCAAACTCAAAGGGATAGTACAGTAGAAAGTTGTGCAAAATAACTTATTTGGACTTCTTTTTCTTCTTTCCCACAGATAAGAAGGTGCTTGTCAGCCCCACCAGAATACCTTGGATCTCAAGACTGATCTAAGCAACAAAACAAGAAGAAATTAAAGAAACAGTGAAAAGGCTCTCTGGAACATGCAGTATGCCCACATCTTCCCTCCACACACTGTTTTATCTCTGCCCCCAAGACCCAAACAGGTGACTGCTGAGTGCTGGCGGGGTACAACGCAGAGAAGAGCCCCACAGCCCCTGACATGCTTCCATATGGCCCTAGCAGATCCTCCATTCTGCTCTGTCTTTGCTAGGTATGTTAATAAATGACCAAGATTTATTGTGCTATGGTTACATTTTACAGTCATCCATAGCGCTCTTCTCAACAGCATTTTCTGTCTTAAATTCCCAAAAGTAGGGAAGCACAGTCCAGAGGGTTTAAGGGTGTTTTGTACTTTGAATTTTGAGGCCAGCGTCATTGCAAGATTAAAACTGCACTGGCTGAATCTATGTACAGAAACAGCGTTATCAGCCCTCCCCAGGCTTGCAGAAGGTCAGGGCAGCCAGGCAGAGAAACCTAAAAATCAAGAAAGACTGTCTGTGTAGTGTGTCTTAATTTAGAAGTGGCTTGGGCACTTCAGCACTTACTGAAGCTTGGGCACATGGGTCCTTCCTCTGAAGTCACAGGAGCTATTTGTGGGCTTACAAGTTAGACACGCATTAAACACCCTCCTGACTTGTGACTTCAGATCATAACGTCTGTGAAGCAGAGTCTGCTGCTCAGCACTGCCTTGTCCAGCCCTTTGCATGATGACTTTATCTGCTGTGGGACCTAAGAGCCATTCTATAGTAATTATTTAATTTAAATGACATCAGCCTTAAGTTTCTCTTTTCCAGGAAAAACCAGAAACATCCATAGATGCACATGGCCTCTTTTGACGTCAGCAAAAATTTCCCTACTGATTTCATGAAAATCAGGATTTCATTGCAACACTTAATGCTCTGTCACTAAGTAAAAGTGGGCCTGTCCCACATTTCCCTACAGTTGTTAAACAAGAGTTCTCACTTCTAAAGACAAAAGCAGAACTGTAAATAGTGCTACTTGCAGCAATGATGACAACTGAAGGGAAAAAAGGAGAATTAGTATTTCTCTGCAGTACTGGACATTCCTAGCAAATGCTACAAACGGCAACAGTGTTCAGTGGCAGACACAGCTTATTGCTCACAGGCAGCTTGCTCATCGTCACACTTCTTTTACCTTCCTAGCCTTTATTTCGCAAGACTTCTGCCTGGGTTTGCTCTGGCCCTCTGCGACCTGGAAGCTGAGCAGCCAGCCACGGTGCAGCAGAGAGCTTGGGGCACTGACCCTGAGACCTGGGGAAGTTTCTTGCTGCCTGCCGAAACCTGCTGCTGCGGAGACCCAGCAAACCCTCCTCCATCACAGGGCTCTGCCTGGCTGGTGGCTGAGCAAGCACCGGGACAAGGAACAGGCAAATATTTAGCAATCCTTTTGGCACCAACATTCCTGTTGAGGGAAATGAAAAGTTTACTTGTATTGCCATACACTGAGTGGCTTGTGCTACCTCTGCTCCTGAGCAGCACGTACACAGGATCAGACCACAGGCGAGGCAGAAAGTGGGTTGTTAAGTCACAGAAATTCAGTCAACCTGTCCAGATATGAGACCTAGGAGAACATTCCATTTAGTTTCCCCAACCCTCCTGAAGCTCTGTTTATGATCAGTTAATCTACACATACAGAAATGATAATAACTTGATAAATCTCAGTATGAAGAAGGTCTTTTTTAAAGCATCACTGTGTGCATTAGAAAGCTTTATCACTCATGACACCATAATTATAACCAAGCCTCATCTGGCACTACCCAGCATTGGGAAGAGTGTAGTGGGGGTAGTTTAATTCCCAATTCAATTAAAATTTTCCATTCTGAAAGCACAACAATGCATACCTGCAATTATGAACTATGTCATTTCATTTAAAAGCAAGTGCTACACACAAGAAACTCCTGCACCTTGGATGTCCTCATGGAAAGGCATGAATTGCACATCTGTAACACAGAACTTGCCAACTCTGGCTTCTTACAGCTCAGCACTGGTGTAAAATACAAAGGTGGGAAGCTCAGAGCTCTTCAGGGCAAAGGCCCAGCAGTATTTCATACCTCAAAAAACTTATTCGGTACAGTACAGATGTGAATGTGTGGTTTTGGGGTGAGGCCAAGGGAGAATGCTTAAATCTCTTCCCAGTTGCCTAGTTCAGTGGCTAAGTTACTAGCCTCATTGTGAGAAACACAAGTGAAATAGCACATCTTCAATAATT